>NC_035447.2:32512141-33219380 GCF_002127325.2 Helianthus annuus | reverse complement strand
CCCAAAAGTCATCCATTGATGCCCTTTTTTCTTGGTACTGGGGACTTCTTTCTTCGGCACTCGATAATCCTTTGATGTTACCAATGTTGCCATGGAAGAAATTGCCTTCAAGGGAGTCTTAGTTATGTAACAACTGTCCAACTGAAGATCTGTTGATCCATCAGTTGTAGTTGCTGCTCCACTTGAACTACCACCGAGAGTTACTTGTAACTCAGGGGGTGTAACCTCCTCAACTGTTGCTTGGATAACAGAGGTATTAACATCAGACCCAGTCACTTGTGGAGGTATGCTCTTAGTAATGGGTGATTGAGAGGAACTGGTTTTTGTCTGTGCAATATCAACTGCTTGCAACAGGGGTATTATTGATTGTGGCAATATGATTGGTGAGGGTATGGGTGTAGAAAGAGACATGTCCTTGGGATCAGGACTGTGGAAGATAGATCCTAGTGGACCTAGAGCTTCATATTGTGGTGTCCCTATGCTTACAACTTGATCCTTTTGTGAGGATGCAAGAGGAGTTTGAGGCTGGGGTTGAGATCTTTCTACCAACTGCCGTGAGGAAGTAGCAGCAGTGGTTTCTGGTGACTTTTGTGTTGTCATTGGCAGTTGCTCTGGGATCTCATCTTCCAGAGTTGCCTTTGTTTTGGGTTTGGTGGGTTTTCTGGATGGTTTTCTTTTGGCCTTTTTGGTGGTGGCAGGTGTGGGTTTCAGAGCAGTGGGTGTGCTACTCTGATCACCTGGAGCAGTGGGCTCAGCAGTGGTTTCTTGAGGGTCAGTGGCAGTTTCTAAAATCTGCTCTGCCTCTTTTGTTTTTAATTTTATTGGTGCCATCATTCTTGAAAAAGTTTCTATTGTTAAACAGTTTATTTTGAATGAGACACCTTGTTTGGGCAATTCTGCATCTTTCTCGACAAATTTTTGTTCAAAATAGTAACTTAGAAACCTCAGAAAGAGCAGAAATGCCTTATTATCAACGTTCTTTACCAAATCATCAAATATTTCCTGGGAGTAGTTATTGTTTTCATTGTTCAAAATTGCATACCCCAGGCATTGGATTTTTGTTGGTATCTCATTGAAGGACGTTGTTTTATTTGAAACACACATGAGCAGTGTGTGGAATAAAAATCTGGGTGCAGAAGGGAAGTAACCCTTTTGTAGGGTGTCCCTGTTTGGTTGTTCTGCACAGCCCCTTTTCATGAAATCCTTTACCAACTCGTCTTTTGTAAAAGAGGTTTTTCCATTTAAGTCATCGAGTTTAAAGGTTTCAGAGATGGATTTTGGTGAGATTTTTACCTTCTTACCCTGTATCGAGGAGTTGATGGCGGCGATGATGTCTCCTTGTTTTTCAAGGGTGACATTTTTCCAGAACTCTCTCTGGGTATCAAGGTAAATAGGAGCGTCTGCTGTTATCAAAGTTTTGTACTTTGATGCAGAAAGGATGTCAAGGATGGAGTCGAAAGTGTGGTTATCGGTTGGTTTTGTGAGTATACCCACATAATTGTGTGGAGCTTTGTAGCGGATCTCCAGTGTTTCAGCGGCCATTTGAGTGGCATCTGCTGTTGTGGAGGAAGAAGATGGTTTTGATTTTGATTTCGATTTGGTTTCGTCATTTTGGATGAAGAAGATCAAAGAGGTTTTTGGAGTTATGAGAGGGAAACTGCTATGAGAAGAGAACTTTTGGAATTCAATTCGACAGTAAAACCCTGTTTGGATTTAATCAGGGTTTTATTTAGGGAAAAAGTGATTGCTGATGTGGCAGCGGTTATTTTTTATCTGAAGGCTAAAAACTGACCACGTGTCAAACATCTGATGGAATGGTAAATAATGGAGGATAGTTGTTTTGACAACTACTGATGGAGCAAGTATCAGTAGTTACAACGGTAATAAAATGAAACAGTGGATGTATCAGTGGATGAAACAATGATTTTAAACATCAGTGTTTTTGAAGAGCAGAGGTTGACACTTTAGCAGTGGACAGACTTTAGAGAGCAGATGTTAAAGCACAACAGCATTTTAGATACAACAGTGGTAGAATAATGAAGATTTTTTTTTGTCTCAACAACTGATAGTGCAGCAGTGTTTCAACTCTTGACAAAAATGTTAGCATCTGCTTGTTCAGATGTAGAACTTGATTTTGCTTTGTGAGAGCACAGTATCTTATCTAACATCTGTTTGAGCATTTGAAATGCTATTCTTAACAAAATACATTTTAGATGTAAATTATCAAGATTAAATTGTCAGCAGTTGTTTACAGGAATTTTTGTTCTAGGTTTTGCCAAGTGTCTATTATTTAGACAATGGTTTAGCATCCTAGATGATGAAGACATTTCTACATGAGCTGCTCATTTTGTGTCTAATTACCTGAACTAGAGCATGAGTATCTCAGTAGTCTAAGTCAATTTACAATCAATTTATGATCAGTGAAAACCTAACTTGAGCTCAACCTGACCTTGGTATGTATGTCATTTCCTTTTGACCAGATTTAAGGATAGTAATTTCACACAAAAATAAGGAAATTACATCCTGACCAGAGATGAGCTTTTACTATTAAAAATGAGTAAAAGAACAAAATATATTTCATAAAGGAATGAAATATATCTGGTTTTTATTTTAGAGGAAAACACCTTAACAAAAATCAAAGGAAGTTTTGAAGATAATCAGAAGGATCCGACAATTTTTCAGTAAATTCATGATCATATCATTCTCAAGTTATTTTGACCATTGTTTGGGTCAATTTCTTGTCAATTGATTGTAAATTCCTTTTAAGCACCATCACTGAAGATGCTATTGTTACCAGAACAATTCCTGTATTGATGAATGCACACAGTTGCACAATAACCACTGATGATCTAATTTGAACCTCAAGAATGTTTTATGCTTATACTCTTTTGCTTTTGGTTTCAAAAGTTTGAGATAGCCACACTTTAAGATTTGTTCATTTTCCTTTTCCCTTTATACCCTGTTTATTCATATGTTCAGAAATACTCACTAGGAGATTATATTTTGAACATACTTTGTCCATTATCATTCTGAAGCAATGTTTTGAGAGATCTGACCATGTGTTGATCATGTTTTATTTCAAATCTCACATTACTTATGATTAGGACTGATTTGACACCTTATTTTCTCAATGTGTTTTGGACAAAATTGATTTGGTCCTTTTGAAGGTTCTCAACCTGCCTTTGAATACATGAGAAATTTTGACTAAACATCACAAAAATCAACACAACAATTGAAATCAATTTTGAAAACATCGAACGATCCCATAATTTATCAGATATTTTATAGATCTGAAAACTATGAGTGACATATGTATGAAAACACTTGTTGTGTGAGATTTGTGTGTCATATGACATCTTGGTTGATTTTCAGAGTATTTGAATATTCATTTACCCATGATTCACTCGTTACTCTGTTTTTCAACTGGATACAACCAACCTTAGCATCAATGAATTTTGAGCTGAACTGTTATGTCAAATTGATTGTAAGATCGAATTTGACTGTCCAGGCTCTGATACCAATTGTTAGGATCTGAGGCTGTCTGTGATTGTGTTTGTTTGAATAAAACGAGTAAGTGCAGCGGAAATGAGTAGCAAACTTTGTAAACACAAACAAAGGAAAGTGTAGATTGATAAACAATTGCTTTTCATTGAGTCAAAAGATTTACATAAAAGCAAAAGATTACAGTGCAAGCTTACAATCTAAACTCCCCCTCAGCCTGATATACCAGAGTTGGTTGCACAAGATGAAAGGATGAATTGAGGAGAAAAACTCACTCAAAACGATCAAGTGTAACAGTACAGAGTACTGTCATACTTATAGGCAAACCAAACTACTGATATGCTTCAGCTGACGTCACCATGATATTGACATCTAACGATCTAACAAACTATAAATACTGTTCTATACAAACTACTGTTATGTAACATCTGATAATCACTAAAGTACAAAACATAAGGAAACTACTGCTTCACGTTCCACTGTTGTAGCCTTAGCACAGATGTTGAGTCTTCAGTGCTTTCTTCAAAGGTGATCAGTCTTTGAGAGGGTAGTGCTTGAGTCTTCAGTAGTACTTAGGATACAGCAGTAGATAGAGCAACAGAGTTTGTCTTCAGCAGTTGTTAGATAATCATCAGAGTTTGGTTTATCAGTTGTTGTAGTTGAGCAGCACTTAACATCCATCAGCTGTTAGATAACCACTGTCAAGGGGAGAGATTAGAGTAAACTGCTGCTTATTAAGTGTCCACTGATGGGATCCGGTTTTGGCTTTACATTATCTGTTCCTTTGTTAGGGTTCAATCCCAACAAATAAACTATTATATTTCGTTTTCATTTTTAACTAGAGTTATGCGCCGCCCGCGTGCGCTAAACCAAATATTTCTTAGTTTAATAACATGTACGTATTTATTTCGGTTAGTTATACATGTTACTTATAACACGATATAAAAAAGATGTATCGAGTTAACCAAATAAAGAAAAACACTATCATAGTTATGATAAAAAAATAACTAAAACGATGGCAAGCGTGTAATTTATAGTTGGGGGCAAAACAATAATTTGTCAGGACCAATTAGCGAGTGCTAGGCAGCTGTTTGGAACGAATAAAAACTAAATTGAGTAAACCAAGTAAAATAAAACACTACCATAGTTTTGCCCAAAAAAACTATGGCAACTTTGCAATTTTTAGCTTGGGTAAAATCATAATTTTAAAATGGAGGTGAAATAAAATTTTGAAATGATGACAAAATCATTTTTTTTTTATTTTGAATTGGGGGCAAAATCGTAATATTTTTACTGAGGACAAAATCGTAATTTTTAGCTGGGGGCAAAACAAATATTTTATTTTGAACTTGGAGCAAAATTGTAATTTTAAACTGGGAACCAAATTGTAATTTGGCAGGATTATAGCTGTGGGCAAAACTATATTTTTTTTTAACCAAGGCAAATCATAAATTTAAGCTGGGGGCAAAGCATAAATTTAATTTCTAACTAGGGGCAAGATCGTAATTTTAAACATGGGATAAAATCGTAATTTGACAGAACCTATAAATAACTATTTTATGCAAAAAAAAAAAAAAAAGTTGGCCGCCACTTTTGGCCAACCACCTATCACAACTATTCCCGCCGACATTTACAAGTTATGTTTGTATGTATTGTAAATGCTAAGGGTATTCTGGTTATTTCATAAAAAATTAACTAAGAAAATCTAACAAAGTTAGTCAAGTGGACTCAAATTATTGCAATTGTTAGTCAATTGGATTCAAATTGTTATAGATTTAAAAAACCAGGTCTTTAGATATTTAAAAATTCTAACTTTTGACTCAAGTAGCTAAAACCATCAAAATACAGGGACTCAACTAGAAATTTACTCTAAAATAAATCTAAATGTGTAGTTTTGTTTGATTTTTTTTTTCTTGACCACCTGGTATAAATTTTGTTAAAAACGTGATTGTGCTTAAAATAGTTTTTTTTTTTTTTTTTTTTTTGCATTGTAGGCTATATCAAATTTCATGTCGTAACAATACCTTGACGAATGAAACCAATACCGACCAAACAACATGGAGACTCATATTATCAAAATCAGCATCGCTTTTCTTTTTTATAGTTTCCGATCGATGTAAACACAATATTCTTTTAGTCAAACTACTTTATCTTATTCCTTTTGTTTGTTACATGGTTTTTATTTTTTAGGTTTCATCGGACAAGTTTTGTGTAAAGAAACTAGTGCAAACACAAATTTTATTTTTGTATCGAACGTGTTGCGTTTAGAATTAATATGCTCTCTATGTCGTAAACTATACCGACCAATCATCCCATACTGATAACAAACAAACCATCTCAGTCCCAACCAAATAGCGTTGATACAGATATCAAAACACGAACCAATATCTTATTACAGCAAAATTCATACCGACGGCGTAAAACGTAATTCGAAGCTTGTTGTTCTAATTTTAAATTTTAAATGATAAATGATTCTTATTAATATTAATAAAAATATATTTTTATATGGAAAAGAATAAAAAGCAAAAACCGGACACGTTGCAAAAACCGGATACCCCTTAGGGCTGTCCGAATCATCGCATTGGTTATCCCCCAAGCCGCCCCAATATATATAAAGTAAACATTTCAAGACTCCCATCATTTCTCTTCATTTGCAGAGGAAATCGGAGCCCTAATCTTCCCCCCAAAACCCTCCGATCTCCCTCTGCAAAACTCCACATTTCCTCATGGCGTTTTCAGACAAATCTCGACATTCTCTCATCCCCAATTTCCTATATTCACCGTCTTCATCAACCAATTTACTCATCTCCCGAGCTACCAACCATTCATCGTTTTCTGCTCCTTCACCGGTTACGGACGGAAGCAACTTCGTGGTTCCGGCTCCGAGCGAGCCGTTCGGCAAGATCGAGATGTATTCTCCCAGATTCTACGCTGCGTGTACAGCCGGTGGTATTCTCAGCTGTGGTCTTACGCATATGACTGTCACTCCTCTTGATCTTGTTAAATGTAACATGCAGGTAAACGCGTTTAATTCCAAATGTATTCGTTAACTGTTTGTTTCTGGTTTATGTGGATCTGTTATGCTGGAATATGTTCTGTTTGGTTTAGTTTAGTATATTGGATTGCCCTGATTGGTGATATTGTATTAAGTAATTTGGATAGTGCTGATTGGTGATAGTGCTGTTGTTGGATTTGGTTCAGTAATTTGGATAGTTCTTATTGGTGATATTGTGTTGGTAATTTGGGTAGTTCTGATTGGTGATACTCCTGCTGTTGGATTTGGTTCTGTTTGGTTCAGAAATTTTGATAGTCCTGATTGGTGAATGGTGATAGTTCTGTTTGTTGGAATTGATTCTAGTCATGTGGATCTGTTTTGTTTACTAGATTTATGTTCTTTGCTTTTGTTGCTGCTATGGGATTTAATTTTTTAGTCTTACCGGGCACCAGGCGCTAGTTCGCCGTGGCTGGTGACATACGTTATGTTGTCAAAGCGCCTAGGCGCACTCAAAGCGCCTAGGTGCATATAACGAGCCCGGAGCGTAGGCGTTAGGCGTTTAAAGTGCCAAGGCTTTTTTAGATTAGGCACATAGTATAAAATCTATTTCATGAGTTTTGGAGATGTTTTAGACTTGTTTATGGATAGTTTAGGAAGTTTAAGGCTCGTTGAGAGCTTGTTTAGGATGTTTTAAGGGGTTTTAGGGTGTAAGGGGTGCTCACCTAAGAGGTGAGTCCCCTCTCTTACGCCCGACCAACCAGCTATTGCCACGTCAAGTCCCCTCTAATACTCCCCTAACACCCCATTTTGATGGCGGCACTCCCCTCTTAGGGGAGTTGGTTTTTTTTTTTTTTTTTTTTTTTTTTTTTTTTGTAAAATTATGCATGTAAAATTCCGCTTGTTGGATGAGATTTTGGAAGAAAATTAAGCTACTATCGCTTGATGATGCATCTCCATCGTCGGGAAAGTCGGGTAGGGTAGAAAGAAACGGAAGCTTGGAATCCATTTTGTATTTGAAAGATTTGAGTTTGAGAGTTTTGGTGTGAGTTTGAGAGTGGTGAGTGTGGTAAAAAAAATGATTTAGGTTGGTTAGATATATATTGTTTAAAAAAATTGATTTTTTTTTATAAAATTGACCGTTTGACAACGGTCTTATTTCGAAACATGTGCCAACACACGCGGTAACTCCTCGCCGGATGACCCCCCCGATTCGGGTCCCCGCTTTGATGGCGGCGGTGTTCCCGATCGGGGACTAAGGTCACCGATGCCTATCCCCGCGAACACTCCGTACACCCTTAGACGACTTTTAGCCTGATTTTGCGCCTCAGCGTCTAAAAGCGTGCCTCACGCGCTTGTGACAACATAGATACGTACACAATTTAATCTATTTTAAGAAATAGTTTTATGCTTTTATTTATGAGCTGGTCCTGTTCTTTGATACACACGATAAAGTAAAACCTATTGCTGAGTGTTATATGCCTTATGTCCAAGGCTTGATGTAAAACTACTGTCGAGCCGGGAGTCTCACTGGAAGCAGCCTTTCTATTTCTACGGGGTAGAGGTAAGGCTGTCTACATCTTACCCTCCTCAGACCCTACCTTTGCTTTGCTACTGGTGGGATTTACCGAGTATGATGATGATGAAGTAAAGTAAAACCTATTGCGTAAGTCAAAAGGCGTTAGCTTGGTTTAAAAAGGCGCACCTTAAAAAAGCGCGCCTTAGGCGCGCCTAGGCGCAAGGTGACCTCAGGCACAGAGGGGATCGCTTTGTGCAACACAAGGCGAGGTATTTCCGAAAAGCGAGCGTCTATGTCGTTTTTTCTTATGAAACCAAAGGCGCAAAGTGCGCGATTCATGTACAAGACACAAAATCCAAGTTCTATGCGCTAAGAATGGAGATGAAAATGAAGAAATAAAGCTTACCTATGACAATAACGTAGAAGGACGATGATAATGGAGCAGAACAAGAACAATGGAGGCTGGAGTGGAGAGATGCCCTGTGAAGATGACGGCTGTGTTCCTTTCTAACTATTTTAACCTAGAACCCTTTTAATTAAGTTACACAAGTCATCCCTAATGTTTTTGTTTTTGCAATTGTAACCTAAAACTTTTTTATTAAGTTACACATTCTATCCTCAATGCTTTTGTTTTGTTCAGTTTTAACCTAAAACTTTTTTTAATTTGTTTTTTTTCTTATTTCATCAAGAGGTGTGTTTCTTTAATTTGTACATATAGCTTTTTGTGTATAAATATAGGTTATTTATAGATTAAAGAATACACATTTTTAATTATCTAAAGTTTTATTGTAAAAAGATTAATATTATAGTAAATATTGTTTGAAACTAATTTTAAAATGTTATATTAGTACTTTGTGCCTTGTGTACGAAAATCCCGCCGCTTTTGCACTTTGCGCCTCGGTTTTAGATCTCGCCGCTTTTGTGCGCTTCACGCTTTTTAAAACCAAGGGCGTTAGACATGTATATGTCAATGCAAGCAATGTCATGATTAATTCATGCAAATGCAAACTAACACATGGAGACATGGACTTGATTTTTTTTAGTTTGTGAGGCAAATAGTATAAGATAGAACTTATGTAACCAGGAAACTAAAAGATCATATTGCAGATCTCCCATAAAAAGACAGCCTTGATAGTTGATACACATAGTACTGTTAAGACGTAAATGTACTCTCACTAATATGGTTAATGTCTGCATGCCAAAATGCCTAAAGTTTGCCCATTTCAAGTAAAATAATTGTTTTGCATGTATCCCAAGTGATGTGTCTAAAGCTTGGTTTTAAAAAAGGGATAGGCGTGAAGCGCTATAGTTGTTAATGGCGAATAGCGACAAATAGCGATAAGGTACCTATATGTACATAGCGAATAGCGATGCAAAAAAATTATATGTATATTATATGAAAAATACCCTTGTATATATATATGCTATTGTA
Source organism: Helianthus annuus (assembly GCF_002127325.2). Taxonomy (NCBI): domain Eukaryota; kingdom Viridiplantae; phylum Streptophyta; class Magnoliopsida; order Asterales; family Asteraceae; genus Helianthus; species Helianthus annuus. Next base: position 33,209,936 of record NC_035447.2, on the reverse strand, counting down.
CATGTATATTTAATAAAAACCTAAAAATCTAGCTATTTATAGCTATATTTAATTGTTATTTATATTAAAAAAATTAAGTGTCGCTATTCTCGCTATCCATCGCTACAACCCTACTAGCGACATTGGACCTATACGCTACGTAGCGCACTATAGCGATCGCTACGATCGCTATTGACAACTATGCGAAGCAAAGCGCAAAAGCGGTGGTCTTTTCGTACTCGAGGCGCAAAGTGATTATATAACTTTTTATATATATGCAATATATATCTCTTAGGTTTTTAGCTTCCTTTACCCAAAATCTAGCTATAAATAAGGTTTTTATACCATTTTATCTACACACACAAGCCGACATAAAAACGCCTCACTTACATGCGGTGCGTGCCTCATGCCAGAAAGACGCCCAAAAACCCTAAAAGTTGCTTCTTTTAGGCGCTTCTTGTATTTACTCTAGGCGCTGAGCGAAAAAGCGGTGGGCTTTTCGTACTCGAGGCGCAAAGTGATTATGTAACTTTTTTTATATATCCAATATATATCTCATGGGTTTTTAGCTTCCTTTACCCAAAATGTAGCTATAAATAAGGTTTTTATACCATTTTATCTACACACACAAGCCGACATAAAAACGCCTCACTTACATGAGGTGCGCGCTTCATGCCAGAAAGATGCCCAAAAACCCTAAAAGTTGCTTCTTTTAGGCGCTTCTTGTATTTACTCTAGGCGTTGAGCGAAAAAGCCCCAACCTTGGTGAGCCTCTTGAGGCGCAATTTTTAAAAATCAAGGTCTAAGGTTAATAACTTTTGCATTTATAGATTGCAAGAATTTCCATAATCAAGCAATGTGATTTACACACATGTTAGAATCAACAAACAATTTAAAACCAAAATTGGACTAAACCGATGTGTTTCTCAACTTAACTTGGGCAAAAAATGATGAAGGCATAATTTTTTTTTTCAAAGTAGGTTTCTTCTCCTTGTATAGATGGATGACCCTTGCTTCAGGACCAATGTGGGATGAGAAAAAGAAAATATATTTTGCATTTGCTTAATCATTTCAAGCTTTAGTTGTATCTCTAGTTTTTCTTTCAAGTTTTTATTTTGATATTTTTAAACATAAAATATAATAAGCATGCAATTGTGTTCTTTTTAGTATATTTGTTTTTATAGTCCTTATATTGTTATGGTAGTCCATCAATTATATTAATATATCCATAAAATTGAGAAGTATGTAACCAGTCACAAACAATATTATACAACCGAGCCGATTTCGAGTTATTTGAATAACCTTATGCTAGGTATGAATTCCAATTCCACAACCAAAGTTACCCAAAATAGAACATTCTCTTTTGTGAAGACACATGTATCCTATTGATGTGTATAAACATGTATATGTTATAATTAACCTAAGACACATCAATCGGATATATGTGTCTTCATAGTAGAGAATGCTCTCTTTTTAGAGTAACTTTGGTTGTGGAACTAGAATTCATACCTAGCATAGGGCTATTTAAATAACTCGAAATCGGCTCGGTTGTATTAATATAATTGATGGACTACTATAACAAGGACCGAAAAAACAAATATACTAAAAAGAATACAATGACATGCTTATTATATTTAATGTTTAGAAATATCAAAATAATAACTTGACAGAAAAACTAGAGATATAACTAAAGCTTGAAATAATTAAACAAATATAAAATATGTTTTCCTTTTCTCATTCCACATTGGTCCTAAACCAAGGGTCATCCAGCTATATAAGGAGAAGAAACCGAGTGTTAAAAAAACTTTTTGCTTCTATCATTTTGGCTCATGCCAAGTTGAGAAACACACCGGTTTAATTTGGTTTTAAAATGTTTTCCGATTCTAATAAAATAAAAACCGGATGTATTTTTGACACACCGGTCCTTTTAGACCGGTAAATTGAGTTTTAAACTTTGTTTATTTTAGATTGGTAAATCAAGCCAACATCTTATTAGGATTGTAGCCGAGCTCGGCTCATTTCAAGCTTTGTTCCAAAGTTCGATTCGTGGGTAGTTTTTTACTCTTGAGTTTGGCTCGTTTAACTACTTTATATGTATTTATGGTTATATATTTTCATGACATTAATTTATTATTTAGTTATTTTTATCATAATTTTATATATCATAAAAATTATCAAGTTTATAAATTTGATGCATTAAATAAAAAGTACATATATATAATGTGCTCATTTAGGATCCAGGTTACTCGAACTTGATAAATGAAGCATGAGGTTCGGGCATTAAACGATCTTATCTAGGCGCGAGCTCGTTTAAGTGTGGCTCTGTTCGAGCTTTTAGTGACCCGATCTCGAGTAGCTCAAGAGTAGCTTGGCTCGGTTACACATCTATTTCTGATGCCTTTGTTGAAGATAAATTTCCAGTATGTATTGTTTTGGATGAGTTGGACATAACATATGAGTATGATTTTGGTGAATTTAATTAGTTCAACTAGGACCAATTTTCATATTTGTAGCAACTCAACTTGCATTGGATTGCCTTGTTTAATTTGTTCCTTGTGCGTTTGTTTCTATAAGTCATTACAATTAGATTATTATTATTGAATTTTAGTCTTTTGATTAATCAGATCGACCCTGTAAAGTATAAGAGTATCTCGTCTGGTTTCGGGGTTTTGCTGAAGGAGCAGGGTGTTAGGGGCTTCTTCAGGGGCTGGGTACCTACCCTGCTTGGTTATAGTGCTCAGGGTGCCTGCAAGTTTGGGTTCTACGAGTTCTTCAAGAAATATTACTCTGACATTGCCGGCCCGGAGTATGCTACCAAGTACAAGACTTTGATCTACCTTGCGGGTTCTGCATCTGCGGAGGTAATTGCAGACGTGGCTCTTTGTCCCATGGAGGCGGTGAAGGTTCGTGTCCAAACACAACCAGGTTTTGCTAGGGGTCTCGGTGATGGACTTCCCAAGTTCGTTAGATCTGAAGGCGCACTAGGGTATGTATGATTTAATCTATTTATTCATATATTTTTAGTTTGCGTTTATTCACATAATAGAGTTGGAGTGTCAACATCCTCTCATTGAATTTTGTCATATTTATGTAGGTTATACAAAGGATTGGTGCCACTATGGGGACGCCAAATACCATGTAAGTTTAGGCATCTTGCTTGAACATTTCTATCCTCTATGTATACATGTAGTTTGGATTAGTATAAGTCAATTTAGGGATGAGCTCGGTACCGAAAACACCGGTATCAAAACCGGTACCGAACCGTTACCGAAAATGTCAAAAGTCGGTACCGGAAATGTACCCGGTTCGGTAAATTCGGTAGTACATGATACCATTTGCTCATCCCTAAATCAATTTCTCGATTACTTTCTTGGTTTTCTTTTTTGGTACAAAGGTGGCTAAACTTGGTGAGTTGGGTAACGGGTCAAAATATGTGTGGTTTTTGGCTGGCCCAAAACAATTTATTCAAACTTTATAGAAAAAAAAAATAATAAATGTGATTTTGTCATCCAAGCTTTTGGATTTATCCCATTAGATATAAACATCAGATAGACCAAATCATATGTAAATTGGTGTATATGTAGGTGTATCTTGGTTTCTTTTTTTCTAATCTTAAATGGTTAATTTGTAGATACAATGATGAAGTTCGCTTCGTTTGAGACTATTGTGGAGATGTTTTACAAATACGCCATCCCTACACCTAAAAACGAGTGCAGCAAATCGTTTCAGCTTGGTGTTAGTTTTGCTGGAGGATATGTGGCTGGTGTTTTGTGTGCTATTGTATCTCATCCAGCTGATAATCTTGTCTCATTTCTAAATAATGCTAAGGGAGCAAGTGTTGGAGATGTGAGTGCTTCTGGTTAATTTTGTATCAGAAACTCTATTATTCTCCATCATAAATAATAAATAAATACTTTCTTTTTGTCTATTTTCTAGGCTGTGAAGAAACTTGGAGTTTGGGGTCTTTTCACCCGAGGGCTTCCATTACGTATCGTGATGATTGGGACACTAACAGGAGCTCAATGGGGAATTTATGATGCTTTCAAAGTGTTTGTTGGGCTGTAAGTTGTCCTCACATTTGTTAAAATTTGTTATAAGCTGGCATATTTTTCCCTTTTGAGGTCAAAGTTTTAACGAGCTAATTGTTGTTTACAGGCCAACCACTGGTGGTGCTGCACCACCTGCCGCCATTGAAGTTGCAAAATCCTAGAACTCGTGAAGTTTTGTTTGCGGTTTACGGTCGTGGTGAAACATTGTTTTTTTTTTTTGTGTGTGTTTTTGGACATCTAAAATAGGTAACGGGCTTTATTATATTTTTGGTATTTGAATAGATTGTTTGTCTCATTCATGTGAAACATTTCTCATAGGATTCGGTATGAAATATGTATCATGAAAATAGAATTACGTCAATTCCGCCTTATTAGAAATAATGGGCATGTAGGATGTGATTATACCTGGGCAAAACTCTTTAAAAAATTCTAAGTTTGTGAATGTAAGTTGATATTTACTCGAAAAAAAAAAACTACCAGCACCTTAAAAGAAATAATGGGCATGTAGGCATGGATTTGATTATACCTAGGCAAAACTCTCAAAACTTTCTAAGTTTGTGAATGCATTTTGATATTTACATCCTTATTAATGTGATGAAATATCTTATTTTTAAATTTGTTTTCTGATGTATAATTTGTAAACTTTTGTGAAATCCATATTTACTCAAAAAAAAAAAAAAAAAAAAAAACAACCAGATGTATAATTTGTAAACTTTTGTGAAATCCATATTTTACTTTTAAAAAAACAACCAGATGTATAATTTGTTCACTTTTGTGAAATCCATATTAATTCCAAAGAAGAAAACAACCAAAAAACTTAAAGAAGCACCCACAAATATACCATAAATCAAAGTTAACAAGCAAATAACATGATCAAAAGATGCAAGCACCATATGATCACTTGATTAACATTCCAAGAAACATGCACACAATAGTCTTAATACTTGTACAGAAACATTTAAACCCTAATTCAAGTAGTTCATGTAGGCTGGATATCCAAAGGAAAGCACTACCGACACAAAAGCAACAACATAGACCGAGTTTTTCACATGCTCGGCTTCTTATTTCGTACGTCTACATGCACACATTTATTATTACACACAACATCAAATCTACCAACTAGATCTTGTAGAGATCATCAAACGAGAGGTTGTCAATTGCATAGTTCGGTTGAGGCGTAGGGTAGCTTGTCATGAATCCACCCAAGCAGTCAAGGGGAGACATGATGTCATTGGAGTAGGTTGTATCATAGATGAAAGTCATACCCAATTGTTCCTCAATGCTAGGGACATTCATGGGGTAGTTAATGGGGTTCATTAGGTCACCATCAAGACCACTCCACAAGGAGTTCTGGTTCATGAAACCACCATTAGCATTTATATTTGGTGGTGCTGCCACGTCACTCAGGTTTGATTTCACTTCTTTATTTGCATATTCCTGAACTTCAAAAGCTTTCAAAGCTTGTATCACCTAAATTGAAACAAAAGAAAGAGATAAAATGGAATTTATTTTACTTGTTCAAATGGGCTTCAAATTAAGGTGAAAATGATTGCATGCTTACATAGCTGAGACTAACTGTATCGCGATACAACATGATATAATCACCCACTTGCAGTCCATGATCCTCGGTGAAATCCCCTAAAAATTAAGAATTTGCATACGATTTACGTTTTAGCATTCAACAAATAAACTTTTGAAGTTGAAACTACAATAAAGGATATACCAGTGCCCTCTAGAACATACATCCGACTGTTGTTGTTTGGCCAGAACCTGTTGAAGTATGAGACACAAAGCCTAATTGTTCGGATAAACGGAAAAAAAAATATTTCTAAACATAAAGTATATTCAACGAGAATGATCAACCTCGTTGTAGTTTTTTCCAAGATGGTTAAACTAACCTATACTTAAAGCACCACACATTCATGCCGTCGAGATCGTCCATCTCCAAAACAGTTCCTTCCTTGGCAACGAGGGCAGGTAGGTGTGTTTCCGCTGCTTTCTGAAACAAAACACATAATCAACTTGAACACCAAAACACAAAATTTTCTTCCATGTCAACAATTTTACAAAACAAAACTCATACATCTTTTGTGTAAAATATCGTCTAAATAAATAAACAAGAAACTAACCTTTGGTAGCACAATTCGTTTTAGCACACCCACATCGCTCTTTTGGAGTTTCTTGCTGAAGAGAAATGCCAGCCTTCCTTGATCAACAATCTAATTAAAAGAAAAAAATATCAACACAAAACGATAATATTAAAATTAAAACAACATAATAATATAAAAACCATATTAACACATACCAAAAACAAGCTCAAACAAATGACTGGCATACACACTAAGCAAATTAAGTCCAAGCTTATGTAATTGAGCAAGTGGGTTTTTTAATATGTAAACCACCCCATTTTGCTTAATGAATGAATTATATACAAAACTGGTTATGTGGAGAATAAAAAAAACTCTTTATTTCTAGAATGAATTGAAATCGTGTTCTAGCATATACGAACTGATTCTATGCAAATTACAAATTACAAATATATATATTTTTTATTGTATAGCTTACAAAAATTCATATTCTCACTAATTAAATATTAGAAGATATATGTTACTGTATAGCTTGCATAAATTCCCATTTTCACTAATTAGATACCATCATAACTTAGAGCATTCACATAACCAAACTTTCACAAACCGTCACCTCTTCCACATCAAATTTCAAACATCCTTTATAAACAACCATTTCTTCTAAAACGCTATTAGTTCTTAAACACCGACAAAAAAAACCCAATTAAATATTAAATTTTTAACGGCTTAAATCACACCAAATCCGCCTTTGTCAAGGCTTGAACCTTAACTCCGATGGCTTTGCCAATTGCTAACAAGAAACCATCACCGCTTGGTGCATGCATGCACAACACCAAACTCCCACAAACCGCTAGCTTAACTTAAACATCAAATTTCAAACATCCTTTATAAACAACCATTTCTTCTACAACGCTATTAGTTCTTAAACACCGACAAAAAACCCAATTAAATATTAAATTTTTTAACGGCTTAAATCACACCAAATCCACCTTTGTCAAGGCTCAAAACCTTAACTCCGATGGCTTTGCCAATTGCTAACAAGAAACCATCACCACTTAGTGCATGCATGCACAACACCAAACTCCCACAAACCGCTACCTCAACTTCCACATCAAATTTCAAACATCCTTTATAAACACCCGTTTCCTCTACAACGCTTTAAGTTCTTAAACACCCACAAAACCCAATTAAAATATTAAATTTTTTAACAACTTAAATCACACCAAATCCGTCTTTGACAGGACTCAAACCCTTGATCTAAGTGGGGCCACGTTCCTCATCCGATGAGCTCAAACCGGACGACCTCGAGCACAACGCCGAAGGTCCGGTTTCTTCTCATTAAAAACCCAAACGTGTACCCCACATCATAGATCTAGAAGATCTTAAGCGGATTATACATACAACCCCACCAAATCTAATCAAAACAAGCTTCTTTTGACACATCACCCAATTACTTACAATATTGGTGTTCCCCACAATCAAATCTCATAAATCAATTGAGTTACTAAATAAAGCATAAATTTATCACAAGATCTATAATTAAAAAAGACGAAATTACCCCATCTAAAAAAAGTAAAACAAAACCCTCTTTTTAACAACATAATTAAACAAGATCTAGTAACATCCAATAAAATTAAATGCATAAATCCAACATGAAGTAGATCTGTACAACAAATAATAAATAGATATTATAATATTCACTATTTCATGAAAAAAACAAAAGTACGTACCGAACCAAGCACACTTACACCGGGCGCGGGAGGAGCAGAGAACGAAGTGAAGGGGCGACAGAGCCGCTCCGCAGCAGCGGAGCCACCACTTCGACGAAAGCGAGGCATGCGCTTCTTCTTAAGAAAATCAAACCGAGCAGCAGCCACAAGATCTCCAGAAGCGGAACCTGAACCAGACCCAATAACAAGAGGTGCAACTTGTTGTTGGTGTTCAAGAGTGGGTTGGTAGGTGGTAGTGTCGTGAACAGCATGAACAGCAGCATCGATGTTCATCTCAAGCCCCATGTCAAAAGCAGCAAATGCGGACAACTCACAGGCCTCGTTTCTCTCCATCAGATTAGGGTTAGGGCTTGTTTAGCAGCAATTGGGTGGGGGTGGAGGTGGGTGTTTGGGGAAAAGTTTTTTCCTATATTTGGTAAAAACTTTGATGACAAATGTATGTGATGCATTCATGGTACCTATATATTTCAATTTTGAAAGCACTGTGTTGGAGACTGTGATGGAGTGGCCAATGGTGGGGATGACGAATGGAGGGTGAAGATGGTTGAGGTGGTGTGAAGAGAGGAAGTACAGGTGTTGGAAATGTTCTGAAGAGATCATAGGGAAAGAAATGGTTTAGGTTATTATTTTCAAGCATCAACCCAATGACTTGTTAAGTGTTCCACTTAATGACCTCCTTGTGGAGAAGACGATGATGACTATCACGATATGGAGTTAGAATTCGAACTATTTATATGCCACGTTGGATTTTTTATAACTTTGTTCTAGTTTCTTTGACTTTTTGACTTGGTTGTTGGTGTTGTAGACTAGTTGTAGTACATACGTGATAGTATGGTACAACTATGCATATCTATTTGAGTTTTTTTTGGGTGCCAACTGTAATCACTATCTTTTACTTGGTTTAAACTTTTTGGAAAATAAAGAAATAAAGAATTTGAGAAAAAAACGTTTTTATGAATTGTTTTGGTGGATAATGAAACAAAATAAGTGCAATTCTAGAAAATCTCGTATAAATAAAAATGAATTAATTGCCCAGATGGTTCCTATGATTTCACGTATTTTTACATTTAGTCCTCACCTTTTGAAAATAGCAGGTATGCTCTCTATGGTTTGTTATTTTGTTACTCGGATAGTCCCCTTAGTAGATGTCAGTTAGTTTGGAAATAGCAGGTATGCTCCCTATGGTTTGTCATTTTGTTACTCGGATAGTCCCCAGAGTAAATGTCAGGGGACTATCCAAGTAACAAAATGACAAACCATAGGGAGCATACCTGCTATTTTCAAAAGGTGGGGACTAAACGTGAAAAAACATAAAACCACAGGGACCATCCGGGCAATTACCTCAATAAAAAAAAAGAAAAAGACTTTTGAAAGGAGTATAATAGTGGGATTAAAAAGGTTTTATAGTAATCTGTTAAATTTTGTCACTTTTGTCTAAAACTTAAAATCTTTAAAATCTAGGACCCTGTGGTTTTAATTTTGTTGTCATTTTTATCCAAAATCAAAATCTGGTTAGATTTTTCAATTAACATATTTTTTTTTGTCTTTTTCCTCTTTTTATAAAGGGCAAAATGGTCAGTTCTTTCTGATTTGTTATATTAAAACGTTGAAAGACCATTTTGTCATTCATTAAAAAAGAGGAAAAAGAGAAAAAAAATGGATGTTAACTGAGAAATCTGAGTAGACTTTGATTTTGGATGAAATTGGTAACAAAATTGAATCCACAGAGACCTAGATTTAAAAGGTTTGAGTTTTAATCTAAAGTGACCAAAATGACAAAACCTCAAGGACCATTTTGGCAGTTTACTCAAGGTTTTATTTACTACAAAAAGGATTAATTTAAAAGATAACAAATTTATATGAAGCGTCACTTTCTGCAAACTCATTTATTTATAGAACTCATTTATTATCAACATGTTTATGTTTATTATAGACGTATTAAAGTAAACATTAAAGATTATTTAAAAAAAATAGATTTAAAACGTTTGTTAGTTGAAAAAGGTTTAAAGATATCTTCTTTTTTTGGTTTAAACGGAAGAAAATAGATAAAGTTTTATAAATGTAAAATATATATTGATAAAATGTTCGTTTTTTAGAAACATAGGTTTTATTTAAAAAAATACGTATTTAGATTTATGTGTAAATGATGGAGTGAATCTATATCTATACTATATAAAATAATAATGAATTAACTTTGTTTAAAAATGAGTTTTTAGAGATTATATAAGGTTTACATTAGTATTGTTTATTATAAGTTAGATTGGATTAGATTAAATTAGATTAGATTAACAAACTAGGTTAGAACCTTTACACGGGTTGAATAAATATAATTTTATATACTAAGTAATAAAATAGTTAAATCTTTTAAAAACTCATGTATTGCACGATTTGAATAAACACATGTCTTACACGAATAATGTAATCCGTTAAAACATTTAGTCATCAAGATGCGTTTTCTAACAAAAGGAACTTTTAGGTACTATTTACTTATTGTAACATCTCACTTTATTTTTTATTAGGTTAGAGAGTTGTGTATTATATGGTTTATAACATTTTACTTTCTTTTATTTATTATTAGGTTAAAAACTTACGTGTTACCTGATGTTGGATAATCAACAGAAAAAAAAAGAAATATTTTAGTAAAAAATAATAAATATACAAGAGATAAGCTGGATATTATGATTTAATATTATTATTTCATTGGAATGTAAAACGGGATAATGGGATCCTTTATTAGAAATAGGATTCTAAATACATGTAATGTAACAGAAAATATAATAAAAATATGATATATCAAGAATTTATGATCAAAATAATGGATCAAGTGTCTTGCGAGCATCTATATTTATCTATATCTATACTATATAATAAAATAATAAAAGAAACTTGTTTTGGGACACTTGTCATTCTCTCATTTAATTGATTGAAATTATTAGTAATACTAATACAATCACTATTATCTTTATCATTTAGTAAGGTTAACCAATTTATCATCATACAACCCCCCACCTATTCAATCATATGATTTTTCAATCTTATATTAACTAAATAAATAAAGATTAATATTCAATCTTATCCTACTTTAAATATAAAAAAAATCCGTTAGTTCAGATTAATATTCAATCTTATCCTACTTTAAATATAAAAAATCCGTTAATTCAGATTAATATTCAATCTTATCCTACTTTAAATATAAAAAAATCCGTTAGTTTTTTTAAATATTTTTTTTATTATTTGGTATATAAAATCATATTTATTTAACCCATGTAATACACGGGGGTTTTTAAAAATATAACTTTTTTATTATTTGGTAAACAATATTACATTTATTCAACCCGTGTAATACAATGGTTTTAAAGATATAATTTTTTTTATTATTTGGTATATAATATTACATTTATTCAACCCGTACAATACATATGGTTCTTATAGATATAACTTATTTTATTATTTAATATATAAACTTATATTTCTTCAACTCGTGCAATAAAGGAGGCTTTTAAAAAGATAATGTTTTATTATTTGGTATATAAAATTCATTTATTCAACCCATGTAATACACGGGGCTATAACCTAGTTATATATATAACAACTCTTAATTCTTCTAAAGATGAAAATAATTAAATTGTAGGTATTGTTTGGTACGTAGGAATAAGAGACTAGATGAAATGGACTAGTACAAGCGAATAAAAGATGTGTTTGGTTTGTTTAATGTAATGGAATCACACATTAGACAAGTCATTCAATTCCTCTAAAAGCCTAAATCCATTCCATCAACCCCTTTGTTTTTTTTTCCATTCCATTCTCTCTCTCATCCTTCATCCCCACCACCACCCGCCATCATTACCCGTCACCGCCGCCGTCGACCATTACCACCACCCGCTACCGTCGCCGACACTCGTCACCCCCACCTCCGCCACTGCCACCTGCAACCACCCACCATCGACACCTACCATCCACCACCACCACCACCCACCGTCGACCACTGCCGCCACCAACCACTGCTGCCACTCTCGACCACTCCCAGCACCACCAACCACCATCGCCAGTACCCGTCACTCTCCGCCATTGCCACCTGCAACCACCCACCGCCGCCACCACTACCCACTACCACCTCCACTGCAGTCCTACCACCGCCACCTATTACGACCACTGCCACCCATTGTTAATTTTATTCTTTTGTCTTTTCCTGCCTACCAAACAACACAATGTAATAATTCATTTCATTCCCACATGGTAACCAAACATCACCATGGGACGGTAATGATCAATTTCATTCCTTAGGCCATTCCATTATCTCGTTCATTCCATTCATTTGTCCATTCCGTTACCCCATACCAAACAGACCCTTATGATGTGTTTGGTATTGTGTAGTATGTTTGGTATGGAGTAATTGAATGGAAAAATAAATGAATGGATCCTTACCATTCCATTGTTTTGTTTGGTTATCATATAGGAATGGAATGAATCATTACTTTGTGTTGTTCGATAGGCAGAAAAAGATAAATGAATATAATTAAATTGGTAGTGAGTGGAGATGGTGGTGGTGGGTAGTGGGGGTGGAGGTGGAGGTGGGTGGTAGGGTTGTGGTGAGTGGCAGAGTTGGGTAGTGGCGGTGGGGGCGATTGATGGTGGGCAGTGATGGTGGTTGGTCATGGTGGTTGGTGAGTGGCGGTGGATGGTGGGTGGTGATGTTGGTTGGCCATGGTGTTGGGCAGTGATGGTGGCAGTAGCAGTGGTTGGCGGTAGTGGGGGCAGTGATGGGTAGGTGGCAATAGTGGGAAGGTGGTGGAGGTGATGTTTGGTGAATGAGAAAATGGAATGGAAAAAAAACAAGGGGGTGGATGGATGGGGTAATAGGTGATTGCATTCTATTGACCAACCAAACAACCTTTTGTTGTTCATTCACAATATTCCATTTCACCCCATCACTCATTCTTGCATACGAAACACTACCTTAGTTTCTGAAGAGATATGGTCTCGTACCCCTCGCGGGCCCAGGAGAAACCTACATCAAAACTAGATAACAACCAACTGGCCTTTATAAACCACCTACGGGTGCCACGTGGTAACATGCCAGCATGGAGGAACCGAATAGTACAAGGTGAAAGCGACATGCAGCCAATCATCGTCCGCTAACACTGTACCATGTGGACGCAACTAATGGTTATCGTGAGGGGACATGAGGTACAAGCGACAACGACATTTGGTCAATCACACGACACAATTTCACACCTCCATAAACCTCCACTAATAGTTAACAACAAACAAGACAACAAGTATATCCAGAAAGCGACGTGTGGCCAATCCTTCTCAAACCTTCTTTAACCTCTCGGTTATAAGCACTACACTTATCCAAGGTGAAATCATTCTACAACCCTTGTTCTCACTCTCACTTAAACTTATACTCTCTCAAAGCTATACTTACTCTCACGCCAGATGGTCCTTACGAGAAGAACCCCCAACCTCTTCTTCTCATAACGAGTCTCACGGTGTTTCTAGTTTTGTATATCCTTAAAGGATAAGAGTTTGTGAAAATCGGATTAGTCTCCCCAGTTGAGAATTTGCCTAATCCCCTCGTATTAGACTTATGTTTTTCCATTAGCGTCATATGTATTCGAATAGAACAATCTAAGATTTTCCTTTTTTTTTCAGAATCATCATGAGTTCTACTCATCCTAAAAACCCTTTTCGCATCATCTATACTGATATGCACCAAATGCAACATATAAATTATATCAAATAAGGTATAAAATCAACCCTTTTTAGTACTGATGTTGGAAAAGTGTGTTTCTTTTTATACTTTTGATTTTCAGGATTAAAAGAGCTTAAATGTACAAATAGAGCAAATTAACAACAAAAACCAACAAAAATACAAAAGAAGGGAAGTTGATACATCATACCGACCCTCCGAGCTTCACCCCAAGACCAAAAACAACAAATCAGAACACAAGCACGGGGCCGTGCCACCAAGGCGTGGGGCCGTGCCCCACTCAAGATTCTAGATAGAAAAAGACAAACAGAAGCAGACAAGTGACACGGGGCCGTGTCCCATTGACACGGGTTGTGGTTAACTCTTAGATTTGCAAATCATGGATAGTACAACAAGTACAATGGACACGGGGCCGTTCCGTTGACATACGGGGCCGTGCAAGCATTCGCACTAACACAACTTATTAAATGAAGACAGAGAAGAAGGAGGCACGTGGCCATTCCCACTGGCCATTCCAACTATAAATAGGGGTGCTTGGTTCAGTTGCAATCCATCCCTTGGCAAACCACTTCTCTCACACCTGCCACCACTCCACCACCACAATACCACCATCATCCACCACTTTCATCCATCATCCATCTTTAGAGTGTGTAGTTGTCTCGGGATCCAAGATTGATCGTAAGAGTTTTTGTCAAACAAGGTCATGCTTGGCTAATCTCTTACATCATTTGGTGAAGACAAGTCATTTATGTATTACTTTTGATTTCCAAGCTTTGATTAACTTTTTAATTGGGTTTTTATTAATGACTTTAATATCTAGTTTTTTTATATTGAACATGAACTTTATTCTATCATCTCTTCATGTTTTGTTGATTCACTCATTCGCATCTTCACGGTCTATATAAAGCGCGTTAACTGCCTGGAAGGGGGTTAGAAGTGTATAGATCCTGCAAGGGAAGTAAGAACGACTTGAATACCTTATAAATAAATTACTATTAAAACTTTAAACCGGCCTTGTGGGACTGTATCCCTGCTGACTCAGACCAATATAGTCGAGTGTAGCGTTGCCTCCAAAAGAGGGATATGCCACATTTTGCATTAATAACTGATGCGTGGTCGAATATCGGTGTTCTAATATGTTTAAGTTTATGTTTTTACAAAGCTTTTAGTTTTAAATAGCCTACTTTTGATTGGAATTGTGCTTTGCAGGTCTAACGGAGTTTAAGGAGCTATTTGGAAGCTATTCGAAGCACCAGGAGCGAACGGGATCAATCGGAAACACGAAATATGAAAAACCGAAGAATTATACCCTACATGGGCCGTCGGAGATGCCCCACGTCGTCAGAAATGTGTGTAGACAGCGAAACAAGGCGTCGGGAGAAAATTGGAAATGCAGGCGGCGTCGGCGACGCTGGTGGGGGCGTCGGCGACGCCCCTTCCTGCTAGCCGACGGGGATTTTTGTGACTTTCCACTTTTTGACGAGTTTAAAGGCACTTGGGGTTATTTTTCAAGGAGTTAGGAGTTTGGGGAGTTAAAAAATACATCTTGGAAGATCTCCTTCACATCTTCTTCACCACTAACTTTCCCCTAACCTCTAACCCTAACTGAATCTCCATCATCTCTAACCCTCACCCATTCCACCATCATATTCATCCATTCACACTCACCATTCAAAACCTAACCTTAATCTTTCCTCCAAGACTCAAGGTCATGGTTGTGTATTCGTGCTCGTCATCCGGTGATCGCGTACCTTCAACCATGAGCGGCTAGTCTCCTCGGTTTCACCCCGGTGTAGATTGTTGTAAGATTTTCTAGGGTTTATACATTTGTGTTTAGTTTGATTTTGTGACAAGTTGTTTAGTATTTGAAACCTTTGATAATTGTCTTGCATTTGTTTCGAATCCGTAAATTGTTAAGTAATGATAAAATTTGAGTTTGCGAAATGGTTATGTGCAATCATGCCTTATCTTAGGTTAGGATTTACTTGTCCGAGGCAACGGAGTGCATTGCGGTCCGTCATACGAGTTGATAGCAATTGGTACCTAAGCTTCGTGATAGAAATCCGTTAATCACTATATGCAACTGAATCAAGTTAAAACATGTAGGAACCCTATGTCTTACAATTATCGAACCGGGTGGGAACTTATTTCTAATTTATTGTTTTCTACCATTTAGTTAAGTTTTGCAATCTTAGTTAGTAAACAATTGTTTTAGATAATATCCATTTGTCGGTTCATTCCGATTTCTTTTTAAACCAAACAAACAAAGAAAATTAGCAAGCTTCATAATTACTTTGTACATTTTTGTAAATAGTCTAACTAATCGAACAGGCCGTGCAATACTGACCACATGCTCTTCGTGGATGCGATACTCGACTTACCCTAGCTACCTAGGTTAATTGGGTTTTTGACTGATCGGGACGACATGGTCTGTCAAAATGGCGTCGTTGCCGGGGAGCTAGTGCGCTTAGTATTTCATTGCGTGTTCAATTTTAGTTTTTAGTTTTCTTTCTTGTATTTCTGTGATTATACTTTAGGTGGTTGAGCTTGTTTTTGCAGGTACATGTTTTGCAGGCACCATCTTTCATCATGGATTGGATAGATAATGACCCGTGTGAATGTTGCGGAAGCAGAGAGCATCTATTAAAGGATTGCTTTGTTTTCTATGAGAAGGTTCAATCATTAAAAGATACATAAAAGATGAGTCGGAACCAAGTGTCTATATCTTGTCTATTTGTTTCTTTTATTTATTTAGTTTCTTTCCTTATTTTATGTATTAAAAATATTTTCTCAAAATTTGTTTAGATTAGACGTTGACGATATTACGGTATTAAAAGCTCTTGTGTCCTTGGACGACCTCGGTATCTTACCATCACTATACTACGCCAACGATGAGTGCACTTGCCCTAGCGTGTTGTAGAGAGTGATAATGTTATATCATGTTTTATAAATATAAAGCTTGATAAACGAGTGAAAAGTGCTTAAAATATATTAAAAATCATACCCACCTCGCACCATGTCAATACTATCGAAGGGTACTAGAATCGCTGTAACAACCCGCACTTTCGCGCTCGTTACTCTCGTTACCCCTAGCACCAGAGGCTCGGATCATAATGTGAACAGTATCGCTTACTACGCTACATCGCATACTTTCGCACTATATCGCTTATTGCAACACACTATATCGCACTTCACAACGCTTACGCTTATAACGCTTTCACTTACACTACTACAGCACGTGAGTATCTAAACTACTCGCTCGCTCTCGCACCAACGCAACGCAAACTCAACACGCGGATTTATCTATATTAATTGTGTGTTTAAATATTAAATATGCTATATTGTGTTGATACTCGCTTAAAACGCCTACTCGCACGACCCGAATTACCACGCTAAAACGCAACACAACACGATACTTAATTACCTCGCTAAAATACTTAAAGTACTTGAACTAACTAACGCAACAAAATGCACCAAACGAGTATCCTACATGCGAAATGAAAGCGAAACGCGCCAAACAGGCGGCTTCGTACGAAGGCACCTGCCCTCGTACGAAGGCACCTGGCTTCGTACGATGACACCTGCGCGTATGCTCCTCTCCTATAAATACCCAAGCCTCTCCTCTCATTTTAACTTGCTGCTATTTCACTCAAAACACTCCCAACCTGCTGCCTTTCGATTTCCAAGTAAGATTCACTATTTTTACATGCTTCACAACGATTTCCACTACGATTTTTGCACGAGTTTAACTCCGATTTCATCCAAACTTCTCTATTCTTATCTAAACTTCATCTTTTTCATCTAAACTTCTCTATTTTTATGAAAACCTTCATCTTTTTATCAAATCTTCTTATTTTGCCACGGATCTACACTTAACCGAGTGTATTGGGCCTAGCTTCGGCTTCCTAAGTTAGAAATCTGTAGATTTCACACTCACCAAGTGTTGATCCAAGTAAAAACCCTTTTAAACTCGATTTTTACACAAAAACAGACCAAAACCGACACATATTTCGTTCACTGGATAGTGGGACGAAGTGGTGTCGAAACCGTCATGAAAAGGACTCGAAAATACATCTGATTCAGGCAAAACACAGCTCCGAATGTAAAAACAGCCACGTGTGTGAGCTGGACTATTTTGTGCGAAGCCCCGGCTTCGTACGAAGGCACTGCCTTCATACGAAGACACTGACTTCGCACAATCCAGCCCAAATTCTCAACTGACTTGAACCAAGACCTCTCCGGCTCTAAGTTTAATCAGTAGCTTAAGGCTGGAGGGATGAACACTCGATTTCCCGAAGAAAGACGCGAAAAAGAATCGTTGGACAACGAAAACGACACTTGTACGAAGCCTCCCTTCGTACGAAGGCACGCCTTCGTACGAACACACTAGCTTTGTACGAAGCCTTTCTTTCCCACCCGACACTCTGATTTTGATCGTTTCAGCACTTTGGAAGACTTGTGCACTTCTGTTCCCGTACGCAAGCTAATCCAGTGCTCCTTTCAATCCATTCCAGACCGTGTGTACTTGCTAAGCACGCACTGTGAGTATACTCGAACCCCTTTTCGCTTAACGCACTTTTGGGTGTTACATACGTTCTATATCAAAACACATCGCACATAGCGCTTAAACTCTTTTACAATTGCTAACCGCACTCGCATGTTATACGTGAGTAGTTGAATGCATGTTTGCTATGTTTACACAGTGATGACTTGTCTTACCACCCTTAGAAACGATAGTACTATAGTTTGGACTCAGCACCTGTTTATTCAGGGGTTGTTAATAATTACTTACTTTACGTGCTCACCTCGGTGAACACGTATCGCGCATACTTTACTCGCAGTTATGTTGGTTAGCTTGTGTCATTGTCGATAGCTTACTTGATTCGCCCTCTTACGTGTTACATGCTGGTTATGCGTAAACGCTTTACTATTATACTTATGCAAACTTGTGTACTCACATTTACATTATTGTATTGACTTTTATTTTAACGTATGTAACAGGTTGATGGATTCTGCTGGAATTGGTTTAGGAAGTCTAGAAACCCACCTAAACTAAATGCAAGTTTTGTTATGTTACGTTGTTTTGTTGTTTGAGAGACTCGTAATCTGTGATGACTTTTGTTGAGATATGGGATATTGAACCTTTTAAATATTGTCACTAAATTAGTCGCTATGGATTCTCTCGAGCAACCTATTCGCATCATGCCACATCTCGATGATTCCGCCATTGGTTGGGGTGTGACAACAACTATCGACGGGTCTTGTTTCTTTGATGGAGAATACGAAAAGGTTGAACAAAACCAAACTAGCACTATTCCAAAGTTGTCGATCCCAACCAAAATTCTAATCCATCTTTTAGCTTTCGTGAGGACCCGTTAACACCGAAAACAACCAAGTTTCAGATACAGACACATTGATGGTTAGTCCGAAGATGTGGTTTATCCAGGAACAAGAACACATGCTGGTAGAATATGCAAAGCAGGTTTGCGAACAAAAAACGACAATTACAAAAACCATGTTTGGAAACTTCTTTAGTCTGAAAATGGAGATTAAGTCCACCCTCAAGTTTGGCAAGCTAAGCAACCTTATCAAGAACGTTCAAAAGAATGTCCGCAACCTAGACAACAATTATGAGGAAGGACCCCCAATGAAGCAGGTTCGTAACTAGAATACCTACATGATCCTGGGTGGAAGGAAAATAAACCTCCAGACAAACAAAAGGCCCGATACATAATCTGCGGCCTAGTGGGAGAAACAACTTTTCCTCAAACAGCCGCTAGTCATTACAACTCTTGTGGGCCATTACGAGTCCAAATCTGTCTTCCTAGATGGAGAGAACACCTCAGACCTAATGTCCAAGTAATGCTTCAAACAACTAGATTTAGAAGACAAGGATCGATTAGAGCCAGTTGACACGCCAATCTCTAGCTTCTGCGATGAAGTCATACTCCCGCTTGGCCAGATCTCTGTCCTAATCACCCTCGGTGATGAGAGGCACTCGAGGACGGAGACGATAGACTTCATCGTCCTATCGGTCACCTCCAAACATGACGTCATTTTGAGCTACTGATTTTTGGAATAAGCTCATTAGTAATAGCGAGGTTCAGGATCCTTAGTCGCATCAGGATACTGTCGCATGCCAAGAACATCAGGATCTTGAGTATAAAAATTTACCCCTAACAACCACCTTTCACGAATCCATGACACTTGGTCTAATGAGCTACTGATTTTTGTACTCAACCAATAACACATTAAGAACATTCACTTCCGCATTCACATTGGATTCTTCTTTTATATCCATAAATCCATATAAAAGCATTGAATTGGAACCTTCATCTCTATCTATATTATTGATCACAGATAACAATGCTCTTTTCTAAATCTGGCACATGATTTCAATAAATGTGAAAATAATGTGCGGAAATAGAAATCAAACTTTCAAGAAACACAACTACAGAATTTTCAAGTTTATATCACTTTGACACAAGGTTCACAAGGTGATTGTGTGGTTATTGGCTAATACAAACGAATACTTTAAGAATTCTATAATGAAGGGCAGTGGAGTTGTTGTAGCATGTAACTAGGGATGGCAATGGGTCGGGTTTGGGTCGGGTATTAGTAATCCTATACCCATACCCGCTTGTAAAACTGTGTCCCATACCCGACCCAATACCCATCGGGTATTTTTCGGGTAATTACCCGCCGGGTATACCCATTAATTTGTTAAAAGATATACACTGGGGTTTCCAAATACATTTTTTTACTATTATAATTATTATATATTTTATTTATACAACAACTATTATAAACTAAAAGTGTACATTACATAATATAAGTTTTATCATAAATTAATAATAACTTTATAATACTTATACACTTATATGTACATACTTCACAACATGCAAAATGTAAACACTATTATCAAATATATATACTAAAAGAAATTTTATTTTTTTTTCACATTATGAACATACTAAAATAAATCACTTATAGACAAGGGTTAATGGAAAATAAAAATAAAAATTAAAAAATCCGGGTATATGATTGGGTATATAGTTAGGGTAAACGGGTATGTGGTTTCGGGTAATTGGGTCGAGTATCACCTAATCCCATGCCCGCGAAAATTTTTAAAACTAAACCCATACCCGGCCCAATACCCGTCGGGTATCAGGTATACTCGTCCCATTTGTGTTGGGTTTCGGGTATACCCGTCGGGCTCGGGTATTTTTGCCATCCCTACATGTAACGAATGATTGGCTTAACTCATTCTCCCTTATAGGTTGGGTTTTCTATTTATAGAGAATGTTTGACATGAATAAAAAATTGTTTATTCATGCACTTGTCTGCATAAAGTAGCTTTTTGGCGTATTCATTGAATCCATCCAAAGTCCACTTGCTACTTTAATGTGGTTGCAGAACCTTATCTCTTTGACAAGTTGGTACATCAGATTTTCTGATGAATAACGTACCAGAAATCTATTGGCTTGATCATCAGATTTCTTATGAACAGAATTCACCATATTTTGATGATAAATACCAGATTTATCATCAGACTTATCAGATTGGTCTTATTTGATCGTCCTTCTTTGCTTGTGATCACTTTCTGATACTTGTTGAAGATGATGTTTAGCTTTCTACTTTTCATGTTATCTTGTATCTTCGTTTTGCATGACCTTTTGACTTTGTCATCTTCAGGACATGATCATATTTTTCTTCAACACTTACAAAAAGTTTCCTAACAATTTCCCCCTAAGTGTTGTAAGAAAAATAACTACTTATAACAAAGAACTCAAAACATGAACTTAAGATAATCAAAATGTAACAAAAAGATTGTTTAAAAACAATACAACTTAAAATTGTTTTTCAAAGACTTTAAATGTTGTAACGGTAGAAATCATCATGCTTCAAACTCTTCTTATAAGGTATTGGCTTGCTGCATTCCTTGCACATTGCTTTGTAAAGGTTCCTTGCTGCAATCCATTCTTCTATAATTTCTTCAATCTCCTTTCTCATATTTGGCTTATCACGTCCTTTGATTTTGAGCTGCTTTTGCTTCTTATTCATGCATTATCTTATGTATCTGAGAGTTTGATTTGAATACTTGCATATTTCTCTCACCCTAAAAGAGCTTTTGCTCCTGCAACATCCTTGAAAACAACAGATAGCTCAAGTTCTTCAAAAATTACCCCTGTTCTGGATTCATTCTTCAGCTCTGTTAGGATTGTTGTGTTAGGAGGTGTTATGTATCGCTTCTTGTTGACTGTGTGGTCAAAGTTGATGCAAAGATCAAAATCAGTGATAGCTATGCGGGTGAACAACTTAACCCCACTCTTTGATAGGCTGCTGATAGCTCTTCTTATAACCCTGGTGTTTCCCTTTTCTTCATCATAGGTTCTCTTCTGCATTATCGGTTAGATGGAGTTTGTCTGCCAAGTCACCATCAGTTATTACTTCTTCCTCACCATTTTTCCTTATTAGAGTGTACTTGTTTTATTCATAGATCCCCCAACACACCATCTGGAGTTACAAGAGGATCCAACTTTCTAACTCTTATCACAGGATTTGTTTGAGGTCTGTGTATGTAGAATTTTCCCTTCTAAGTCTCTATTCACTTACACTTCTACTGACTGGACTCAGTGGTCTTTTAGGCTTATCTTGTTCAGACCAGTAGTACTGCATGAGTTTACTTTCTGGGAACATCATGTCTTCTCTATCAATAATTTGCACAAATCCTATGAAATTCCCTTCTGAATCTTTTTCAGGAGCTAGCTTGGGCTTTTTTGAAGATGTTGCAGATTCCTCCCATCTTCTTTTCTCTGTCATGACCAAAGACTAACTAAAAACTGTTTCATCTGATGTAGTCTGCTTAGATGATGCTTCCTGATTTCCTTTGTTCATTGGTTCTTTTATTATTGGGGTGATACTTTCTTCAGGCATGATTACTAGTGAAGATTTTGTCCTTCTGGGAATTTCTGACCTTGGTACTGGTGGAGAATGTCCCATTGGTGCAGGCTTTGTTTTGCTGACTTGTGGTGCTGATTTTGGCTGAGCTGGTGGTGTGACTCTTGCTGAGGGGACTTCTTGTGTTGAAGCTTCCTTTGGAATGGCAATCATTAGTTCTTGAACATTTATTTTTGCCAATCTGGCAACATTGTAGTGCATCCTTTTCATTAGAGAATGTACATCATTCATCAGATCTGCATTTTTCTTTTCTTCTTCATGCACCTTCTTAAGCTCTGTCTGGACTTGTTCTTTCTGCTCTCCCCATTCCTTTATCAACTTCACAAGAGCATCAGATATGTTGTTGTTGCTTGCTATTATGTTGTTGATTTCTTCTATTATTTCACCTGAATTTTCGGCTCTCTTTTTCTCAACAGCTTCCTTCACTTGAGTTTTAATAACCTCCAGTTCTTCAGTGATTTTCTTGAATTCTGCTAGAAATCTGTTGTTTTCTGATGAACTTGTTGGGGTCTGCTGCATACTCTTCAGAACTTCAGTGTTTTTCTCAGTCTGACTCTTGATAACCTCCACTGGTTCTGATAAAGTCTTGATATCAGATTTTTGGCTGTTAAGTTCCTCTAGCACCATATCCAGTTTTGCCTCAACTGATGTCATTGACTCTTTTGTTGATTGTTTTGTTACAACTTGTATTACATTGTCAAGTACAGTGTCAAGTTGTTCTTTTGAGATGATAGGTGTTTCCAAGGGAAAAGGTGGAACAACAGATGTTCCGGCTAACACACCAGCAGAAGACACACTTGCTGT
Source organism: Helianthus annuus (assembly GCF_002127325.2). NCBI lineage: Eukaryota > Viridiplantae > Streptophyta > Magnoliopsida > Asterales > Asteraceae > Helianthus > Helianthus annuus. The sequence goes on along the minus strand of NC_035447.2, from coordinate 33,186,613 downwards.
TGTTTTCAAAGGTTCAGATTGATCATGAGACCAATCAGAAAAACCTTTACCAGATTCGTGAAACATATTCACATCTGGATTTTCTCACTTCTTGGATTAGTCTGGTGAATGATCCTCTATGAGTTGTTGAGAAAAGCCTATTTTCCTCTTCTAGATTTCCTTGATCAGTTTCCTGATCTCTACCTGTTGCTGTCTCAATCTCCTCATCATCATTTGATTTAGAGTCAAGATGTATAGAACAACCAATATTCTCTTCAATAATTGCATTAAATTCTCTTGCAACAAATTTGTAACTTACTTCAACAGAGTCATCAGAATCTGACCCTGTTGAGTTTCTAGCAATATTAACAGAAAGATTGGTGTGAGCACTTGTTTCTGTTGCATGTTGTATCTCTGTCTCTTGATGTTTTTCCAACATTGTTTGCTCTTGCTCATCAGTATCAATGGGTTCTGGTGACATGTTGATGATCTTCTGCTGCTTCTGCTATGTCTGGTGCTCTTGAGATATGATCATCTTCTGGTGATCAGCTACTATTGAATACTTCCGCTTGATTGAGGACTTCCACCTGATTGAGAATATCTTCATGCTTCTTCCGATATGATGAGTCTTCTGCTATTAGAGAAAGCATGCTTTCTGGTGAAGTTGGTACATCTCTGGCAGAGGTCCAACCTTGGATTGTACACCAGGACTTCATGACAGGTGACTTCCATATTCTTTCTGTCAGAGGCAATTCGATGTCTCTTTCTTCAAAGGTTTCAACAATGATTATTGACCAAAATCTTGGATGTGGTAGATGTGTTTCAATTCTTCCAGACTTGGCAAGGACAGATTTCTTCATCATGTTAAATATCTCTGTTCCATAATCAATGTTGTACCCTATGATGAGTCCATACATGATTGTGAGAACAAACATGTTTATCTGATCAGCTCCTCCAATCTTTGAGGTCAAGCATTTGTTCAGGGTCTCCATCATCACTTGCCAGAATGCAGATAGTTTGTTTCTTTTGAAGTCTCCAATTCTAGTGATTCGTTCTTTGTAACCAAGCTCCTTGAACTACTTCAAAAGTTCCTCCTTTTTTAGGTGCTTCCATGTAGGCTGCTTTGATTGGAAGCTCTAACCATTCTCTGATCTTTCTTAAAGTGATGGTCACTGAAATACTTCCCAGAGATAAGCTTTCATCTCTTCATCACTGATTTCTTCAAGAGTTTGCACAATTTGTTGTATGATACTTTCAGGTACATGTTTGGTTTTGATCATGGCTTGACTAATCGGACAATTTAGCTGAAATTCAATCAAAATTTGACATCTTTGGTCATACAGCGTGTGTTCAGTGTTCATCTTGAGATTCTTGTCTTTAATGGCTAGAAAGTCATCTTCGTTGATGAAGGGAACTTCGTGTTCAATTGCTGGAATGTTGAGATTGACGGAGGTGGATGCAGACTTGGTGGGTTGAAGATGAATTTTTCTTTTAAAACAACGAGAGGGTTTTAGGGCTTGTAAGTGGGTTTTGAAATTGAAGGTGAATGTTTGAAGTCCCGGTTTTGAATTCGTATATATAGGATTTGTAGGGACAAAGGTTTCGTTGGTTGGTTAGTATTTAAGTTGATTTATGATAAGTTAATTGTGAATTTACTTTATCCAAACCGTTTTAAAATTTTTATATCTATAATAACCCTCCTAAGGCTGTCGCGGGGCACGACAGTGTCAAGTAAGGCTGTCGTGGAGCACGGCAGCTAGGCCACCAGATCGCACCCTAGTGCGGCACGTGTCATATACGTGTTGGACCTATAGCCGTGACCAGCCAAGGCTAGAACCTAGCCTACAGTCCTCACAGGCTGCGAAGGACTTGGCTATGTTGGTCGCGGGCCGTGACCCGCTGGTTGATCAGAACTATAAATAGGGGACGTTTGCATTCAGTTTCAATTCGTTCATAAAACAACTTTCTCTCTAATTCTCTGATAGCAATTATAATTCCCGAGCATTATACCCACTAATTAGCGAAGCTCTGCCTCGATGTAAGTATCATAACCCCCGGTTACGTATTAGATACGCTGCCCGATCGATCTAGTGCTCCGTAACGCATGTCAAGACTCTGCCTGACTCAGTCGTTGGAGTTCTGTCTCGGGGAGGGTATAGCTAATGTAAATTTGGGTTATTTTACTAACACATGTGCATTGTTTAATTTAGTAGATTATAACAAGGAAATCACAAGGAAATACCTAAATTACCAATGTGAGTAATCCTCTTTTTGTGAAACCTTTTTGTGAACTATTTTTACAAAACCTCAAATGTTTTTACATTATAATTAACAGTGATTGAGTATTTGTAACTCTACAATTTTCATCGGTATGTTGGGTTTTGTATACAAAATTTGTTACTATACTATGAGTAGTAACATTACCACCAGTCAGGATTGACAGTACCGTGGGTGGTAATTAAAGTAGATGTAAACAAATGTAATTGCTGGATTGCCCTCAACGCTGTAAAATGATAAAACTTGTTTTGATTAAACTGGATTCACTCGCCAGTATTTCTTGCTGATAAAATATTTTTAAACGCACTTCAGGTAAAAAAAATGTCAAAGCCAATTAGAAGCCAGCTTGACAGCACTGAAGGCATGGAAAAGTGGCTATAAAAGTTACCAAAATAAAGTAGAAGTTATATTTCAATAAATTAGGGTGTATCCCTAAAAACATGTTTGTAATGGAAACTTGGGTTTTTCCCATGTATTTATTATTATAAAAGTGTGGTGTTTTACTCTGATAAACTATTTCCTAACTACGGTTCTAATGTAAATTCCGCTACCAAGTTAATAAAAACCGATACCACCAACTCTGAGTAGCTCGTGGCCGCCTGCCTCCCGGGGCAGTGGTCGGGGGTTGCGACAATATCTCCAACAAGATGGGTATTAACTGGAGAATACTAATGGCCATGTGGTACCTTTTACCTCTTGTGAGACCCTTCTCGGAGAGAAAGGTCCAATTTTTGGAGAGAAAGGTCCAATTATATTCCTTCTAGTAACCTGACATCTTCTAAGCAGGTGTACATTCTTCCCCCTTTTGAAAGGCAAAATTCCACTTCTGATGATGTCATCAGAAAATGTGGTCTTTAATGTCACTCATCAAAAATGCTTCTCTTCCCTTGATTTTCTTCAGAAAATCATCAGAAATGCTTCTTCCCCCTTGTTAGAACGCATAGGTTTTTTTAAGATGAGTGGGAATAAGTAAGGAATCAGAAATTGTACTTACTCTTGGTCTTCTTGTAGATCTTGCTATGCTCCCTTTTCATTTTTCAACGGATTTTTAATTCTTTATCAGGAGAAAGAGAAAAAACGTGAAAAGTGTTTTGAACAACTTATCGGAAAACATTATTTTTGTGATCCTTCATTTGTTCCATGAGTTATCTGATTTTGTTCAAAAGTTAGTAGATCTTATCAGAAAGATTTTATATCTCACCAGATTTTATCAGAAATGCAAATGGATATACTAGATTTTATCAGAAATGTTCGATAATTTATCAGAATATCTGTCTGTTTAATATTAAATGATTTTCTATCTGACATTCTTAATACTTGTTATTTTGAAGAGAAAACTTTTGCTTGTTCCTTGTTTTGTTTTAATTTGTTTTGTTTTGTTTTGTTTTGTTTTGTTTTGTTTTGTTTTGTTTTGTTTTGAGAGATGAATAAAGGAAATGACATATTATACATATATATAAAAAATAGAAAATATAGAAAGATAAAGAAGAAAAAAAAAGCCTTAATCTACATTAAAAATAAACTCAATGAAAGCCCATAGTTGAGTCTCAAGTCCCGTATGGTTGGCAGTTGGCACCATGTGTGCATTATGGAAGTTCTCCTGGAAGATCATCTCAGGTCTAGGATACCAGACTGGAAATCCTCCGAAGCCTAGCTGACTTGTGATTACCCTCATCAACAAACGAGGATAGATAAGGAACGGTCGGCTTGGAAAAGTGGCTATAAAAGTTACCAAAATAAAGAAGAAGTTTTATTTTAATAAATTAGGGTTTATCCCTAAAAACATGTTTGCAATGGAAACTTGGGTTTTTCCCATGTATTTATTATTATAAAAATGTGGTGTTTTACTCTGATAAACTATTTCCTAACTAGGGTCCTGATGTAAATTCCGCTGCCAAATTAATAAATACCATACCACCAGCTCTGAGTAGCTCGCGGCCGCCCACCTCCCAGGGCAGTGGTCGGGGGTTGCGACAGAAGGTGGTATCAGAGCTATATCCACTGATTTCAACCACATAAGTGTTCTGCTGACACCAAATTTTTATCCATTATGTTAGGAAATAATCTACGTAATTACGTGCATATCTGTATATTATTGTTTTGTGTTATTTGACAATTTGTTAGTTTACAGTATGAGTGATCAAGGTCCATCGGACACCTATCGTCACTTGTCTAGTTCTCCTAGAGATGAAGGAACTTCCTCCCAGCCTACCCCTTCGAGGTATTCAGCTGACACAGAAGAGGGGATTTTAATATTTAAGGCGCAATCCGAAGAACCATTCCCTACCAAAAAGAGAGGATGGTTCAGTCGGGGAGCACATGAGCGTAGGAAAAGAATGAGGAAGTTACAACAGCAACGGGCTTTAGCAGCAGCAAATAGGGAGATGAATGCCCAGACCCAAGACAAAGTCAATAGACGATTGGCCAACTTTCACATACTAGCTACTACTGCCGCAGACCCAAACTTAGACCAAATCATTGTACCACAGCCACTACCACTGTTCCCAACTCAACCCATGGAAATAGAACCTAACCCAGGAGACCAGGCTCCCATACCCGCCTTCGACCCAAACGAAATCCCTAGAGTCCCAGCACCAAATCCTCTAGCTTATGACCCATGGGAGGATGACCATAGGGATTATCGATAACTCTACCCATAGGAGGAGCCCATACCAAACCTTGTAGCACCATACCCTAACATTGACCCTCTAGATCCATATTAGGATGTCGATCAGTATGTTCGGGAAATACTAGAAAACCCATACCCATATGGAGAACCCGTACCGCTGTACCCTGACCCAATACCAGCACCACCACCACCCATGAGTACCGAGAACGTGCAGGAACTCCACACTTTTGGTGAGGAGTTAGTGGATGAAGGACAAAGAATAAGACAAATAGGGGAAAGGCTCGTTTGGAAATACGACGAGCGAAATATGCAATACTGGATGAACCCCTAGTCACTATAATAATATATATATACACATATATATATATATATGTGTGTGTGTGTAGTTTGAAAAAAAATCATATATAACCTAAATATTTACTGATGCATAACTAGTATTGTATTTTAAATTCCAGTTGCAGCTTGTAATAGATATAGATATCTATAAAATAGAGTAAATGTCGCAATGCACGACGGTTTTGATCAATGTGTTATTTGTGTAATTGTTGACATTAAATCTTGTTCTGTGATATTAATACTTGGTAAATGTTTATAATCCAGATGAACAATTAAGTGAATCAGGAAAACCCGAATAACGATAATAACGGGAATCAATTAGATAACAGTGTCATCCAACACATAGTGGCACAAGGGATTATAGACGCTATGCCATACATTATCAAAACGGTTAAAGAAGCGGAAAATAATAAAACTAGCAGTGGAAGTAAACGACCACCTACTGAACCCAGTCACAGCGTAAACAATGCACCATTACTTCAATTGCCTACTCCAAAAAGAAAAAGAACCATGTCATATGGTTGTTCTTACAAAGAATTCTGGTCTTGCAAACCAGTAGAATTCTCTGGCAATGAAGGAGCCATTGCAGCTCTACGTTGGATAGAAAAGACTGAGGCAGTCTTAAAAATAAGCAAATGTGCAGAAGAGGATAAAATCATGTTTGCTTCCAATCTTTTTAAGAATGCAGCTCTAGAATGGTGGAACACTATTCTCCAGTCTAGGGGTGATAGAGTCTATAATATGGAATGGACTGAGTTTAAGAATATGGTTGAAAGAAAATTATGTCCTCCCAATGAAAAAGAACAAATCGCTAATAAGTTCTTAAACCTTAGAATGAGTGGAATAGACTGTAAGGATTACACTACCGTATTCTTCGAATACGCTAGAATTGTGCCAACCCTAACTTCACCAGAACCAGTATTAATCTCCCGTTACATCTGGGGATTAGTCAATGAGATTAGACACGTAGTCAAGGCAGCTAGACCACAAACCATAGAAGAAGCAGTAGAACTAGCAAATACCTTGACAGATGAACTAGTACGTACGCAAGAAGAGAACCACAGAAAGAATCTAGTCCAAAAGCTTACCCAGGAATTTCGCTACGGTAATTCCAACCGTGGGAGAAATACAGGTTCTACCTCCACACCTTACTGTAGGTCCTGCAAGAAGAAGAATTCGGGAAGATGCTCCACATATTGCAACTTCTGCAAAATACCATGACACAAAGAAGAAGACGGTAGGAAGAAACCCAACAATGGAGTATGCTTCAATTGTGGAGAAAATGGGCATATCAAGCCGAATTGTCCGAAACTAGCTCCAGCCATGAACAACAAGACTACTAAAAATGCTAGAGGGTTTGTTCCGACTGCAGAAGAAGCAAAGATAATTCCGGACGTGATTGCCGGTACGTTTTTAGTTAATGATGTTTTTGCTAAAGTATTATTTGACTCTGGTGCGAACCAAAGTTTTTCAATACTTCATTTTGCAAACTTCTCAATCAACCATTAACTAAACTTCAATAAGAATGTCTAGTAGAGACAACGAATGGAGGATCCATTAAGATCACTAAAATCTTGCAGGGAGCAAGAGTAGAAATTCTAAACCGTAATTTTATTGCTAACCTTTACCCAATGAACCTGGCTGGATTTGATATTGTATTAGGAATGGATTGGTTAGTAGCCAATAAAGCCAGTATTCTATGTGATCAAAAGTCAATACAAGTAAATTCACCAAAAGGTGAAAAGATCACAATTAAAGGAGATAAGCCATGTAGATCCATGAAATTCATCTCTGTGATGAAAACAGCAAGTTTTGCAAGGAAAGGGTCACTAGTGTATATGATTTCCATAATCATTAACACTAAAGGAAAAGAATTGAAAGATATTCATGTAGTATCTCAATTCTCAGATGTTTTTCCAGAAGAGCTACCCGGACTACCGCCGGACAGGGAGGTCGAATTCAGAATTCACCTACTACCATGGACAACACCGATTGCCAAGGCACCTTACCATTTGGCACCAACAGAAATACAAGAACTAAAGAAACAATTGGACGTACTTCTGGAGAAAGGATTCATACAGCCTAGTTCATCGCCGTGGGGAGCACCAATTTTATTTGTCAAGAAGAAAGACGCTTATGTGCATTGATTACCGAGAATTAAACAAAGTCACGATTAAAAATCGGTACCCATTACCGAGAATTGATGATCTATTTGATTAATTGCAAGGAGCTCGATTCTTTTCTAAGATTGATTTACGCTCAGGATATCATCAACTAAAAGTACAGGAAGAGGACATTCCTAAAACTGCCTTCAGAACAAGGTATGGCCATTATGAATTTACAGTCATGCCATTTGGTTTAACCAATGCCCCAGCTGCATTTATGGAGATGATGAACAGAATATGTAAACCATATCTAGATAAATTCATAATTGTCTTTATAGATAATATTCTCATTTACTCTAAGAGCAAAGAAGAACATGCAGCGCATCTGCATACACTCCTAAATTTACTGAGAAAAGAAAAGCTTTATGCTAAGTTTTCGAAATGTGAATTTTGGTTAGAAGAAGTGCAATTCCTCGGACATCTAGTCAATCATGAAGGAATTCACGTGGATCCCACAAAGATCGAGGCGATTACTAAATGGAAAGTCCCTGAATCAACAACGGAGGTGAGAAGTTTTCGCGGACTAGCAGGTTATTATAGACGATTTATCCGAGATTTTTCTAGAATAGCCATCCCTTTAACAAAACTGACTTGTAAATCTGTTAAGTTTGATTGGAGACCAAAACAGGAAGAAGCCATTAGAATCCTTAAGCAAAGATTAACCAACGCACCCATACTAGCATTACCAGAAGGAACTGAAGATTTTGTAGTCTATTGTGACGCGTCTAAATTAGGTTATGGATGTGTGTTGATGCAACGTCAAAATGTTATAGCCTATGCCTCTAGACAACTTAAGAATCAAGAAGAGAATTATACAACCCATGATCTAGAATTCGGAGCCATAATTTTTGCACTTAAAATTTGGAGACATTACCTTTATGGTAGTAAGTTTACCATTTTCACCGATCATAAGAGTTTAAGATATGTTTTTGTGCAAAAGGAATTAAATATGAGACAAAGACGCTGGATGGAAATTCTTGATGATTATGATTGTAGTATCCAGTATCATGCAGGAAAGGCTAATGTAGTAGTTGATGCTTTAAGTCGAAAATATCATGAAAATCCAAGAAGAGTACGTTCTCTCAAATTAAATCTGCAGATAGATTTAAATTAACAAATTAGAGAAATACATGAATCAGTAATTATGGACGATACTGAGAAATTGAAGGGTATGATTAAAGAATTAGAACAAGGAACAGATAGAATTTGGAGATTCCATAAGAAAAGAATTTGGATACCCAAACAAGGAAACCTACGCCACCGAATATTAGAAGAAGCCCATAAGTCTAAATATACAATACATCCTGGAAGTGATAAAATGTATCAAGACTTAAGAAAGAATTTTTGGTGGATAGGAATGAAAAAGGATATAGCAGCTTATGTTGCCAAGTGTCTAACCTGTTCCCAAGTAAAAGCTGAACATCAGAAACCCTCAGATTTATTGCAGCAACTAGAAATGCCAATATGGAAATGGGAATTGATAACAATGGATTTTGTTACTAAATTACCCAAGACACGAAAAGCTAATGATACAATCTGGGTGATTGTAGACAGATTAACCAAGTCTGCTCATTTCTTACCGATGAAGGAAACTTTCAGTATGGAATAGTTAGACAAGTTGTATGTAAATGAAATAGTTTCATTACATGGAATTCCTTTATCTATTGTGTCTGATAGAGATAGCCGTTTTACCTCTCATTTTTGGACTAGTTTCCAAAAAGCAATGGGAACCAAGTTAAATCTAAGCACTGCTTATCATCCTCAAATGGATGGACAAAACGAAAGGACAATTCAAACAATGGAAGATATGCTTATAGCTTGTGTAATTGATTTCGGAGGAAATTGGGATGATCATTTACCATTAATAGAATTTTCCTACAATAAAGCTATTATACTAGTATCAATGCTGCACCATTTGTAGCACTTTATGGACGAAAGTGCCGAACTCTAGTCTGTTGGGCAGAAATTGGAGAAAAGCAACTGTCTGGACCAGAGATAGTACAAGAAACAACAGACAAGATTATTTAAGTCAAGGAAAGACTAAAAACAGCACGCGATCGTCAAAAGAGTTATGCTGATAACAGGCGAAAACCATTGGAATTCTAAGTAGGAGATAAGACATTATTAAAAGTTTCTCCATGGAAAGGAATAATCAGATTCATCAAGAGGGGAAACCTAAGCCCCAGGTATGTTGGACCCTTTGAGATTATTAGAAGAGTAGGACCAGTAGCTTACCAATTACAACTTCCATAGGAAATGGCAGGGATACATGATGTATTTCATGTATGTAATCTCAAGAAATGCTTAGCAGATGAATCACTAATGATACCTCTTAAGGACATAGAGGTAAATGAGAAACTTAAGTTTGTAGAGAGACCCCTACATATTGAAGGTAGAAAGATCAAGAATCTCAAACATAAGAGATTAGTTCTAGTCAAAGTAAAATGGGATTCCAAGAGAGGACCAGAATACACTTGGGAGCTTGAATCAGAGATGAAGAGGAAATATCCACACCTGTTCCAGTAGATCTCAAGGACGAGTTCTAAAATAAGGTGGGGAGGATATAACAACCCTCCTAAAAGTCTTATAACACCCCTATACGCCCTAAAATATACACCATATACGAAAAGTGGGCCCCAAATACCAAAATTTTTACAAAAATCAAATAAAAACATTATTTTAAAGCGCTCGCGGGCCGCGACAATGTCAAGTAAGGCTGTCGCGAGGCATGACAGCTTGGCCACCAGATCGCACCCTAGTGCGCCACGTGTCGTATACGTGTTGGACCTATAGCCGTGACCAGCCAAGGCTAGAACCTAGCCTACAGTCCTCGCGGGCCGCGAAGGACTTGGCTATGTTGGCCGCGGGCCGCGACCCGCTGGTCGATCAGAACTATAAACATACCATATATTGAAAAAGTTACTTGCACGGCAATGCATTAACAAAGTTACTTGCGCATTAACAAACATTACAAAAACGGGATCCCACATCCCAAACATGTCCAAAAAACGACTATCAAGTACAGACAACCTATTCTAGGTCTTCTTCATTGGAAGCACCCGCTTCATCTGGGAATATCTCCTTCAGTTGAACAACAAAGTCTTTGGACTGAAGCGCTGTGGTTACCAGATCCATCACTGGAAGGCGCAAGTTGTTATATTCTGCTTTAGTAGCAGCATGGGCAGCACTAGTATCAACTCCGCGCATGGCAGATCTACTGGTATCCCAATCAACTCTTAGCGCATCAGTCACATGTTGGGTACATTCTGTATGCCCTTGTGTATATCCATCATTACGCGCAGTCACCATCAAGTTGGCAACAGTCTGGTCTAAGTCAATTGAGTTCAGGATTGAATTTGCAACCTGCACAGACAGAAATCTCAATAAGTTAATACACAAACCTATCTGACATATTACAATGGATTGACATACTTACATTGATAATCCCATGATGTTGCATCCACAACATATCATTCGTCAGAGGTTCAACCAAGCTTTCCGCCATCACCCGGGCAGTCTTAGAATTTTCTAGTTTCTCCTCAGTCTCGGCAAGACGGCGCGCAGCTTCAGCTTTTTCAACTCTTTCGAGTTGCAAGTTTTTTTGGCAGACTCAAGCTCCGCCTTGGTTTGTTCCTAATCAGTTAATAAAGAAGTAAGTTCTTCTATCTCCTTATTTCTAAGGGCAAGGGTGGCGCAAGTTTGTACCTCTCTCTGCTAACTTCGCTCCCTGTGTGACCGGGCCTCATCACGAGCAGCTTCGGCCTCCGCTTTTTTCCTTCTTTAACCTTTTAATCTTCGCCTTGAGATTGTTCACATCAGCACGGAGAGTTCTCTTCTCGTTGTTATCCTTCTCACAAATATCTTTCCACCGCTTGCGAGCCTCCGCAAGTTGAGCGGCTTCAGCTTCCGCTTTCTTCTTCCATCCCATAGCAGACCACTCTTCTGCCTTCTGCTCACTCTTAAACTTGGCTTGATCAGCCTCAAGCTTAGCTCTCAACTCAGCAACCTTCGCCTTTTCTTCAGCAACTTATTTTTTGGAAGTTTCAAAGGCAGCCCACTCTTTGTACATACTGCGCCATTCGTGCACAATTCGATGAGTGGTCGAGGTTGAACTAGCAATTTCTTCAAGGTACGAGTGATAGGTACGCTCATGGGATTGCTCTTCTTGGAATTTAACTTCAGCAGGTGGAAAAATACCCTGCAGCCAATCACGACACACTTGCCAATCAGAGAATGTGTCGCCTTGTTTAAGTTTCCACACATACGCGTGGATTTCGGAAGCTCTTTTCTCAGAATAAGTTCTATAATAATAATCCCCCGGAGTCTCATCCGGGTGGATAGGAGAATCTTCCTCTTCATCATGAGCAATAAAGCCCTGATCAACATGAATGGGGTTTTCTTCAATATCATCTCTGGGAGGGGCGGAAGTACCCGCAGAAGAAGGAACGGTTATCACAGGAGACTCTTCTTCAAAAATGGATTTTCCTCTTTCTGGTCCATGCGCCACAACCTCCGGAGACTTGGGCTTGGCAACACCGTCAGTCGTCTCCGCCTCCACAGTTTTCCCTGCTTCCACCTCAACTTCAACAGGCTTCTCCACTTCCACAACCTTCTTCACCTCCGCTTCTACAGTTTTGGTACCCTCTAACTGCTCTCTGATAGATGCGCGGGGTGGTGATGGTGGAAGGTCATCATTAAAAACAGATGATGATTCCGCACGAACGGATGGAATAGGCCTCTCTGCAAAAGAAAAGTTCATGTTATCTTACAATATGGTAAACACAGAAGTTAAGAAGATACTCACCTGGAGAAAGCTTCGCAGCAAACGCATCTAGGTTGCCCTTTTTACTGATCTTCTTCCTTGCGATCTTCTTTGCGGGCTGCGCCGCAGCTTCACCTTCTGTTTTCCTCTTCACCGCCTCAGTCCTCAACAGTGGTTCAGGTCTTGATTCCAGATCTATGGGATCCTCAGGATTTGCTACCGGAATATCCGCAGTATCTCGAGGTTCCGGTTTCGGTTTTTCACAGCTACAGGCGCAAGACCCTCTAACGTGTCAGACACCACTACGTAATCACACCAAGATTCAGAAACAAGGCGCGTACCTTTCTTCTTCTCTTCCTTGAGAACGTCTACCTTCAGTGTGTCAAATTTCTTAGGCGTAGCAGTGGCAGCAGGCGCATGTTTTTTCTTCTTGGATTCTGGGCCTACGCCTAGATTCGTCAACTCACCTATTCAAAAGAAGAAATATTGCAATATTACCTAAAGCGCAACATCACCAAAGAGTAATATTGCAATATTGCCTAAGAGATGTAAGAGACATGTACCAACATCACTAGAAGGCTGCACACTCAAATCTGCATCCTTTGGAAGCGCAAAGTTCTTCACTATTTGATGATATCATGGCTTCTCATTAGCACCCTTCTGAACAATTGTCATTTTCCCATTCTCTCTCTTGTACGCCACAACATACAAGGCAACAACTGCAAAGGGAAAAATTAACAACAATTTCACATAATATCAGAAAAGATTCGATGACTTACTCCTGTCATCTTCCACATACACTGGCTTGTCATGGCGCTCTGCCTTCTAGTGTAGACTCATCCCGGCAGCAACTAAGGCCCTCTCAGGTAGTTCAACGGAGGGAACATCCTTCATATCCTGGTACCATATCTCTGCCTAGGGAGTCTTAAGGGTTTCTACCACAATATCTTCTGCCCCACGGAAGGTCATCTTCATCGGAATTACTCTAGCCTTGATGTAAAAGAACTTGAGTTTCCATTCATGGAAAGACTTTGGAGGTGAAAGCAGAATCTTTTTGGATGTCGGACGTTGAGCAAACGAGTAAAAACCTTGAGAACAATGCAGTTGATAAAACACTCGAAAACGATCAACCAAGGGCTCAATATGCACAGATCGACAAAGAAACTCGAAGTGCCGGATCCGAACCATTCCCATGGGATTCAACTGAAATATGTGAAATTTATAGTAACCAAGAATGTCGAGAACAAATCTTGTTACTGGTATCCGAAAGTTACCTTCAGTGAAATACTCCCAAAATAGGGTGATTTAACCAGCCGGAGCTTGGGCCGCCGTTTGTCCATCTTCTGGATACATCACACCCAACTCTTGGGAAACTTGAAATTCTTAACAAGACCATCGAAGATCTCTTTTGCCATTTTATTGGAGGTAAAGAAGAAGACATCTCCTCTGCAGAATCTTTTGGATAATCGCCGGTAGACATAAAGGGTACAAAGCAAAGTTGCAGGTTTCTTTTTAAAGAAAATCGGAGAAGACAAAAGGATTCAAAGATAAGTAATGAAAACAGAAGCCACTCAAAGGTATATATACTCACCGTCAGGAAAACACGGTTACCAAGACAATAAGGGCGAGTGGGGAACAAGAAACAACTTCACACGTGCGTACGAACCACGTTTGACGACGCCCAATTAATGTTTGATGTCTGACAAGTGACAGCCTGTCACCTAACCGTCACATGTCAACATCAGCACAGTACCTTTTACCAACTTGCCTGCCATGATTCAAGTTTTTCAAAATTTGAAATCATGAAAACCTCAGCTTAAAGAAACAAGAAATATCTTCTGTAAGAAAATTTATTCATACCTTGCGCCGAACAACCTCGCTACTTCTCAAACAACAAAAGCGCGCACTTCATTTTTATAGTCTAGTGCTCCACCTACTTGCCATTGGCGCATAGGAGCAACACTGGACTGGGGGGACTTAAAGGGGTATGGTCCCAAAAACCCTCCGCAAGCGCATAGGGCCATACCATAACTTCATTCCAAAAGCATCTTGAATAAGACCCTGCGCGGCCGCGCAACGGTTCTAAACAAGATTTGGGAAAGAACAGTCTTCGATGACCATGCGCCGGAGAAAAGAAAGACAAATATTCAACTAACACCCTTGCGCGGGCTCGCACAAGGGTACGGTTAGGCTTGAAGATAAAGTCCTAAATATTTTCGCGTGCATAAAATCAGGACTTGAACAAAGGGAATCTTTTCTGTTACAACAGAATGGGCATGTGCCAGTAATGCAATGGTTTACAACTGTAGATCTTCTAGAAGACCTTAAATGCTCATCGTGCATGGCTTCATTCGGTTATAACCGAATGTGACGTGGCACGATCCTAAGCCCTCATCTAAATCACGATAATGGCACTAACTTGAAGAAAGATCTACACAAAGCCACTTTCCACGTGGCATCTCCCCAGCCGTCGATCTGATCCACGATCTGTGTGCATGGATGTGGAGTTAACTAATTGACGGAAAGAGATAACTGTCAACGGAAAAGTAATTTCCGTCGTTTACCTCTGTCACCTTTTTGGCGCCAAAATCCGGTTATAAATATGAGACTTCAGGTATGATCTCACAAGCTACTTTCACATACTTTCACTCTTACTACTTCATCTTTCCCTTTGAGATCACTGTACTTATTCTCACGCCGGTGGGTGGTCACGGAGAAAACCCCCATTCTCCCTGTGGCGAGTCTAACGGCTTTCTGTTTTGCAGTGTTCTCCGGTGAAGTAGTCCCAAACCAGCGAATCAGCGAGAAGATTAACCTCTTTATGCAGGAACAAAACCCCAGATCTGATTGATTCCAGTCAATTTAGATCATTGTTTCTTCATCACCATAGATTAAATGGATAGATGGTGGAGATGAGGTTCTGTTGATTTTCTTAACTCACCAAGGTTTTCATTTTATCATTCCCATAAATAGTAATTCCATACACATAGAAACCATTATTCAATCCATATATTTATTTCGTAATTTATAGAATAAAATGAAGTGCAAGAATTTGATGAAATCTTAGTTTGGGATCTTATAGAATAAGATGAAGAGCAAGAATTTGATGAAATCTTAGTTTGGGATCTTATAAGTATTCTAATGTGAATGCTTAAGCATGAGAGACTTGTCTCTTAATTTTTATCTTAACAATAGGTAAAAATAGTCAACCTATAACACTTTAATATAGTATGTCCAACTCCCAAGGAGCATCTTTAAAGTATATACTTTAAATACATTCAAATACATTACATTAATTGTTACTATCATATCTATACCATACTTTAAATAAACTCACTTTCTATACTACGTCTACTTTTAAACACCTTTTAAAAAATAATTCTAAAATTATATATATATATATATATATATATATATATATATATATATATATATATATATATATATATATAGTTAGGTTCATAAGAAAACCACTAAAAACTTGAAAACCGAGAAAAAAATAATTGTTTTTCTTATTTATTTTCATTATAGTATTATAAAATATATAGAAACGTACATGTAGCTCGTGAAAAAATACATATATGTAGTTCATGAAGTTACATATATGTATTTCGCGACCTATATATAGTTTTTCATTGTTTTGGAGAAGATTTATATTATAACATATAAAAAGAATCACAAATAAAATAAATATTCTTTAATTTCGCTTTCTCGAAGTTCTCTAGCAAATTTTAAGCTTTCTTATGATCCTTTCTCGCATGTAGAAAGACCCACCATTAATCCGTTTCTTTGTGTTTGAATTCCAGACGCTTGCTTGAAGCCCCGATCCCCGCCCGGTCTGTTCGACACCTCCTAGGCTCCACCTGCCATCCGGGTTGGAGCTGCTCTAACAAGATTAAACCATTTTACGTAAATCTAATTATCTTATGCTTTGACAAGTGGTGTCAAATCGATGAACATATGTGTTGTAGCCAAGCTTTGCAAGAATTGATTGATCAAGTGTTGGCTATAAGTTGCAAAGCTTAAAATGATTGTGAACTTGGTACATTTTTCAATTAAATTCACCTGTAATTTAGGGGTTCAAAATGATTTTTAGTGTAAACTTCAAGTTGGATTATTGAATCACTAATTTCTAATGCATATAATGTTTTGTATAATGATTTTTTTTGTATACTATTATTAATTTTAAATTAATTGGAAATATAAACATGAATATAATAAGTAAATCTGAAATTATTATGAGTAAATGTATTTCTGTTTTGTTGTATACACGTGTTCTTTTCTATCTGTCAAATCGACCCACGTATCTAGTTTCTTATTTTATTTTTTACGTCAAGTCGTCTCGTTTATCAGTATTATTTAAGTTATATTTTTTGTTCTTACACTAAAAGTAAATCAATATAAAATAAAATATAAGCATTTCTTTTTTTATACAAAATGAAACGTTTCTATCGAAAAAAATGAAACAAAAAAAAGTTTTCTCAACAGAAAAAAAAATGAGTTGGTACGAAAAAGACAAAAGTAACGAAGGCTTAAGTACAAAAAATATCACGTGAACTCAAAACTATTTTTATTAAAAAATAAAGCAAAATAAGCTAATTTAAACACACTCGTGTTAACTAATAATAATATAATAGAAATAACATTATTAAACTATTTAATAACAAAAGTAAAAGAATAATAATTATCATTATAAGAAACTTAACACATTCAAATTGGTAGGACTGTCCAAAAAGCTTGCGGCTTGGAACTCGCTCGGAAAAAGCACGCTCGATATGGCTTGGTTTGAAAGTGAGCCGAGCCGGCTCCGCTCGGTTAGAAAATGAGTCTAGCTCGGCTCGGCTCGGCTCGTGACGAGCCAAATTTGGCTGGGTTTGGCTCGCTTGGTAGCTCGACTCGGCTTAGCTCGAAGTATTTTACTTATAATATATATTATTTTTATATACATATAATATATTACAAAAACGTGATTATTATTTACATGTATTTAGGCTTGTAGTTTGATATCTATGACATATTTAAAGGTTGATTGTTGTGCTAGTGAACCAATATTGTATTTACTTGAATTATAAAACTTATTTTGCATTGTTGAACGTGGTTTTGGCTTGTAATGTAATAGGTTGGACTTATTTTGAATATATGTTCTTTTGAAGTATTGAATAATATTTTAGAATACTGAATTTTGAGAGCTATGTATTAATTTTTATTTTTAAAATTGAGCCAAACCAAGCCGAGCCGAGCCAGCTCGGTTTAAAACCAAGCCGAGCCCGAGCTTAGATTTTCAGCTCGGTTTCAAATCCGAGCCGAGCCAGCTTGGTTTATAATCGAGCCGAGCCCGAGCTTACCCTAGCTCGGCTCGGCTCGGCTAATGAACAACCCTACAAAGTACAAACTGTTAAAAGATTGAGTGTACTTAAAATTAAATTTAGAGGATGTAAATGAGTGATTTTGTATTTTAAAATAACCTTGTGAATGTGAATTATATATATTATTTCCCTCACTAACCACCACCTCCATGTTCATATTTTCCGGCGAGCAATTATTGAGAGGCTTACGTCATTAACCGGCAGAACTTTTGCATGTTACTTTACCAGACTTGTCACATTAACCGGCCACAACCAACTCCATGTCACATGGAGATTAAAAATGCTAAAAAACTGAGTTTAGTGACAAAAAATAACATTGATCGGTAAAAACGTGTCGGTGATCTATCGTTGTTTCGATGATGTAGTAGTTTTCGGTAACGCGTTGGTGATTATTCAGTAAACGTCGTCGGTATTGTGTCGGCTAACTCTTTCCCTTTACCACGCCATGTTTTCGGATGGACCTTTACTGATGGGTCACTTGGACCACCAGTTGTGGGGTGGCACTGGCACCCCTACCACCTCATCACACCTTTAACGGGATTTCCTCGGCCAAACCAATTGCCCCTTTGGGCGTTAGTCTCTTCACGCCCTTACATCTATTTCACCTTTTTTTTTTGAACGGCCAACAAAAACGTTTTATTAATTAGCAAGGAGCTACACCAAAAATATACAAGCCGGCTAGAGCGGCACACCAAACAACCATAAAACAAGAAAAAACAATACAGGACCCTACTCGAATTTAACCGAAATCATCGAATCTTTTCCAGCTCTCCAACGTAATCGCAGCATCCTTTGAACGATTTTTGACCCATAGATAACTCATAACCTTCACTTCCTCCAAAATCTTTGATACCTCTGGATAGGAACCATCAAAAATGAGTTTGTTTCTTGCAGCCCAAATACTCCAAAATGTGACATGAACAATGGCCTGGATAATCTTCTTTTTCTTTGTAGAACTTTTCACGAATAAATGCAGATCTAGAATGTCCTTTATGCCAAAGGCAAAAAACACGGGTATTTTGCACCATTGTGTAATAAGAGCCCAAACCGTTTGTGCAAGGTGACATGATACAAATAAATGCTCGCTCGTCTCCGCATAGTCTCCACATATGGCGCACCTATCCGAATTTACTTGAATATTTCTTTGAGCCAAAGCCATCCTCGTGGGAAGACGCTCCTTTTCAGCTCGCCAAGCAACAAAACCCACCTTTTTCGGCACCCACTTTTTCGGCACCCACTTATTCCATACGAACGAGTAATCTTTGATACATCTATTTCACCTACCCAATTAATTTCCAAACTCAATTAAAAAACTAAACCCACCCAATATGAGATTAATTTAGTTTTATTTATTTAATATAAATAGTTCTTAATAAAAATGGTTAGTTAAACCACAACGTGATAGTTAAAGAGTGGATTAGTTAAAGTTTATTGCCTCCGTGACATTGACTTTGTAGAGCGTTATGCACTTTTTAGTTAAACCACAACGGATGGTATTACTTTCACCGAGAAATTACTTAAGCATATTATGATAAGTCATCTAATGATCTAAAGTCTAAACCATTGAACATAGGATACTATGTCTACACAGCCAAAATTGTCTGGGCTCAACCCTTAGTTCATCGCATTGTCTTATGAAACATTTATACACAGACAGTTATATATTATGAAAAAGAAAAAATCTTGAAGCAAATAAAATTATAAAAATGAGTAAAGTAATATAACAATAAACTACTATATTAAGAATAAGCAAACTTTTAAACTTTTGCTTTGCTTTATTAATTATTATTACTTTGAATTTAAAATTATTTTTAACATTTAGTTTTTTTTAGAACTAGTATAATAGTTATAAAAGCCAAAAGAAAGTTGGAAAATACAAATTGTAAAAAAAGAAAAAGAAAAAGAAAAAGACCACTGAATGCGCCACAAAACAATCAGAAGAACAGCTACGTGGTATCCAACAAATGCTATGATGTTACGACCGAAACATAGCATTAATTATTGATATTGATATAAGAGAACAACTGGGCCTTCATCTCTTTCGTGGATTTTGAAACCCAAGTAAAGGTCTCATTATACATTAGTTGATTCCTGACACTTTTTTTTTACGGTAAACTTGATCACTGACGGATTACTAGAGTATCATCGTGTCACCAGTAGAACCACCCAATCATATCCTTCTCCACTAGGCATAATGTCTGGCCCTTTAAATAGACCAAAACATAGAGTTGGTGATACCATAAAACCAAAGTTAAGTTTTAACGCTAACTTCGTATATGAGTAAACTTGCAAAATATTATATATATCTTTGTCAAATTGTAAATATCATATATATATCTTTATAAAGTCATTGAAATATTATATATATCTAATTCATTAAATACAATATATAACAATTTTTCCCTTTTATTTTTAAACTTTGAAATCTCATAGATGACCCTTAACTTCAAATATTATATTTACTCATTTCTAACTTAATTATTTAGCTTAATACTGTTGTTTATGAGAAAAAAAAATAAAAATAAAAAATAGGTAAAAATAAATTTAAGCTTAAAACGTGTTATATAAATAGGGTCAGAATTTTGAGAAAACGGTGAAAAGTGTGAGAACGGTGAGAACGATTATGGATCGTCCGATCAAAACAATCTATGGACTAAATTGCGCGGTGGAGTTTTCGTAAATAACATCAATATTATTAGGTGGGACGCGCTTCATTAAGGGTAAAAGGGTCTTTTTACCCCTCATATTCAAAACGCCATCAAATGATAAAACGCCAAAAAAAAAAACGCCAAACAAAAAAATAAAACGCCATTAAAAACAAAACGCCAAAATCTAAAAATAAAACGCGGTGAATATTACAGGAAGATGAAACAACACAAAACAACTGAATTTCAGTTATTAACATATATTAGAAGAAATTCCCTCCTAAATTACGCGCCAAAAACATCATTATATAAACAAACGTAAAACATAGCTTCCATAATCACTTCAATCTATCCATTTTCTGCAAAAAAAAAAAAAAAAAAATCATTAACCAAAAACGCCAACTTAAACAAAACACCAAAAATGGCAACAATCGTTTCGTGGAGATACACTCTGGGAATCAGGCGATACGTCCTACATTTTGACAACAGAAGGAGGGTGTATGTTAAGACGGTGAAGGCAATTCTGAAAATGCAAGAAGAGATACAGAGGCAAATCTTATCCATTGGCATCGCTCTAGACAACGAATGCCATGAAACGCATATGCTTATGAAAGCATTAACAAGCAAATTTGGACCAATCAAAGAAGATGTGAAGCAAGACCCTGTCATTACATCATGACGGTTTGATGATGAAACAGACATGGTGACTGTTATATACGACAGCGGAGAGGAGGAAGTATACTGGCTAGAGAACATCATGACAAAGCAGCGACTGGGTTTCATGGATGAATTGCATAACGCCACTTGTACCAACACAGAAATAGACTCAAAATTGGAGTTAATGCAAGATATGTTCAGGTGGAGGCTTCAGAATCTTTAGGAACAAGAAACTGATGAAGGTGAATGTGATGACATGGATGAAGATCAAGATGAAGACAACGAGGAGCAAGAAGATGACACAAGTGATGGATACTATTCAGATAAAGTACCTTCGGACGAAGGATTTAAATTTTTTTCCTTTTTTTTTCTTCTTTGTAATCTTTTTTTAAGATAATTAAATGAAATATTTCTATCTTTAGTAACAAAACGCCAAAATAATACTAAAAATAGTTAACCCTAACAAAACGCCAAAAATAACAAAAATATTTTTCCTGCTTAATATTTTATTTACTCTATTATTGTATTTTGTCCTGTTGGTATGCATAAGGCCATTTAAAAAAAATGCTAAACTTAGAACATGGGACGTCTATAACCTATAAAACTGATAAAAGTTGATCAACACAATAAATACAAAAAACAGTAACTGAAAAGACAGTTACTTTATTACTATCATTTATTACAATAAAAAAGTCCCGCCTAAACTACGCGTCAAAAAACTCCTATAAGAGAGGGATCTATACACAATGAAATTAATCACACCCAGAAAACACAAAAACGCCATATCCTCTAGAAACCATTCCCTTTAAAACGCCACAGATGTCAAAGCTTTCAATGAAATGGATCCTTTTTTTGAGGAGGTTAACTCAATAATATTTTGCTAGATGAGATAGACAAATATTCAAGAAAAAGAGACTGATGACAGTGATATGCCATCATGTGAGCTTTGTTCTTGATGATTATAGGCATGAAAGAAAGGGTTCAACCAAAGTTTAAAAAGCTATTTTGGACACCATTAATACAAATAGCATCAAGCAAGAGTTGATCTTCAATGACATGCCACCAAACAAGACTATCACACCAAAAAACAGGATGCCACTAAGCAGCTTCTTCTGAAAAAGACGGGGTTTATGTCGGAAAGTTGGCATCTACGTAAAGTATGAGGTTCAAAACGCCAAAATAAATTCAAGAAAGATAGAGCCTGATGACAGTGAAGATTCGGAAGAGAAATTAGATTACCATTTTTTATTATTTTTGTTTTCATTTCATATTGTTTTGATATCAAGTTATATGTTGATTTGTTATCTAATTTTCTATAAATAAAATACATTATTATATAAAATGTCAAAAGCTACAAAAACCAAAACGCTAGAAGTATGAAAACTGGGAGAACAGCTGCTGGCAAAACACCTTGGAAGAGGTATTAAACGCCAAAAAATTCACTAAACGCCAAAAAAAAAATTTGTCTTATTGTAATCTTATGCAAATATTAGTGACTCGCAGTGAATTATTATACAAAACGCCATAAACGCCAAAAAAATTAACCAGAAAACGCTATAACGCCAAAAATTGATATACGTGACACAAAAACAATTAATTCAACGCTAAAAAGTTTAAAAAATACAATTAACGCCAAAAAAACTTAGACGTCATAAAATATTATACCGTATTGGGAAATAAAAGAAGAATGAAAAGACAAAAAAGCCCCTCCGCCCTTCTCTAAGCCGCGAGACACGTGTTGGGCCAGGATGCGTTCTCACACTTTTGAGCGTTTTCTCCTGATCTCGTTTCTATATAAATATATGAAGTTAAAAGATGAGTACATATGAAAATTTAAAGTTAAAAAAATAAGAATAAAATGATTATTTATTTGATTGTTTTTAATAAATTTGATATTTTAACTATTTTGTAAGAGAATATATGATATTTTTAGTTTTAATTTGGTATATTTGAAAAATTTCAAGTTTGTAAGCGTAGCAGTAGCAATGCCTTGCATTAACCGACTAACATAAGAGGCACGAGAAAAGTGTCTTCCACACCAACTGAGCCAAACAAATTTGTTAACGGTCTAACCAAAACCTTGCACAACTGTCCGATTCAACAACCATTTAAAAGGATTCATTAACGAAATACCTAACTCATCAAAATCATTAGCAATCTTCGAGATACACTGACAAGGACGTGTAAAATAGTTTTTTTTAGGCTAGAGGGTATGGTGCTCATCCTCCCTTGGAGGATGATCCGCCACGTAGGCGCCACATCATAGTCATCCCAATAATGGTTCATCCCACAAAATTAGAGGGTATGGGAGGATGGTCGTAGATGATTCTATCCCACCACTTATATATATATATATATATATATTTTTTAATCTTCCATTTTTTTAACTTTTAACAAATAGATTAATAAAAATATTTATAGCTTATACACATTAATAAAAATATTAACAAACAGCCCGTTATTCTTTTGGAGATAGGCCCATACTGAAGTCCAAACCAAAAGCCCAACTAAGCCTACTACAAAAAATCCCCTTATTGCAAACCCCTAACTTTCACTATCTTCATCACTACCGCCCAACCTTTCTTCCGGCGCCTACACTTTTACGACTCCGAAAATGGTAAACTCAATTTCCATCATTTTTTTATTAAACGGTGATAAAGTTGCGAATGGTCCCCACAATTTTTGTCATTTACTGCCCGTCTCCAACGTCAAGGTCTCGCCAGTGAGAACGGGGACGAGAGGGGGGCGGGATGGTGTGAAGGCGGCACCGGTCCTCGACGGGTATGGGGACGTACCCCATACCACAAAGCCTTAGCCAACCCGTTATGGTACCAGTGCGAAACAATTATTTTAAACAGTAACACTTGTATAAGAATAAAAATAAAAATAAAAATAGGGGTCAACAAGTAACTGCAAATCTCAAAAGATACAAAAGTCATATACAATTACGTCGCTGTAAAACAATTATGGATGGATAAAATACACTTATACCCATAATAGATACTTTCAGGATTTTAAAGTATCTTGTATATTTTTTAGGCACTCATTACCATTCATTACCTACACTCCTACATCTATCTTTGTTGACTGTATAACATAACAAAAAGTTAAATATATATTAAATTAAAATTTTATTTTATTTTGGACATTTATTTATTTATTTATATTTTTTGAAGGGCTTTTTTAGACATTTATTAGAAATTGTTTTTTTTTTTTTTTTTTTGTTATTGACTGTACAACATAACAAAAAAGTTTAAAAAAGAGTATTAAATTAAATTTTATTTGGACATTTATTAGAAATTATTTTTGTCTCAACTATTCACCTTTAACGTAAAATTACGATTTTCGCCGTGATCTCCACCATATAATTATAGAATGCAGCTTATCGTAACAATAAATATTATGATAAAAAGTACTTTAATAAATAACGATAATAAATTGAGAATCAAACAAAAGAAAAATGACTCTATAATGTGACACATTGTTATCAGAAAATTTGATACACATAGACATATACTTCTGCCAATATACATGTGGTCCATTCTTATCTTCATTATTCAACCTTTTTAACGTAGAATTACGGTTTTCGCCGCCACCTCCACCACATAATTCACAGAACGTCGCTTTTTGTAACAATAAATAATATGATAATGTCGGTTTTACTATAAAGTACTTTAATGAATAACGATAATAACTTGAGAACCAAATAAAAGAAAATTGATTGTGTAATGTAACACATTGTTACAAGAAAATTTGGTACATGTAGACATAGAACTGCCGATGTACACGTGGTCCTTTCTTATCTTCATTTTTCAACTTTTTTAACGTAAAATTACGGTTTTCACCACCACCTCCACCTCATAATTGAAAGAACGTCGCTTTCCGTAACAATAAATATTCTCAGGGGCGGAACCTGAGGGGGGTCAAAGAGGGTCCATTGACCCTCTGGGCACCGGAACTTTTTGAATTTTTATTTATAAATTTTGAGTTTTTGAAGAACAAACTTAGAGATAGACCCCCTAATTTGAACCAGTATAGAATATAAGCTTATAGTGACCCCCTAACTGAATTGTTCTGGTTCCGCCACTAAATATTCAGATAATGTCATTTTTATTATAAAGTACTTTAACGAATGAATAACGATAATAATTGAGAACCAGACAAAAGAAAAATGATTGTGTAATGTAACACATTGTTACTAGAAAATTTGGAACATATAGACATATAGTTCTGCCGATGTAAATATGATCATTTCTTATCTTCATTATTCAACTTTCTTTGACGTAAAATTACGGTTTTCGCCGCCATTTCCACCATATAATTGACAAAACGTCTCTTTTTGTAACAATAAATAATCTGATAATGTCGGTTTTACTATAAAGTACTTTAATGAATAACGAAAATAACTTGAGAACCAAACAAAAGAAAAATGATTGTGTAATGTAACACATTGTTACTAGAAAAATTGGTACATACAGACATATAGTCCTGTCGATGTACATGTGGTCCTTTCTTATCTTCATTATTCAACTTTCATTAACATAAAATTACGGTTTTCGCCGCCACCTCCACCACATAATTGACAGAACGTAGCTTTTTGTAACAATAAATAATCTGATAATGTCGGTTTTACTATAAAGTACTTTAATGAATAACGATAATAACTTGAGAACCAAACAAAAGAAAATTGATTGTGTAATGTAACACATTGTTACTAGAAAATTTGGTACATATAGACATAGAAATGCACATGTGGTCCTTTCTTATCTTCATTATTCAACTTTTTTAACTTAAAATTACTGTTTTCGCCGCCACCTCCACCACATAATTGACCAAACGTCGTTTTCCGTAATAATAAATATTCTGATAATGTCGTTTTTGCTATAAAGTATTTTATTGAATAACAATAATAAATTGAGAACCAAACAAAAGAAAAATGTTGTTGTTGGTTGCCTCGATTTGAGGCAGCGTGCGTTTTAATAAAGTTTACCTTTCAAAAAAAAGGAAAATGATTGTGTAATGAAACACCTTACTAGAAAATTTGGTACATATAGACATATAGTTCTGCCAATGTACATGTGGTCCTTTCTTATCTTCATTATTCATCTTCCTTTAACGTAAAATTACGATTTTCGCCGCCACCTCCACCACATAATTGACAGAACGTCGCTTTTTGTCACAATAATTATTTGATAATGTCGGTTTTACTATAAAGTATTTTAATGAATAACGATAATAAATTGAGAACCAAACAAAAGAAAAATGATTGTGTAATGTAACACATTGTTACTAGAAAATTTGGTACATATAGACATAGTTCTGCCGATATACATGTGGTCCTTTCTTATCTTCATTATTCAACTTTTTTAATGTAAAATTATGGTTTTCGCCGCCACCTCCACCACATAATTGACAAAACGTCGCTTTCCGTAGCAATAAATATTCTGTTAATGTCGTTTTTACTATAAAGTACTTTAATGAATAACGATAATAAATCGAGAACCAAACAAAAGATAAATGATTGTGTAATGTAACACATTGTTACTAGAAAATTTGGTACATGTGGTCATTTCTTATCTCCATTTGTTTAACTTTTTTAACGTAAATTTATAGTTTTCGCCACCTCAACCACCCAATTGACAGACCGTCGCTCTCCGCAACAGTAAATATTCTGATAAATGTTATTTTTACTCTTTTTTTAGCTTAAAGTACTTTAACGAATAACGATAATAAATTGAATTGACAAAGGGGTTTCTGGTTCAACCGCAAAGTCAAAAAATTGTCTCGTTCAACTGTTAGCGTGGAAACGTATGTGAACCGAGCTGATAAAGGGTCTATTTCTTAGCTCGACCAGCCCGTCCGATCCAGATCTAACAATAGTGAAAATATTTTCTACGTACAACGGAGTTGTTTAAGTTGTCTATTGATGTAAAGAGATATGTTTGATACGCACTAATTTATGAATCTAAGTTCATATTATTTGCATGACTTATATTTTTAGTTATCTACTAAATTTAGTCCATGGGGTTATGCGTGTTAAATGGTTTGTATTTATGAGTCGACGAGCCCAACCTAAATATTTAACACAAACACGAACATGTTAAGACACAAACTCATACAAATTTTCACGAGTTCACATGAACACTTAACTTTTTTCACGAGTTCACACTAGCACTAACCTTTTAACCACAAAGTTCGTTTTATGTTATAGTTTTGCGTATTAATACTTTGATATTACAACTTAAGACCAAAGTTATATATACAAATAAAAATAATTGCATATAAACTATAAAATCTAATGCTTATTTCTTTTTACCTGTCAAATCTTATATAGCATAAATAAACGGACCTAACCCATTTAAGCTAAACAGGTCAAAATGAGACAAAACAATTTACCCATCAGGCAGACTTGTACATGTTCGTTTAGCTAAGCGTGTTCCCTGGTTTAAGCTAAAACTAACTCATCGCTACAAATTTCGTGTTGCATTGTCGTTAATGTTCTATTGAAACTTGCAACCCTGCATGTCATCATGGATAAAATTGATGGAATAAATCAAATGTGTGTGTCGGATTAATTAGTTATATTAACTAATCTCTGCAGATTAATAACCATCCACATGCAGTTAAGTGAGTGCCTTAATGGTGATGATGTACGTCTCGATGATGTTTTTTGTCTACTAAACAATCAACAAACACAAACAGGACATTTAATCCGTTTACTAAATCATATGAACGAACACGATCGAGATCATTAATTCATTTTCATTTATCAACTTCCGATACTTTGTTCTGGTTAAGATTCGCTCATTTATGTTCATCGATTTTCAATAATCGTATCAATCTTTAATGAAATGGTTACCTGTGTAATTCGAAACAAAACATCCATTTAATAACAAACTATCCGTGCAACACGTCTAAAGCCAAAACCTAACATTGTGGTTTTCTGCCATAGTCTACTCAGTCAAAACACAAAAGCGAGCCTTGCCTCTACAAATTACACTGCAGACTAACCTCATCAACGTTTCTTCTTGCTTCCCTTAGCAGCACCGGACTTGGATGGAGTCGCCACTAGGTACACAAATAAAACAACAATGGAGATCACCGACACTAGAGACCCGTAATTAGCCAACAACCTCTGCAAATTCAGAAAACATATTATGATTTGAATGAACAACGAACATGTATAAAGAAATGCATATACAACATATACCTTAGCCTGAAAGGATATCAAATTAGAAGCCATCAAGCACAGATTCATGCAGAAGAACACAGCAATGTATCAGTTAGATAATCAAACATACTAACACACTTTTATTTAGTCGTTTTTTTTCTAGATTGATTTATTAGAGGCAATTTCATATATACCCTGGAAAACTTGCATAAATTCATATTTCATATTTTTACCTGAACTAAAAGATTAGTGTCAAATGACAAATATACCTAGGGCTGTAAACGAACCGAACGTTCAACGAACAGTTCGTGAACCGTGTGGCAGGAAGTTCGTTTATGTTTGTTCGATTGGCTTAACGAACGAACACGAACAAAAAAATTCGTTCGGTTAGCTTAGCAAACGTACATGAACACAGGTCTCGTTCGTTCGACTGCGTTCGTGAACGTTCGGTAATATGTTCGGTTACGTTCGTTCATGTTCGCTTAGCGAACGAACACGAACACAGGTCTCTTTCATTCGACTGAGTTCATGAACGTTTGTTAATATGTTCGGTTAAGTTCGTTCATGTACGTTTGTTTACGTTCGTTCGTGTTTATTTTTTTATATTTTAAAAAATAAAAAGAGTAAATTGTTTGACGATGCATAAACTTACGAGATTAAGTGGACTCTCTTTAGGTTTTTCCGATAGGATTTCGAGAGGCAGAATTGAAGTTGAATAAGCCTCCTGCAAAAGCCAAATTACTGTAAGATTAAGCTCATACGATGCCTAAGAGACTAGATTACTTCATTTTATTTGTAAACAAACCTGAAGCGCGGTCTTTGAGGGGGCACGGAACGTGATAACAGCTGGGGTGCTATAAAAGACGGTTTTCACATTTGATTCCAACTCAAAGGAGTGGGATAAAACCGCACCGCTATCGTATAAACAAAAAAATTACTATGAGAGTCAAATAATGAAAATAAATTATTACTTTTACTGAAGAACATTTAGCATTTAGGCATGTTAGAATTCGATACGTACACATCAAGTCTTTCCCAAGAGGCTGAAGTGTTTCCTGAGACAATCTTAAATATGTCAGAAGACCAGCCATCATCAGTGAGACTAACATCATATGCGGGCCTGTATACAAAAGTTGGTCAGTGTTGTGAGATTATGTAAGAGAGTTTTGTACACTTGAGTTGTTTAGAGCAGTTAGTTTATGAAAAGGAATCATTGATAATGCACAGCTCTGATTCTGATTACATAGCATACATGAACACTACTACAAAGTTAGACTAGACTTTAAACTTGGTGTCAAAAAATTCAAGGCACACCATATAACACATATAACAGGAAACAGCAAACAAATGTCAAATCGAAGTTCCCCATATATAAAATTAACTTTTTCTTAATCCTACAATGTAATAACCATAGTTATTAAAGGCGTTAGGCGCACCCAAGGCGCATAGGCCTCGCATGGGGCCTAGGCGCAAGGCGCAAAAAAGCGTGGGCCTGAGAAAAAAAAAAGCGCACAACAAAAAGATTAAAGTATTTTTGTATAATAGAAAATTAATACAATTCTTCAAATAAAACAAACCAAAGCTATTATATAACATTTAATATCGTCTATTCAAATACCAAAAGTTATAAAATGCTAGTTTATTAGCGTATAAAAGTAGTTTCGTTAGATAAAAGTAGAAATCTGGCTGTAATCTTGCCGGAATTTAGAAAATTTGGCCGGAATCTGCGCATGAACCATCACACGGAGACTTAAAGCGCAATTGCCTCGCCTCACTAGGAAATTGGGCCTAGGCGCAAGAGGCGATGGCTTTTAACAACTATGGTAATAACATCAAATATTCATACTAGAAAATTTTCTGAAGAATTTAAATGAACAATAGAGTTGCCTATTTTGCAAAGTTAAGCACTCTAGATCGATATATAAAAGACAGCTCATTACTTAAGTCAGGGAAAAAAAATAATACAATCTAAACAATATAAAAACAAACTGAATTACTGAATCCACCAGCAATTGCATGTTAAGGATCTGAGATATACTATCTATTCAAATCAATACAAATCAAGCCACTACAAGTCCTGGATCAAAACAGTAGAGCAAACAAACTTGGATCCAACTGCACAGAGCCACTTGATTTGAAGTAGATTTCTAACTGTATTGTACTCAATGATGTGAAATCAAGATAATACTAAACTAACATTTCTTTTCTCAAAAAATGATCAAACAATTCAAGCAAGGATATATCGCAAAATAACCAAGCCTGAACGAAATCTAAAAAATGCAGATCAATATCGATGCCTAAAAACCTAATACTGTTCAATACTTCAATCAATCTCTAACGGCACAGAGCCACTTGATTTGAAGTAGATTTCTAACTGTATTGTACTCGATGCCTAAAAACACAACCAAAACTCCAAATTCACAAATAAACAGCTAAATTAAGCATACACAACTACAATTCAAGCAAACAGATCGCAGATTAACCAATCCTGAACAAAACCTAACATATACGGATCAATATCAATACTTACAAACCTAATACTGTTCAATCAATCACAAATCACAACCAATCATCCAAATCCACAAATAATCAACTAAATTGAGCATATATAACTACAAGTAAAGCAAACAGATAATAGATGTAGATCGATATTGATGCTTAAAAACCTATTACTGTTCAATCAATCTCAAATCCACACGTAATCAAACAAATTAAGCACAATACAACTACAATTCAATCGATCTACTCAAATCCACAAACAATCAAACAAATTAAGCACAATCCAGCTCCAATTCAACCGATCTACTCAGATCCACACACAATCAATCAACAAAACACATAAAACCTAAATCAAACTTGTTCAACAATCAATTCGAGCTACAACATCAACCGATCAAAAGTAATTTTCGAAACAAAACGATAAATCTACTTACGCGGATCCTTGATTGTAAAGATCGATCGAAACGGAGACTTTTTCGGCGCCGGATTTGAGTCGGTTGAGTGTAGCTTTCTTGTGCGCTACGATGAAGGGAGAATCGGAACTGGCGATTACCGATGATGAAATGATAATGAGGAGTGTTACGATTGAGATGAGAGAGTTGTTCATCGTGAAGTTCGCCATTTTTGAGATGCAGGTTGAGATTTTGTCGGATCGGTAAAGTATTTATTTTCTGACATCGATCTGGTGAATGTCAACAACTCCGGTTTCAGAGATTGAGAGTAGGGTTACAGGCCCATTAAGGCCCAAAATGGTCTGGCCCATTATATATGTTCTTTTTTTAACGTCCAACAGATTAGAGATTTAGAGGTGTAGCAACCGGGTTTTCTTTTGAAAAATCAGGTATTGAGAGAAAAGGGATGAGTTCGGGTATAAGTATTAAGGAGAAAAATCATACTCTATGTAACCGGGTATTGGAACCGGGTATTAACAGGGGCGGATCTATGCTACTTTTGTGGGTTCTCAGAAACTCATTCGCTTTAAAAAATTTGGGAAAAATTTGAGAGAACCTTGTATTATTTGAAAAAAAAAATATAGTGAGAATCAGTGAGAATCTATCAAAAGGAACCCAGTGAAAAAAATTCTTAGATCCACCCCTAGGTATTAATACTTGGTTTTAAAAATAAGCTTCTTTATTATTTTACACAAAAATAAATTTGATTTGTAATTTATAAAAATAATTAGAATAAATTCACTGAAGTACAAACAATTTGCATTATAATATGCATTTTCAAAACACTTAAACATAAAAGATGTAAAGTAAACATAAAAATTATAGTTTAAAAATTCAGGTTTTTAACCGGGTCTAGACATCAATTTTTTTTACTGAGTTTAGTCAAGTCGCCGGAATATTTTTGGGGTTTTCATTGTACATAAAAAATTTCGTTTGGTTGATAACTTCGTGTGAGGTTTTTAAGATGATCTTTACCTTGTTCACATGATTTGATTTAGTTCCTATGAGTTTTGAGGTGATTTCAGTTTTGTTCATATGATTTTAGGAATAATGAAATTTAATAATCCCAACTTTCACCAGTTGGCCGGTGACGCTCCCAACTTTAAAAATAGTCACTGGCGGTCCTAACTTTTGACATTTTGTAAAACATTGGACCCTTGCAAACATCATCCAAGGGATGTTAGTGGTGACCACCAGTGGTCCAATGTTTGAAGTTGGGACCACTCTCTCCTACTCTCCCAGCAAGGGTCCAATGTTTTACAAAATGTCAAAAGTTGGGACCGCCAGTGGTTATTTTTGAAGTTGGGTCCGTTGTCGGCTAACTGATGAAAGTTGGGATTATTAAATTCCATTATTCCATGATTTTAAAGGTAAGTTTACTTTCAATCTTTCCATATTTCAAAAAATTAATCGTTACATGCCAATGATTTAGGGGGTGTTTAGGGTTGAGTTTTGAAAACAGATTATGCGTTTTGAATAATCAGAATCAGATAATTAGCTGTAACAAAACGTGCTGCAGAAATATAGTGTTTGGATTTGATTATGTAGTTTGATATCACAATAATCAGATAATCAACATTGTTTGGATTTGATTATGTTGTTTGATATCACAATAATCAGATAATCAACTATCTGAGTGTTTGGCAAGTATATATATTTTAAAAAAATAAATAAGTGAAAAGGTAAAAAAATCAGTTTTTGGATTATCACGTTTTCCTGCAGCAAGGGGTGACCTACTTATGGATTATCACGTTTTAAATTCTACAAAACATAAAAAATCACTTTTTATTATTTTTTTTTTACCAAATACTCAAAATAGATTTTTTTTTGCAATTTCAAAACACAATAATCAAATAATCAGGTTGAAAACGCAATCCCAAACACCCCCTTAGTTACCAAAAGAACTAAAAAAACTATATTGATGAATAGTATTTTATGCTATCAGAAAACTGTATTTCTTTAATAGAAACAACATCATTGCCATAGGTCGCGTGATACTACAATCACGCCTTAGTTGTTTATAGTTGGTGGCACGTTATGTGCGTTAACCATATGAAAACACGTGTTTAAACGTATCCGATCTAACTCAATTAACTTGTATAAGCATTGCAGCTACAGTGTACGATGATGACATTCACGTGTGGTGTCCGCACGTCACATTACGTGTTTTTTTACTTTGTTACACACGTTGTGTTCGTGACATTAACGTCATTAGACATAGATAATAAAAAAGGTATGTCTTGGTCGTTGCAGTGTAAAGTCGTAATAGTAATTTAGACAATGATTTGGATTAACATAGTTAGGCATAGATAAAAACAATATAATAATGTGACATACATTGTGGTGTAAAATTGTAAAAGTAATTTAAACAAAATGAGGTGTCAATTTATTAAGTGGAAAAGTTAGAAGGGTCAAAGTTGTCAATTACCAAAAGTTATAAATGAATGTGTAACTTAATTAAGAATAGAGGTTGTAACTGTCAATTTAGAAAGTGTATGGTTGTTTGGTCATGGCAAAGGACACCAACCTTTGTTAAGAAGATATATCAAATGTTATAATGAAACAGATAGGTAGAGGATCCTGTAAAAAAGACCAAAAGTGTGAGAAGGGTAAGAAAGAATATCAGTCATTAGATCTTTCCCTATCCATTTTATTAGATTAAGGATATAATGGTAATTGTACTAATAATTCTAATTAAGGATTAAATTAATGTAACCGAATTTAGGTAGTTATTTTAGGATTAAATAAATGTAACCGAATTTAGGTAGTTATTTTAGGAATTCGAATTTTGAATTTCAATCCGATTAGTTTTCTGATGAATATCGTTTTTGCCCCTTTGATGTTACAGTGTATGGTGTTTTTTGCATGGGTGATTTTCGTTTAGTATACGAGTTTATT
Source organism: Helianthus annuus (assembly GCF_002127325.2). Classification (NCBI taxonomy): domain Eukaryota; kingdom Viridiplantae; phylum Streptophyta; class Magnoliopsida; order Asterales; family Asteraceae; genus Helianthus; species Helianthus annuus. The sequence continues at coordinate 33,152,777 of NC_035447.2, read as the reverse complement.
GAATGACACCATGTGTATTCCTTCCATGGTGTTTTTATACGTACATGGTGTTTTGATGTATACTATTGAAGTTGAAGGGTGTTTTTTATACCAGTTGTTTCTTTTCTACAGTTTGATTAGTTGTGTATGGTGTTATGTTGTAGATATTATGTTGTAGTGTCTTTTTTTGCACATCGTTAGTTTTGAATGGTGTTTTCTGCATTAGTTGTATATTTCCATATGGTGTTTTATTGTAAAACATAACGCCTTGAATCACAATACAGTGAAAACACCATTATATGAATATAGAAAAAACACCATGGACTAAAACATCCAATTGAAACATAATTTTTTTCTCTACATAAGTATAACAATATGGTACTCATATTAAAGATAAAAAACACTCGTTATTATGGTGTATTTGAAAAAAAAAAGTTATCTATAAAAAGTTATTGACGTTTAAAAAGAATGGGGGAACTTGCATGTGGATTGCATGTGACTTTCTAAATTTAAAAATGTTAATTTTACCTTTATACCCTTAATCTAGAAAATTAATAATTTTAATTGTTACACTATTTACATGATTGTCATCAAGATCTCAACCATTAGATTAAATATCTAATGGTTTAGATTCTTTCTTACCCTTCTCACAAAAAAACACACTTTTTACAATAACTCCACCCGAAACAGATAATAATAAAGTTGACCAAATAATAAATCAAATAATACTAACTATCAAGATAATTAACTCGATTAACATGCCCTTAAAAGTTGGACATTCGAACTTTGGAGTAATGTGTAACTTGAAACCAAATGTAGCCAAATTGATCATATGGTAAATCATGGTCATAATATCATCACCTTCATTATTCATTCTTAAATATCATCTTCTTTCATACTCTTTGTGACAATCGAAAATTTTCGATCGATCCACAAGTGCATAACAAACGTTACAATGATGATAATTGATGTTGTAACAACTCCCAAGATACCTTAGAAAGAACCATCATCGAAACCCCAGACCTGCACGACGAAGCCTAGCACGGAAAACGAAGAATCTGAATCTTGGCATCCCAGGCGCCACGCAGGGGATACCCCTGCATCTCTCGCGACGCGCGAGAGAGTACTAGGCCACATGGCACCGTTTCGCGACAATTGCAAGGCTATGCAGTTGACGAAGCTGACCTAGCCCTAATAGGTAGTTGTCGCGCCACGCGGGGGAGACCCCTGATCCTCCAGCGACGCGCGGGAGAATCCAAGTTGGGCTATATAAAGGCAGGCGTGGGAGAAGTCTCAGTGCACCTATTCGATTTATATATTGACACTCTTTCACTCTCGTTCTGCTGTCCGAATAACCAAGCCCCTAAACCCCGAAGCTCTGCTTCGTAATCAGCGTGCTAACATTAATCATTTGTACGATACTCTGTCTGATCGATCTGAAACCAAATCAACGGATTTTAAAGTGCTGCCTGAATAAGGCTATAATTTTTCATCTACGTTGAGGTTTTGATCTCGGGATTATCGTTAAAGTTTGAATTGGGTTAATACACTAATACGTGTTGCATTGTGTGTTTAATTAGGAACCCAGGACTTAGACCAGAAGGCTATTACTGAAAACCCTAAATCTGCAAAGTGAGTCATTCTTTTTTATCAAATGCTTTCAAAACTCTAAATGTTTTCCAAGTTATATTTACAGTGGTTAAGTCTTTGTATTCTGGAATTACTGCAAGTATGTGGGGTTTTGTATACATTACTTGTTATGCATCACTATTGGACAACGAGTTAAACAAATAGTGATATGACCACTAGTCACCGAAATGGGCGAGTGACAAATTCTATTAAAAGTAATTTCTTTACTATTGGACAACGAGTTAGCCAATAGTATATAAACAAATGTAAAAACTCTTAATGTTATAATTATAAGAATGTATTTTTATACAAATGAATGAACTCGCCAGTATTTTTCGTTGATCAAACGTTTTTAAAATGCATTTCAGGTGATTTACTGTGAAGAGAAAGAAAAGTGCTATGAGGCACTCAAACTTAAATAAGTAGCTACGTAACGTGAATAAAACATGTTTTGTAAACCAAGGGTTTATCCATGTGAAAATTCTTTACGTAAATATGGGTTTCATCCCACAGTTTTATGAAATGAAAACTACGGTGTTTGGAAAATCTGATATTTTTCCTGACACCCGGTCCTAATGAATTTCCGTTGCGATAATTTTAAAACACCAGTACCACCTGTATCTTCTTACGGCTCCTGCCCAGGGTGAGGTCGGGGGTTGTGATACTCTTCTTATGACATTGTTTGAATTTTGTATCGAGTTGTAAAATTCAAGGTCAATGCCTTATTCTCGTAGAACATTGCTGCATTTGTTGTTATGATTTTAAAATGTTGGATTGGTGCCTAACTGCTAAAAGAAAAATAATTCAAACAGAAAAACATAATGATTTAGTCCTCATAAGAAATATTGCACACATCAAACACAACAAAAAGAGGTCCTCTCTTCTAAATGCACTAAGTATAACACTATAGTATATGAAATAATTTCTTGTAGTACATATGCTTTGTTATTTTAGGAGCATATAAATAACATAAAACTATAAGCATACAATTGCTTGGACTCATAATTAGATAGCTAATTTGGGACCACAACTTAGGTACAATGTGTCGTAACCCCCGACCCCTGCCCGGGAGCGGGCGACCGTAAGCTACTCAGAGCGTGTAGTATTGGTATTTATTAATTTGGCAGCGGAATACATCAGGACCGTAGTTAGGAAATATTGTATCAGAGTAAAACACCTCATTTTATAATTAATAAATATATTGGGATCAACCCAAGTTTTCATTATAAACATGTGTATAGGGATAAACCCTATTTATTGAAAACAAAATGTCTTGTTTGTTTAGGTAACTTTTATAGCCACTATTCCAAGCCTTCAGTGCTCTCCAGCTGGCTTCTATTGGGCTTTCATATTACGTTACATGAAACGCGTTTTAAAAATATTTTGTCAACAAGAAATACTGGTGAGTGCATCCCAATTTAATCAAAATGGTTTTATCACTTTAACTGAATTGAGGGCAACCCGCAATTACGTCACACCCCGACCGCGTTAAAACAACAAACCGCGGCGGAAACGTCGGGGAGTGTCGTAACAGAATCATTGTTTCACAACACATGGATAAAAGTTCTGTTTTATTGAATTAAATGTATTACATTACATTGAAATTAGAAACAAAATATGAACACAGACTATTTTTTAGTGCTTTTTCTACATTTTTTTTCTTGTCAGCGATTCCGTGTGTAACGCGCTCATAGTGATTTCAAACACATATAAACACAGACTAAATAACAAATTAAGTTCGCCGCAACGCGGCGACGGTTTTTATAACTAGTTATGTTAATTTTATATAAGTCGTTGTATTATGTTTAAATTTTGATGTATTGTACACTTCATTTATATTTATTATGGTTTTGTTTAAGGTTTAAAGCTTATACCTTTAAACTTTGATAGGTATATGGTTGATCTATTGTTTATTTTGTTTAAACTTTATTAGTTGTTGGATTGTGTTTAAACTTGGATATTTTGTAGGGTTGATTTTGATATTTTATTGTTGATTTAGTTTTTTTTTATTTAAATTTAATTTAATCTAATCTAACTTAAAATAAAAAAAAAGTTTATTTAACAACACATGTAAATCTCTTATTTAATATATTATAAATACTAATAAAATAATGTTAGATTAATATGTAATTCTAATATTATTAATTCAAATAGTAAGAAAAACAAAGCATCATTCGTACACACCGTTCAAATTATATATGATGGTTGTAATATGGGTTTTAAAACCCATGAATTATTAATTAATGTATCCAAACCTCAATGAATTTGATTTGTAATATAACACTAGTGGGGGAATTCGTGCTATTATGTCTTTTTTTTCTTCATAAAATTACAACAATTCAATATTTTCCTGGGTTTTACCCCTTTCAAACAAAACAAGTGGAATTAAAAGGTTGTGCAATTCGGATCATTACCTTTTAGGATTTGTCCAAATTTTTTTCAAGACAGGAAACGACAAATTGATTTTAAAGTTTGAAAGTCTAAAAATCAAACCCCAAAGTCATTTTTAGTTTGTTGTTTGCTTTTTGAGCAAATTCTAATCTAGTTCATGTAAATTAAAGAATTAGAACTGTCCCTTTTTACCTAAACCCAACCTAACCCAACCCAACCCGAATCCAAAGCCACCCAAACTCGACCAACCCGAACCTTATATGGGTCGGTTTTGGGTCACTTTTCCCGGCCAAAAACCCCCAAACAACCTGCACCGAACAACCCAAAACACGAAAAAAGCCAAACTTTTATTGTTTTTATAGATGTGAATTACTATTGATTTGACTATACCATTCGATAGTAGATGAGATTCATTAAGACGACCCAAAACCATCTCCTTTTGCTGCAACCCATTAAAAAAGTTTCAAGTTTCCCCTCAAAAAAGGTTGAATTACCATTGATTTTATTATTCATATTTAGATTGTCCTCAAAGTGTTTTAAAACTTTGGACAATGTTCAAATTTCTCTCCTCTAAAATGACTTATTTCATTTGTACATTATGCTTCAAGATTTGTACCTATGACAAAATTACCAAAAGGGTAAAAACATAGTTCTCTTAATAAGGTATTATAGATAAAACTACCGTTGTTAATTTCACAATCTATTTAATTAATTTTTTCTTCTTCAATTTAATTATTATGTAGAAAAACCACTTTACCCTCAACTAACCTCATTTAGTATTTGTATTGTAAGCATAAAAATTTGTAATTTTGCAATCATCCTTGTGAAATGTATTATAATATAGTATAGATATTATAGTCTATATAAATCTATTTATTATATTTATACATACTATTAAATGATGAATCCCAAAGGTTGCATGTAACCTTTAAATTAATCAATTAATTCCTTTAATTTAATCAACTAGTGAATTCAATTGAATGCATTATTTACAAGAACTTAAGAGTTCCTTATAATTAAGGGTTAATGGATTTAATCACCCCCAACTATGGCCATTTGGCCGATAGCACTCTCAACTTTCACTTTGGCTCAGACCACTCCCAACTTAACACATCGATTGTCATGGCACCCCGTCGTTAAATATTCACTAACCAGGTTACTAAAATTAGCCTATGTGGCAATTTAATCTGATGTGGCATTCATACGTGTCATACATGAGCTGATGTGGATAATCCCTCATTCGTTGAAGTTTATAATCCCCAAAACACACAGTATCACTTCACTAATACCAAGATAAACATATCAGAAGCTCTCAAGTTCATCAATGGCGATCAAACCCTAATCGATCAGAGGTACGTTTTCTCTCAATATATTGGTATTGTTCACTGATTGCACTGATGGAGGTTATCGATGTGATGTGAGGTGTATCCCTCATCATACCATGCGTTTCAAGTCAGGGATTTTGATGATGTTTCAGTTGATCTAGATAATAGAACATGCACATGTAGGAAATGGGATTTGAGGGGGTATCCATGTAAACATGTTTGTGCTGTAGCTGGGTTTTTGCATAAAAATGCAGAAGAGTATGTTGATGTGTGTTACCACAAAGACACATACATGAAGGCTTATGAATTCTCAATCCCTCCAATACCTAGTGAAAGGTATTGGCCCAAGATTCACCACCCTATGGATCCACCACCAATAAGATCTCAACCTGGGAGGCCTAAGAAGAATAGAAAGAGGGATCCTCATGAGGATCCAAAGAGACCAGGGAAACTTACCAAGCATGGGGTGATAATGACTTGTGGTAATTGTGGGGGTAAAGGTCATAACAAGAGAAAATGTACTGAACAGGGAAATCAACAATCTACTGCAGGTGAATTACTTGTTTTAGTGACACTTCTCTGTGTATATTGTAGGCTTTAACTACTTTTGTTTTGTATGTTGTAGGGTCTGCTAAAAAGAGACAGAAGGGAACAAAAAAGTCAAGCCAGAAGTCAACTCAGCAATCTGCTCCATTACCTTCACAAGGAACAACTCAGCAATCTACTCCAATACATTCACAAGGAACAACTCAGCAATCTACCCAGGAGGGAAGCAAAATTACCAGCCAGAAGTCAGCTAAAAAGTCAACTGTCAAGTCAACTCTCAAGTCAACTGTCAAGTCAAATGTCAAATTTGACAGGGAACATACAAGGCAGCAGTTAAAAAGTCATAGTTTGACTTTTTTGTGATAAATGGACATGTTTGACTTTTTTGTGGTCTTTATGACCTTTTTGTGCTGTTGGTTGTTTGGACAACTTTAAGTTATGTAATAACTCTCTAGGATAACTTGTGGTGATGTTATAACTCTTTAGGGTAACTTTTGGTAATGTTATAACTGTTGGTTATGTAATGGTATAAGTCTTGCTTATGGTCTTTATGCATTTTGGTTGATTGGTCATTATACTATGTAGTTTTGGTCATTACATATTGCATATTTGGTCACTTGCAGTTTTGACCCAGATGCAGCTTGTACAACATACACAGATTTGGTCACTTGCAGTTTTGACCCATATGCAGCTTGGACAACATACAGAGATTTGGACACTTGCAGTTTTGACCCATATGCAGCTTGGACAACATACACAGATTTGGACACTTGCAGTTTTGACCCATATGCATTGTGCAGTTTGGACATTTGCAGTTTTGACCCATATGTGCAGACCCATTATGCAATGCAATGCAGATGTGCAGCTATATGTGCAGACCCATTAGAGGTATGTTGACTAATCTGGTAATATCAATACATGTGCAGATATTTGCAATCAAGAACTAGGATTTTGCATTAAAATTCATCAAAAATGTACAATTACAACAAGAACACACTTCATACTACCTAAACATATACAACACTATGCTAATGCCAATAAACAAGGTTAACACATATTGCTTGTTCCATTTCGACTCTGTTCCAGATATCTTTGCTTTCAACCACCTATTCTCTTATACTAACACCATGTTTTCATATTTCAGGTCTTCTGAACTTGAACTGAACCTGCACTGGGATGCATGTTGGTTGAACATTTTGTCGACATCTTCTTTCCATAAGAAGAACTTGTAGTCTAATCTCTGCAAAAGCCAACAAAACCTCAGTTAATCAATCAATTCAATTCAAGAAAAATACTTGGAGTTAAGGTGGAACATACCGGCCAATGAGAGCATCCATAGAATTGTTGACATTGCCGCACACTTTTTCGTCCAACAACTCGAACAACTGCTACAACATCATGATGGCAGTAGACATTACCCTCCAAATCAACCTTAAACAATTTAGGGTTTCTGGATACTGTGGATGAACATGTAGAAGAGAAGCTCATTTTGATTCAAGATTAGGGCTTGTTCTTCACAGAAATCGACCAGATCGTATGTTGATGATGGATTTGCTCCAAGGTGTGTCTGATTTGCTCTATGAGTTAGGATTAGGGTTTACAGAATGCGTTTGTTAGGGATTGGGGGTTTTAAAGAAGGTGAATGACTATACTTGACACGTATGAAATGCCACATCAGATAAAATTGCCACATAGGCTAAATTTACTAACCTGATTAGTGAATATTTAACGATGGGGTGCCATGACAATCGATATGTTAAGTTGGGAGTGGTCTGAGCCAAAGTGAAAGTTGAGAGTGCCATCGGCCAAATGGCCATAGTTGGGGATGTTTAAATCCATTAACCCTATAATTAATTTATGAAGATAATTAGTGTCATTCTTAAAACTTTTATTTAATTCTTTAATTTAATTCAATTAATGGAAGACATAAGTGGGCATGGATTCTAATGATCAAATGTCTAGATTGCCCTCAAAGTGTCTTAAAACTTTGGACAATGTCCAAGTTTCCCCCCTCTAAAATGACTTGCTTCATTTGTACATTGTGTTTCAAGATTTGTACTTATGGCAAAATTACCAAAAGGGTAAAAAACTCAGTTCTCTTAATAAGGTATTATAGATAAAACTATCGTTGTTAATTTCACAATCTATTTAATTAATTTTTCTTCTTCAATTTAATTATTATGTAGAAAGACTACTTTACCCTTAACTAACCTCATTTAGTATTTGTACTGTAAGCATAAAAATTTGTAAATATGCTTTTGCCCCCAGTTCACACTAAAAATATACTTTTGCCCCCAGCTAAAAATTACGATTTTCCCTTTCGGTTCAAAATTACGCTTGCACCCTCAATTCAAAATTACGTTTTCCCTCAGTTTAAAATAAAATTATAGTCTTCTCCTAGTTAAAAATTACGAATTTACTCCCGTTAAAAATTACGATCTTGTGGTCGTTTTAGTTTTCCTTTCTAAGAAAACTATAGTAATGTCTTTTAAGTAGAATTATTCGGGCATCAACTAGTGTAGAAAATATACCAAGGAATGAGATAAGATTAAAGCCAAAAAGGTGCCCATGCTAATCATGTGTGCGACTTTATCCATGTGGCTCGTCCCCACAAATAATGCAACTTGTCACACCAAGCTGCGTAAAAGGTTTGTAATTTACGCATACAACAAAATTTATTTCATTGATAATAAAAAGTACACTAAAAGTCTTCATTTTTCATTTATTTCTTTTGCCACGTATTTTAAACCGAAATTACGATGCTACCTATGAATCATTTTATCACATTTTTAACATGTGTATTTATTAACCAACAAAAAGTCAAAAAGGGTGAGTTATGCTAGGCTCATTATCATCACTCATCCCTTCATGTCATCAATAAAAAAGTAAAAAAAGAAAAATAAAAATCTACGAACCTATAGTTAATAACATTGATTGTTTATAAATACGAATGTCAACAAATACAAAAACTCGTTAATTTATGTTTGACATAAGGTTAAAAGACACGTGAATCACTTTTCCACACGTAAAAAATTGTAACATCATCGCCACATCAATTTTCATATCCCATCATATGATGAAGAACTTGGCTTCACATGATGAAAGAAATGGGGTCAACCCATGAGAAAAGCCATGACGTGGATCACAAATACCTGTCGTGGTGTTCCATGCGAGGTGACGACTCCAAGTCACCTTCTCGGGTGAGAAAAGGGGTAGGTTGGATGGTCTATAATCCTTAAAAAACATGTTAAATGTGAAATCACGATTTTACCTCCTCACTTAAAATATATTTAAAAAGGAAAAATAAACATGTAAATTCATTACCCGTCCACACATATCTTCGGTTTTCTTCCTTCTTGCTTCTCGTTTTCGTCAAAAACCACTACAAACAACCAAGACCACATCGCAAACCGCCTTCCGCAGTCTTTGAGTATGCCACCAACAACAACCAACTCCACCCTTATCAGTAACCATGAGTTATATCATATAGTTGGTTTGTTACATAAGCAATTAAACACGATTCAAAGAAGAATACATTTGTGGTTGCAAGAAAGGTGGTGAGTGTCAGAAAAGGGCAGTTAAGATTATAATCACGATTACAAGACCGTAGGTCATGACTCGTGTGACTCGTAAGTAGATCACAATAAACACTGATAGTTAAAAAAACAAAGCAACACAAATCGTTAAAATATGAATTACATAACAAAAAATTCCTATACTCATCTCTCTCAAAATGTGTTTCAACTTACAACTAAACTATAAAACTCCATATGCTTAAAATAATTATTGAGAATAACTCCATATGCTTAAAATAATTATTGAAAAATTTAAACCTACAAAAGAATCTTACAAGTTAAATCAAAATCATTCATTCAAACATGGCTTCATTGACAAAACTCAAAAAGTAATAAATATCGCAACTAAAACCATCCTTTTCTGCCCAAAAAAAGGCATCTTTGTCCTTTTCCAAATCTTCCCGGGAGATCTCATTCTTATTATTATTATTATAATATTATTTTATTAATTAATATTAATACAACTGCACCTTCTTCTACCTTCTTCCACCTTCATCACCATCATCTTCATCTTCTTCATCATCATCTTCACACATTTCAAAACCCTAACCCTAACTCCTTCAACTCTCCAATGTCATCTCTCTGCGATTTCTGCAACCACCGATCAGCAGTCCTTTACTGCAAAGCCGATTCAGCTAAGCTCTGTTTGTTCTGCGACGCCGCCGTACACTCTGCCAACGCCTTATCTCTCAAACATTTCCGATCTCAGATCTGCGATAACTGCAGCTCCGACGCCGTCGCCGTCGCTTGTTCCACCGATAACCTCCTTCTCTGCTCCGCCTGCGACCACGACTTCCACGGCGACTCCTCAATTTCCTCGTTTCACAACCGTTTCACTGTCGATGAGATCTCCGGTTGCCCTAGCGTCACCGAACTCGCTTTCGTTTGGGGATTTAGCTTGAAACCGGTAGTATCCGAGTCTTCTAACGGTAATTCGTGTCAAAATAAGCATTCTGTTACGAATTTTGTTCAGGATTTACCGGCTATACGTGATGAGATTGAAACTCGTTATTGTTATGATGAGGTACCGAGTGTAGAGTGGAAATCACGAGGTTTAGGTTGTGGTGTGCATAAGAAGGTTTTGTATAAGCAGTTGTTGGAGCTTGCGAAGGAGCGGTGTGATGGAGAAGGAGGTGAATTAGGGCCGCAGACTCCGAGTGGATGCGGTCAGCCGGAGGTAGCGGAAGGTTTTGAGTTTGACGAACAGGAGGAGGATTTGTTGCATCAGCAAACTCCTTTGACGTATTTGCTAATGCCGAATCAGAATTGTTCGAATTCGAAAGGGAATGGGGTTACTGAGTTTAGTAATGTGTGGAGTTATAGTCCTAAACGGCATACAAGTCAGGTTGGAATTGAATTACTTGATAAAACTTGATGCTGTCGTTTTTGCTTTATTTGTGTAAACTTTGTGCGTAGTTGTTTTAAGTTTTAGGTTGCCGTTAAGACTAGTTAATTAAGGAATGGCTAAAATTGTATACTAATATCTCATATTTCGAATGTTTGTGCTCTAGAAACGAATTTTGCTAGCAAATAGTTTCAGAGTCCAATCGAAGCCACTTGTTTGTAACATGTTTTGCACGGTTGAAAATCAATCACCAAGAGTGAGAATCGTTCTTATTTGTTAAGATGCCTAGGCGAGCAGCTCTTGCGCCTTTGACCACTATGATCTTACCCTTTGTTTTAAATAAAATGTCACTAATTCGGAGTCCTAATGCAAATAAGTATGGTCTTTCTCATTTTAAGTTGTATGTCTTGTATTAGGCTTAGACTGCATGAAGTATACTGATGTCCAAATGTTCATGATTGTTGTCATTGTATTCATATTATCATGAAGTTTTATGTAACTAAAAGCATTGTCTTGCTTGTCGTTTTGATTTGCAGATATGGGATTTCAATCTAGGAAGATCAAGATCTGCTGAGGCAAGATGTGATAATCTTGGATTTGCAATAAACAACTGTACTGACCTTGTTGAGGATGCTTCTTTCACAACAATGGAAGTGTTAAAAGAAATGGAGGCCATAAACATACCCATTGCCACAAATCCATCACAGAATGTAAGTATATCTTGCCCTCTTTGGTATATGGTGTTAAATTTATATATTTGCATTAATTACCCAAGATACATTCAAACTTTTGTTTGAATCCTGCTTACTTTCACTGGAGATTATGCAAGCACAACTTTTATCTTTAGAGATCAGCAGCCAATTAATACATCCATTACAAATTAGAAATTAGAAATATGCTATTAGTGTGTATATTATAACACCGTGAAAGCAGGTCGGTTATTGAGAGGGTTGTAATTTGTTGCCCTTTCCTGAAAGGTAGCTAATAGTTTTGCATTGCTGGCACCCTTTTGGCTTCTCCTATAAGAGAGAATTTATAAAAGAGATTTTATTTGAACATTCAACCATTTTGTTTCCAAAAGTGAATCATTGACTTAAATATAGAGAAAATAGAAAATAGGGCACTGTTCATATATACACTTGTCTCTTATTGTTTAATACTCTATGGACCCGTCCATCGCAACCTAATTATTACGTCGTAATGGTTTTAATCATTCAGAAGTAAGGACTGACTGTTGAACGTTGACTTACATGTAGGGAAGATAGAAAATAGGGCCATGTTCATGTATACACTTGTCTCTTATTCTTTACTTCTCGATGGACCGATCCACACAACCCAATTCACAACCCAATCATTATGGCGTAATTGTTATAATCATACAGATGTAATGGATTGACTGTCGAATGTTGACTTAAATATAGAGAAGATAGAAAATATGTCTCTGTTCATATATTGTTTTTTTAATGGCAAACGAAACTTATATTACCCAAAAACAAACCCACTCAGCCCCTTAGCAAGGTACTACGGAACCGACTGATTACACAAGGCATATAGGAAACAAAATACATATTAATTCAGAGAACTATACTACCCCTTCCATCTGAAAATATCTCCAATCCTCCCATGATAGTACTGGTACTTTTGCCCTTACCTTCATCCATTGATATGATATTCCTTTAATTTCTTCAATTGCTTTTGTTCATATATACATTTGTCTCTTATTGGTTACTAATCTAAGGGCCCGTCCATCACAACCTAATTATTATCTCGTTAGGGTGATAATTAATCATACAGATGTAGTGGGCGTAAGACGCAAATTAGTTCTTTTTTAGATAACTAAGAGGATGCTTCTGCCTATTTACAAAGATCATCATGTGAGTTAAGATTCACTATATGGCACATGCCATACAAACTAATAATCCTTGGCTCAATAAAATGTATACTTGCATGGAAATGACTTTCAAGTTTCAACCTATTCAAAAACGCTAATGATAGCAAATGCTACATAACAACTTTAATTGACCAAAATAAAGAGAAACATGGTATTGCTGTTTGGTATTGTAGATGATAGCAACTAGGACTGTTCTTCAGTTTCTTTTTTAGGGTTTTGGGTTTTTCGGGTCGGGTTGTTCAGGTTTTTGGCCGGGAAAAGGTGACCCTATAACCGACCCGTTTAAAGTTCGGGTTGGGTTATTCGGGTTGGGTTATTCGGGTTGTTCGGTTTTCGGGTTTAGAAGTAAAATGAAAATAAATGTTTTTTTTTTTACAAAATATCATCAAAATTCAATACTACTAAAAATATCATTAAAATCCAAAGATTATTCGACAATGTGATATTATAATGTTCAAAAGTCACAAAACATAATGTTCCAAATACTATAGAAGGTTTGGGTTGGGGTTTTTGGGTATTCTCTAATTCGGGTTTGGGTGACTTTGAATTTGGGTTGGGTTGGGTTGGGTTTTGGATAAAAATGGACAGCCCTAATAGTAACACATAAAGTAACCTGTAATAAATAATCTTATTAAATGCAAATTTGGATCACTCACGGACCACTCGAGTATCATCGTGCCACCAACGGAACCCGATCATATCATACCCAAAAGTTAAGAACTTTTTTTTAGGTTAATGCATAAGGTACAACACTAAAATGAGGGTAAATTAGTCTTTCAAACACTAATTACGTTTTAATCCCTCATTTTAGTTACACTTTAATTCCCTCATCCTTAACCAAATTATGGATAATTAGTTAGTATTTACATTTTACCTCTTATACAAAACTAACTACCCCCACGATTTTTAAACGGCCATAACTTCTTCGTACGTTAATATTATTTTAAAAAAATTTCACCATAAAATGAGCATTTTATTCTCTTTAATTTGAGTATAGTATAGCTGTAGTTTTTTTAATAAAAAAATTGATATGTTACGTGATTAACAGTGTCTAGGAGTGAGCAATAACTGAATCGTTAACCGAAGACAGATCAAACCGTACCGAAATCAACCAAAAACTGAATTAACTGAAAACCGTTTAGCCGAAAACCGATTAGTCGAAAACCGAATTAACCAAAAACCGGTTATCAGTTTTTTGTAGCCCAGTTTAACCAAAATTAACCGAACCGATTATTCATATTTTTATATATTTCTAGCTTTTATACCCCCAGTTCATGTATTTCATATTTTAAACCTCCATTTCATGTATTTACACCTCAATTTCATGTATTTCTAAGCAAAAGTTTTAGCCCAAGTTTGGTTTTGGCTATTAACTGAAACTAAACGAACCGTATAAAAAACCGTCAGAATTGATTAATCGAAAACCGATTGGTTAATAAAATAGACTAACCGATGACTTCGGTTCAACCGAACCATGCACACCACAATGAAATGGACTAACCCATGACTTCGCTTTTGACTTGTATCCACCACAACAATAATACCACAATAAATATTATACGAATAAGAAAAGAACCGGAAACGAGTACCGCGCTGCAAAGTGTCGCCCCACCGCATTGCGCCGGCACTCTGCTAGTATACAAAAATGTTTTCTGGGTCAACTCAATATGAGAAAAAACATATATATAAAAAACATCCCTCATTAAATACAACATTTCCCTCTTAGACTCTTACTTACAATTTATTTGAGGTGTATGTTTAAGAATTAACCGAGAGCCATTCGTAGTAACAAGACTTGCATTCTTTCAACAGATATGCCATGCATCACAAAAAAATGTTGCGAAGTTGAATTAGTTATTAAAACAATCATAGATTGTAAAAAAACTGAATTAGTTCACTTGTTTGGGTTTGATAGGATTTGTTGGAAGCAAAATAATTCTTAGTTAGTAAAATTAATCATAAATTAGTTGTTTACCACTTAACCATCACTCCAAGGGTTGTGTTTAACAAATTTTAAAAAGTAAAAATAATAATATAATTATATGTTTCATATTTATGTTAATCATCTCCCTTGTATTGTACCCACATAAAAGTATAGATTAGGACGCTTTAACTCAGCAAATCGACCTTGTGTCATGAACTTTATTTATTTATTTATTTTAACTGGTGGTTAAATAAAAACATGCAGATATCTGGTTGCGGATCAACAATGGAGAGTGACAACAGACAAATTGCCGGACCATCATCAGAAACAAAATTGATGGAAATCAACGGATGTGATTCGATCATGGATGGTCAGATGATAGACAGGTTTCTAGCAACTAGTCAAGGAATAGAAATACCAACAACAACAAAAGTGGATGCTCAGCAGTACGCGCAGAACAGATCCAATGCAATGCTACGCTACAAGGAGAAGAAGAAAACACGGAGGTATTTTTAAATAGTTTAATAACTTTAGCCCGTTTATGAGTAAACTGGTCAGTTCTGTTCAATGTTCATGTGTCTGCAAATGGTCAATTGGGTAAATTTAATAGTTTTGACCCTAAGGTATATGTAATTAAAAGTAAAGTACTTAGATGGTCCTTGTGTTTTACCAAAAAATTGGATTTAGTCCCTAGTTTTCCAAGAGCACATAGATGGTCCCTGTGGTTTGTACTTTGTAACGCATTTAGTCCCCAGCCAACAAATCTAAAGGTTTTAGCATGTTCAAGTTAGGTACTAAATGCGTTACAAAGTGCAAACCACGGGGACCATCAATGTACTTTTGGAAAAAAAACGAGGGACTAAATGCGTCACAAAGTGCAAACCACGGGGACCATCTGTGTACTTTTAGAAAGCTAGGGACCAAATTCAAAATTTGGTTAAGACAACAGGGACCATTTGTGTACTTTACTTTATAATTAATTTGATAATTTCGATCCGTTTACTCATAAACGGGTTGATTATGCTCGTACGTCTGCCATGGGTCAAACGGGCAAATTTAATAATTTCGACATTTTTTTAAAATCTAATAATTTTTACCCATTTATGAGTAAACGGGTCGATTCTGCTCATAAGCCTAACACAATGAGTTAAACTAGTAAATTGTAACGACACCTAAAATTAGTTTTAATATTTTTATAATAAGGGATATGCTATTTATAAAACTGAAGAAACGAAAGGAAAAAAAGTGTGTGTGAGTCGGCCCAACTCGACCCATGGTGAGAAAGCGATCCGTTAACCAGCGTCTGACTTGTAATAACTGTCAACAGGTACGAGAAGTGCATCCGTTACGAGTCCCGAAAAGCAAGGGCAGATACTAGAAAACGAGTAAAAGGCCGGTTTGTGAAGACAACCCAATAAACGACAAATAAAAGTTTTATTTATTAAAATGTGGTCAACGCCGCTAGCTTGATAAAAAAGTAACCTTTGTTTAGTGACCGACGACTATGTGATAAAAAGGTCGCTTGTAATGGTGAATCACCGAGATTGATTTATTTCTTGAAGGTGCCAAAAGGTGTGTCCGACCGACGAGATGCAATGAGACCTGGGATCCTCATCCTGTCAACATCTGCCACGAAGCAAAGATACCTCGTAACTTGGACAACCTTGAACCTAGAGACTTTTTATTAGTGTCTTATCACAATATGGAAATTTATTATGGCATCCAATAATAAATAAATGTTTATTATAAATAGAGATTGTTAAAAGATACTGGGCTGTTCATTCAATTTGGGTTATACTGTTTTATTTATTGGGCCTAATATGTGGGTTGTGTCTACTGATCGTTATTATTGTTTAAGTTGTTATAACAGATTCATGGGCCAGATATTTTGGAGGTAGTCCGTTGTAACTTGCAGGGGTGTATTTTGGACAATCTGATACTTCATGGTGCTAAGTGAATCTGTTGATCAGCAGGAGTATAAAAGTCACTTTCTCTCTCATTTGATCATTATTCACTCCCAATTATTGTTACGTTTCTCTGTTTAGATCTAGGGTTTGTTATCTCCGGTTGTATCTCCGGTTGTACTTTGTCTTCTCTCATCTGTTGGAGAGATCTGCTGTACTTGTTGGTATAGATGATCATCAGTGGATGATCATCAAGTCTGGTTGTATCGTTCCTCTTTGTATTGATCTTACGATTGTAAGATCTAGGGTTTGGGGGGTACTTTTTTGGTTTGGGTTAAATAAGATTTTGTCACTTTGTTTTGTCGCTATTTTGTGTTGTTCTTGTTGTTTCTGTTATTGAATCATCACAATACCATTGTTTTTAACATGGTATCAGAGCCTTGAGCTCCTGTTGATGATCTGTTTGTATATCCGCTGCATTTGGTCTTGTGTTTTCTGATTAGTTTCTTTATTGTTGTTTAGGGTTTCTGTGCTCGGAAACTTGTGTTGATATCAGATCTGGTTAGATCTGGTTGTTCTTGGTGGTGATTGGACTAAACCCTAGCTAAGGGTTGGCTGGTTGTTAACAGATCTGGTTAGATCTGTTCACTATCTGAAGGATCTTTGTACCCTCTTCTTGTCAAGACTTCTGTGTTGGTCTCTAGATCCTTAGAAGATCTAGGGCAAACTGACCAGAAGGGTTATCTTGTGGTTTCTTGCATCAGATCCAGTAGTTCTTGAAAACTACAGATCTGGTGATCTTTGAAGGTTTTATTGCACCCACTGTAAGCTGGTTCTATCTCTCTTTTTTATTTCTGTTGATTGGAGTAGTTGAAGTCGGGGTAGTGAGGACCGGCACATATATTTGTTATTGGTTGTTATTGATTGTCTAGGGTAGATTGGCTTCTGAGTAAAGGCTTGTCCAGGCACCTATTGAGTGATGAACCTGGAATCTGGTCCCTGACTCAGTTTCGCCATAGTGTTTTTTTTTTTGGCTGTTTTGTCTTTTGTTCTGTGTGTTTGCTGTTGTTTACCTGCTGGTGTTTGTTTGTATATTTGGTGTTTACCTGCTGGTGTTTGTTTGTATATCTGGTGTCTTATTATTGTTTGTCATTATGCCTCCTGAACCTGCTCCTAGTACTTCTCAGACTTTGATTGGTAAATTGGATATAGGAGATCCATTGTACTTACACCCTAGTGACTCCAGTAGTTTAACCATTGTTAGTGTTAAACTCAAAGGTACTGAGAATTATGCTGTGTGGTCTAGTGCTATGAAGTTGGCTTTAGAAGCTAAAAACAAGTATGGGTTTATAGATGGTAAGGTGGAAAAGTCTAAGGATGATGAGATATTAGCTGCTCAGTGGGATAGATGCAATTCTGTTGTACTTACTTGGTTATTGAATTCTGTTTCAGAAGAGTTGTTTCTTGGTCAAGTTTTTTCTAAACTAGCTTCTGAAGTTTGGACTGATTTAAAAGAGTCTTTTGATAAGATTGATGGTTCTGTTGTCTATGATCTGTATAAGAAAATAAACTGTATTGCTCAAAATGGTAGTACTGTTGCTGAATACTATAATAAGTTGACAACAATGTGGAAGCAGTTTGATGCAATGCTTCAACTGCCTTCATGTTCTTGTCAAGCTGCTAAGGACTATAATGACTTCTCTGCTCTTATAAAGTTAATGCAGTTTCTCATGGGGCTTGATGATATCTATCAACCTGTGAGAACTAATATTTTAACAAGAGAAACATTTCCATCAGTTAAAGTTGCTTTCTCTATTGTTTCTAGAGAGGAGTCACATAGACTCTCAAGTAGTGGTTCTAAGAGTCAAAGTGTCTCTTATGTGGCTAGGTCTAATCAATCTAATCAAAACACATCAAAAAGAAATTTTAGAGGACCTAATTCAAATCTAAAGTGTACTCATTGTAATATGATAGGTCATACTGTTGATAGGTGTTTTGAAATAATTGGTTATCCACCTGGTATGAAAAAAAGGGGTAATATGTCTTTTGGTAAAAATAATGGTAATAATACTAGTAGGTCTGGTATGTCTTCTGGTCCTTCTAGTTCTGCTGTGTCTGCTTTGCCTTTTACTCCAGAACAGATTGCAAAGCTAATGAGTTTAGTTGGTGAAAAACCTGATGGGGATCAGGAGAAGTCCAATATGGGAGGTATGTCTGCTTGTATGTCTGGTTTTTTGAGTTGTTCTAGCAGTGTGTGTTTTAGTCATGAATATAATTGGGTTGTTGATTCAGGTGCTAATCAGCACATGATTAAAAGTGATAAGGACATGTTTAATTGCATAGATGTGTCTGAGTGTGGGTTAAAAGTTGGTCACCCAAATGGAACAAGTGTTAGTGTGTTAAAAATTGGTGATCTTAAATTGATTAACAATGTTATTATAAAAGATGTTTTTTATGTTCCTGGGTATAGTGTCAATTTATTGTCTGTTCACAAGTTAGCAAAAGACAATAAAATAGCTGTCTTGTTTAATGAGAACAACTGTATGTTACAGGATTTGAGGTCAAAGAAAATTCTGGTGATTGGTAGGCAAGAGAATGGGTTGTATTTTGTTGGTAGAAATGGTAATTTTGCTAATTTGTGCTTTAATAGTTCTGTTAAATCTGATCTTTGGCATAGTAGGTTAGGTCATCCGTCTGATCAAGTTTTGGCTGTGTTAAAAGATAGTTTGGATGTTAAAATTGTTGAACATAATCCTTGTGAGGTTTGTCACAGGTCCAAACAGGTTAGGGTTCCTTTTCCTTTGAGTGATCATAAGTCAAAGGAATTAGGGGATCTAATACATTTGGATTTGTGGGGACCTTACAAGGTGTCTAGCTATGAAGGTTATAAATATTTTCTAACTGTTGTTGATGACTTTACTAGAACTGTTTGGTGTTATATGCTTAAAAGTAAAGTTGAAGTGTTTGAAAATTTGAAATACTTTTATGAACTTGTATTAACACAGTTTAAAAAGAAGGTAAAGATGTTTAGAAGTGATAATGGTACAGAATTTATAAATAATCAAATGAGTACATTTTGTAAACAGAAAGGTATTGTGCATCAGACTTCATGTTCATATACCCCACAACAGAATGGGGTAGTTGAACGTAAGCACAGACATCTTTTAAATACAGCCAGAACTTTAATGTTTCAGAGTGGCCTTCCTTTAAGATTTTGGAGTGACTGTGTGCTAACTGCTGTGTATATCATTAACAGGCTGCCGTCTTCTGTGTTAAGTGGAAAGAGTCCATATGAGCTAATGTTTGGTTTTAGACCCTCTCTGTCTTATTTTAGAAATTTTGGGTGTCTTTGTTTCAGTACTAATTTGAATGAACCTGACAAATTTGCTTATCATGCTGATAAGTGTGTTTTGATAGGGTACTCTAATGTAAAAAAGGGTTATAAACTTTGGAGTATAGATGAGAAAAAGGTTTTTTTCTCTAGAGATGTCAAGTTTTATGAACATGTGTATCCTTTTAAGTCTAAACAAATTAATGGTGAAGTTAATATTGATAACAGTTTAAACTTGATAAATTTTTTTGATAAAAATGAAACAAATTCACCTGAGTTTTCTTTAACTCCCAATGATGAAGAGGGTACTACTGATTCTCACGACACAGTCAGTGATGATCAGCAGCCAGGTCCCTCTACGTCTGCCGCTCCTGGTCTAAGTAGTTCAGGTCATAACTTAGGTTCTAGTGTAGAAGGTAGTAGTAGTAGGGAGTCTGGCAGGGCAGAGGACACTGTTGTGTCGACTGATGAGATCAGCCCAGCTGAGGGAAATTTAGAAGGTCTTAGACGGTCTTCTAGAAATGTATCTTTTCCTAAAAAATTCCAGGATTTTGTGTTAAGTGGTAATGTGAAATATGATATTAATAAAGTTGTGAATTATGCATGTTTATCTGCTGAAAATGTGAGCTTTATTAGTAAACTAAGTAAGTCAACTGAACCCAGTTGTTATAATGAGGCTTCAAAGGATTCTAAGTGGGTCGAAGCAATGAACCTTGAAATGGAAGCCTTAATGCGGAATAACACTTGGGAACTTGTTGACTTACCTAGTGGTAGGAAACCCATTGGATGTAAATGGGTCTACAAGATTAAGTATCGGTCTAATGGTGAGATTGAGCGCTATAAAGCGAGGTTAGTTGCTAAAGGGTATAACCAACGGGAAGGGATTGACTTTGGTGAAACCTTTTCACCGGTAGTCAAAATGGTTACTATAAGATGTGTCTTGAGCTTGGCTGTTCAGTATAATTGGTCATTGTACCAATTAGATGTAAATAATGCGTTTTTATATGGCTCAATATCGGAAGATGTTTATATGACTCTTCCTGAAGGTTATTATAGCAAAAATGAGTCTAAGGTTTGTAAATTAGTTAAGTCTTTGTATGGGCTGAAACAGGCCCCTAGAAAGTGGAATGAAAAGCTAACTGATGTTTTGCTTGGTATAGGGTTTGTTCAAAGTTCTTGTGATCATTCGTTGTATGTTTTATCCAAGCCCTCTGTATTTGTTGTGTTACTTGTGTATGTTGATGACATAATTGTAACTGGTAATAATGATTTGGAAATCAATAAAGTGAAAACTTTGCTTAGTAATAATTTCCAAATTAAAGACCTGGGAATACTAAAGTATTTTCTTGGTTTGGAAGTTGTATATGATAAAAGTGGGCTGTGTTTGAATCAGCGTAAATATTGTTTGGAGTTGTTAGCTGAATTTGGGTATCTTGGGTGTAAACCTGTAAATACTCCAATAGAGTTGAGTCATGTTGTGAATAAGAGGGCTGAAAGTGATAGGACTGAGTTGATTGATATTACCAATTATCAAAAATTGATTGGTAAGTTAATCTATTTGTCTATAACTCGTCCTGATATTAGTTATTCTGTTCAGTACTTAAGCCAATTTATGCATAAGCCATTGACTGTTCATTTGAAAATTGCCTTAAGGTTGTTACGGTATCTAAAACTTAGTCCAGGTAAAGGTTTAATGTTCAAAAAGAGTGGTAGTTTTGATCTGTCCTGTTATGCAGATTCTGATTGGGCTAAATGTTTGGATACTCGTAAGTCTGTCACTGGTTTCTGTATATTTTTGGGTCAAAATCTTGTTTCGTGGAAAAGTAAAAAGCAATCCACGGTTTCAAGATCGACTGGTGAAGCTGAGTACCGTGCCATGTGCTCAGCTACTTGTGAACTTGTGTGGATTGTGAATGTTTTAAATGAGTTGAATGTCAAATGTAGTCTTCCAATACAAGTATTTTGTGATAGTAGTGCAGCTATGTCAATAGCTGCAAATCCTGTGTTTCATGAGCGTACGAAACATTTTGAGATTGATTTGTATTTTTTAAGAGAGAAGGTGTCGAATGGTTTCATTGTTACAACAAAGGTTGAATCCGAGGATCAACTGGCAGACATCTTTACAAAAGGGTTGAGTATTACTCAACATAATGGTTTTTGTGATCGTTTGGGATTATTGGATTTGTTTAAACCCAATTGAATGAAGGGGGAGTGTTAAAAGATACTGGGCTGTTCATTCAATTTGGGTTATACTGTTTTATTTATTGGGCCTAATATGTGGGTTGTGTCTACTGATCGTTATTATTGTTTAAGTTGTTATAACAGATTCATGGGCCAGATATTTTGGAGGTAGTCCGTTGTAACTTGCAGGGGTGTATTTTGGACAATCTGATACTTCATGGTGCTAAGTGAATCTGTTGATCAGCAGGAGTATAAAAGTCACTTTCTCTCTCATTTGATCATTATTCACTCCCAATTATTGTTACGTTTCTCTGTTTAGATCTAGGGTTTGTTATCTCCGGTTGTATCTCCGGTTGTACTTTGTCTTCTCTCATCTGTTGGAGAGATCTGCTGTACTTGTTGGTATAGATGATCATCAGTGGATGATCATCAAGTCTGGTTGTATCGTTCCTCTTTGTATTGATCTTACGATTGTAAGATCTAGGGTTTGGGGGGTACTTTTTTGGTTTGGGTTAAATAAGATTTTGTCACTTTGTTTTGTCGCTATTTTGTGTTGTTCTTGTTGTTTCTGTTATTGAATCATCACAATACCATTGTTTTTAACAGAGATGCATTGCACACCAGGAGTTATATTTTGGTGCACTGAATCAATTCTTAATTTTTTGATTCGTATAAGTTTTCTGGTCTATTTGAATAACTCATACGGAATATTATGATAGCTGAGCTGATGTTGGCTCGACTTGAACTTACTTGTTTAACAACCCATAAGTTTTGGTGATACAATATGATCTAATATCTTGTTACAAAAGGATCTTTTTGTTGGAGATAGGCCCATATACTTTTTTACACAACTCTTTACATGATTAAATCCTTTTAAGTTGTTAAGTTTAATCATAGTTGTGGATCAAACAACCTCTTCACTAATCTTAAGGATAACCAGGACCACCGTACTCTTCATCCTAACATTGACTTTCCCATTTGCCTACATGGACCAATAGTACGTTGGTACCTAAAGCCACATTTGGGGCCACCTAGTCTTGTTATTCGGTGTCTAATGCAAATCCTCAACCACACCCTCCACCCTTATGAGTGTAACTAAGCCCAATCGTTTGTGAACTACTCAAGAAGAACTTGCTAAAAGCTTAAATTGAGCTAAGTGTAAACGAACTTGAGCCTATATTGTAGCTCATTTAACAAGCGAACTTGAATCCGAGCTTCATATATCGAGCTTACTAGACTCGTAAACATATTATCTATATAACTTTTTAGATAACTTTATGTACCATATTAAATATATACGTTTACACAATATAACCCTTATTATAAATAAGAAAATTATTATAAAAATAATATGCATAAATAAATATATATAGAGAAATAAAATAACAATACATCAATAAATAATATATAAACCCAGCTCAAGCTCAAGATTTTACACAAACTCAAACTGACTCTACTCCACAACTGTTTTCTCTTCCGTCTCTCTTACTAATGTATGAGTTAGCCGTTTTAAAAAGATCTCCAAAATTTCTATCAACAACTTGATTCAGTTAATTTGTTGTGGCCGACCTCCTTTAAAATTACTATTAGTATATTATACAAGTTGTTGGAGAAGAATAAGAAGAAGAAAGAAGTTAGTTTTACCAAGTTGAAAATATAGTGATGGCCCACCTGTTCCTTGTTATGCGGTCATATTCACATGCACATGCACATGCCAATTGTATCGCCATGAATGAGATCACAAAGAGATCTGAGCTCACACTCTTTCCCCAATTATTTATTCCAATTACAACCATTTCATTACATTAATAATAATAATCTTTCAATATCTAAGACACCTTCAATTTGCACGAATGCCATGTGACTCCAAGCCCAAGAAGCTTCATTACCACCACTGCAAATCCATTCTTCTTCTTCTTCTTCTATATTACCATCATTTCACCAGAAACACACACACTGTTTCTTCCAACTCATTTGGTTAAATCTCAGTGGATCGTTACAGCAAGGCCACTCTGCTACTTACAATATATCTGTATGTGTTGCATTATGTGCATACAACATTAACAAGTTCCAAGCAAGATGGGGTGTGCAGTTTCTGTGTACAGAGTAGGAGGTAATAAGAAGCAGATGAAGATCCCTGTGGTAACCGTGTTTGTACCTTCAGTTCGTGTTCCTGTTAACTCTAGTTTTCAAAAGTCGCTTAAGGGCGTTGTTCCTAAGGAGCTTATTGATCGTCTCACCTCTTTTCGGAATCAAATTGCTCTTCTCACGCAACAAACGGGTTTGTTTTCTCGTTTTCTTGTTTCCTTCCCCTAATTTCGATCGGTTTGTTCTATTTTATGGATCTGTGATTTTGAAAATTATTGCAGATGTTTCAGCTGCTCCTGAAGTGCTACGTGCATTGGAGGAATACTTATCGCTCTTAGTTGGTCTCACCGATCAAGGTTTTATTCAATTCGATAATCATTTCATTTTTCATGTTTATCCGAATTTGATTGAATGATGAGAGAATTAAAAAAATAATGGTGAATTATATTTTTTTTATATATAATAACTCCTAATATCTTATAGATATTACAACTAGATAATTATATATAGCAAAATGTAGGTTGAAACAAATTGTTGTAAATCAAGTAGATGAGAAACCTTGGTTTAGGGTATCATTCTTCTTTGTTCTTTTCCTTCGGATTATTCTTCTGTTCGCGTTTAAATTGATTCTTGTAGATCATTGCTGCATTTGTTGTTCCGGTTTTTAATATTCATAAAAAGTATTCAAACATTAGAGCATAATGATTTGGTTCTTAGGAGCAATGATGCTCTGAGACCATGAAAGAATAATGAGAGATAATTGAAAAAATATTGATGAATAACTTCTACGAAACCAAATAATCAGAATGTAATCATTTACAGATATATATATCCGATAGTTTTGATTTTGTGTCTACTTTGATTGTTAGAATTTGGATTCCGAGAGCTGACTGAATTCAAATGGAAAAGTTTAGACGATGGACGACAAGTGAGAATTCTATATATTTATCAACTCATGTTGTTTATGGAGATTAATTTTATATATTGTAACCTAATCTTAAATTTGATGAACAGGACATAAGTGTTGCTGACTCGTGGTTTGAATTACTATCCGTTGTTCATATGATGGCTATGCTGACATTAATGGAGGCAAATTCAAAACTGATTCCGGATCAAACTGTTCCTAGTGAAACAGTTGAATCTACAGGTGTTATACTGTCATATATCACCAATATCTCACATTAAATTAATTAAATATCCACTGACCTGTTAATTTTTTAATTACAGATGACATCGGGTCTGCGGTTGACTTATTGGTGAAGGCAGCTGGGTACCTGCAATTCTGTCTTCGCGAAATTCTTGTCCAAATTCCACCTCATATAAAGTATGTTAATATTTTTGATAAACCACAGATCCTGTTGGTGGACCGAATTATTTAATTTCGTATCGAACTTTATTATTAGGATGAAGCTGCCTGTAGATTTGCAGGAGAATGTACTCGAGGCTACTTACATTCAAGCACTAGGACAGGTATGTATGTGTATTTGTTGTTGGAATCTTGTAGTGTTAATAGCGTATTATTCACTTATAGTATACCGATAAATTAAGTACATGGCGTTCAGGATTCCTTTAGACATAATAACATGAAATGGGTTGACAGGGTCAAACGGGTCAAAAGTCACCCAAAGTGTTCTCACATGTTTCAAAAGTCATAATCACTCTATTAAAGAATAATATAATTTTATCTAATATGTTAATTATTTATAAAGTTAAAACAAAATGTAAAGTGTTGGTGGGTCGCGTTGCCGTAAAAAGTTACCCATTTTGACCCGTTACCCCTGTCGTTTTGACACCTCTAACTCGCTTTATCATGGTAATAACTCATCAACAGTATATTTGAAACATGCTCATACCGTATCGGATGACTTTCAGGGAACAGAAATGCAGCTTGCTTCAGCTGTCGAATGTAAAAACGCCACTTTATCTGTTAAAAGAAGACTAGCATGCGAGCAATTAAGTTATTTCAGTCAGGTACTTACTTTACCTTTTCCCACCATTAACAACATCTAAATCTTCTCACCCAACGCTTAATCCCCCCCCCCCCCCAAATGCAGGCCCACTATTGCTTGTCAACGTGTGACAACCTTAACGGATACGGAAAGAAACATCTTTCGTTTATCAAATGGAAGTTTCTTGAAGCAAAGGTTTGCATTGCTAAATTTATTGTATTCATATAATCGTTTCGTATGCCAACATGTTTAAACCGGAGCCGTTGTTTGACACGTGTAATCAGGCTGCAGCATACTATTACCATGGTCTGATCACCGACAAGGGTACTGAACCATCCTGCCACATCACCGCAGTGTGTTGTTTTCTTGCGGCTGAAGAAATCCTAACAGAGAGCAAGAAGGCATGTTTAAACTTTTGCTTAACAGCTCCCATAACAAGGTTAGAGTCATAAAAACTTTTTTTTTTTTTTGCATGAAGTGATTAATATTTGGTTATTTATAAGTTTTAGTCTAATTTTTCTTTTTTTTTTTTTTTTTACTTTGGTGATTATTTGAAGGGCTCCCACTGCATGGGGTGCAATGAAGCATTTGAATAAGAAAATTCCCGAAACCGCAGCTAAAAAGTCCCAAATGTACGCCTACCTTTTAGAGGAAGAAAAGTAAGCAATCAAAATCATTTCCGTTGGTGATAGTTTTGATCCATTTACTTATGATTGTGTGGGTGGGTTCGGGCTGTATTTTGTTAATTTTTTTCTATGTGTTTAGCAAGTAAAAAAACTAGCTTAAAAGGAAAAAAGGTAACACACCAAACAGGTCAAATGAGTCGAAAGTCACCCAAAGTAATTTTTAATTCATAAAGCGTCTTAAATTTTTTTATTCAAAAAAGTAAGTAATATTATTGAAAAATATAACTTTTGTAATCAATATTTACACACTAAGCTTCTACTAAAATTATTTGGGCAAAAATATGTTTTGGGTCAACCCGACCTGTTAACAAAATATATGTTTTTGACATGTTACCCGATGTGCCTATAATGGGATCGGCGATTGATGCAGGAGTCTAGACGTGTTGCCGGAACTGCCTGAGTTTGAGTTGTCATTAAAAGCGGACGAATTTCAAATGCCGGATAAAGATGCAGCATGGGAGAATGAAAAATGGAAAATCCCTAGTCAAACACTTAAAACAGATGATGAAGAAGATGATAAATGAAGCTATGAAATGGTATCATTTCCATGAGTATGCAAATTTCTGTGTATAGAAGAGGATGTTGTGTGTATGATTCATATGGGCTTTAATGCAATGGGCCTGCTTTATCCGGTTTTGGCCCAATTAACCAAAGTGTACGTCCCTACTTGAAATAGAATTTTTGCAAATTGAAACCAAATAAATATGCTTCACTATTGCAATTTGATGTTATATTATAAATGATGGAATGGAATAAAGAATAACAATAAATCAAATAATTGTGTGTTAAAAATATCCTACTGAATTTTCAGGAGCCTCATCGAAATATCAACCTTAGTGATCTTAAAACCGATCTAACTAGTGGACTGGTAAGAAGGCCGGTCCGATGACCGATCCAGTTATGAGAACACCGACTCTAACATATACAAACAAAGTATGAATTTCATATAAAATGGAAATCGTATGAATGCGTACAATGAAACCATACTAAACATATTTCCCAATCGCAACGGGTACAATTATCTAATATATGATTTGAAGGGGTGGGGGTTGGATTCAGTCAATCGATATGGAAGGTTGGGACATGAGAATCCAAACCGCCATGAGTGGCTTGATACATTAGCCGAGTTATTATATTCCTGTAGGGATCCTCTTCTCTTCTCTTTAGCAAGTAAGCAAGGCATTTTTCAACCTCACATTTCACTTGCAAATACGCTTCTTCGGCTTTATCCCTCTTTCTTAGTTCATGTTTCCTCCCTTACAAAATTTAACACCACAAAACTCTACTGTAAATATTATATTGCATGAAATATTACAGAGAATACATTATTAAAATAATCTTTACCATAATAGATAGATATGATTTTATTGTATTATTCTTATTGTACTTGTACAAGTAGCTAATCAATAATAAACAATACCTTATAGAGTTTTAATCATTTATATGGTAACATAGGCTTAAGTTCTTGTTTTGTGTCATGAAATATACCTTGTGTTTCAATGGGCTTTCCGAATAAGAAATAGTATCGCCCAGGAACTTTCGCTAGCAATCCAGGCACGTGCATGTCTTGATTGGCGAATTCATCTTCGGCATCAGTCCTATCACCACATGCCTTTAATTCACAAACTAAAAGTTCCATGTTGCTAAAATAAAAAAATAAAACCAACCTACACTACATACCTCAGATTTACCGACTGGTTTGTTAACATATCGATGTAAGCCTTCAAGAACGGAATCTTCATTTGATCATCATAATCAAATACCAACTGATGAAGTAGGTACAAGAAAAGCAAGTAACGGCGAGTTATAAATTTTTTCTGCTAAAAATATGATGTTGTAATTAAGAATGAGAAGGTGTTAAACTCACTTGAGTAAAATCATCTTCACCAACGGCACCAAAAGGTACGATTTTGGCTCCAAATGTAGCAGCCAATCTAATGAACTCAGGTTGCTTAGGCCAGAATAACTTATACTCCTCACCCTAAATAGATTCACACTTGATTGTAATTAGTTTTTGCGACAACCACATCTTGGAGACATACTTGATATACATATTATGAGATAAATTTGGCATGCATAAAGTCATATGAGTAAATAATCACAAGTAGACTGAGATGAAAGACGTTACGCTTACGCACTTTTAAGATCATGAATGTGGAATATTGTCATCTAAGTAAATATCATTAAGTCTTACCTTTCTATGAAGACCTTCGCGCACGCCTCCTGGATACAGGAGAACATGAGACTTCATTGAAAAGAGTTGGTACATATTAGATGCTGTGACAGGAACTGCACCCATAATTCGGAGAAAATTATATCTTGCCAACTCAGGGACTTTTACTTGTTTAAACATATTTAATGCTATCGGATGTGCTAATGTTCGCACGTTTATATTTCGTTCGATTATAAAATGACGTAGCATCGGAATCATTTCAAATCCTAGTATATTGTGGTGGCCAACAAACAAGACAGGCCCCTCAGCAGGGATTCCATCAAGACCCCTCACAATCTTCCCGGTTTCCAAAGTTGAGAGTAGCACAGGAGAAGCAGCCACATCTGTCCATCTGAAATAAGAAAACAACCGTAAAATATATTGTTCGGTGGAAAAGAGGCACTTCAAGAGTTCAAGTAGTTTTTTTTTCCTGTGCGATAAGTGGTCTGCATTTTGTTGCCGCTTGTATCCGGTAACTTAACTCCATCCATTTTTCTGTTAACTTAAAGGGTATTTCAGCCAACATGCCTTAAGTATAATGTGTTAATGTAGTGGTATAAGTTATTATGCATATAGTAAAAAAAATACAAATATAACATAATTTTTTTTATTTACTATATGCATAATAACTTAAGGCAAATTGCGTGAAATGTCCTTTAAGTTAACAGAAAAAATGAATGGTATCAGTGAGAGTTGAGTTCAAGTGACAACAAACTGCAAACCACAATGTTGCGCATGCAAAAAAACGCTGCTTGAAGTGACAATTTTCACCAAACAACACGACGAAAAACGATTTTTTTTGTGTATGATTTTTTTTTATTAATTAATTCTTTTTTCATTAATAATTCATCAGGGCAAATTACATAAGGATAGCAGGTAGACGAGCAACAAACTGCGCCACCATCCCTTTCTGAATAGAAAACCCTAATCTTCTAAAAACAAAGCCCCTGAGGGGTTGAAAAGAAACTGCATAATGGATCTAGTGGTTGAGATAGAGTGTTATGGAAGTTACCTTAGAGAGTCAACACACTTTCTAATTTCAAGAGGGCTTGGTGGCAAGAGTTCTGCACGGTGATAAAAACCGGCTTCCTTAATGACTGCTACCAAATCAATATCTTCATCCTGTTACATGTGCAAGCATGGTATTATAATAAGTAGTATTTAAAGTTGAGTGACTAAAATATTGAAATCTGTAAAGGATATTTTAAGAAAATGAAATAAACATTAGAATCATCCTACCAGGAACATGGCATGACCGCAATCATTAAATATACGCATTTGACATTTTGGAAGAATTCGACAAAGCCTTTGTCCTTCTACTAGATTAGGAAATAGCTGATCCTTCCCACTGTATAAATTATTAAGTAGATTAGAACAACAAGTTTACATGTCATGTCATGTTATCCCATAGTATCAAGTCATAATGAAAACCCCGTAAGATTTCAGATCATATCGGATTAAACTATTAAAAGAGGTTGGACCTTAAGAGTACGAGTGTCTGAGCTGAAACGTTGCGAATGTGTGAGTTGGAGTACTCGCATGCAGATTCTACCATCTTCAGCTTCCAAAGAATTGTCTCAACGTCAGCCAATCCCTGAGAATATTAACAATCAAACTATTGCCTATAGATGCAAATCCGGATTTAAGGGCCAAATCATAAAATCCATTGGAGATGCATTTAATGAGTTGTGCTTTAACATCCATCATGTGACTACTATCCCCTAACTTAATCTTTTATACTCTTTTTTTAACGATCGACAAAAGCACAATCACCCGGGTGGAAAAAGGCCACCCACGTCCTTGAACGCAGATGATGCTGGTGAGTGGTGACCCGGCCCGCCACCATTCCAGAGGAAACTCACTGCCTGAAGGCCCACTGTGATAAAACCCCTGGCTCAACCCAAAGCATTTTTTGCTTCAGGTGAGACTCGGAGCCATGACCTCCACATTGAAAGGTCATGGGGCTGCCAATGCACCAGAAGGTCATTGGCATTTGGCAATCTATTTATACTCTAGACAGAAGAAACCACGATAATGGGATATGCTACAAAATCTTATACCGAAAACAAAATAACTTGTTATTTAATTAAATTCGTACCGACATGTAGGAGAGCCATGCTGCAACATCCTCAGAGAGATCTATGGCGGTTTGTTGAAAAGGAAGTCCTTTCTCTACGGTAGCCTTCATCATTCTTGAAGGCACACCTGCAGCTCATATAGTACAAACTGCTAATGTGTAAAGTTTTATGAATCAACAACAACAAACAATAACACAAGAAATAGCGACAAAAAACAGTGACAAAATCTTATTTAACCAACCCAAAGAACTTTACCCCCCAAATACCCAGAGGATCTTACCAAAGTAAGATCAACAATACAAGATACAATCTGTACAAAGATGATCATCAACAGATGATCATCAACAAAGAAATACAAACAAAATACAAATCAAACCAAATGAATATACTCTCAGATACAGATGAGAGTTATTCACAACCAATTTACAAAAACCAAGAAACCCTAATCGGAGCAAACGAACAGAGAGAGAGATGAAGACTTCAACTAACTCCAATAATGAAGTAACACTTCCTTTTATATGAAGAAACTTTAGAACTTCCAGACTAACCCATATCTCCAAGCAAGTGAACAAAATAGTCCCTGTATTTACACAAAACACCCTCCAGATATTTTGTTATAACCGACTTACATAAGCCCATATGTAACAACCATCAACAGCCCAAATAACAGCCCAAATATATAGACCAAACGTATAATATATAAGCCCAACCAGATGAATGATATAATAAGAAATGTAAACTCAAATGTTTTTAACATCCCCCCTTCATTCAACTGGTTTAAACAGGTCAACAAGACCCAGTTTTTCACAAAATACCTCATGTTGATCAACACTTAGACCCTTTGTAAATATATCTGCAAGTTGATTTTCTGAATCAACTTTGACTGGATTAATAATACCATAAGCAACTTTTTCTCTCAAGAAATGAAGATCTAACTCAAAGTGCTTAGTTCTTTCATGGAACACAGGGTTAGCTGCTATAGACAAAGCAGCTTGGCTATCACAGTTTAATAACATAGGAAGTTGACAGTCAACATTTAACTCAAACAACAAATTTTTCAACCACATCAATTCACATGTAGCAGAACACATAGCACGATACTCAGCTTCAGCTGTAGATCGTGATACAGTGCTTTGTTTCTTACTTTTCCAAGAAACAAGGCACTCTCCCAAAAAAATACAAAACCCAGTTACAGATTTCCGAGTAGATAGGCACTTAGCCCAGTCTGAATCAGCAAATCCATACAAATTTAACTTATTTGACTTCTTAAAAGTCAACCCTTTACCAGGATTTCGTTTTAAGTACCTTAGTAATCTCAAAGCCAAGTTTAAATGCACTTCTTTTGGCTTGTGCATAAACTGGCTTAGAAACTGAACAGTGTAACTAATATCTGGCCTTGTCAAAGACAGATATATTAACTTTCCTATCAATTTTTGAAATCCGGTTATGTTTTTAAGATCTTGCTGATTTTTTTCAAGTTTAGATGTAATTAAAGAACTTTGTTCAATCGGAACACTAACAGGCTTACAACCAAGGTACCCAAACTCACTCAAAAGTTCAAGACAATACTTTCGTTGACTTAGACACACAGTTTTGTTTTCATACAAAACTTCTATACCAAGAAAATATTTCAAAATTCCTAAGTCTTTAATTCTAAAAGTTTCATGCAAAATATGTTTAATACGCTTGATTTCAACTTCAGAATTACCAGTTATCACGATATCATCGACATAAACAAGTAAAAACACAGTTATCTCAGATTTAGACATCATAAACAGAGAATGATCACACTTACTTTGCACATAACCATTTTTAATTAAAACACTTGTAAGCCTCTCATTCCACTTTCTAGGTGCTTGTTTAAGTCCATACAAGGACTTAACAAGTTTACAAACTTTGGTTTCACTTTTTGAATAATAACCTTGAGGAAGTTTCATGTAAACATCCTCACTAATAGTACCATGTAAAAAAGCATTATCTACATCAAGTTGGTATAAAGACCAACCATAAAACACAGCAAGAGTAATAACAGTTCTAACTGTTACCATCTTAACAACAGGTGAGAATGTCTCACCAAAATCAAGTCCTTCTCTTTGGTTAAAGCCTTTGGCAACAAGCCTGGCTTTAAACCGTTCAATCTCCCCATTTGATCTATATTTTACCCGATATACCCACTTACACCCAATAGGCTTTCGACCTTGAGGAAGATCAGCCAAAATCCAGGTATTATTCCTGAACAAAGCATCCATCTCTTTGTTCATGGCTTCTACCCATCTGGGATCACTAGCAGCTTCCTCATAAGTTGAAGGCTCAATAGTTTTATTAAGAGTAGAGGTAAAACATCTATTTTCAACAGATAAACACGAATAACTAACAACTTTGTTCAAACTATACTTAGTTTTACTATTTAACACATAGTTTTCAAATCTTTTAGGTAATACAGATTTTCTACTTGACCTTCTAAAAGAAGGACTTGTTCCCTCAGATGGGTTAACCTCTTCATTTGAGACACTAGTGCCCTCTGCCCTACCACATCCTTCACTACTACTACTTCCAGTTCCAGGATCAAAATGTTGGTGATCAACATTAACATTCTCTGGAACGGCAGATGTAGAGGGGACTGGTTGCTGATCACCACCAGAAACCTCATAAGGTTTATGACTCCCCTCTTCATCATCGGGAACAGCAGAACTGACTGTTAATATTTCAGCATTATCAAAAAAATTTAAATGATTCAATTCAGTTGGAAAACTACTATCAAGATTACTTAATCGTTCAGACTTAAAAGGAAAAACACTTTCATAAAACTTAACGTCTCTAGAAAAAAATTCTCTTTTATTATCCAAACTCCATAACTTGTAACCTTTTTTAACATTTGAATATCCAATTAGAACACATTTTTCTGCGTTAAAAGACAACTTATCTGAATCATTTAAAATCGTGCTAAAACATAAACAGCCAAATACTCTAAAATGTGCAAGAGAGGATTTAAAACCAAAAACTAACTCATATGGACTTTTTCCTAAAAGCACAGAGGAAGGTAACCTGTTAATTATATAAACAGCAGTTAACAAACATTCAGACCAAAAATTTAAAGGAACTCCACTTTGAAACAACAGTGACCTTGCCAAGTTTAAAAGATGACGATGTTTTCTCTCAACCACCCCATTTTGTTGTGGGGTGTAAGAGCAGGTAGTTTGATGTAAAATACCTTTGGTCTTACAAAAAATTTCCATTTTATGATTAACAAACTCTGTTCCATTATCACTTCTAAAAACTTTAACTCTTTTCTTAAACTGAGTAAGAAGAAGTTCATAAAAGCTCTCAATGTTTTCAAAAACTTCAATCTTACTTTTTAACAAATAACACCAAACAGTCCTTGAAAAATCATCAACAACAGTCAAAAAATATTTGAATCCTTCCTTACTAGCAACTTTATATGGACCCCAAACATCAAGATGAATAACATCTCCTACACCTTTTGACTTATGTTCACTTAAAGGAAAAGGACTTCTAACTTGTTTAGCCCTATGACAAGTTTCACACGTTTGTTTTGTAACATCAACAATACCTAAGTCATTTTTTAAAACTGACAAGACCTGGTCAGCAGGATGACCAAGCCTGCTATGCCACAGATTACTGTTGTTCAAACTGTTAAAACAAAAATTAACAGAATTACCACCTTTGTTTATAAAATATAATCCATTATCCTGTTTACCAGTCACCAGGATTCTCCCTGATTTCGAATCCTGAAGAGTACAAGTATTTTGATTAAAAACAACAGTAATTTGATTATCTCTAGACAACTTATAGACAGACAAAAGGTTAACACTATAGGTGGGAACATAAAACACATCAGTTAATATAACATTCTCAGCTAGTTTTATGTTACCAATTTTAGAAACTTTTGCCTTAGTACCATTAGGATGAGACACAAACAAATCAAACTCAGATACATCAACACTGTCAAACATATTTAAATCTGTTTTAACCATGTGTTGATTGGCACCTGAATCACAGATCCAGTTACAATCAAACCCAAAATTAATAAGACTAGAACAACAAACAAACTCTCCTAATGAATTAAAACTACAGTTAGACTCACCTCCCATGTTAGAAGGCTGAGCATCAGAACTGGTTTTTTCATTAACAAGACTCAAAAGTTTAGCCACCTGTTCAGGAGAAAAAGGAGAACCAGCAATAACAGATGACATATTTGTTCTACTATTAGATACACTTTTACCACTTTGACCTCCTGGTTTCTTCTTGGAACCTGAAGGAAACCCAACTAACTCATAACATCTATCAACAGTATGACCCAATTTATTGCAGTGAGTACACTTAAAGTTAGGATTTGGACCCCTAACTTCTTTTCTTTTTTGTTCAAAGTTCTGACCAGTTTTAGAAACAAAAGAAACGTTCTGAGTTTTGGTTCCTACACTAGAATTTCTATGAGATTCCTCTCTAGAAACAATTGAAAAAGCAACTTTGACTGAAGGTAATGGCTCTCTTGTTAACAAATTTGTTCTAACAGGATGATATACATCATCTAATCCCATTAGAAACTGCATAAGCTTGATTAAAGTAGAAAAGTCATTGTAATCTTTAGCTGCTTGACATGAACATGAAGGCAGTTGAAGCACAGCATCAAACTGCTTCCACATTGTATTCAGTTTGTGATAATATTCAGAAACTGAACTACCATTTTGAGTAATACAATTAATTTTTTTGTACAAATCATATACTATTGAGCCATCAACCTTGTCATAAGTTTCTTTTAAATCTGTCCAAACATCAGAGGCTAATTTAGAAAACACTTGTCCTAAATATAACTCCTCTGAAACAGAGTTTAACAACCAACTTAAAACTACTGAATTACATCTGTCCCACTGACTGCTTAATACTTCATCCTCAGTATTCTTTTTACACTTACCATCAATGAAGCCAAATTTATTTTTGGCTTCTAAAGCTAGTTTCATAGCACTAGACCAGACCCTATAGTTTTCAGTTCCTTTTAACTTTATACCAACAATAGTCAAGGAACTCGAATCACTAGGATGTAAGAACAAAGGATCACCAATATCCAACTTGCTTATCAAGGTCTGAGAGGACCCAGAACTATCACCCTTATCACTCATTTAAACAAGACAGCAAACACACAGAAACAGATGCAAGCAAACAGACCAACAAAACAGAACAAATACACAACAACTAGAAACCCTAAATGGCGAAGCTGAGTCAGTGTCAAGATTTCAGGTTCATCACTCACAGGTGCCTGAACATGTCTTAACTCAGAAGCCTTAACTCTATAACAGATAATATTGCCAAACAAAAACACCAAAAAGACAACAATGTATCACTAACAATAACGATCAAGAAAACACCAATCAAACAATAACAAATAAGTGCCGATCCTCACTACCCCGACTTCAACTAAATCAACCAACAGAAAGGAAAAGAGAGGAGTTAGAATGATCTCACAGTGGGTGCAAGCACTCCCAAATAATACCAGATCTAACAGATCTGATGTCAGAATCAACAAAAAACTGGTTAGTTTGCCCTAAATCTTCAAGGATTTAGAGACCAACTCAGCTCTTCAACCCAACAATAGAAACCCTAGGAAGGGTTTTATCCTTTCAACCAGACTTCAAGATCCAGAAGATCTCAACAGATAGAACCAGATCTGCAACTAATAGCAGACCTACACACAAAACAACACAAGCATCAGATAAACCAGCGGAAACAAGAACGGATCAAGAGCTCAGAGCTCTGATACCATGTAAAGTTTTATGAATCAACAACAACAAACAATAACACAAGAAATAGCGACAAAAAACAGTGACAAAATCTTATTTAACCAACCCAAAGAACTTTACCCCCCAAATACCCAGAGGATCTTACCAAAGTAAGATCAACAATACAAGATACAATCTGTACAAAGATGATCATCAACAGATGATCATCAACAAAGAAATACAAACAAAATACAAATCAAACCAAATGAATATACTCTCAGATACAGATGAGAGTTATTCACAACCAATTTACAAAAACCAAGAAACCCTAATCGGAGCAAACGAACAGAGAGAGAGATGAAGACTTCAACTAACTCCAATAATGAAGTAACACTTCCTTTTATATGAAGAAACTTTAGAACTTCCAGACTAACCCATATCTCCAAGCAAGTGAACAAAATAGTCCCTGTATTTACACAAAACACCCTCCAGATATTTTGTTATAACCGACTTACATAAGCCCATATGTAACAACCATCAACAGCCCAAATAACAGCCCAAATATATAGACCAAACGTATAATATATAAGCCCAACCAGATGAATGATATAATAAGAAATGTAAACTCAAATGTTTTTAACATAATGTCAATTTAATCATATTATGTATAATGTGCATTATACTTATTAATTCCAATGTGATGTGTCTGTTAAAGCTAGCTACTCCATGCATAGCTCGCTCCAATAGAACGATGACTACCGAAGCATTCAACAATATTATTTTGTTATTTTTTTTAAAGTATTACAGAATGATATAACCTGTCATTATGCTCAGCAGATAAGGAAAGCTAACACAAAGCTGATCAGGTATCGCTTTCAGAACGGGTACCAAAGCTTGCAACTGAGACTTGCTGAAACTTGTAGCTTCATAAAACAAGTTGCTACATGTACATTACATACCACAATACTATTAACAAAGAGGAAGGTGATAAACAAGCTTCTTAGTTACCTGGATTAGCCAAAACTAAAACAAGATTGATATCCGGGGCATGGGCTGCAACAGCTAGTGCAAGGCATGCACCCATGGACTCACCCATTATATATATGGGCCTGTTAGGAAAACGATGACTTTCGGATCTAATTGTTGTTTCAACAAGCTTCACAAGATCTACTCCAAAAGGGTGAAAAGAGAATTTATTTAGCATATTGTTTCAACTAGAATAGGATAGACATTATGAAAAAAACATAATGTGCACATTTAGATTATTCGGTAATACATTTAGTAATCATCGACATTTGTAATACAGTGCAATCGTAAAGCTCTAAATGTTGGTTATCTTGTTCATTCTATTTTGTCTTTGATAGAGCCTTGTTCTTGATCCGCTGAAACCAGTAATCGATCGTTCTAGACGAGCCTTGTTTATCAAACAAGCTAGTTTGAGCTTCACTTATCAAACTCAAGACGGATCACAAGCCTAATGAGACATTACTTAGACAGTTGTATTTAATATATTAAATATATATATTTATATAAATAATAATTGTTATATGTAAAACTATGATAATAATAACTAAGTCATATATACTATGCTATATATAAATACATAAAAAAATAGTTAAAAGATAATTTGAATGATTAGCCAAACTCAAGCTTAAAAACTTCTGAGCACGAGCCGAGCTCGAGCTTTAGAAACAAAGCTCGAACTGAATCGAGCTCTCATAAATCAAATGAGCTCGAGCCTGAGCCTAGTCAGCTCAGACTCAGCTCCTTTCAGACTAGGGTATATATGAAATTTGGTGAAGTATTTAGTTCTTATTTGATATATTTTGTGATTGCTGTTTTTGCATATTTAACCATAAACAGAAACAGCATTTTGAGCAAAAATAAGTGTACGTACGTGTTTGCATGTTGTCCCTTCAAAGGAGCAAAGCTACATGTGCAATGTATCTCTTTCAAAGGGCAAAACTTAACCCCTTTGTACTATGTTCCTATCATTGGCGTTTTCATTACAGTATCGTATGTTTGTATCTATTAAATGAATTTAGGGAGGAGAAACTGACCTGTAAAAGGTGTTCGGTCTGTTGTAGGAATATGCAGACACCATATGTCAAAAATCCTTCAAACAATAGAAAGGGGGCCAAAATTCACAAACCAATCCCAAAAAAAAAACACACACACACTTTTTTTGGAAAAGTTGTTTTTTTTTTTGGATTCTTGGTATTTTTTTTTGAAAAAAATATTTTGTAAGGCCGAGTTTTCTAAGTTCTCACAACTCGTAGGAGTTTTCATTTTACCCTAACCCTATATACATAATATAAATCTTTGATGAATAGTGATTTCATGTTTTTTAACAAGATTTAGTTTTATTAATATTTCTATTATTTTAATATTATAATATAATAGTTTATTATTATAATTACGTTTTTTAACTTTACTTTATTTTCTTTTTCTAAATATTACCGATACCGTCTAAATAACATCGCTACCGGTACTATATAAGATTGGTTTAGTTGTTTCTCTATTGTTTTTATAAAATGACGTCGATTATCCTTTTCGTTATTTTTGGTACAATAAAAAATCTTATAAAATTTTGAATATATTATCTACAATTCAATAAAAGTTCTATTCAAACAACATCGGTACCGACACTGTATTTGTTTTTATGGTTTTCTTGACATGACGACACAAAATTCGTTGAACAAAAAGTTGTATTTGCAATAAAGTATCTTTTTGGTATCGTAAACTATATCGAGTGCTAGTACTATATCTATACCGATACCGACCGAAGAACACCGGTAGTGGTACGGGTATACGTTTTTATGGTTTTCAATTGATGTAAACACGTGTCGATTTCTATATCGAGTGCCGGTATCGTACTGGTACCGTAAGAAACAAAACCGATACTAACTAAAACCCCGCCGCGAAGTGTGGGGAATCCAACTAGTTACTTATTTATAATAAAAATGACGCTAGTCAGTCAAACGGTCAAACATCATTCTGATTCAACTGACAATCAGGGACAACTCAACCATTTTAATTTTTGGAGGTCTAAAACCGGCCTTTATTCGAGCATTAGGCCATTTTTTTCTTTGTTTTTTTAAGCATTAGGCCGGCCCTGCAACCAACGGGTGGTTTAATTCTTGAGAATTCATAGCATGCGACACAACCGATGAGTACGCATACCGACCTGTGGGCTACTAAAACGATGGTTGCGTGTGACAATATATATCTTTGACATTGTCATTTACTTAATTTTTTCCCTACAAGAAAAAATGGAGTGATAGTGATGGATTACTAATATATCTAACTATTAGGCTGATGAGAGAAAAGTATTAACAACATATCTACTATTAGACTTATAAGAAAAGTACTTAACAACATATCTACTATTAGACAGACTTATGAGAAAAAGTACTTACTGCCCTAGCCTTTGATAATGCATTAAAAGTGCATGCCCATTACCATCAATTCCTGAAGAAAAACAATCACTATTCATCATATTAACTTTGAAAACATAATAATAATATAATAATATTTATTAGTTATGGCAAAAGTCACAGACCAGGTAAAGTGAGTAGGAGAGGAGAATTGTGGAAGCAGGAAGCGCATTCCAATGGCGAAAGCCATCTCGGAGGTCCACCATCCGATTTGGTTAACAAATATTTCGATTGTTGAAAGTAGTCTTGTAAGGCCGAGGCTTGAATTCGTTGGTGTTTGGATACCCGATGAGGTCTAAGGCCAGTGACGGAGTTTCTTGGAGAAAATGTAGCGGTGAAGGAGGCGCGGTTGGCCGTGGGCAAGAGATAGGGAGGAGGTGGTGGGAGGGTGAACATGATCGATGAACGATTATATTTGAAGTAATATAACAAGGTTGAGTAGGAATATAAGTAGTAGTGCTTGATATATATTTCATTATATTGATAGTAATAACTTGATAGTAACACATGTTGCACCATGTATGTAAAATAAATAAATAAATGGTTAAATGAACTACACATACATTAATTACATTGTCTTTTTGTACGTATATGTTATATATACCAGTATACCACACACATTCATTCATTCAATATCTACAAAACCCAATAGCGGCAATAGTGTTTGCTTTCTGTTGGGTTAAATGGGCGGCAGGGATAATAGTGCCAGACAGCTGCCTGACACTCCCCTATTGGCCCAATAAATTTACGATTTTATCTCCTTTTAAATTTACGATTTTGCTATCAGTTCAAAATTATGTTTTTGCACCCACTTAAAAATAAATTTACGCTTTTACTCCCAGCTAAAAATTTCAATTTTGCCCCCGGTTAAAAACTACAACCTTGCCTCGTTTCAATTTACAGTTTTGCCATTAGTTTTTTTTCCCTTATGATTACGATTTTGCCATCAGTTTAAAGTTATGTTTTTACCCCTACTTAAAAATAAATTAACGCTTTTGCTCCTAGCTAAAAATTCCAATTTTGCCCTCGGTTCAAAATTACGATTTTGCCCCGTATAAATTTATAGTTTTGCCATTATTTTTTTTCTCACAGCCAAGTTACGATTTTGCCCTCAACTTATATTTACATTTTCTTCATCGTTTTTGTTTGTTTTCCTGGTGAAACTACAATTTTGCCCCCAATGTAAAATTACAGTCGTGCCGGCAGATTTCTGGCACTCCTCCATTGGTCCATTTAATTTACAAATTTATCCATGAATTAAAATTATGATTTCGCACTCAGTTAAAAGTTACGTTTTCCCAATCGTTTTAGTTTTTTTTAGCAAAAGTATAAAATTTTTTTTAATTGGTTGACTCGATTTAATTTTTTTCCGTGTCAAGGAGCCACCTTACACTCGCTCATTATTACTGAAAAATTACACTTTTGCCCTGATCCGAAAAATATCATTTTAGTTTTTTTTTCCTAGCAAAATTATAGTAGTGTTTTTAATTGATTGAGAATTATTCGGCCATCGTCCCGCAAAGCGGGCGGGGCATCAACTAGTATAAGTAACAAAAATTAGTTAACAGTTATTTAAATACTTTTCTTTGAACGGCAATTTTTGTGGTTCCTTGTCAGCTGTAGGACTTGAACCCAAGATCTCTCCCTATCAAGGTGTTTAAAGGTTTAGACTTTACCTTTGTCAATGGACTACTACCCCATTGGTAGTTATTTAGATACTTAATTGACGAAATGGGCCAATGAGCTTTAGCAGCTTTAGCTCAACTGACATTGGAGGTGAAGTGAAGCTTTAGGTTGGTCTCAAGTGCAAATTAGATCCCAACTAGGTTTTACTGCAGTGGGGCTGCGGGGGGTTTTTCCCGAAACCGGAGATGGTGGGCTTGGATTACCCCAGCGTGGTAACGTTGTCTGCAATCACGGGCGTATGAGGTCACATTTTGCAATTGGGTTACTCCAGGTAGTAGGACTTTTATTTGCTGGTTGTTCAAAACAATTGACAAAAAGATTGACAATTATTTAATGTATATGTGTGTGGGCCATCGAGGGGCAAAAGTGAAACTGCACTAATTTTAATGTTATTTTACTAATTTTGTGAAAATAGCGAAACAAACGGGGGACGGTTAATCATGCATCATGTGGTGGCGTTGATAGTAGGGATGGGCTTTTTTTCCCAAATACCCGTACTCGTACCTGTACCGTACCCGTACCCGTACCTGTACCCGTACCGATTTTAGGTATTTGGTACATGTATCGGTACCCAGTTTTATTGATTTTGGTATTCGGTACTTTCGGTATTGGTACGGGTACGGGTACGGGTAAAAACGGGTACTGGTACCGAATTCTATGTATACCTTTAAAAGTTTTTTTGTATTATGTTTTATTTCATATTACGGTATTTATAGTGTATTCGTATTGATTTTACCTATATGGTACCCGTATCGTACTGGTACTCCTACCAATTTTTACCTATTTGGTACTCGTACTATATTGGTACTCATGTCAATTTTACCTATTTAGTACTCGTACAAGTGCCCAAAAAGTAAATAAAAACAAAATGGTACCAAGCGGGTACTGTACCGAAAATACCCGTACCGTACCTATATATTTGGTACGGTATTTGGTACCTAGTTTTGTTCAAATTTGGTACCGGTATTTTCGGTACTGGTACGGGTATAGGTACGGGTACTGTACCAATCCCATCCCTAGTTGATAGTCGAAAGACTAGGGGTACATGCATTAATCGGCCTTTGTCCCAATTGTTGAGTGTTATGTGCCTTATGTCCAAGGCTTGATACAAAACTACTATCGAGTCGGGGGTTTCACTGGAAGCACCTCTCTATTCCTACGGGGAAGAGGTAAGGTTGTCTACATCTTCCTCTCTTTAGATCCTACTTTAGCTTTATTATTGATGCAATTTACTAAATATGATGATGATGATTGACAATTATTTAAATACTTAGATAAGAACGTCTAAGAGCATCCATATTTAAGTTGATAAAATTACCGAATTCTTAAATTTCAAGGAAAAAAAAGATTTTAACCTAAAAGACTCCAGTAACTTATTAGAGTTAAATGTCATTTTAGTCTTTGTGATTTGAGACATTTTGGCAGTTGAGTCTAAAGGTTTCATTTTTCTCATGTGGGTCTAAAAAGGTTTCACCGTTGCCATTTTAATCCACTGGGTTAACTTCATCCATTTTTTCTGTTAACGAGAAGGGCAATTCGGTCATTTTATATGTAATTCTGTTAACTAGAAGGGCAATTTGGCTCTATAAAATGACCGAATTGCCCTTCTCGTTAATAGAAAAAATGGATGAAGTTAACCCAGTGGACTGAAATTGCAACGGTGAAACCTTTTTGGACCCATAGGCGAAAAACAAAACATTTGTACTAAACTGACAAAATACCCCAAACTAGAGAGACTAAAATGGCATTTAACTCAACTCATTATTTAAAGAGTGAATTTCAACCGACGAAGCCGAACTACAAGACACGGATTCATCTAGTAAGAAACATTATCTTCGTCATCATCGTGAGAGTGGCCACGAATCCTTATGGTGGATTAATGTAATGTTTTTTTTATTTTATTTTTAATTTAATGTAATGGTTTTATTTAATTTATTTTACTTTTATTAATTAAGTATTTAAAAAAATAGTTTAC
The DNA here is from genome assembly GCF_002127325.2 of Helianthus annuus. Classification (NCBI taxonomy): domain Eukaryota; kingdom Viridiplantae; phylum Streptophyta; class Magnoliopsida; order Asterales; family Asteraceae; genus Helianthus; species Helianthus annuus. The sequence continues at coordinate 33,108,910 of NC_035447.2, read as the reverse complement.
CCCCATGGCATGAGGGGAAAGTGGGAAACCATCCCTTATGATTTTTGGGCAAAAGTGATGAATGAGAAGGGAAATGACATAGCGCATCATGATTGGGTGGGTGAAAATTTCCCCCCATCTCATGAGAGGTGCACCCCCTTCACCCTAAGAAACTAAAAAAATACAATAACAAGCTAACACAATTAGTTGCTTGCATACACCTCCTTAGGGGAGGCGTTGGTTTCAAGCTTGCCTACACCTCCCTACCAATGGAGTGGCAGTGGCGGACCCAGAAATTATTTGCTGGGGGTGCGGATGAGGTGTTCAACCATATTTTCAAGGGGTGCGGTCAGGTTTTTTGCCTAAAATTTACACCAAATTTTTTTTTTCAAGGGGTGCGGCCGCCCACCCTAACCACTATGTAGGTCCGCCCCTGTGGAGTGGTGGTCTATTGGTAAGCCTTTAAACACCTGAGTTTGAGAGGGAAGGAGATCTTAGGTTTAAATCTCACAGATAACCCAGGGTTAAAAAAATTGTCGTTAAAAAAATAGTTGATGGTTTTCTTTGTTTTCTTTTAGCTAGTGGTTTTTAACCTGTGTGTTGCAGTGGGAGCGCGGTTGAAGTTCGTTGGGTATTGATTTGGTTTATTATGGTACTAGTATGACATTGACACACACTATAGTAAATGAAAGAGAAAATCTAAAAAGTAGTGTCGTAATATGACTTAAACGATATCCACACATATTCGGTTTGTTAAGATCAAGCCACTCCTAACTCTTATGTTTTAAGTTAATTTTAATCTACCTAAAATGATTTGAAGATACTAAAATTACCACATTTTGTAGGATGTTAGATTGGCTTCTTTTACTAACAATTTGAATTCTTCTGCCTATTTAACTTTAAATATAAAAATAAGATATTATAAGTCCATAAAAGGGGAAAAGGGTAATCTATTATAAACGTTGATAGCTACATATCTATATATAATAAATACTAATTTTTTTTTAAAAGCACTAAATTATTATTAGTACATGAGTTTTGATCCCCTCCCCCCTTCTGGATTTGATACTTTTAACTTAAAGTAAATGCAGCCTATACATGCATTTGCCTTATCTTTCCACATTTAGGAAATGAGGCATATCTAATCCTAATAAAAGAATCCAATGCCACATGGCATTCTCTTATTTTATAAAATCCAATAAATGCCATATGGCATTGTCTTATTAATTCTTTAATAATATATTAATTATATAATATAATATATAATATCTAATTCCAATTTATAATTAAATAAATACATAAATGATCTATAGTTAAAACCTATAATTTTAATACTTCTTAAATAATATTTAAATTATCTATAATTTTTAAACATTTGATTTTATTACTTCTTAAAATGGATAAGCATAATTCCACATGACATTTTCTCCACCAATTCAATAATATTAATGATATTATTAATTAATGTCTAATTCTAATTTATGATTACAAATATATAAATTATCTATAACTAAAAAACATATGATTTTATTATTTCTTAAAATGGATAAGCATATGGTTTAGTTTACGTTATCTGTTTTGCATAATCAAGTTTGAGAAAAATTAATTGCTATTATCTAAGAAACATGGTGTTATGCTTTTAAAATGTTATTTTTTATAATGATACGTTATTAAAAATGTTATTTTTTAATTATATGCATCAATATTTCGTATCGACACTACAAAAAATATGTAAAATAATAACACTCAGATTTGAGTTTATATATTAGAAATAATGTAGTGAAGTGATTATTTCAACTAAATATTTTGTGATGAATTTATCTATTAATTCAAACAAAAATTAATTAATTAATATTATTATTAATGAATTGAAAGAAAGAATATTATATGACATTAACTGAATTTTTTTATTAGAATTAGATATACCATTACCCATCACAATCCATCTCCATCTCCACCATTTTCAGCCACCAACTCTATCTCAATTAAGATTTAAGAGCCTTCTAATTATCATCACAAAATTTTAAAGAATCCTTTATGTGTTCATCGGTTTTTTCTACTTCGTCTCATTGCCCAAGATAAGGATGAGATTTAAGAATTTTCTTCACATTCTTTACGTATCGTATCATAACATAATATAGAAATTTGATTGTTATATAAATATATATTTTATGTTTATCTAATTATTATTACTAAAATAACAAATAAATATAAAGTATTTACTTAAACGTGTCATTTATAGTGAGTAATGTTATATTGTCTTTAACTTGGTATGGATAGTTCATGTTAGGGTAATATGTGCTTATATCAAACTTATTTTTAAGATGTGCAATATCAAGAATAATTCAAATTTTGTGATTCTTCTGTTCTTCGAATACAACCAATCTTATCATTCAACCCGTGCAAGACACGGGACTATAAACTAGTAACGAAATATAAAGATGGGTTGGTTCAAATACTTTTGTTTGGTTTTCTCTATCCTTTTCAGGACAGTGACTAATGCCGAGCCTTTCTTAGTCGAGCTGATAAAACGTGTCGTGTTATGTTAAACTGGTCAAACACGACATGGCACCTTTTACATGATTAGTAAACCCGAACGTGACCTAATATGAGCGGATCAAGCAGTAAAAACCCTTATTGTGGAGGGGAGGAATAGAGGTAGGCCCAAAATAACATGGGATGAGCAGATTAAGCATGATTTTTTAGAGTTGCATCTCTATGGGGACATAATCGAGGATAGAAGCTTATAGAGTTTAGATTCTTAGCAGGGTATAGATTTTTGTTAAGGGTTTAGAAGTGGACTATGTATGATATTGTTTACCTGTAGTTGTATCTATAGGCTACTTGATGGTATTCATGACCCTGTCTTACTTTTCTCACCATTTTAGTTATTGGTATTGTTTATTTTCCGTTTGTTTTAGAATAGGAAGTCTCTTTGGAAGCAGTCTCTTCATTCCTCAAGAATAGAGGTATAGTTTGCATGCACCCCCTCACGACCCTGCCGATAACTTTGCTAAAGGCTGGATTTTGCTAGGTATGGTTGTAGTAATCCCAAACGCAACACATTTAGCTAAACGTGTCATTTTCCTAAACACTAACACATAAATGTTTAATAAGTGGGTTACATGACACAATACATTTAACACAATCAAAGGTAACTCATTCAATAACATAATGACACCATGCGACACATTTAACATGAAAAAATATAAGCAAATTATACAAAAAACACGACACATTTAACACAGCTATTTACACAGTTCACTAATCACGACCAAAAAATGATATGACAATTAACACGCATAGATAGAAGTTACTGAAATTATGAATCCTTAATTATGATATATAATAAACTATAAAACTATCTCATTATGATAAGCGGGTCATAAACGTGTTGTGTCGACCTAGTAACCTATTTAGCAGGATAGTTAAACATGTTATGCGTGTCATAGATGGGTTAAGCGAGTTGAGCCCGTTTAGACACGGTTTTAATCATGTCAACTCATTTACCCCAAACATGAAACCGTTCGTGAATCATGTCGTGTTAATGGGCCATGTCATAAATCAGCAGACCTACTTTTCTTAACATATATAATCAACAATCAGAAAATACACATCTCATATGCCTTCTTTCATTTTGTTTATCAAAATAGAGCAAATAAAGATGAGTTATGTAATATGTGTTCTTGATCAAACACTGCACTGGACTGCATGTGTGCATCATATACCCATTTAAACTGTTCATCAGTATGGCTCAAGACAGAAACAGAAATGAATAGTATTTCTCCTCAGTTCTAGCAAAACATGAAGATGCAAATAAAAAATACAACTTTTAGCTCAAACCAGACACAATAAGGCAAAACCCCGTTGACTTTTAACCTGATGTTGACTTCATAAACCCTACTTTGAGGTCACATATACTCTGATAAAAAGTTTATACAAACTACATCGTTTTGAGATTGCTCTATACCTAACCTAAGGTTGTATTCAACTATTCATGTCAGTCCCATAAAAAAGGTATCAAACATATAACATTTCAAAAGCCTTCATTGCCATGTGGGCACCGGATTCTCGCATCGTTTTGTAAATGCACACGCTTACCTAACTCTCTTCAAATCAGTTTCAACCTGCACCAAACCCGAGCATCTCAATTCAATAAATTATATTTATGTTTAAAGCATGCAACGTCAAGCAGACTTGCATAATATGTAGGGCTGCAAATGAACCGAACTTTCAGTGAACAGTTTGTGAACCGTTCGGCGGGAATTTCATTTGTGTTCGTTCGAACAAGAAATTCCGTTTGTTTAGTTAAACGAACGAACATGAACAGAGGACACGTTCGTTCATTTATGTTCGTGAACGTTCGGTAACGTGTTCGTTTATGTTCGTTCGTGTTCATTAGTTTTTATATTTTCATCACATCAAAATTCCGACAAATAAAATATTTAATAAGTATCAATGTATAATATATTCTATTCATGCACGCTTGTTTGTTTTCATTTGTTTTCATTTTTGTTCATGAACATTAGTTTGTGTTCATTTATGTTCATGAACGATAGTTTGCGTTCGTTACCTAAAATTAACAAACGAGCATGAACACGTTCATTTACTTAACAAATGAACACGCACATGACATCTCGTTCGGTAAGTGTTCATGAACAGTTCGTGAACATATATATTTCCTTAACAAACGAACACTAACAAGGTCTTGTTCGCGTTCGTTCGGTTCGTTTGCAGCCCTAATAATATGTCATATAGGGAAGTGAAGTACCTTTGACGGGGCGTACATAAAAGCCTACTTCTGAAACAGTTGATCGCGGTTGGAAATCTAAAAGAATTATAACTGTAAGTGCTTGTTCTTCAGGTCCCACTTTTACTTGAGTTGAATTTCACAACAGAAGGTGGAAGCGGAAGAGGTGAAGCACATGTTGATGATGTTAACATAGCCCGTTTATTAGGCGGAGAAATATCTTGATTTTTCGAAAGTAACGGTGCTGAATGTCGACTCAAACCACCCGAAATAGCAATGGGTTTAGAAAAGGCTAAACTACTAGGAGGCGGTCTAGGAAGCTCGTGAAGCTCACTTATTTTAGGAGAAGATAAAGAGGGAGGTGAAGTATTATTCGACAAATTGGGCTGAGAAACGGGGGCCCGAGAAGGCGGGTGAGGAAGCTCAGTAGAAGTAATGGGCCCAGTAATGGGCCCGCTGCTATTAGATGCAATTTTGAAAGAAAATTGCTTGCTTGGTGGTAACGGGCCAGAGTAAGATTGTTGTTTGTCTACTTTACTACCATCGGTTCGGTAATAACTATCCCGTTGTGAGAATGAAAATCTTCCGGTAGACGTGGCGGGAGAGGGTAACTGGATGGATGGAGTAATATTGTTAATGGTTTTTATTGTTGACTGGGCTTTTGAGGTCAAAGCAGCCGATGATGTGCTATGAGAAAGAGATGTAGCAGGTTTTAAAATTGGATTTCGGGTATCCACGACGGGTGGAGGTAGTACATACGAGTATGATTTTGGTGCGGGTTGCGTTTCTTTAAGCTTTTCAGATGCCTTAGTTTTTTCTGGGTATAGTGGGGCGGAATAGCTGCTAACTCTAGTTTGTCTACCGAAAAGTTGCTCCCCTTTATGTCTATTCTGATTTATCTGCAAAAAGAACCAAAGGATCGGGTCAATCCAACCGACCCGTACCAAAAATGACCCGTTTTGACACATCATCCGACAAGCAGTTTGAAGAACTAAATGCTTCAAGGAGAACAAGACTGATAGTTGATGATCGTATTACCTCTGAATCTTCTAAAATTGAAGCTTGAGAATATGGGAAATCTACCGGGTCCAGCTTAAAAACAAAATATAATAAATGTAAAATTACTGGTTTACCCTTCCAAAGGTTGTAAATGAGTTGGATATTTTACAAGCAAAGAACTAACGATTATACAAAATATATTTTTGAGTTAACCGTCATTTTCGTCCTTGTGGTTTATCCAATTATGCCAACCAAATTTCAAATTTGTACCATTTCCACCCCCTGACATTCTTGAAATATGCCAGCTCCGTCCAAAAACTTAACGTCTGTTAAAAGCTACCATTCAATGAAGGGTAAAAACGTCAATTTTCTTTATTTTCATAAACCCTATTAATAGGGTTTAAAAAAGGGAGAATAAAAAAGGATAATGACGGTTTTACCCTTCATTAAACAGTAGGTTTTAACAGACGTTAGTTTTTTGGACAAGGCATGTTTTAAGAATGTCAGGGACGGAAATGGTACAAATTTGATATTTGGCTTGGACTGGCATAATTGGACAAACCACAAGGACGAAAATGGCAGTTAACTCTATATTTATTCTTCTAAATGTATTAAGTTACCTCCATTGGATTTGGCGAGGTGTCATCATCATCGAGTCCTTGTTTCTTTTGTTTATAATCAAAACTTAAATCTCCATCATTAACAATTTCATGGCCACTCATAGGTTCACCTTCCTGGGACCCACGATCAAACAATCCCCTGAGTTGGCAATCGATGTGATGCTTTTCGGCAACATTTCTTATTAAAGGTTCAACTGCTTCAACAGCTTTAAGTCCCTTGCGAAAGAAATTCAACTGTTCCAAGGAGTAGAAAGGGAAACCTAATCAATTTTTTTTCTCAACACGTGGAGTAGAGGCGCACATAAAGCCCAGCTCGGTCACATTAAACGTGTATTCAAGACAAAAAAAAAAAGATGTAACCTGTGCGGCATGATGGCGAGCAGCTTGTGTCAAAAGACTGTGCCATTGTCCATCCTTGAGCGATTTCACCCGAAATACACATAGTCTAGCCATTTCATCATATTCATCTTGAGCTTCTTGCAGTTTTTGTGCAATTGAACTTTCGAATTTACCGTTCTTCAGTTTTCTCTTCTCTCTATGTTGAGCCATCATGTGATCGTACACTTCTCTGCATATTCATATTCATATTCAATCAATAAACCTTTTTACTTCAATGACCAAGTATAGAATAAAATTAATGGTAAATTGCATTTTACGTCCTTTAAGTTTCAGCAGAATTTCAAGCGCTGTCCTTTAACTAACGAAATTACAACAAATGTCCTTTATGGTCTAATTTGTTTACAGTAGATGTCCTTTATGTTTTAATTTCTTTACAACAGTTGCCCTTTATGTTTTAAAACGCAACTTACCTTTTCTCTTGACATTGAAGTTTCATCTCCTGCACCAGCAGCAAAGGAAACATGATAAGTGTTCATAATAGATACGACACTATGCAAATATACATATAGATTATACAGTTACGCAGTATTTGTAAACAGAAAGACGGACCTCCACTTTTAGTAGCTCACTGAGGAGAGACTCTGCTGGGTTGGTGATTGTCACAATTACGTAAGAACGCTGGCAATTAGAGGGAAACGAGAAAAGGTTTATAATACATGAACTTATGCAGCTACATTAGGAGTTAGGACAATAAAATAAGAGTAAAATGCCATTTTCGTCCCTGAGGTTTGGCCAGTTTTGCGACTTTTGTCTGAACGTTTGTTTTTCTGCATCTGGATCCGAAAGATTTTAAACCTTGTCATTTTCATCCGGCTCGTTAACTCCATCCATTTTTCTCGGTTAAGTCATGGGTATTTCCGTCTTTTTTGCCAACTTAAAGGGCAATTCGGTCTTTTTCACTTTATGTGAAAAGACTGATTACCCCCGAAAAAGACCGCATTGCCCTTTAAATTAACAAAAAAGAAGGAAATACCCCTGACTTAACTGAGAAAAAATGGATGGAGTTAATGAGCCGGATGAAAATGGCAAGATTTCAAACCTTTTGGATCCAGACACGGAAAAACAATTTGGACGAAAGTCGCAAAACTGGCCAAACCTCAGGGTCGAAAATGGCATTTTACTCATAAAATAAAACACTTACATAAGTATCAGCAATTTTCTGAAGTTCCAATTGCAAATTCCCCAAAGTTGTTAACACGTTTCCTGCATGGAATGAAAATATAAAGAGCGTGATGCTGAAATAATGTGCATGTGAGTTACAGTCTGCATAGGCAAGAAACAGAGATAATATAAATAAACAATTCTTATTACCCTTTTCAGAATCACAGACCGCAGCAGTTTTCCCCAGCAAACAGTTCCCCATTTCGTTTAGCGACTCCGAAAATTCTGCGAAACAAGTTATTTATAGTTATATATTTATATATTTCTAATTTTCTGTATTTGAAAGAGAAATAAGTTACTGCTAGCTATTTATGTGAGACCAAACTTCATAAAAACATGATGTACGCAATACGTATCACAAGCTGCGATTTACCTAGTCCCCTCACTGGTTAGCAGGGTATTTGTGGGGCCCTGTGAGTTTCCCCTAGCGGATTCTCATGGTTACCATATAAAAAAAACCTTGAGAGAATGGCAGTAAAGATTTTGTATATTCAAGTGTAAGCCTTAGTTTCCTCTTAGGCCGCCACGGTTAAACTTTCCTCTTTCACGTTTTACAATTCTTACTAGGGGCAGTAACGTCCATTCTCAGCTTAGGGTTGACAGTTGACTTTCTTGTGATGTCACTTAGGCTATAGGGTGTGGTCATGACCCTTATGACCACACCATGACCCTCAACATCAGCGCCATGTCACCCACCTCTAATCCATCATCCAAAACCACTACCCTAAGGGTGTGGTCATGACCCAAACCACTATCCCCTTATTTATTTTAATTTATTTTTTTCTAAGAAAAAGGAAAAATATTGGAAAATGGAAAAGAGGACCATGGTTGCCATGGTTTAATCCATCCGAACCATGGTGGATCAGACAAGGGGTGGTGTAGCCTTCCATTCATGTTCCTACGTGGCGAATCATGTCCCAACCATGACCCCTACACCCTTCAGCCTTATAAGGAATTTTAGATCCTGAACGCACTTTCTTGCAACTCGGTATGATCTCATTAACACAAGCAAATCCAAGTATCAATCACAATAAAATCTTAACATCATACCTTCTAGTTTTACAACATACTGTTACCAAAAGCGTTCCGAATGACATTCAAATCAAATATCTCACATTGTACAAGGATGATTTCAGGTAGCAGTTAATAATCCCTGATTCCCTGATGATCTTCTATTTCACTTCATTAACCCTAATTTTGATGCAGAAAGTATGGCATTTTCCCACTAATTCATTTATTCAAACGCTTACCATATATACTATTTGCGGTTGCAGCAGCTGCAGCTAATAAGCAATCATAGCAGTTTCTCATATCTTGCATATCCTGAAAAAAAAAAAAAAAGAAGAACTACAATCAGTTTCTAGCAGCATTGCCTGTGGTCATCGATGGCAACTTAATAATTGACTTGCAACATGCAATCTCAAACCAGTTGACCTTGAATTATCCAAATTTCTTACTTTCAGAATATAATCATATACACGAGGTACCGTATTACCGTAACACAATGCAAACCACATTGCACAATTATATTTCAAAATCAAAGAAAAAAAATCAACACACCGCATACTCAATCAATCTCAAACCCTAACACACTCGATTTACCAAAAAAAAAAAACGATTCAGAATCAAAATCAACACATAGAACATTACATCTAACACAAACCCTACCTTCGAAACCCGAGCAAGCTCAAACAAATGTGCATAATCATGTACATGAGGTACCATAACACAGCGCAAACACGTTGCACAATTATATTTCAAATTCAAAGAGAAAATCAACACGCTGCATAGTCAATCATCTCAAACCCTAACACGCTCAATATACACAAAAATCAGCAAATACACAGCCAAAATCAACACATATCACATTACATCCAACAGAAATCCTACCTTCAAAGCCAGAGCAAACTCACTCATCTAAACATGCACATTATATTTCAAAATCAAAGAAAAAAATCAACATAATACATAATCAATCTCAAACCCTAACACACTCAATTTACACAAAAACTTCAAACTCTTAACCAAAATCAGCACATACAACATCACCCCTAACACAAACCCTACCTTCAAAGCCAAAAGAAGCTCATCTAAATATATACATAAGTTACCATAACACAGTGCAAACCACATTGAACAATCACATAACTAAATCACAAAATGAAAGAAAGAAATAAATCAACATACTACATACTCAAACCCTAATTCACAGAAAAACAACCTAAATAAACATTACATACAACAGAAACCCTACCTTGGAAGCCAGAGCAAGGTCATCTAAAGTCGCAGAAGCCTGATGATCTCTCACATCGCTCTTCTGCATCGACAATTTGCGCCCAATCTTCCCGATCGATAACATCTTTGTATAGATATAATCAAACACGATACAATATATCAGCAGCAACAACAAGTTAGCCGGAAACAAATTAGATATTTATGCAAATAAATTTTATCAGCGAATGGTGGTTGTTTGTTTATTTGAACAACATTCGAGTGAGAAAGAAGCAAAGTTTAATGATGGTGATAAAAGTCGTTATTATTATTAATAAATTAAATTAAATTAAATTTGTGAGTTGAAGTTTGACCAGTTTTTTTCAACTTGGTGAGTTGATTCTCAAATCTCCGATGAATCAGTGATCCAGATACATTTGATTTTGACTAATATAATATAATAATATGCTGATGAAAATGACAAACGGTGAGAGTTATGTTCCATGTGCATTCATGGCTTTTGGTTGTATTTGATTTGGTTTCCACTAATGGCTGCCATTAACCAAGTCAATAATCAAATTGATCTTTAACTAAAAAGATATTTAATTATCTTATATTATTCTTTTACAAATAAACCAACTTTATTTATCGTCATGGCAAAACATAGGGCGAAAGGAAACTGTCTTCTTTTTAATTTAAACGGGATCCTTCTATTTGGCGATATTAAACGAAATATAGGGATAAACGTTCAAGTGCCAGTGTTACTTCCGGATAATATGAATGTCTCAATAACCTGATCACCCAGTGATAGGACCTATAGTCGAGTTTCATTACATAAACCATTATTTTGATTAATATTTCTTGAAAACGTCACTGGAACACTGACCTTTGGTAATTATTAATGGTTTGGCAAGCCTAAAAATATAACTCTATTTAGGAGATTCAATGAGTGTAGAATTGCATCAAAATTATTATGAAGATATTCTATCCTTAAACTCGTTTATTACACGGGTCTAATAACATTAAAAGTGTTTTCAAAACATGGAAGTAAACCGGTTTTCAAATATCGGATTAACTTATTCTTTACCATTTTTATTTTTATAATATAAAATAATATTTTATTTAATAGATGTTTTAAACATTTAGTAAAAAAATCCTTTTAAAGAATAAGAATGTGTTATCACATTGACATCATTTGAAATTGTTTATTATAAGTAGAATTATTACTAATAACTAACTATATATTTTAGATTAGTCAAACGTAAATAATCATTATCTAAGTAAACAATAAAATATTTATTAGTATTAAGTTGTTAAGTTTTTTTTTGGTATTAATTAATTAATAATAATAGTGAATTGAAGGAAATAATGTAATGTGGCATTAAGTAGGCTTTTGTTTTAGTATAAGAATGCCATGTGGCATTAAATATACTTTTTTATTAGTATTAGATTTAAATCATAATACAAGTTTCCTTTAGCATGTCTTGATAAGCTATTCGCAAACACACAAATCGATATTCGAGTACGTAAGTGTTAAGAATAATGTGACTGAGAATCAGAGATTGTTGGTCAAGTGTTGATACTAGGGTCGGGTGTTTTGGAGTAAATATTGGAATGAAGCTTAGACAATCAAGTTAGTGCTAGTTACACATGAACTTTTAAGTTTTAAGGATACACACCAAGAATAAGTATGCAGCAATCACATGCCAAACACGATTTGTTTATGTCTAACGCAAGATATATTGTGAATGGCACATTATAAGGATGGCATGATGGCAAAAATTTTCTTTGGAAACAAATTTATATAACCTTAAAATGAAATGTGGGTGTATTTTACTATTATAGTCCTTTCTTTTTTCCTACTTTTACACAAGGTCAATTCAATTGAGAAGGAATTCGGTTGTTGAATGGTAAGGAGCCCAAGCCCCAAGGCATGCAAAAAAATATGTGAGATTAAATATATAAATGTAATATTTAATCTTGTAGCCTATATAATCATTTATATTATATTAGATCAAAATATATTAATAACCTATTAATAATTAGTTGGTAATTGTTGATGGACCATATTACCCTTATTAACTAATTGGGTTTCCTCTTCTTTGAGCTGGAGGTGGTGAAGTTAGCAACATCAGTAGTGCGATCCATCTTCATACGCTCTTCCTCCTGCACGCACATAGCGATCATCTCACTCATCGTCCATTTGTCCTTCTGAGTGTTGTAATTGATCTTGAATGCTTCATAGGACGAAGGAAGCGAAGTGATGATGAAGTGAACAAGAAAACCATCACTGATTTCCATCTCAAGGCCCTTCAGCTTATTGGCCATGTCATGCATCATCATGATGTGTTCGCGAATGCCGCTCCTCCCATCATATTTAGTTGTCACCAGCTTGAGGATAAGAGTGCTTGCGTGTGCCTTTGATGTTCCCTTGAATTGATTCTCCACAGAAGCCAAATAGGTTTTAGCATCTTCAGAATCAGGAATGGCCCCTCTGATTGAGTTATGAATGGACTGCTTCATGAACATGAGAGACATGCGGTTACACCTAGTCCATTTATCATGGACTATCTGCTCAGCAGCAGTACTTGTAGCGGTAAGGTCCGCTGGCTTATTCTCTCTTAAAGCATAATCAAAGTCTAGCAATCCTAGAGTAAGCATGAGGGCATCCTTCCATTCAGCAAAGTTATCACCAGTCAAAGGTGGAATCCCGCAATTGGGTGCTGATAGTGGAAATAAGATGAGCAAGTTATGATACAAAAAAAAGAAGTCCTAATGTGATCTAATGGGCTTGTTATACTAAGGCAGGCATAAATAATGACCATTTTAATTATGAAGCTGTGATAATGTCTATTACTAACATCAAAATAATAGACTTAGTAAAAATTCTACTTAAACGAAGACAAATCAGCTTTGGCCAGAAGTGTAATCATTTAAGTATGTGTGCAAAGTAATCGTGACAAATCAGCTTTGGCCAGAAATGAGACAATCACTTTAGTTATGCACTTGTCAAGCATGCTAAACATAAATGAATTAAATCAGCTTTGGCCAGAATTAAGACATTTCAGGTTTGTAATGCATACTCAACATAGCTTTCATAATACTTGAACAATAAATAGATGTACTAAATCAGCTTTGGCCAGAATTAATACATCAGAAGCTTATTCAAGTAAAGCTATTTTGGTTTTGCAAAAATTATCTGATTCTGATAAATTAATTAAGTGTTAACAAAACCAAGTATTTTAGTTCACATTTAAACAGCCTAAGTTTTGAGATCTCGAGTGAGGTCTCGAGTCATGGTCTCGAGTCATGGTTTCGACTGAGTTTTGAGATCTCGAGTTATGAGGTCTCCAGTCGCAACCTTAGTCTCGAGTTGTAGCCTTATTATCTCGAGTAGCAACCTTGGTCTCGAGTAGCAACCTTGGTCTCGAGTAGCAACCTTAGTCTCGAGTTATGACCTTATGCTTTCGAGTAGCAACCTTGGTCTCGAGTAGCAACCTTATGGTCTCGAGTAGCAACCTTATGGTCTCAAGTAGCAACCTTATGGTCTCGAGTAGCAACCTTATGGTCTCGAGTAGCAACCTCATGGTCTCGAGTAGCAACCTTATGGTCTCGAGTAGCAACCTCATGGTCTCGAGTTGCAACCTCATTAACAGCTGTTTTGTGATGATAACTGAAAACTCGAAATTTTAGGGATTGTGGGATAATGTTTCCTGTTTTAATGCTGATCTAAACTTATCAAAAGATTTTGAAAATAATAACTGATTATCTTTTAACAGTTTCCGAAATTTTTAGTAGATAAAATTCAGATCAAAAAACAGTAAAACACCCACTAATCCGGATTATATTCCAAAACTTAATGAATTTTTCGAGTTTTCTTAGAACATTATGATGAACCCTAAAAAATATAAACATAATTCTGGGTTCCGAAATCTAGATTTTAAGATTTCAGTTAACAGATTTCGGATACTAAGTTACCCATTACGATTTCGAGTCAATTTTGTCAATCATACTTTTCCGAAACAGTGATTTCGGCTCATTAGAACTCGAAATCAGCCGTGATTTTAATGACTTCAAAAACTTCCGTTTTCTAGATTTTTGATCCCAGAATAATGGATACGAAAACAGAACTGGTTTATCAACATATGCTCTGATACCACATGTTGGATCAGTTCTGTTTAAATGTAATGGAAAACATGAATAATACCTGTTACAGCAGACAGGCCAGCAGAGAATCCAGTCAGAGATGCAGCCATTGAGTTCGACATGATTGTCAGGATGATCTGGTTCCTCCTTAGGGTGTAAGTTAATGATGGTGATGAAACCGAAAGTAGGGAGGTTTCGGTTATGGGGAGAGAGAGACGAATTTGATGTTATTGAGGGTTTGTGATTGTGTAATGTGTGTAACCCTTTAACTCTCTAATAAGCCCCTTATTTATACACCCAAGAGGAAACCCAATTAGTTAATAAGGGTAATATGGATTCCTTACAAGGATGCTTCTAAGGTTCAAAAGCCAAATCCAAATCCTAATACAAGTGCACCTTCCAGCTCTAAGAACTCCTTAGGCAAACCCTATTGCAAGTTCTGTAAAAAGACAGGACATAAGCAAAAGGAATGCCCTGACTTCAAGGAGTGGCTGGCTAAGAAAGGTAACAATTTTTTCATGATACTTGAGTCCTTTAATTTAAGTGTTCCTGCTAATTCTTGGTGGTTTGATTCTGGTTCTATGGTTCATGTTACCAATTCACTTCAGGGATTCCTTACAATCCGGAAGCTGGGAAGAAACCAAAGAACACTTAAAGTTGGGGATGATCGGGAATTAGAAGTGAAGGCCATAGGAACATTACAATTATTTTTTAAAACTGGTTTATGTATTAAACTTTATGATACCTTATATGTTCCTGAGGTAACTCGGAACCTTGTATCAGGACCAAAGTTAGACATGGACGGTTTTGTCGTTTCTTATGGTCATCGCAAACTCTCTATTCTCTATGATTCCGTTGTTTATGGTACTGGCATTCTGGATGGTGGTCTCTATAGATTAGAACTAGATGATAATTTTTCCAAATCTTTGTTGTCATATAATATAAATGAATCACTCACAAAGATGGAAAAGAAACAAATTTGAGACTTAGAGACTTCATCTATGTTGTGGCATCAACGTTTAGGCCACATCTCAAGAGAACGATTAAATTGTCTCGTAAAGGATGAAGTCTTACCTCCTCTCGATTTCACTGATTTTGGAACATGTGTCAAATGTCTTAAAGGCAAAATGACATCAGCGAATAAGAAAGGTGCCACTAGGAGCTCTAATTTATTAGAACTCATTCACACTGACATTAGTGGTCCCTATCAAATCGCTGGCATCACAGGACATACTTCATTTATCACTTTCATTGATGATTATTCTCGTTACATGTACTTGTATCTTATAAAGGAAAAGTCTGAATCTCTAACAACTTTTAAAGATTATAAAGCTGAAGTTGAAAAGCAATTAGATCGTCAAATTAAAGTTGTGAGATCAGACAGAGGCGGTGAATATTATGGAAGACATACTGATGTGGGTCAAGCTCCTGGTCCATTTTATGAGTTTTGTAAGGGCCAGGGGATTGTGAACCAATACACCATGCCCGGTACACCTCAGCAGAATGGTGTCGCTGAACGAAGAAATCGTACCCTTATGAACATGGTGCGCAGTATGTTAGCCAACACTAATTTACTATTATTCCTCTGGACTGAAGCGTTAAAAGCAGCTGTTCATATACTCAATAGAGTTCCTTCTAAGTCTGTCCCTAAAACTCCTTATGAACTTTGGACAGGAAGGAAACCGAGTCTTAAATATATGAAAGTATGGGGCTGCATTGCTGAAGCAAAATTATATAATCCTTTCCTAAGGAAACTTGACCCTAAAACAGTTACCTGCTTCTTTATCGGGTATCTTGATCATTCAAAGGGTTATCGTTTCTATTGTCCTTCCCATTCACCCGTATTGTTGAAACCAAGCGTGCTGCGTTCCTGGAGGATTTCAAGGTCAGTGGGAGCAGTACCAACCCTTACGAAGAATTGCAAGAAGTACAAGACGCGGGGGGGAGAGACTCGTCGCTTACCATTACTCCGTTTACTCCTCTTGTACCCCATGCAACTGCACCTGAAGCCACTGCACAAACTCCATCTCCACAACCAGAACCCATCATATGTGACAACCCTCACTAAACCAGGTATCCGTACGATTTAATTAACTATTGATTGTTGCTTAATTACTGTGCTTAACTGAGATTACTGATGAACTGCTACTTGACTGTTGATACTTGTACATGTCTGCATCATACTTTGATTTTCGTCACTACATTATTTACTTACTGAACTCTAGTGACAAACATGATGCACAAAAGCACAGTAGCATTTGAACGGATAACCTATTGAACATGCTGATAAAGCCAGCATCAGGCAGACACTGCCTCTAAAGGCCTGAATGAGCCAGAAATATTTTTACTACACCCAGAGTGTGTGTAGGGATACAAGGGTTGTAGAACTGCATCTCTAGGAATAAGATAAAATGATTGGATGTGCCTAAAACGTACTCTAAGCACAGGACACAGCACTTTTATTAACATACCAGCTTCTAGCTAACTAATAAAGTGCCAAAACATGAGGAAATATTCCTGACACTTTTGGAAATAAATTGTGTCACTAAAAATATCATTTACGACGCTTAAAAGATTACTTAAGCACTTTAACGGATTACTATCCAACCGAACAACCGGACTATACCCGGAACATAAGAATATTGCCAAAAATATTGTTAGTCTTTTTCTGAGCCAGTTAGGGTCCCTGATTACCCTAACACCCGCGATATAACGCATCACACCACTAACCGAGTTAACCCCTATCTAACTTGGTTTAGTATAACTAATCTCTAACTATAAGGTTGAAATCGAACCAAGTGACCCCCCCCCCCTTTGGGCCGGTTTGGTCCTCATGTAACTAGCTAGTACCACTTTTGATTATTATAATGGTTTATGCTTAATATCTAGA
The DNA here is from genome assembly GCF_002127325.2 of Helianthus annuus. Classification (NCBI taxonomy): domain Eukaryota; kingdom Viridiplantae; phylum Streptophyta; class Magnoliopsida; order Asterales; family Asteraceae; genus Helianthus; species Helianthus annuus. The sequence goes on along the minus strand of NC_035447.2, from coordinate 33,091,755 downwards.
TGACACATTGACCATTGGATTTGGAATTTGTTTATGTCTATAAATACATGAGCTTACACAAGAGATTATCACTTCACTAAACCAACACCAAAAACTCTCTCTTGCTCTCCCCACTCTCGGCCGAACCCTCATCCATCCACCCACCCATTGTCGAGCTTTGATCCATCCATTCCTACATCATACAAGCCTTACGGGTCACGTATTAGGAGCTTTGGAGCAAACGGAAGCGGAAGGACCTCGTTACTTTGCTTTTATCCACCACCTTTTCGCCTAGATTCTTCCCTAGCCCCGAGCTAGAGGTATAATGTTTAAAACTCACTCTCGAACATATTTAAGGTGGTTAATATGATGTATAACGGTTAAAATGCGGAAACCCATCTTTTGAATCTTTAAAGTTTACTAAAACTTGAATTTTGTTGGATAAAAGATCATAACTTGTGTAAAAGTTGTAGTGTTTGAATATGGTGATTATTTAGGCCCGATCTACGATGTGGTGGCTCGGATCATCGTTTAACCCGACTTTGTTAAGATCATAGATCTTGACATAAGCTTGTTTCTATCGGTACGAGGGTTAAAAGGTGAAACTCTACCACACGACAGACATGAACTTGTGTAAAAGTAATTTTACTAGTAAAATGGTGTTTAAAACTAGCGGATCTACGTATCTGCAAGTGGTATTTTCGTAGAACCAAGTATTGAGAAAATCATGTTTTATAAAAGTCGGATGACACCTTAACGAATATGATTTTTACAAACTACAAGTGTATAAACACTTGTGAAACGAAAGATCCGACAAAGTAACAATTTTTATAAAAGTTGTCGGGAAGTTGTAAAGAATGATTTATTCTAAAAACGGGGTTTTTACAAGATTAAACTATCTTATGCAAAGATCCACCAAATATAAGGAGATCTACACTATAGTTTTCGGAAAAAAAACTACAAGTTCATGTAATAATGCGATTTACATACTAGTCGGCAAGTTTGGTGTGTTGAAACTAGTTTGATGTGTCGGAAATTGTTTGATTGAATCAAGAAGTTTTTGAAGTGATTTTGTAAAAGAAAATGATACGCTTGAAAGCGTGGCCACCTCCAGTTACAGGGGAAACTCTGGCGAAATTTTTCTAAAACCTAACACTTAGAATTATTTACAAGTGTTAGAATTATTTTTGATATGTTGTCAAAATATATTTCGCCATGACTTTATTTATTAAATAATCGGAGGTGGGATTTTCACAAAACTAAACGTGATAAATATATATTTAGTAAATATATTTTTCACTTCACTGTTTATGATTATTTTGTGAAAATATATAAATATTATTTTTAGAGTAAAAATAATATTTACAAACGTTGACGAACCCAAAATAATACAAACGCTTACACGACAAACATATAAGTTACACCGGTAATTACTATTACCACACGATTACTAAAACGTAACTTACGCATTATACGAAAATATTCATGAACGCGTATTTTGTCAACGTATTATTTTTGGAAGTATTATGTGAAGTGAAAATATAATATTTTTGAGAAAAATATTTATATTTTGGAATTAGAAGAAAAAAAATATATTAAGTGAGACTTAATATTATAAATTGAACGCACATGTATTAAATCCCCCATCCTTGGGAAGGAGATTAACTACCAAGTATATACAAGGAACGGTTGTCTAACTGTTTCCCGAAACTTAAACTATAAAGCTAAGGCACGGCCATCCGTCTAATAGAATTAGCACATGTAGGTCGTTGCACAGCTGCCTGACATTCGGAGTACTTGGTATAGCGACGCACTGACTGTGAGTTCATGTCCCCCTTTTCTCTTAACTGTTTTCAGTTTTCTAAACTGCGGGGGTGAAATACATGTTACAATGGTTATGATTACTTTATACATGGTATGGTTAGCGTAAGGAGGGTTACTTTTAGATCATGTGAATGGGTAGGCGGAAACTTGAGGTCATTAATCCTCAGGGTAGGACCGAGGGGCAGGAGCGGTAGATCTATTTGGGTGTAGCGAGCCCAGTCCCAGGTCCAGCATAACGGACCTTGGGATGACTTTGTTCCCGACGCATAAATTTGCTAGGTTTGAGCCTTCCTACTTGCATTTCACACATATCAATGGCCTTGCAAACCATTGGTGATCTCTTTTTCCTTATTTGCTACATACCAGGGTTTTTGATAAATACAAAGGTTTATTTACTCACTTTCGCATGAACTCGCTCAACATTATTGTTGATTTTTCAACTTACATGTATTTCAGGGAATTAAAGATCTGGCACGGTATGGCATGTTTTCCGCTGCATTAGTCACCGAGGTCATCCAGGGTTTGGGGAATGTGACTCTTTCCTGGACAAGTCACAGTCCTCGAATCATGTTATGTTATGTTACGTTTAGGGTTGTAATGTTTGTGGGACAAGTTTATGGTTGATAGGGTGTTAACCCGTTAAGACAATGTTTTGATATTTTTATTTTAATGGATGATCTTGCATATTTTTAATTCATATAGCTTTATTATGATTAAGCTATGGTATTAAGAAGTCACACCAAATTAACCACGCTTCCGCAAAGCCAGGGTGTGACAGCTTGGTATCAGAGCTCTGATCATAGCGAACTAGGATTCCTTCTTGAGTTTAGACTATGATCACTAGGGCTCTCACGAAAACATTTTTACTGCATACCACTTAACTCCAGATCCAAAACCTTTTTATAAACAAATGTTGAGCGCATTTTATTTATTATTTTTAGGCTCAGTCTGGGACTAAATAAATAATACAAAGTGAAAAAAATTAGAATTGATGAAGTAAAAAAAGAAGAAATAATTATTTGATATATATTTTGTTGGATCAGTTCTGTTTAAATGTAATGGAAAACATGAATAATACCTGTTACAGCAGACAGGCCAGCAGAGAATCCAGTCAGAGATGCAGCCATTGAGTTCGACATGATTGTCAGGATGATCTGGTTCCTCCTTAGGGTGTAAGTTAATGATGGTGATGAAACCGAAAGTAGGGAGGTTTCGGTTATGGGGAGAGAGAGACGAATTTGATGTTATTGAGGGTTTGTGATTGTGTAATGTGTGTAACCCTTTAACTCTTTAATAAGCCCTTTATTTATACACCCAAGAGGAAACCTAATTAGTTAATAAGGGTAATATGGTCCATCAACAATTACCAACTAATTATTAATAGGTTATTAATATATTTTGATCTAATATAATATAAATGATTATATAGGCTACAAGATTAAATATTACATTTATATATTTAATCTCACATTCTCCCACTTAGCCAAGTAATCATTTATCATGAGTATTAGGTAAGCCTGGCCAGGAGTTAACACTCATTTTAGCTTTAAACCAAGAACTATAGCAGAGAAATACAGCCGTTGAATCATCATTCGACTCAGGACCCCCATTAGTCATACTATAGCCTCAATTTAAAACCTAATAGTTACGATCAAAATATGTATAAGCCCTTTAGCGTCTGATTTGTATTTATATTTATCTATATGTCATTACACCGGCAGAACATATGTTAGAGACATACAAAATCAAACTGAGGAAATTTTATTAATTAAAACATAAGCTAGTACAATATGCCATTAAATAAGGTCTTTAGTAAGTCCCATATTCGATACATGTTCTTCGAAAACTTTAGGTGGGAGACCTTTAGTCATCGGATCCGCCAGCATATCTTTAGTACTAATATACTCAATACAAAGATTATTTTCCTCAACTCGTTCACGTACGAACAAATATTTTGTATCGAGATATAAACCAGCTCCAGTCGAACTGTTACTGTTCGAGAAATTAACGGCAGCTGAGTTATCACAGTAAAGCTTCAATGGTCTAGAAATGGAATTAACGATTTTGAGTCCAGTGATCAGATTTCTAAGCAACATTCCATGACAGGTTGCGTTGTAAACAGCAATGTATTCTGCCATCATTGTGGAAGTTGTAGTTAACTGTTGTTTATGACTCTTCCATGAGATAGGTCCGCCTGCTAACATAAAGATGTAGCCCGAAGTGGATTTCTTGTCATCTTTGCATTTGGCAAAGTCAGACTTAGAATAACCTACCACTTCTAAGTGATCACTTCTTCTATAAGTCAGTTTATAGTCTTTCGTCCCTTGCAGATATCTGAGGACCTTCTTAGCTGCTTTCCAGTGATCTAGACCAGGATTAGTCTGATAACGGCCTAGCATTCCAGCAATATAAGTGATATCTGGGCGAGTACAGACTTGAGCATACATCAGGCTCCCGACTACTGACGCGTAAGGTATCTGGCTCATTTGCTCCTTTTCAACCTCTGTTGTCGGACACTGGAATGAACCGAAAACATCTCCCTTAACTACTGGAGCAACGGAGGGTTTGCACTGTTGCATGTTATAACGTGTAAGGACACGATCTATGTAAGTCTTTTGAGACAATCCTAAGATTCCTTTGTGTCTATCTCGGTGAATTTCGATGCCAATGACGTAAGAAGCATCTCCGAGATCCTTCATGTCGAAGTTATGCGAAAGTAACCGCTTCGACTCATGCAACATGTCTAAACTATTACTTGCCAATAGAATATCATCTACATAAAGGACAAGTATAGTAAAATTACTCCCACTCATCTTGAGGTAGGTGCATTGATCCACTTGATTCTTCATAAAACCTTGCCTCTTCATGACTTCATCAAACTTGAGGTACCATTGACGTGATGCTTGTTTTAACCCATAAATGGATTTCTTCAACTTACAGACTAGATGCTCCTGACCTTCAGGTTTAAAGCCTTCAGGTTGTTTCATGTAAACATCTTCGTCTAAGTCTCAGTTAAGGAAAGCAGTTTTGACGTCCATCTGATGTAGCTCTAAATCAAAATGAGCTACTAGGGCCATAACGATCCTTAATGAATCTTTACGAGAGACAGGTGAAAACGTCTCTTGATAATCAATTCCCTCTTTCTAAGTGTAGCCCTTTGCAACCAATCTCGCTTTATAGCGTTCAACGTTCCCATTCGGATCCAGTTTTGTTTTGAACACCCATTTACAACCTACAGGTTTGACACCGATGGGTAATTCTACCAAATCCCAAACGTCATTTTTCTTCATGGATTCAAGCTCATCAATCATTGCTTTGTTCCATTCAGAAGACTGATCACTGCTAATGGCTTCATTATAAGAGATAGGATCATTGAGCTTTCCAGCATCCATTTCAGTCAGGTAGGTAACATAATCATCCCAATTCGTAGGCCGTTTCTGCCTAGATGACCTCCTGAGCTAATTTTCGGGTTCAGCGTTGTCTTGGTTTTGAGCGTTTGATGTGCCTTCGTTATGAGGTATGATGTCACACCCTGGCTTTGCGGAAGCGTGGTTAATTTGGTGTGACTTCTTAATACCATAGCTTAATCATAATAAAGCTATATGAATTAAAAATATGCAAGATCATCCATTAAAATAAAAATATCAAAACATTGTCTTAACGGGTTAACACCCTATCAACCATAAACTTGTCCCACAAACATTACAACCCTAAACGTAACATAACATAACATGATTCGAGGACTGTGACTTGTCCAGGAAAGAGTCACATTCCCCAAACCCTGGATGACCTCGGTGACTAATGCAGCGGAAAACATGCCATACCGTGCCAGATCTTTAATTCCCTGAAATACATGTAAGTTGAAAAATCAACAATAATGTTGAGCGAGTTCATGCGAAAGTGAGTAAATAAACCTTTGTATTTATCAAAAACCCTGGTATGTAGCAAATAAGGAAAAAGAGATCACCAATGGTTTGCAAGGCCATTGATATGTGTGAAATGCAAGTAGGAAGGCTCAAACCTAGCAAATTTATGCGTCGGGAACAAAGTCATCCCAAGGTCCGTTATGCTGGACCTGGGACTGGGCTCGCTACACCCAAATAGATCTACCGCTCCTGCCCCTCGGTCCTACCCTGAGGATTAATGACCTCAAGTTTCCGCCTACCCATTCACATGATCTAAAAGTAACCCTCCTTACGCTAACCATACCATGTATAAAGTAATCATAACCATTGTAACATGTATTTCACCCCCGCAGTTTAGAAAACTGAAAACAGTTAAGAGAAAAGGGGGACATGAACTCACAGTCAGTGCGTCGCTATACCAAGTACTCCGAATGTCAGGCAGCTGTGCAACGACCTACATGTGCTAATTCTATTAGACGGATGGCCGTGCCTTAGCTTTATAGTTTAAGTTTCGGGAAACAGTTAGACAACCGTTCCTTGTATATACTTGGTAGTTAATCTCCTTCCCAAGGATGGGGGATTTAATACATGTGCGTTCAATTTATAATATTAAGTCTCACTTAATATATTTTTTTTTCTTCTAATTCCAAAATATAAATATTTTTCTCAAAAATATTATATTTTCACTTCACATAATACTTCCAAAAATAATACATTGACAAAATACGCGTTCATGAATATTTTCGTATAATGCGTAAGTTACGTTTTACTAATCGTGTGGTAATAGTAATTACCGGTGTAACTTATATGTTTGTCGTGTAAGCGTTTGTATTATTTTGGGTTCGTCAACGTTTGTAAATATTATTTTTACTCTAAAAATAATATTTATATATTTTCACAAAATAATCATAAACAGTGAAGTGAAAAATATATTTACTAAATATATATTTATCACGTTTAGTTTTGTGAAAATCCCACCTCCGATTATTTAATAAATAAAGTCATGGCGAAATATATTTTGACAACATATCAAAAATAATTCTAACACTTGTAAATAATTCTAAGTGTTAGGTTTTAGAAAAATTTCGCCAGAGTTTCCCCTGTAACTGGAGGTGGCCACGCTTTCAAGCGTATCATTTTCTTTTACAAAATCACTTCAAAAACTTCTTGATTCAATCAAACAATTTCCGACACATCAAACTAGTTTCAACACACCAAACTTGCCGACTAGTATGTAAATCGCATTATTACATGAACTTGTAGTTTTTTTCCGAAAACTATAGTGTAGATCTCCTTATATTTGGTGGATCGTTGCATAAGATAGTTTAATCTTGTAAAAACCCCGTTTTTAGAATAAATCATTCTTTACAACTTCCAGACAACTTTTATAAAAATTGTTACTTTTGTCGGATCTTTCGTTTCACAGGTGTTTATACACTTGTAGTTTGTAAAAATCATATTCGTTAAGGTGTCATCCGACTTTTATAAAACATGATTTTCTCAATACTTGGTTCTACGAAAATACCACTTGCAGATACGTAGATCCGCTAGTTTTAAACACCATTTTACTAGTAAAATTACTTTTACACAAGTTCATGTCTGTCGTGTGGTAGAGTTTCACCTTTTAACCCTCGTACCGATAGAAACAAGCTTATGTCAAGATCTATGATCTTAACAAAGTCGGGTTAAACGATGATCCGAGCCACCACATCGTAGATCGGGCCTAAATAATCACCATATTCAAACACTACAACTTTTACACAAGTTATGATCTTTTATCCAACAAAATTCAAGTTTTAGTAAACTTTAAAGATTCAAAAGATGGGTTTCCGCATTTTAACCGTTATAAATCATATTAACCACCTTAGATATGTTCGAGAGTGAGTTTTAAACATTATACCTCTAGCTGGGGCTAGGGAAGAATCTAGGCGAAAAGGTGGTGGATAAAAGCAAAGTAACGAGGTCCTTCCGCTTCCGTTTGCTCCAAGCTCCTAAAGCTCCTATATGACGTGACCCGTAAGCTTGTATGATGTAGGAATGGATGGATCAAAGCTCGACAATGGGTGGGTGGATGGATGAGGGTTCGGCCGAGAGTGGGGAGAGCAAGAGAGAGTTTTTGGTGTTGGTTTAGTGAAGTGATAATCTCTTGTGTAAGCTCATGTATTTATAGACATAAACAAATTCCAAATCCAATGGTCAATGTGTCATCTAGATATTAAGCATAAACCATTATAATAATCAAAAGTGGTACTAGCTAGTTACATGAGGACCAAACCGGCCCAAAGGGGGGGTGTCACTTGGTTCGATTTCAACCTTATAGTTAGAGATTAGTTACTAAACCAAGTTAGATAGGGGTTAACTCGCAAAATTTTTTGGCAAAGTCACGACTTAGAATACCTACCACTTCTAAGTGATCCCACTTCTTTATAAGTCAGTTTATTAGTCTTTCGTCCCTTGCAGATATCTGAGGACCTTCTTAGCTGCTTTCCAGTGATCTAGACCAGGATTAGTCTGATAACGGCCTAGCATTCCAGCAATATAAGTGATATCTGGGCGAGTACAGACTTGAGCATACATCAGGCTCCCGACTACTGACGCGTAAGGTATCTGGCTCATTTGCTCCTTTTCAACCTCTGTTGTCGGACACTGGAATGAACCGAAAACATCTCCCTTAACTACTGGAGCAACGGAGGGTTTGCACTGTTGCATGTTATAACGTGTAAGGACACGATCTATGTAAGTCTTTGAGACAATCCTAAGATTCCTTTGTGTCTATCTCGGTGAATTTCGATGCCAATGACGTAAGAAGCATCTCCGAGATCCTTCATGTCGAAGTTATGCGAAAGTAACCGCTTCGACTCATGCAACATGTCTAAACTATTACTTGCCAATAGAATATCATCTACATAAAGGACAAGTATAGTAAAATTACTCCCACTCATCTTGAGGTAGGTGCATTGATCCACTTGATTCTTCATAAAACCTTGCCTCTTCATGACTTCATCAAACTTGAGGTACCATTGACGTGATGCTTGTTTTAACCCATAAATGGATTTCTTCAACTTACAGACTAGATGCTCCTGACCTTCAGGTTTAAAGCCTTCAGGTTGTTTCATGTAAACATCTTCGTCTAAGTCTCAGTTAAGGAAAGCAGTTTTGACGTCCATCTGATGTAGCTCTAAATCAAAATGAGCTACTAGGGCCATAACGATCCTTAATGAATCTTTACGAGAGACAGGTGAAAACGTCTCTTGATAATCAATTCCCTCTTTCTAAGTGTAGCCCTTTGCAACCAATCTCGCTTTATAGCGTTCAACGTTCCCATTCGGATCCAGTTTTGTTTTGAACACCCATTTACAACCTACAGGTTTGACACCGATGGGTAATTCTACCAAATCCCAAACGTCATTTTTCTTCATGGATTCAAGCTCATCAATCATTGCTTTGTTCCATTCAGAAGACTGATCACTGCTAATGGCTTCATTATAAGAGATAGGATCATTGAGCTTTCCAGCATCCATTTCAGTCAGGTAGGTAACATAATCATCCCAATTCGTAGGCCGTTTCTGCCTAGATGACCTCCTGAGCTAATTTTCGGGTTCAGCGTTGTCTTGGTTTTGAGCGTTTGATGTGCCTTCGTTATGAGGTATGATGTCACACCCTGGCTTTGCGGAAGCGTGGTTAATTTGGTGTGACTTCTTAATACCATAGCTTAATCATAATAAAGCTATATGAATTAAAAATATGCAAGATCATCCATTAAAATAAAAATATCAAAACATTGTCTTAACGGGTTAACACCCTATCAACCATAAACTTGTCCCACAAACATTACAACCCTAAACGTAACATAACATAACATGATTCGAGGACTGTGACTTGTCCAGGAAAGAGTCACATTCCCCAAACCCTGGATGACCTCGGTGACTAATGCAGCGGAAAACATGCCATACCGTGCCAGATCTTTAATTCCCTGAAATACATGTAAGTTGAAAAATCAACAATAATGTTGAGCGAGTTCATGCGAAAGTGAGTAAATAAACCTTTGTATTTATCAAAAACCCTGGTATGTAGCAAATAAGGAAAAAGAGATCACCAATGGTTTGCAAGGCCATTGATATGTGTGAAATGCAAGTAGGAAGGCTCAAACCTAGCAAATTTATGCGTCGGGAACAAAGTCATCCCAAGGTCCGTTATGCTGGACCTGGGACTGGGCTCGCTACACCCAAATAGATCTACCGCTCCTGCCCCTCGGTCCTACCCTGAGGATTAATGACCTCAAGTTTCCGCCTACCCATTCACATGATCTAAAAGTAACCCTCCTTACGCTAACCATACCATGTATAAAGTAATCATAACCATTGTAACATGTATTTCACCCCCGCAGTTTAGAAAACTGAAAACAGTTAAGAGAAAAGGGGGACATGAACTCACAGTCAGTGCGTCGCTATACCAAGTACTCCGAATGTCAGGCAGCTGTGCAACGACCTACATGTGCTAATTCTATTAGACGGATGGCCGTGCCTTAGCTTTATAGTTTAAGTTTCGGGAAACAGTTAGACAACCGTTCCTTGTATATACTTGGTAGTTAATCTCCTTCCCAAGGATGGGGGATTTAATACATGTGCGTTCAATTTATAATATTAAGTCTCACTTAATATATTTTTTTTTCTTCTAATTCCAAAATATAAATATTTTTCTCAAAAATATTATATTTTCACTTCACATAATACTTCCAAAAATAATACATTGACAAAATACGCGTTCATGAATATTTTCGTATAATGCGTAAGTTACGTTTTACTAATCGTGTGGTAATAGTAATTACCGGTGTAACTTATATGTTTGTCGTGTAAGCGTTTGTATTATTTTGGGTTCGTCAACGTTTGTAAATATTATTTTTACTCTAAAAATAATATTTATATATTTTCACAAAATAATCATAAACAGTGAAGTGAAAATATATTTACTAAATATATATTTATCACGTTTAGTTTTGTGAAAATCCCACCTCCGATTATTTAATAAATAAAGTCATGGCGAAATATATTTTGACAACATATCAAAAATAATTCTAACACTTGTAAATAATTCTAAGTGTTAGGTTTTAGAAAAATTTCGCCAGAGTTTCCCCTGTAACTGGAGGTGGCCACGCTTTCAAGCGTATCATTTTCTTTTACAAAATCACTTCAAAAACTTCTTGATTCAATCAAACAATTTCCGACACATCAAACTAGTTTCAACACACCAAACTTGCCGACTAGTATGTAAATCGCATTATTACATGAACTTGTAGTTTTTTTCCGAAAACTATAGTGTAGATCTCCTTATATTTGGTGGATCGTTGCATAAGATAGTTTAATCTTGTAAAAACCCCGTTTTTAGAATAAATCATTCTTTACAACTTCCAGACAACTTTTATAAAAATTGTTACTTTGTCGGATCTTTCGTTTCACAGGTGTTTATACACTTGTAGTTTGTAAAAATCATATTCGTTAAGGTGTCATCCGACTTTTATAAAACATGATTTTCTCAATACTTGGTTCTACGAAAATACCACTTGCAGATACGTAGATCCGCTAGTTTTAAACACCATTTTACTAGTAAAATTACTTTTACACAAGTTCATGTCTGTCGTGTGGTAGAGTTTCACCTTTTAACCCTCGTACCGATAGAAACAAGCTTATGTCAAGATCTATGATCTTAACAAAGTCGGGTTAAACGATGATCCGAGCCACCACATCGTAGATCGGGCCTAAATAATCACCATATTCAAACACTACAACTTTTACACAAGTTATGATCTTTTATCCAACAAAATTCAAGTTTTAGTAAACTTTAAAGATTCAAAAGATGGGTTTCCGCATTTTAACCGTTATAAATCATATTAACCACCTTAGATATGTTCGAGAGTGAGTTTTAAACATTATACCTCTAGCTCGGGGCTAGGGAAGAATCTAGGCGAAAAGGTGGTGGATAAAAGCAAAGTAACGAGGTCCTTCCGCTTCCGTTTGCTCCAAAGCTCCTAATACGTGACCCGTAAGGCTTGTATGATGTAGGAATGGATGGATCAAAGCTCGACAATGGGTGGGTGGATGGATGAGGGTTCGGCCGAGAGTGGGGAGAGCAAGAGAGAGTTTTTGGTGTTGGTTTAGTGAAGTGATAATCTCTTGTGTAAGCTCATGTATTTATAGACATAAACAAATTCCAAATCCAATGGTCAATGTGTCATCTAGATATTAAGCATAAACCATTATAATAATCAAAAGTGGTACTAGCTAGTTACATGAGGACCAAACCGGCCCAAAGGGGGGGGGTCACTTGGTTCGATTTCAACCTTATAGTTAGAGATTAGTTATACTAAACCAAGTTAGATAGGGGTTAACTCGGTTAGTGGTGTGATGCGTTATATCGCGGGTGTTAGGGTAATCAGGGACCCTAACTGGCTCAGAAAAAGACTAACAATATTTTTGGCAATATTCTTATGTTCCGGGTATAGTCCGGTTGTTCGGTTGGATAGTAATCTGTTAAAGTGCTTAAGTAATCTTTTAAGCGTCGTAAATGATATTTTTAGTGACACAATTTATTTCCAAAAGTGTCAGGAATATTTCCTCATGTTTTGGCACTTTATTAGTTAGCTAGAAGCTGGTATGTTAATAAAAGTGCTGTGTCCTGTTCTTAGAGTACGTTTTAGGCACATCCAATCATTTTATCTTATTCCTAGAGACGCAGTTCTACAACCCTTGTATCCCTACACACACTCTGGGTGTAGTAAAAATATTTCTGGCTCATTCAGGCCTTTAGAGGCAGTGTCTGCCTGATGCTGGCTTTATCAGCATGTTCAATAGGTTATCCGTTCAAATGCTACTGTGCTTTTGTGCATCATGTTTGTCACTAGAGTTCAGTAAGTAAATAATGTAGTGACGGAAATCAAAGTATGATGCAGACATGTACAAGTATCAACAGTCAAGTAGCAGTTCATCAGTAATCTCAGTTAAGCACAGTAATTAAGCAACAATTAATAGTTAATTAAATCGTACGGATACCTGGTTTAGTGAGGGTTGTCACATTCTCCCCCCGTTAGAAAAATTTCGTCCCGAAATTTTAAATTCTGCTTGTAGAAGCAGGGTTCTTAGGAAATAAGTGGGGGTATTTCTCTTTCATTTGGTCCTCACGCTCCCAGGTGAATTCAGGACCATGTCTAGCATTCCAACGAACTTTGACGAGCTTGACACTGCTCCGGCGGGTCTTGTTTACTTTCCAATCCGTGACCTCAACAGGTTCTTCAACGAAGTGGAGCGTGTCATCAACATGAATTTCGTCGGTAGGAATGGCAACGTTATCTTGTGTTGGACTTTTCTTCAGATTGGATACATGAAATGTATCGTGAACACCATTTAGTTCGGCAGGTAGGTCCAACTTGTATGCTACTAACCCGATTCTCTCCAAGATCTTGAATGGTCCAATATACCTTGGGTTCAACTTTCCACGTTTCCCAAAGCGTGCCACACCCTTCCAGGGTGATACCTTCAACAAAACCATCTCACCAACCTCAAACTCTAGAGGTTTCCTGCTTCGATCCGCGTAGGCTTTCTGCCTGTCACGAGCCGCGCTGATACGGTCTCGGATTTGCGCGATCTTATCTGTGGTTTCCTGTACCATTTCAGGACCAACCAATTGTCTATCACCTGCGTCAGCCCAACAAAGCGGCGATCTGCACTTGCGCCCATATAAAGCCTCAAACGGCGCGGCACCAATACTGGTGTGGTAGCTGTTGTTGTATGAAAACTCAACCAGGGGTAAATGCTTATCCCAGCTACAACCCAAATCCATCACACATGCTCTCAGCATGTCTTCTAACGTCTGAATCGTCCGCTCACTTTGGCCGTCGGTCTGCGGGTGAAAAGCAGTGCTCAGATTCAACTTTGAGCCAAAAGCTTCCTGAAAGGATTGCCATATCCTCGATACGAACCTTCCGTCTCTATCGAAGATAATCGAGAGAGGTACTCCATGGCGCGTAACAATCTCTCTCATGTAAATTTCAGCCAATTTGCTTGTGTTATCCTTTTCGCGGATAGGCAAGAAGTGTGCTGACTTCGTTAATCGATCCACTATCACCCAGATAGTGTCATGGCCTCTTGGCGTTCTTGGCAGTTTCGTAACAAAATCCATAGAGATTTGTTCCCACTTCCACTTGGGAATCTCTGGTTGTTGCAGAAGTCCTGAAGGCTTCTGGTATTCTGCCTTAACCTTGGCGCATGTTAAGCACTTGCTCACATAAACAGCAACATCGCCTTTCATCCTAGGCCACCAATAGTAATTCTTAAGATCCTGGTACATCTTATCCGCTCCAGGGTGGATAGAGTACCGCGACTTGTGAGCTTCATCGAAAATAACCTTCCGTAAACCACCAAACAAAGGAACCCAAATCCTTTTCTCAAAACATAACGTTCCTTCCTTGTTTGGTACCAACAACTTCTCCATCCCACGGAGATACTCTTCTGCACGGTTTCTTTCCTTGAGAGCTTCTTGCTGCGCTGCACGAACGCGCGAGGAAAGATCGGTTTGAATAATCATCTCCAAAGCTCTAACCCTTATGGGCTTAATTCTCTCTTTACGACTTAGGGCATCGGCGACCACATTCGCCTTCCCTGGGTGATACTTTATCTCACAGTCGTAGTCGTTCAACAGCTCGACCCATCGTCTTTGCCTCATGTTCAACTCGTTCTGGTTGAATATATGCTGGAGGCTCTTGTGATCTGTGAAGATTGTACACTTCGTACCATAAAGGTAGTGTCTCCAGATCTTCAAAGCAAAGACCACTGCGCCTAGCTCCAAATCATGAGTGGTATAGTTCTTTTCGTGCACTTTCAGTTGGCATGACGCGTAGGCAATAACCTTTTGACGTTGCATCAACACACAACCCAATCCTTGACGCGAGGCGTCGCAGTATACCACAAAATCATCAGTACCTTCTGGTAGAGCTAAGATTGGTGCGTTACAAAGCTTATCTTTCAATATCTGAAATGCTTCCTCCTATTTGATTCCCCAATCAAACTTATCCTTCTGCGTGAGGAGTGTCAATGGTTGAGCGATCTTTGAAAAGTTCTCGATGAACCTTCGATAATAGCCAGCCAAACCCAAGAATTGCCGAATCTCGGTTGGCGTCTTTGGCGTTTCCCAATCCTTGATCGCCTCGATCTTTGTGGGATCAACATGTATTCCATCTCCATTCACCACGTGATTGCACTTTCCTTAGCCAAAACTCGCACTTAGAGAATCTGGCGTACAACTGTTCTTTCTTTAGCAGCTCCAGAATGGCTCTAAGATGCTGCTCGTGCTCAGCCTTCGTCTTTGAATAAATCAAAATATCATCGATGAATACAATCACGAACTTATCCAAGTACGGCTTGCAAACCCGATTCATCAAATCCATGAACACGGCAGGTGCGTTTGTCAGACCAAACAGCATAACGAGAAACTCGTAGTGTCCATATCGAGTTCTGAAGGCTGTCTTTGGGATACTCTCCTCCTGTATCCGTAACTGATGGTATCCAGATCGAAGATCGATCTTTGAATAGAAGCTTGAACCTTGTAGTTGGTCAAATAGATCATCGATTCTTGGCAGGGGATACCTATTCTTGATCGTCAACTTGTTCAACTCTCTGTAGTCAATGCACATGCGGAAACTGCCGTCCTTCTTCTTGACAAACAAAACTGGAGCTCCCCAAGGCGAGAAGCTTGGTCGGATAAATCCCTTATCGAGCAACTCCTGAAGTTGTGTTGACAGTTCTTGCATCTCAGACGGAGCAAGTCTGTAAGGTGCTTTAGCCACAGGCGCGGCGCCTGGAACTAAGTCAATGCTAAACTCCACTTGCCTTTGAGGCGGCAAGCCAGGCAAATCTTCTGGAAAGACTTCTGGGTATTCCCTCACGACAGGGATGTCTTCGATCTTCGGCTCAGCAGCCTTTTTATCCACAATGTGTGCTAGAAAAGCAACACATCCCTTCTGCAAACACTTTCTCGCTTTCAGGCAGCTAATCATCCTTAACGGCGTCTCACGCTTCTCCCCATGAACAACAATGGTCTCACCATCATCGGTCGGGATACGTATAATCTTCTCGTGACAAACTATCTCGGCCTTGTTACTCGCTAACCAATCCATCCCTACTACCACGTCGAAGCTTCCCAACTGGACTGGTAGTAGATCCAGAGCGAACTCACGCTCTCCCAATTCGATTACGCAACCTCGAATCACCTCGTTAGCCTCTACTAACTTCCCATTCGCTAATTCGATCGAGTATGGAATATCTAGTTTACTAGCGGCTAAACCAAGCATATTCTTAAATTCTAGCAATACGAAGCTATAATCGGCGCTAGTATCAAATAAAACGGATGCATAGCGTTGGTTTACAGGGAACGTACCAGTGACAACATTGGGATCCTGGCGCGCTTCCCTTGCTTCTATGTTGAAAACCCTTCCGCGGGCTTGGTTCAATTCCGGGCAATTCCTTTTGTAATGCCCAACATCACCGCAGTTAAAACATTCGGGCCTCTGCCCGTTCCCACCATTGTTTCCCGCTTGGTTGTTTCCCTGATTTCGATTCATGGCGCCCGCTTGGTTAGTATGATTGGCACGGTTTCCATCACCTCCCTGGTTTCCTTGTGGGCGGTTCCCAGCACCACCACGGTTGTTCCTATTCCCATATCCTCCTTGGCCTCCCCGGCCAGCAGTTGCCCAACAAGTCTCCTTCAGGTGGCCAGCCTTCCCACATGCTTCACAAACCTTTAACCCACAACGACCAGAGTGATGTCGTTGGCATGAGTTGCACTTGGGTTGTGCACCCATATACCCCTTACTTTTCTTTCTCCCACCAGCCGTATCTTGAGCTGGCACATTCGATTCCCCTTTCTTAACCACCATCCCGGTGCCCTGCTTGAAATTCGAAAACTTCCTCTTGTTTCCTCCAGATGACTCCACATGAGTCTCCTTTTTCTTGGGCTCAGTTTCATCAAACTTGTTCAAACGAATTGCCTCTTCGGTGAGAGCCACACTCAAATCAATGGCTTCTGTGATAGTTGCAGGTTTGGAGGAGGTCACCATGCTGATTATTTGAGGAGCCAATCCCCAAATGAAGCGTTCAATTCTCTTGAACTCAGGTGTAACCATGTAGGGTACCACATGCGACAAGTCGTGGAACCTCTGAACATACTCTGCTATCTTAGGACCTTCCATTTTTAGATGCCAGAACTCGGTCTCCAATCTCTGAATTTCAGCGCGAGAACAGTACTTCTTGCGCATGAGTTCTTTCAGCTCGGTCCACGTCAGTGCGTAAGCAGCAGCTTCGCCAAGTGTTTGGACTTGTAGATTCCACCATGATAGGGCTCCATCCAAAAATAGCCCTGAGATGTAAGTGACTTGTTGATCCAGCGCGCATTTGCTCATGCGAAGTACGGACTCGGTTTTCTCAGCCCAGCGGACGAAAGCAACAGCACCACCTATGCCATCGAAGTTTACGGGCTTGCAGTCCAAGAACTGTTTGTAGGTGCACCCATGAGGTGGTTGTTGTTGTTGCCAGTGTTGCCAGAGTTGCTTCCACTCATTCCTCCTTGAGAGGCAGCATATTGAGCAATAGCAGCAGCAATGACTTGCTGTAGTTCGTCCTGAGTCGTAGGCATTGGCTGAGGTTGACGTCTTGGCGGCATCTTCTAAAGATGTATACGTCGGTCAGGCCATAGTAAGCATACGTATATAGTAATAGTAATAGCACATAACATCTCATGTTATCGATATATCACACACAACATCCCATGTTACGATCATTATACACACAACATCCCATGTCACAAATATTATACACAACATCCCATGTCCCAACATCCCATGTCACAAAAATATAAATAAGCAATCAAGTGAATCAGATATGGTGAGAATACTGCGATTGCCATATATATCGAGACCACAATGTAGTAAGTGTATCAGTACATCATTGTGTCATACAATCATCAATCAATTAGGGGCTACATCACCCCTGTCCAAAAACTATATCATGTCAGTGTCAAATACATCAAGTACATCAAATAAGTATCAACAAAAGTCAGTATCATCAGATGGTCTCCAAAATGCTGTGCAGTCACAATCGCTGTCGTCTCACCAACGCCTACCTATACAGCACTGATGAGCTCTATGCGGATGGCGGGGGAGGAGGGGGAAAGTGAGGGTAAAGCAAGCGGCGTAGCTGAAGCCAGTCCTCCTCCATAGCCTGCTGAGTGCGAATGACAGAGGCAACCTGCTGCTCTAGTGTAAAGAGACGAGCAGCAAAATCTGGGGGTAATGATCGACATGGCTGAAGAGGGGAGTGTATCTGACCATGGCATGAACATGGTGGCAGCTGAGCTCTCTCGAGCTCCTGGAGACGCTGCGTGTGTGACTCATGCTGATGAACGAAGGACATCAAAACGTCCTCTATAGTGTGTCCAACATGAAACGGATGGTATGGATTAGTAGGTGGCATGGCTGGTGGCGTCGACCAAAGCAAAGGCTCACTGGTGGGGTCAAATGGTGCCACATGAAATGGTGAAGTAGAGGGTGGAACAGATGACATCTGGGGCATGAAGGGAATAGACATCGGTACGTGCCCAAAAGGATGGGCTGAAGAGCCCTCTCCAGGCCTCGCTGGAGGTACAAACTGAGGAACCTGAAAAGTAAAATCAACAGGTCGTGTAACAGGGATCTGAGGGGGCAAAGGTGGGACGTCCTCGTCAGCAGGTATCCAACCGTGCTGAGCATCCTCATCGGGTGGATCCATGTGGTCAGCAAATAGTGCGTGCTCAGGCTCGAGTGGAATGGGATCAAATGGAGGAACAATGACAGGGTCAACTGGTGCAACAGGATGGTCGACCGGTATATCAGCAACAAAAGGTGGATCAACAACAGGATCGATAGCAACAACATGATCACCCTCCAGATGATCATCAACGGGCGGGTCAGCTAGAACGGGCTCAACTGGGATGCCAGCATGTACGGGGTCATGCTCGGGCATAGGATCTAGAGCAGCTGCCTGCTCAGGAGCCAAGGCAGGCTCATGGTCACCAAAAGCCATATCAAAGTCGAACTCAGGATCAATAGGGTCAACTGGATCAGCGGGGTCCTCCATGAGCTGGTCCATCGGGATAAACTCGATATCATGATCCGGGTCGAATCCCGGAGGAAAAATGGGATCAGAATCCTCTATATCGTCATGCTCAAATGCAAAGCTCGGAATAGGTGCAGCAGAGGATGCCTGGTCAGGATCCGAGTCGTGTGCAAAATGCTGTGCGCTCACCTCGTGAGAAGGTGCAGATGCCACAGACTCAAAGGAGTCTGGGACCGGTGAATGTGCGGGTGAGTCCTCAGCAGGGGCGTCAGCGATCATCAGAAGATCGCCAGCGGGAAGAAGGGCTGCATCCGGAATCTCATCCTCAATAGGCTCGTCCTCAAACAAATCGATATCGCCGTCAGCCTCGGCGTCGAGTAGCAAGTCGTATGCGGGATAGACGGCTAAAGGAATAGGAGCTGGAATCACAACTAGGGGTAAGTACTCAGCAGGAGGGTCATCAATAGGCTCATCAGCGCCATCGGGCAGAGCGAAGGGCTGGAAGTCATCGTCATCAGTGCTCGTGTAATCGGAGGTATGCACCTCGTGCTCTGAGGATATAATGTCGTCAGATACTATGGGTAAAGGTCCGGTGGTATCCGAATCACATACGCACAAACATGTCGCATGGCACGGGTGACTCATGATGTCTGTAACATAAATATGCACGAATAATCAGTAAATCAGGTAATCACATAAGTTACAAAATAATAATCACATAATCCACCTAGTCCCACTAGCCTCCCAGCCTCCCAGACTGCTCTTCCTAGTCCCACTAGCAAATTTTTCCAGCCTCCCAGACTGACTCCCTAGTCCCACTAGTCAATTCTCCCAGCCTCCCAGACTGACTCCCTAGTCCCACTAGACAACTACCTCGATCCATTAGATCGAGCCTCGGCCTCCCAGACCGAGCCTCAGTCTCCCAGACCGAGCCTCAGCCTCCCAGACTGAGCCTAAAAATAATAAATAAAATGCGCTCAACATTTGTTTATAAAAAGGTTTTGGATCTGGAGTTAAGTGGTATGCAGTAAAAATGTTTTCGTGAGAGCCCTAGTGATCATAGTCTAAACTCAAGAAGGAATCCTAGTTCGCAATGATCAGAGCTCTGATACCAAGCTGTCACACCCTGGCTTTGCGGAAGCGTGGTTAATTTGGTGTGACTTCTTAATACCATAGCTTAATCATAATAAAGCTATATGAATTAAAAATATGCAAGATCATCCATTAAAATAAAAATATCAAAACATTGTCTTAACGGGTTAACACCCTATCAACCATAAACTTGTCCCACAAACATTACAACCCTAAACGTAACATAACATAACATGATTCGAGGACTGTGACTTGTCCAGGAAAGAGTCACATTCCCCAAACCCTGGATGACCTCGGTGACTAATGCAACGGAAAACATGCCATACCGTGCCAGATCTTTAATTCCCTGAAATACATGTAAGTTGAAAAATCAACAATAATGTTGAGCGAGTTCATGCGAAAGTGAGTAAATAAACCTTTGTATTTATCAAAAACCCTGGTATGTAGCAAATAAGGAAAAAGAGATCACCAATGGTTTGCAAGGCCATTGATATGTGTGAAATGCAAGTAGGAAGGCTCAAACCTAGCAAATTTATGCGTCGGGAACAAAGTCATCCCAAGGTCCGTTATGCTGGACCTGGGACTGGGCTCGCTACACCCAAATAGATCTACCGCTCCTGCCCCTCGGTCCTACCCTGAGGATTAATGACCTCAAGTTTCCGCCTACCCATTCACATGATCTAAAAGTAACCCTCCTTACGCTAACCATACCATGTATAAAGTAATCATAACCATTGTAACATGTATTTCACCCCCGCAGTTTAGAAAACTGAAAACAGTTAAGAGAAAAGGGGGACATGAACTCACAGTCAGTGCGTCGCTATACCAAGTACTCCGAATGTCAGGCAGCTGTGCAACGACCTACATGTGCTAATTCTATTAGACGGATGGCCGTGCCTTAGCTTTATAGTTTAAGTTTCGGGAAACAGTTAGACAACCGTTCCTTGTATATACTTGGTAGTTAATCTCCTTCCCAAGGATGGGGGATTTAATACATGTGCGTTCAATTTATAATATTAAGTCTCACTTAATATATTTTTTTTTCTTCTAATTCCAAAATATAAATATTTTTCTCAAAAATATTATATTTTCACTTCACATAATACTTCCAAAAATAATACGTTGACAAAATACGCGTTCATGAATATTTTCGTATAATGCGTAAGTTACGTTTTAGTAATCGTGTGGTAATAGTAATTACCGGTGTAACTTATATGTTTGTCGTGTAAGCGTTTGTATTATTTTGGGTTCGTCAACGTTTGTAAATATTATTTTTACTCTAAAAATAATATTTATATATTTTCACAAAATAATCATAAACAGTGAAGTGAAAAATATATTTACTAAATATATATTTATCACGTTTAGTTTTGTGAAAATCCCACCTCCGATTATTTAATAAATAAAGTCATGGCGAAATATATTTTGACAACATATCAAAAATAATTCTAACACTTGTAAATAATTCTAAGTGTTAGGTTTTAGAAAAATTTCGCCAGAGTTTCCCCTGTAACTGGAGGTGGCCACGCTTTCAAGCGTATCATTTTCTTTTACAAAATCACTTCAAAAACTTCTTGATTCAATCAAACAATTTCCGACACATCAAACTAGTTTCAACACACCAAACTTGCCGACTAGTATGTAAATCGCATTATTACATGAACTTGTAGTTTTTTTTCCGAAAACTATAGTGTAGATCTCCTTATATTTGGTGGATCTTTGCATAAGATAGTTTAATCTTGTAAAAACCCCGTTTTTAGAATAAATCATTCTTTACAACTTCCCGACAACTTTTATAAAAATTGTTACTTTGTCGGATCTTTCGTTTCACAAGTGTTTATACACTTGTAGTTTGTAAAAATCATATTCGTTAAGGTGTCATCCGACTTTTATAAAACATGATTTTCTCAATACTTGGTTCTACGAAAATACCACTTGCAGATACGTAGATCCGCTAGTTTTAAACACCATTTTACTAGTAAAATTACTTTTACACAAGTTCATGTCTGTCGTGTGGTAGAGTTTCACCTTTTAACCCTCGTACCGATAGAAACAAGCTTATGTCAAGATCTATGATCTTAACAAAGTCGGGTTAAACGATGATCCGAGCCACCACATCGTAGATCGGGCCTAAATAATCACCATATTCAAACACTACAACTTTTACACAAGTTATGATATTTTATCCAACAAAATTCAAGTTTTAGTAAACTTTAAAGATTCAAAAGATGGGTTTCCGCATTTTAACCGTTATACATCATATTAACCACCTTAAATATGTTCGAGAGTGAGTTTTAAACATTATACCTCTAGCTCGGGGCTAGGGAAGAATCTAGGCGAAAAGGTGGTGGATAAAAGCAAAGTAACGAGGTCCTTCCGCTTCCATTTGCTCCAAAGCTCCTAATACGTGACCCGTAAGGCTTGTATGATGTAGGAATGGATGGATCAAAGCTCGACAATGGGTGGGTGGATGGATGAGGGTTCGGCCGAGAGTGGGGAGAGCAAGAGAGAGTTTTTGGTGTTGGTTTAGTGAAGTGATAATCTCTTGTGTAAGCTCATGTATTTATAGACATAAACAAATTCCAAATCCAATGGTCAATGTGTCATCTAGATATTAAGCATAAACCATTATAATAATCAAAAGTGGTACTAGCTAGTTACATGAGGACCAAACCGGCCCAAAGGGGGGGGGGGGTCACTTGGTTCGATTTCAACCTTATAGTTAGAGATTAGTTATACTAAACCAAGTTAGATAGGGGTTAACTCGGTTAGTGGTGTGATGCGTTATATCGCGGGTGTTAGGGTAATCAGGGACCCTAACTAGCTCAGAAAAAGACTAACAATATTTTTGGCAATATTCTTATGTTCCGGGTATAGTCCGGTTGTTCGGTTGGATAGTAATCCGTTAAAGTGCTTAAGTAATCTTTTAAGCGTCGTAAATGATATTTTTAGTGACACAATTTATTTCCAAAAGTGTCAGGAATATTTCCTCATGTTTTGGCACTTTATTAGTTAGCTAGAAGCTGGTATGTTAATAAAAGTGCTGTGTCCTGTGCTTAGAGTACGTTTTAGGCACATCCAATCATTTTATCTTATTCCTAGAGACGCAGTTCTACAACCCTTGTATCCCTACACACACTCTGGGTGTAGTAAAAATATTTCTGGCTCATTCAGGCCTTTAGAGGCAGTGTCTGCCTGATGCTGGCTTTATCAGCATGTTCAATAGGTTATCCGTTCAAATGCTACTGTGCTTTTGTGCATCATGTTTGTCACTAGAGTTCAGTAAGTAAATAATGTAGTGACGAAAATCAAAGTATGATGCAGACATGTACAAGTATCAACAGTCAAGTAGCAGTTCATCAGTAATCTCAGTTAAGCACAGTAATTAAGCAACAATCAATAGTTAATTAAATCGTACGGATACCTGGTTTAGTGAGGGTTGTCACATATGATGGGTTCTGGTTGTGGAGATGGAGTTTGTGCAGTGGCTTCAGGTGCAGTTGCATGGGGTACAAGAGGAGTAAACGGAGTAATGGTAAGCGACGAGTCTCTCCCCCCCGCGTCTTGTACTTCTTGCAATTCTTCGTAAGGGTTGGTACTGCTCCCACTGACCTTGAAATCCTCCAGGAACGCAGCACGCTTGGTTTCAACAATACGGGTGACATGGGAAGGACAATAGAAACGATAACCCTTTGAATGATCAGGATACCCGATAAAGAAGCAGGTAACTGTTTTAGGGTCAAGTTTCCTTAGGAAAGGATTATATAATTTTGCTTCAGCAATGCAGCCCCATACTTTCATATATTTAAGACTCGGTTTCCTTCCTGTCCAAAGTTCATAAGGAGTTTTAGGGACAGACTTAGAAGGAACTCTATTGAGTATATGAACAGCTGCTTTTAACGCTTCAGTCCAGAGGAATAATGGTAAATTAGTGTTGGCTAACATACTGCGCACCATGTTCATAAGGGTACGATTTCTTCGTTCAGCGACACCATTCTGCTGAGGTGTACCAGGCATGGTGTATTGGTTCACAATCCCCTGGCCCTTACAAAACTCATAAAATGGACCAGGAGCTTGACCCACATCAGTATGTCTTCCATAATATTCACCGCCTCTGTCTGATCTCACAACTTTAATTTGACGATCTAATTGCTTTTCAACTTCAGCTTTATAATCTTTAAAAGTTGTTAGAGATTCAGACTTTTCCTTTATAAGATACAAGTACATGTAACGAGAATAATCATCAATGAAAGTGATAAATGAAGTATGTCCTGTGATGCCAGCGATTTGATAGGGACCACTAATGTCAGTGTGAATGAGTTCTAATAAATTAGAGCTCCTAGTGGCACCTTTCTTATTCGCTGATGTCATTTTGCCTTTAAGACATTTGACACATGTTCCAAAATCAGTGAAATCGAGAGGAGGTAAGACTTCATCCTTTACGAGACAATTTAATCGTTCTCTTGAGATGTGGCCTAAACGTTGATGCCACAACATAGATGAAGTCTCTAAGTCTCGAATTTGTTTCTTTTCCATCTTTGTGAGTGATTCATTTATATTATATGACAACAAAGATTTGGAAAAATTATCATCTAGTTCTAATCTATAGAGACCACCATCCAGAATGCCAGTACCATAAACAACGGAATCATAGAGAATAGAGAGTTTGCGATGACCATAAGAAACGACAAAACCGTCCATGTCTAACTTTGGTCCTGATACAAGGTTCCGAGTTACCTCAGGAACATATAAGGTATCATAAAGTTTAATACATAAACCAGTTTTAAAAAATAATTGTAATGTTCCTATGGCCTTCACTTCTAATTCCCGATCATCCCCAACTTTAAGTGTTCTTTGGTTTCTTCCCAGCTTCCGGATTGTAAGGAATCCCTGAAGTGAATTGGTAACATGAACCATAGAACCAGAATCAAACCACCAAGAATTAGCAGGAACACTTAAATTAAAGGACTCAAGTATCATGAAAAAATCGTTACCTTTCTTAGCCAGCCACTCCTTGAAGTCAGGGCATTCCTTTTGCTTATGTCCTGTCTTTTTACAGAACTTGCAATAGGGTTTGCCTAAGGAGTTCTTAGAGCTGGAAGGTGCACTTGTATTAGGATTTGGATTTGGCTTTTGAACCTTAGAAGCATCCTTGTAAGGAATCCATATTACCCTTATTAACTAATTGGGTTTCCTCTTGGGTGTATAAATAAGGGGCTTATTAGAGAGTTAAAGGGTTACACACATTACACAATCACAAACCCTCAATAACATCAAATTCGTCTCTCTCTCCCCATAACCGAAACCTCCCTACTTTCGGTTTCATCACCATCATTAACTTACACCCTAAGGAGGAACCAGATCATCCTGACAATCATGTCGAACTCAATGGCTGCATCTCTGACTGGATTCTCTGCTGGCCTGTCTACTGTAACAGGTATTATTCATGTTTTCCATTACATTTAAACAGAACTGATCCAACAAAATATATATCAAATAATTATTTCTTCTTTTTTTACTTCATCAATTCTAATTTTTTTCACTTTGTATTATTTATTTAATATATATATATATATATATATATTTTACGTTATTGTTTGTTAGATTTGTCATTACTACCGATTACTCTAATCATGTTTATGACTTATCATTTTCTATAATATCACTATTTCCTTTGGATAAACTCTTAGATTCTATCCAATAAATTAATATTTTATAACTAAATTATTTAATTTTGTAACTTATTTATTGTTAAATATATGTAAACAAACTTGATAGACATTATTTACATATGTTTACTTAAAAAAAAACTATTTTTATGTGTATATTTTTACATCTGTGTTCGCATAAATTTGAGTTGTTCTACGTTTTGACGTTATTTTTTTTTTTCGAAAACAACTTCGATTAAATATAATACGTTTTCATTTAAAAACACATTTTTGCGTGCACATATTTATTTGTATGTGTCGGTATAAATTTGAGTTGATTTACGTTTCGACATAAATTTTTTTGAAAAATCGAGTCAAGTCAAATATAAAACTTTTTAGTGCGTATTTTTTAAAAAGCATTAATAAAGCCCTTTTAATTATACAAATCAGTTTTTCCATTATACCCGTTACATTTTCTATGTATAAGTTGTTTCATATATAATATATAAAACGTTATGATTGTACGGTATGATTTTGATTTACTATACGTTTCGATCCAATCGCAATGCATATATAGGTTATATTGAGTCAGATATACCAGAACGCGTGTTTTGATAAGGTTAACGCATCATATAAGGATTGGACTAATTCATTCAATGTTTCCAATGTACCCGCGCCGCAACGCGGGCGGACCTCATTACTAGTTTAGACATAGAATGAGTTTACACATAGTCTGTCCATGAAAAACCTAGGCTTAGGGGCAACTTTGTTTTCAGCAACCAAGTGTTCTTCCCCTAAATTCTATATTAAATTACACCTCCTAAGAATTAAACTTTGGTCTTTTCCAGTAACGAATCCAGATTTTTTTGATGAGGGCACAAAATTCGTAGGGTTAAAAGAAGGTGGGTCAAAACAACTCTGATCAAAATAGACGGCGGCTAAGCCTAAATGAGTTCATACTTATCCATTTAATATACTGTAAAACTAGGCATACTTATTTTTGTTTAGTAATAATATGATAAATTTGAGAAGAATTGGATACCAAAAAATAAAACCAATTGAGTAAATAAATAAGAAAAAAAAAATAACAATTTAATAGATTTAAAAAACTTATGTAAATACCTAACAGATAATATAGATCATATTGGAAGAATACGTGTAATTTTAGGTCTTATTATGTTGATATGTATGTAGGTGTTTTTCATTTGGAAAAATCATCCACACACATATATAAAAATTATTATTCTTTGAAACTAGGTGTATGAATGTATGATTGCATAACTTTTTCTTGGGCCGACCTCTTTCTTAACTCTTGTTTAGGCTGCCCACCCTACTCAAAGGGTACATCTGCCACCAGTTTTTCCATATGAATTAATTCTCTTAACCATCAGGCCAAACCCTAAGTGGCATAAGTTAAAGGCAACTAAAAGGTTATACTGTCACATACGTATTGTACATCTCCCACATTCAAGCCCCCTCCCACCCACGCTCTCTATAAGTGTTTCTGTGTCTTTAGATCATTTTTCCACAAGCTAACATATGGTTATTCCATGAACAAAAGATAATATCAGGGTTGTGAGAGTTGGTTTAGTGGTTAGTCATGGTTTTTCTCCTTGAGATCTTAAGTTCAACTCCCACTAGCATCACTTTGAAAGACGTTGGTGGTGACAATGAAATTTAGAACTAGGCCTCTCTGGAGGTCGTCAGTTCGAAATCGAGCCGAACCGGGTTTTACTTCAGTGGGCCTTCGGGCGGGTGGGTTTTCCCCGGAACTGGTGGCTAGGTGGCTCGGATATGCATCCAACTCTGGCCGTACGGAGGAGGAGATGCATTTACTCGATTGAAGACATCCTAGGATGTTTATCTAGTGATTTAGTTCGCCATTCAAAAACAAATATCATGAGTGTGAGATAATATGATTCTTGGTACTCATAGAAGACTGGAAAGATGTTCCCCTTCTTTTCATTGCATCAAACTAGTAGCCATGTTGATCTTCGAGCTTTAGAAACTTGAATATTGGAGGGTTAAGGGGTTTGCAATCTATATTTGTTCATAAATCTTGTGCGTATATATGAGATGGAAAGCTAATTTGGTTTCTTGCGTCTACGTTTCTCTAGTCTCCGAGGAGCCTTCACCATACAACAATTAGAGCAATTTAGAAGTTTGATTTCTAAATCCTCTCCATTGTATGGACCACCCTTGTTTATGGGTTTAATACATTTTAGAGTTTTGTACTGCCTTTTTTATTAGATCGGAAACCGGTTTAGTTAACTCGGTTAATCTTCGATTGCATGACAAGCTAAGCTAAAGCCTGTTTCATTGAATAAATCCAATAAGACAAATCGCTCTCGTGCTTAGCTTACTGGGGTATGAAATTAGGATTTGTATTGATTGAATAATATTGATATTGATTAGAAGGGTGGAGATACAATAGGAAGTTTATTTGGCTAGGAAGGATAAGAAGTGATCTTGACCATTCATTAAGTTAATCAAGGGCTAAGATTAAATCAGGGAAATTGAAAGGAAGAATAGAGGCGCGTGAGTTTGTTCAAGGGCATTCTACTCAATCCAAGCCAATAGTTTTTCTCTCCTCCAATTCCTCCCCATTTTTTAAACGTTAATAACTCTTTCATACGACATTATTTTTTTATAAAAATTGCACCAAAAAAACGAGCGTTTTTTTATCTTTAAAACGAGTATACTATTGCTATATTTAAAAAAAAAAATTAACCCAGTTGCGTAAAACTCAATAGAAAAACCACCAGTTACGTAAAACGCAATGAAAAAAAACCTAAAAAATGACATTTTTCTAAAACGCAATGCACAAAAAACACAAAGAAATGACTTATTTGTAAAACGCAATGGCCAGAAAACACACAGAAATGTCTTATTTGTAAAACGCAATGGCCAGAAAACACATAAAAATGTGTTTTACCTCAAACGCAATGCACAAAAAACACAAAGAAATGACTTATTTGTAAAACGCAATGGTCAGAAAACACACAGAAATGTCTTATTTGTAAAACGCAATGCCTAGAAAACACATAAAAAAGTGTTTTACCTAAAACGCAATGCACCAAAAACACAAAGAAATGTCTTATATGTAAAACGCAATGGCCAGAAAACACTTAAAAATGACTCATTCTAAAACGCAATGGACTGAAAACACCTAAAAAATGTGTTTTACCTAAATGACTCATTCAACCCCAGCCAGGGGCTCTGCCCCTTGGACCCCGCCAGGGGCTGCCGCCCCTGGGACCCCGCTACCGGGGGCTGCCGCCCCCGGACCCCCGCAAAGATCGTAAAACGCAATGACTAAATCAAAAACCCAGATCATGAAAATGAAATTAAACAATTTCTTACATGGATCGAAGCCGATTTCTTCATCAATTGACAAAATTTGAATGATAGAAACACTTATCAACGCTCGAATCGAACGAATCGAGTGATTATCTCCAAAATCACCGGAAAAAACGAGATTTTTTTATGAAATTAAACTGGGTTTTCTTCAAAAAAAAAGCTGAAGAACACGTTGATCGGGTTCTGAATCATTGATTGGTGATGAAAATCGCACTATAATGTAGTGATTATTGAGATAGAAAGTGAAGAAATAGTTGAAGATGGTGGGTTTTTGAATTTACTGGATTTTGAAAAAGGAAGAAGAAAGGAGTTGGATTGACTAAAATACCCTTTCTCTTTATTTTAAAATTTGCCACATGTCATAATCCTATGGCTTCCTATCCTTTCTAGCGAAAATTAACTTCCTATTTGATCTTTTCCCTTGATTAGAATTGGAGACTCTATATATAAAGCAAGATATTACAGTTTAATACCCTATACAATAAATAATACAAAAATACGATTCTAACTTAATTAGCATAGTCTAACATTCCTCCGCAAGTTGAGGGCAGGGAACGCCTGCAACTTGGACCGTAATATAATATCCACCAAAAATGGATCCTAAAAAAACCAACCCGTTTTAAAAATCGGATCCTAACCGTGAAAAATATAAAAGTGAATGTTTATAACTTATTAGTTATATTTTGTCGTGTAATAATTTAATTAATATAAATATTTTAGAGATTTAAAAACATTAATTTTATAAAGATCTCGGTTGGACACTTGATCTATAATAACTTGTTTGTAAAACCGGAACCTAAACGAAATAAATGAAAGTATGAATTTCTTGTGATTTTTAGTTGTTAATTAATTCCTTGTTATTTATTGTTTTATTATACTAAAAACAATAATCAAATTAATATATCAGCTACCTAAACGACAGTCATCATCCTCAAACGATGGTCAACCTAAACGAAGGTTATCATCTCAAACGATGGTGAATATGTTTCAAATGAAGGTCCAAACGAAGGTTGTATACTGCCATACGAAAGTCACCTGTTGCAAACTAAAATGACCTGCAGAGTTTCTTTTTGTGCAAAAACCGTTTCGTGCATCCGATAACCTCTACACTCTTCATTTCTCACCCTTAAGGATTGCTTAATGTCCTCATTAATTGTCTATTAATGGCTAGACTAAATGCACACTTATGTTCAATCATTATGCTAATTAAATATCAAAACAATGCATCATTTGCATCTTATTCTTAGAACACCACAACTAAAACCAAAAGTTCCAACATTCACCCTCAAAATTGAATCCCCATAACAATCACCTACTCATTTCCTCCCCACTTTGCAATTTGGACATTAAGCCTATCAACAACTTGGAGCTTTTTCTTTTTGTTATCTTTCTCATTTCTTCATCAAGCTAGGTAACCTAAAAACTTATTTCTTTTTTTAGTGTTCTATAAAACCTCTTTCAATTCATATGATAAAGGGTCAAATTGTTCCTAAGTATTTTTTTTCCTAACTTATATTTTTTCATGTTTGTGTTCCAACTTCCGAATATCAAGTCAGCAACTAATTTAAATCGAACGATATGTAAATAACAGAAAGTTTCAATGCAAAATAAAACAACCACATCTAGAAAATAGTCGTACACACAACTACAAAGTTAAAAATTCAAAACATAGAACATAGAAATTAGAAATAGTTAACATAGATCATATTTTAACCTTATATGTGAAAATTTAAAATCCCTACTATATTTTGAAGAGTAAAACTATAAAAATGAGTGGGCTTAATTTGTGAATTGGGCTTTATATTTATCATGTGGACCAATAAAATGTAGAGTTAATTTTATGTGGATATTTCCAAAATGACAAAATATAGGGACTATCCGAGTAACAAAATGACAAACCATAGGGAGCATACCTGCTATTTCCAAAAGGTGGGGACTAAACGTGAAACCACAGGGACCATCCGGGCAATTAAATATTACTATTTTTGTTTAACAATTAATTAACTTAGCGGTTTATTCGATTATTCCAATAAACCAAATAAAGAAAATATGGAACCAAAACCAAATTCACAATTCGGTTCGGGTTTAAAACCAAACCAAAAACCGAATTTGTTATTCGGATTGGTTTTTTCGGTTACGGTTACAGTTCGGTTTTTCCTGAACACCCCTACATCTCACCATCTCCAGACCCTACCAATAGCTTTGCTATAAGTGTGATTTACAGGGTACAATTGTTGTAGATCTTGTTAACCCATCCGCTGCTCATTAGTCCAATTTTCTTCATGCCAAACACGATCCCAACATCCAATCGAATACGTATTAAGCTTTAAACATTCGGGTATGTTTAGTACAAGAACCGTATAAACACAAATATATATAATAAGAGAGAATATCCAAGTATTATAATAAATTGTTGTTATTACGAATTCCTTTTTTTGGGCACAAAGTTGATCTTACAACACAATTCGTATCAATGATCATGAATCTATGATGATCAATCAACTTACACCTTTCCATGCTGCTACTGTTGAAGATCCAGTAATTATTAAACAGAACTCCACTACTTATCATCCTAACCAAACTCAATTCCCCCACTGGATAATAATAAATGTAATATATTATACTAACAAATGACCCGACCCGACCCGACTCGAATATACAAAACTTCAATGCTGCATCACTTGTGACACCAAATTGAGCAAAGACGACAGTTCAATCTTGTCTGTGTTCTCTGTCACCTCCACTCCTTCATCTCCGGTTTTTAAACACGCAACTGCACTTGTGATTTCTTGTACTAAATCAACGATTACGCCCTCTACGCCCATAAGGTATTGCGCGTGTACCGCTTCAGGGACGTTGCTGTTAAAAGTATGATTAAAACGTGACGCGTTTGATTAGTATTTTATCCGATATAATAAAAGGGTTAACTATATGATTATAAACGAAGTAAATAGAAAGCTTACTTTAAATTGCCATAAGTAAGAAGGGAAAGATTTGATTCTTTAATCTCTCTTACTACTGTAGGGTTTCTGAATATACCATTTGCTTCGGAAACAACTCCGTCCAATCCACCAGATATGGCGAGCTTTTTAGCCTCGTCTAATGAATTCATACGCTCGTCATCGAATAGCTCGGTCCCGCCATTTGTCAAGAAGTACACCTGTCAATGCATATGCATTTATTTATTTATTTATGAGTGGGTCAATTCCGGTTGTGTTTTTATCTCAAACAGGTCAAAATGTCAAAACCTAAAATTTAGGAAAGGGAAATAGATTAAACGGGTCAGTTGAAAGTTAACTAAAAGCTATTTTGAATGTGTACATGCATACAGCCTCCTAAATCGTTTTGTTATAAGCATAGTCAATCCGCTAAGTATTTAGAAAATAAATTGACATATAAGTGTTAACCCATTATTCAACTAACCCAAACCACCTATAATGATACAAAACAATACTACAAGTGGGTTGCGTCTAGGGCTCAAGCCGACATGGCCTAATAGATTTTGACCCGTTATTCAACCCAACCATCTCGGCCCGATTTTAGCAAACCACCTATAATGAAACAAAAAAAAATTCTAAAAATAAGTGATTTGCGGCTTAACCCCATTGGGCCTGATCTTTTTCAACCCGAACCTACTTTGATATGTTACTCGACCCAACCCGACCCATTTCGGCCCGTTTTTCAGCTAACATAAACATAAACAATCTATAATATAACAAAAAAATGCTCCAAATAAGTGAGTTGCAGCTCAACCCCACATGGCCTGACCCATTTCAATCCAAACCTATTTTGACCCGTTATTCAACTAACTCGGCCCATAACGAAAACAGAAAATTACTAACCGGGTATTTATCCTGAAGCTTCTTCATAAGCAAGGCCGCATCAGGCTGGAAGCTAGAGAAAATTACAGGTCTTTCTTGAGCGTTTTCGTGTACCACCTGAACCGTTACAAAACATCAAGATGAGCACAAAATCAATAAGAAAGATCACTGCTTCAACTGAAGTTACCTTTAAGATAACTTGAAGAACATGAACGAGATACTCAAGTTCGTACACAACGTAATCATCGAATTTCAACTCGATGTTGAATCCCAAACATGGGTTTACTTTTTGGAATGCTTCTTCGAGAGTACAAGAATGATCATCGATCTCAACGTTCCATCCGACAATGGTTCCATCATAGTTTCTTAGCAAAGATTTTCCCACCTGGCCTGTTTCTCTTTGAGGACCATAACTGAAGAACTCATCCAACGTCAAATCGGTGACTCGTTTTTCAACTATGTTACCCTGAAATAATCGGTTTAAATACATCAAATATGAATGATTTATGAAATGTATCATGCATACATGTTCAGAGAAGTGAACTTACATTCTCTTCAGAGAGGATGAAATTGTCATGGAAGATAATTGGTGTGTCATCTTTTGTCACCTACAAAAGAATGCATTTTTATTTTGCGTCGAACTGCTAACTATTGTTTTTTTTTTTTTTTTTTTTTTTTTTAAACCGCAAACTGAACCAGCCGGACACGCCGATTTTTGTAGTTTGAACTATGGGTGAGTTGGAAAACCGAAAAACGAATAGTAAAGAAAATAACTGAAAAGATGAACCGAAATAGCCAAACCAGTTCGGTTATCCGTTTTTTAAAACGGATATGCTTATATATGTATAAATAAATAAATTAACCAAACCAAAGTGACATTAAAACCAACCTTTATATCTTATAAATAATATATTAGTTTTTTTGCTTATTTTACTTCAAATCAATCAAAATGTCTTTTCAATAATCAAATTAACTGAACCATGTATAACCAAAACCGATCGATTACGAAAATATATAAACCGAAACATTGTCTATAAGTTTAATTTTAGCTCATAATCATGCCTAACTGAACCGATTATGCTCACCCATAGTTTAAACCTACCTTTTGTTTCTTTTTCTTTTTTAAAGGTTAAAATGAATATGATAATTTTACATAACTATATGTATATGTAATTGTATTGTAACAGCCTAGCGTAACCGCACCATGATATTGTCCACTATGGCTGGGACGAACCACCATCGCCCCATGGATTTAAAACGCGTCATTCTTGAACAATTGGGAATACTTGCGCATTATAATATCATGGTACGGTTACGCTGGGCTGTTACATGTATGCTGGGAAAATTAAATGATAAATAAATAGAAAAGATTAAATGTCCCATTGGCTCGACGGTTGATTCCAAGTTTCAAACCGTTAGCTAGACCGTCAAAACCAAACCGTGTAAAGTGAAGAAGAAATAACCTGAACGTCGAATTCAATGAAATCGAGTGGATAATTAGCAGCGTGGTTGAATGAAAGAATGGAATTCTCTTTGTAAGCTTTGAGTCTCTTATCCGTTGACTGCAAGATGTTCATACCATGACCACGGTGACCCACCACCATGAATTTAGGTATAATTTTCCGCCCATTGTGACCACCATCCAATCCTGTTCCACCGGAACATCCGATCCGATCACATCTTAAACTATTTTTTTTTTGAACGACAACAACAACTCTATATATTCTTTAGTAAAAATAACATCCCAAACATTAAAATTGCACCAACACTCTCAATTTAAATTATTATTATACAACCAAGGATCATGGCTCTTGGCCCTCACATTCAAGAGTCCCTAAGTTTCTTGAATTCAAATAGTAAATTCATATATCATTGTTTTTGTTTACTTGTATATGTTGCTTATGGCCATACATTTAAGAGTCCCCAAGATTCTTGATTATATACTAAAATAGTAAAATCATATATATTTTTTTGGTTATTTGTATGTCACTTAGGGCCCCACGTTTAAAAAGGCCAGATTTTCTTGATTATATACTAAAATCATACATTATTTTTCAAATTTTTCAAAAAGGCCAAATTCTGCAAATTTTTGTCTTGTTAGAAAATGTTAAGATAAAGAAAAAATTAAGAATTTCTGTCATTTATCGTCGTGATTGTTTCACAAAATGGATTTTGATACGTGATCTAAATTTAACTTTGTTTAATTTTCATTTTTCATTTATGGTTAGATACTTTGAAAGGTTTTTTCATTAAAACTATAAACTCTAATACGTTAAAGGTTGACCATTTAGCTTTTGACTATGTTTTTTATATTTATTTTTTGCTTTTACCCTTTTAACTTTTTACATTGACATTTACACCCCTATAATTCTCTAAAAAGTTTGTAAACTGTTATTTTGACCCACTCAAGTTGTATGTGTTTATTTTTATATATAGGTCAGTATAAGTTCAAGTTGGTTACGTTATGATCGATAAACAATTGCAAAAACAATTAGTACGCTCAAGTCACATTAAAAAAACATACCGGTGGGAAGGCGAGTGGCGTAGAGAGACAATGATGCCGCGGTGGCATCGTTGACCTGATCCAAATGAGAAACATCGGAGATATGAATCGCAGCCTTGACAGCAGCCATTATTATTGTATATTGTATGAGGAGAATTAAGGGGAAATAAAGTGTTTGAAATGAAAAGGCCGGGTATTTAAGCAATGGAGTTCTGTTTCTAATGTGTGTCACCCGTCACCGTCACCTGACAGTGACAGGGCGGTGGGATCTCCTCTCGGAATATTCGTTCGTTCGTTCTCTATTACTCTGAGATTCAAGTGCTCATGATTCTTTCTTTGTATTTATATGCCTTGGGTATGGTTTATTTTAGGAAACTTGTCTTTTGACCCGAACGAATAGGTCCTATGTTTACGCTTTGCTGCAAATAGATTAGACACACAATCGTAACCGAACAGGAAATATATATCCTGCTTTTTATGTCTATTTTTGTCTTGTTTTATCTTTTTTCGGGTTCGGGTTCGGGTTTGGGTTCGTATAAAATTTTTGGGTTCAGGTTAAACCCGTTAACTCACAAACACGCCCGTTTAACACCCTAAGGGGAAGTCACTCTAAATATAATATAATCCTGATACATGTATTTTAAGAGATATATATTTTGTGTAAAAGGGTTTTAGCTGTGGCTTCTGTAGGGGGTTAAAGTGTAAATTATAGAAAAAAAGGGTAAGGGTTGTCGTATACATGATGTGTGATCTGTGATGTGTACCACGACCGTTCCAAACTTAAGATAACAAATACCACGAAACACATGACTCAACCAGCACCGCACATCTTAAAAATCGATTTTTAAAACCGAGTGTTTAGAATAATAAATTGGTGAACTTTAAAGGCTTGATAAAGTTTATTAAATACAACAAATATGAATATGAAATCATACAAAATAAAAAAAGGTTTTGAGAACTTAGACTATAGGGTATGGTGAGGCTAGTCCATAAAGAGACCACCCGTCACGTAGGCGTTACCTCATCAAAGGTGGAGGAGCATCCCCTTAGACTAGAAGGTATGGTGAGGTTCATTCCCACGAGGATGGGCCGCCACCTAGGCGTCACATCACCGGCTCGTGGGGGATGGGCCTCCTTCACTTTTGAGGGGGGTGGAGAATGGGGCCCCACCTTAATATTTTATAATTTCCTAATTTTTTTATTAAGTTAATAAATATAACATAACACAACATAATAAATTCATTTCATAAAATAAAAAAAAATTACATTTCCTAAAAATAAAAATAAAAACATTTCGGAAAAAAAAAATTACATTTCCTAAAAATAAAAAATTACACTACCCGTCTTCGTCTTCGTCTCCGTCACCGTCCCCGATGTTAACGTTGTTCCAATTATGTTCAACCAAATCCTGTTGAAGGTTTGCATGCGTGAAGTCGTTGGTTAGCGAGAACGAGTTTTAATCCTGTTGTGGCGGATCAACCGGGACAGTGTTCCCGTAAGATGCATTCTCATCATACTCACAAATCGCCCGACCTTCGTCTTCAATAATCATGTTATAGAGCAAAATGCAAGCGTACATACAAAGGCGCAACCTTTTCGGTGTGAACGCACGTGCCGGTTGTGCAAGGACGGCCCATTTTTTTTTGTAAGACACCAAAAGCACGTTCGATGTCTTTTCTTGCAGCTTCTTGACGCTTGGCGAATTTTTTCCTTTTTTCGTCCTCGGGATATGGAATAGTCTTTACAATTGTAGACCAAGACGGATATATCCCGTCAGCAAGATAATACCCACGTCTATACTCAACCCCAGAAACTGTAAAACGTGTGTCCGGACCGGTTCCATTAACGACATCGGTAAAGATCGCCGATTGGTATAACACGTTGAGATCGTTGAGTGAACCAGGGAGACCAAAGAAAGAATGCCATATCCACAAATCTTGTGATGACACAGCTTCAAGTATCACGGTTGGATAGTCGTGATCACCTCGCGTATATTGGCCGCGCCACGCAGTCGGGCAGTTATGCCACCCCCAATGCATACAATCAATGCTACCAAGCATTCCCGGAAACCCGTGCCTTGCTTCATGAGCTTGGTACAACTGTTGAACATCATACGCGTTTGGTTTTCGCAAATATTTTTTGCTATACAGTTTCACCACATTATGGCAAAACCGATACAAACATTCCCGCGTAGTTCTTGCCGACATCTGTAAGTACTCGTCCAAAGCGTCGGCCACTGTCCCGTACGCCAGTTGGCGAATGGCCGCAGTACACTTTTGTAACGTGGTGAACCCTTCATAATTTAGAGCATCAGGTCGTTGCGTGAAAAAACGGGTCTAGCCCTGCCAAATCATTAGCAATCCGTGTGAATAAGCGGCGACTCATTCGGAACCTGCGCCTGAAAATGTCGGCGTTGTAAAGTGGTTCATCGGAAAAATAATCGTTCACCAATTTCTCGTGCGCTCCTGTCGTAAAAAATATATAAATACGAGTTAAAAAAAATAAGGATAATGAAATTTTGTAATGAAAAACCTTGGCGGTCTCTGTTAATCCGTATTCGTCTGGTAATAACATTTTCAGACGAGAAGTCTTCCTCTTCCTCTTCCTCTTCAATTAGAATCTGCCCCGCCCGTAGCACAGCGTTTGCGAAAAACATCTCCTCTTCGTCATCCGAAGACGAGGGCCACCAAGGATTAGAAGCCATTGTGGATGAAAAGATAATTTTTTTTATAAAAGTGGGGAGAAAATGGTATAAAAGTGAGAGGGTTTTGGGTTGAAAGTGGGGAAATTATGGTGAAAATAGGTGTTTTTATAGAAAAATGAATTTTTTTTATTAATAATGCCGTTATTCCAACGGCTATAATTCAAAAAGGTGGACCGGCTACCCCGGGTGTGGGGTGCCGGGTGTGCCGAGCCAAGTCCCAGGGGGGCGGTGTGGGGGACCGGCGCCGGTCCTAGCCGATCCTCAGCCGGCCCCCATACCTTCTAGTCTTAGTGACTACCCAAGGATGTGGAAGACTACCCAACCCCACAATAAAAATCAATATCAATATAATATAATATATAAATAAAGGGGGGATAGAGAGAAGTCAGAGGGGCCCACTTGCACAGCCAATCAACAAGCCGGTCTCCTCCGTCTGGATTCCGACGTTGGCGACGCGACGGGCCACAAGGGGCCGGTGTGGGACGATCCACCGGGACGAGGCTCATACCCTATGGTCTTAGTTAAACCGGAAAAAAGAGAAAATTAATTGTTTACGTAATTAAATTTCTAAATAGATTTTGTTATTAATTGTAATTACTAAAAAATGAAGTTGTTTTTAACTACTTATCTTCCTATACTAATAAACAAAAATCTTTTTATACACGTGTCACTCTCTGGTGCCTCCTCCTTTTTGATAATAATATTACATATTAATTTTTATACACAAAATATAATATAATATTAATTAATATAGTTAGAGATAAACGTATAAATTCAAATTTAATTAATAATTATCTATAACAAATATAAATGTATCAAATAATATAATAAGTATAATATTATTTAATATAGTTAGAGATCAAACGTATAATTTCAAATTTAATTAATAGTAAATTACTTTTTGAGTCCCTATGTTTTAGTGGTTTTAACCAGTTGAATCCAAAATCAAAAAGTTTAACACCCTGAGTCTCTAACCGCTCATTCACACCCCTGTAAAAAATTCAAAAAACTCTTGTAAGGCCGAGTTCTCTAAGTTTTCACAACTTGTAGAAATTTTCATTTTACCCTAACGATATATATTTGTTAAGATAAAATATATTATTTGGATATAAACAATGGTAGAGGATCCTGTAAAAAGTGCTCAAAGTGTGAGAAGTGTATTATAACACTATATATAATACTATATAACACCATATAAACACCGTATAACAATATGTAACACCATATAATACCATATAACACTATGTAACACTATATATCATTATAAACAATAATTACTAATAAAGTATCAAATCACATGTACAAGTACTTATCGTATATAACTTAGAAGACTAAAATTACAAGCGGGTTATCTAAATAAAGAACTAAATTATGTTTAAAGTGAACACTAAATGGTTTTTAAAAGGCATATTTCTTTTTTTGCTATTAAGTATATAACATTATATTTACTTAAGCCGTGTAATACATGTGTTCAATATTTTCTTCCAATTTTAAATTTATGTTAATATCAATATGTTTTCATCTTAAAAAATGGTCCAACTTCCTAATAACATTGAGTTTTAAATATTAAACTTAGTTTCAATCATATTATGCTACTAAAAACATTATCATCATGCTAAATAAAGACATTATATAATATTATAAAAATTTTAATTTTAATATTTAATGTCGACTACTAATTAAAAAAGTTATTGTAGACGCTCAAATTTATAGTTTAAAAAACTTTAGTCCTATTTTTTAAACGTGTACTTTATTTTTAGTATGATTTTTAAATGTAATGTTTTCTATACAATGATGATATTCGTATCTTGTCTCATGATCCTTATATCTAAAAATAGTATTTATATCAAAGAATTTTTTATATCAGTAATATACATAGTAGAATTTAATTACAATTCATTTACCATAACCTCATAACTTATAATTATTTTTAAAAATACTTACAATTTTATGATCGTTATTTTTTTTAGCGTTACTTCTTTTTAAGACATATAATAAAATGGATTGTAGTATCTCAAAAGAAAAGTGAAAACTTAGAAAATTATTTTGAATAGCGAAAATATAACTGTTCTTTTGTTTTACTATTTTATCTAAATAAGTCATTTCATTAATAAGGATTATATACAAGTTTATAATTTATATTTTTTTGTCATTTAACCCGTGTAATACACGGGGTTGTAAGCTAGTGTTATTTATAATCATTATTGTTCAGTAATTTTTATCTGTATTTAATCACATAATTGTCATGTGTGTAAAAAATAATTAAAATAATTAAATTTATAATAAACAATTTTACCCTCTTAAACTCTTAAAAGTTAATGTAAAAAGACAAAACTGTACTCCCCAACTATATTATAATGTAATTTAGATGTATATCATTACTACTTCGGTAGCCAAACATAATATTAGTTCAAGAACATTTAACAAGGAGATTATGTGAGGCAAACTTTGGTTTAGAAGATCGGAATATTTCTATTGGTAAAGCGAAGGATTTATACTGAAAGTACTTTTTTGTTATGTTTTATATTTGTAGTGTATTTTCAGATAATGATACTGTAAATTTTCGAACGATGACATGGTAATCCTAAAAGAAAGAGAAGTCGAGATTCTGAAGTTGTCATAGTGTTTTAGCAAGAGCTTAATCGGGATATAATTTATGTGATTACAATTGTGTGCTCCTTATCATTAAGCATATATTATTAGAATTTTGGTCAATTTGGTTCATTTCAATGATCCAACCTCGAAAAATAACTTTCCTTGTATACGAAAATCAAAACATGATGAAACCCACGGTAGCAAACATTTAACCGAAACGGTAGATCAACAGATCAAGCTTGGTGACTCGGACTGGCCGGTCTGCAAAACGGCAGTTAGGTTTGCTTGGTTCAACGGTTTTGGGCCACAGTCACGTTTTGGCTGGGGAAGGTCAGTCTTTGGTCATCAACTTAACCAAGAGCAAATAATGTACAAACTAGAAAGCAAACCAAACCATACATCATCATCCTTTCACTGAACTATAAAAAGATAACAACATTAGAAGATCTCTATCACAGCATATAGAAATTGGGATCATGCACACAGCCAGAGCCAGAATCACACCAACTAATTTTACAACTTATCAGCCAATAAAGATCTTAAAAACCACACACCGGTCCAACCCAACCCAACCCAACCCAACACAAACATCAACTCCTATCTACCACGCTCGATTAATCAGCCTATCACAACCTCGGTTCTGCAGGCCGTGAGCTTGCTCCACCCGCACCACTACTACCACTGCCTCCACCGCCCACTCTTGAAGCTAAAGCTAGAACTTCCGGTGACATTTCCCAGTTCCCACTTTTCCGACCCCAACTCGACCGCCTTGCGTGTATAATATTTGCACGGTCTCCTTCATCCACTGTTGTTCTTATCTCTGGTGACATTTCACCTGTTCCAATTTCTTTGATGTTTAGCCCTTCGTTGTCGCTCAGTTGGCCTTCTCGGTGGTCTAGCCCGGCCCCACCGTCACCCCAAACCGCCTTTCTTCCCATTTCAATGTCTTCAACTGCCTTCCCCATGTTTGGACTCACGAAACCACCAACTGGCCGCCCTCCGATCCCTGGTTCTTTTGGCACATATGCCCTAAACTTGTTCTTTGATTCCGGGATTCTAGTGCAAAATATCTCTCCGAAGTTCTGTAGGACTCCTTTGTTGTAAGGATTGGCTCGCCTGTCGTACCTGTATCTGAAATTCTCATATGTAGTCTGCAAAAATATGACGGAAACGGAACATTTGAGATGTTTAGTTAGATGTAGCAAAACGAGCGGATATCATTAGTGCCAAAATAGTCCCTGAGTTTAATCATACTTGCTTGTTCCATCCAAAATGACTTTTTTTGTGCATTTGAGTCCTTCAGGTTAAGTTTTATTGCCATTTCCATCCAAATCACCAACTCAGTTTATTTTTTCTGTTAAGGTGAAGGGCAATTCTGTCCTTTTGGATGGAACAACCGAACAAGCAAATATGACCAAACCTCAGGGACGATTTTGGCATTTTACTCTTTTACATTTTTGTTATATATTTTTTATTACTTGTTTCCTCTTTATATAGCTTAATGTTTATATTTTTAATAATTTCTTTAACTAAAGACATTTTAATAAAAAAAAGAAGGTATTAAAAATAATAAACATTAAGCCATATAAAGGGAAAACAAGTAATTAAAAAAAATATAAACAAAAATATAAGAGTAAAATGCCAAAATCGTCCCTGAGGTTTCATATTTGCTTGTTCCATCCAAATGGACAAAAATGCCCTTCATCTTAACAGAAAAAATAATCTAAATTAGTGATTTGGATGAAAATGACGATAAAACGCAAACATGGACTCAAATGCACAAAAAAAAAGTCATTTTGGATGGAACAAGCAAATACGACCAAACCTCAGGGACGATTTTAGCATTTTACTCATTTTATATTTATTAAAGTAATAAAGTAATGGAAATTAGTGATGACCTGATTTGTACTGATAAGATATAAATGAAATGCGGTAAGACCACCGACGAACCACACTGATATGAAGGTGTAGACAATTAACACAATGGATGCAGGAGTCTTGATCATTGCTTTCCATAACGTTATGTCCTCTGAATCCATAATCCTCTTTATGTAAATCCAGCAGAAACTAAAAACATATATACAAAGTAGAGTCGTGGAGAACACAAACATGAAGAAGAAGCGATAATTTCTCTGCACACACATAAACCAAATCTTAATATTCAAACATATTTTCAACAAAATCTAAAATTTTGTCTATGACGTATTGAACTTACCACGCCTATGCATTGGCCAACCCAGGGGCAATGGTGATCAAACCGTTCAACACAATTGTTGCAGATAGAACAGTGTGAGCAGCGAGGAGGTCTATAAAGCATGCAGGTGTCACAATATTTGATTTTTACGGTCACGCCATTAACTTCGACTTCTTTTAAACGAGGCAACCTCAGTTGTGGGGTTTGAGCACTACCTTCAGTATTACCATCAAACCCTTCTGGTTCTGGTGGATGTGCATTACGTGGAATGATACCCGGGTCCCTCCCCGAGGTTAAAAGGAGAAGTACTAAAACCTGTGAAATTCATGTCCAAACACTATATAGTCATAATGTCATATGAAGGATAAACAGTTGGAAAGATTTATATCACATGAATCAAATCAAGTAGTTCAATAGTCAATACAAATGACAAGTATGATTACATAGAGATTTGACCGCGACAAACCGATAAGCAAAGTATGCCTGCAGCAACGGGTCAATTTGGGTGGTATTTTATTGGTAATGGGTTAAATAGTTAAAACTTAAAACTAGTTATGAAATTATGAATGAGTCACTATATTCCTCTCATTGCACAACCAAAAAGTCATCACTCATCACTTGAGTGTATTTATTCAAACATGATTCTTCTTCATAAGAACTTTCTTAAACCAC
Source organism: Helianthus annuus (assembly GCF_002127325.2). Lineage (NCBI taxonomy): Eukaryota > Viridiplantae > Streptophyta > Magnoliopsida > Asterales > Asteraceae > Helianthus > Helianthus annuus. The sequence continues at coordinate 33,048,322 of NC_035447.2, read as the reverse complement.
CTTGTCGCTCTTATATGTGTTGTCACTTTTGTAAAAGAAATTCTGACAAGCCACTTTCTGGACTTTCTCAATAGTCAATAAGCATCCATTAAGTGAAAAGACAACGTGCAGCAATTGTGTCTGTGCATAACAGAGATGTTTTACTCAAAATCTTAAGTGCAAACTTCATAAAAAAACTTTAACATTTTAGAAAGTTAGCACATGTTATGAATCAAGATCTAACATGTATAATGCAACTATTCATATCTAATATAAAGCTTCAAAAAGGTATTCTTAGAATAATATCAAATAGAGTGAATTGCAAGTTTTGTCCTTTATCTTTAGGCCATTTTGCAAGTTTTGTCCTTTATGTTTAAATTTGACGAGTTTTGTCCTTTATGTTTAAAAATCAAGCATGTTTTACCCTTTGGGCCTTAAAAATCAAGCACGTTTTGTCCTTTATGTTTAAAAATCAAGCACGTTTTGTCCTTTATGTTTAAAAAATCAAGCACGTTTTGTCCTTAAAAATCAAGCACGTTTTGCCCCAAAGGGTAAAACGTGCTTGATTTTCAAACATAAAGGACAAAACTCGTCAAATTTAAACATAAAGGACAAAACTTGCAAAATGGCCTAAAGATAAAGGACAAAACTTGCAATTCACTCTATCAAGAATTTGCGAGCCAACTCAATATATTAGAACCATCAAGCAAAAACGATGCTACAGCACAAACGACTTGGTTATAAGTTACTAAAAGTCTAAAACTAGTTTTGCAATCATAATTTCCCCAAGAAACAAGATACTGGGATAGAGCTACTATTTTTTTTAAAAATAAGAGATAACTTGTTTTCTTACAAGGCTCAGATACAAGATATGAAATAAGAGTATTCAGTAGCGTAGAAAAACTTACATGTATTGTGAATAAAATAGCCACAACCATAACAGATATCCCCCAGTCGTCATCAAAGTCATAGACCAGTTTTCTAGCCACGAAAACACAAAAGACTGAAACAGGAGCTACGATAAGGAATATAGTCAGCACCAGTGATCTTACATCAGGTCCAAATACGAACCTACCTTGAAGGAAGAATATCTGCAATGCAACGCAATGTACCAAACATCAATTATACATCTCCAAATATATGGTCTTAAAATGCTTAAGTACACAAATCGAATTATGTCTTATATCAACATGTAGCATAACATGACCACAAAATTCTCACATCAGTGCAGTTTATGCACTGACAAAAAGAAGCAAAGTCAACTGTAAAATCAGATTTCAAAACAATTAATAATCTTTCAAGAGGCTGCCCTAGTTCATATACCACCATTGGATGTACATTGTACATTTGTACATCAGTCTTTTTCACTTGAATCAATTAGAATTTTTTATTTCGTTATTTTTGTCTTCTTCTGAAAAAAATGATTGCCTAATAATTTCATTATCATCCTATATCCACAGTACTTCATTACCAGTTCTATTAAAAACTAAATTCACAAATTCTACCGGTCCACTTTGCAGAGCAAATTTCTATAAAACCATCTGATGAAAACAAATGCCAATCCAAAACAAAACATCGTAATTAGTTTACACGCATTACGTGATTAACTGCACGTAACATTTAGGTTAAACAGAATGATCCGACTGCAATTTCAAACAAATTCTGGTATTTCTTTTGTATGGTTGCTAATATCCACAATCACTAGCTGTCATTACCAGTTCCATTAAACAAACTACATTCACGAATTCTACCGGTCCGCTTTACATATCATATTTCGATAAAACCAGCTGACGAAACCGAAACCGAATCTCAATCCAAAACAAATACCAGAACTCACTGACATTCAAAAACATTAGCAACAAAACTAGCATATCAACACTCTAGGTCAAACCAAACAACAATCCGACTACAGTTTCAAACAAATTCACCAACAAACAACAAATCAACCCTCCACAACCAACATTCACCAACAAATTCCACCAAAACCTAAACAAAACAACCGATCTACCAACAACAAGCACCAGAACACTTACATTGCTTCCTTTCCACGCCTGATAAACTCTCAAACTGTCCGTACCGTTTGTAGATCCAGAAAGCGGATCGGAACGCTTCGGAGGAGGAACAACGTACATCTTAGTCTCAATCGGTTCTCAAATGTTGGAGATCTTCAAAACACACACTGTGAATGCAAGCGCTATCACTCTAGAGATACGAAACACCGTAAAAGCTATGGAAGCCAATTCTCCGACGATTTGAACACGCAACTGGATGGATTAACAGGTGCAGAATGTGTAGAATCGGTGGGAGAACGTGGAAGGAGTGAGATTTGGTCCGGTGAGTAGGTTAGGGTTTGATTGGGCGACAAGCCATGAGAGTGGTGAAGAAACAGGAAAAGGGTTTCTGGAGGTGTGGAGTGGGGTGGGGTGTACTTTACTTTTCTCCATATCTCTCATATCGCTTTACAGGATATTAAAAAATGGAAATGTGAATGCTGACGTGGTGGTAATATATTGGCCACGTCATCTTTTGTTTGTACATTTGTCACGTCCATGTCATATGTGTTTGTACGGTATATATGAGTCAGTGATATGACATAGTCATGTAATAAACCGGTTTACCTATTTGAATTGGTGTGATAAGACTTATTACCATTAAGTTATGGGTTTGATTCTCATAAAGGGGGTTTTTTCAGATTTATTGGGTTTTCTCCTGAATTGGTGTATAGGCATTATTGCCTAGTGGAGATTGATATGATCTGGTGGTTCTGCTGGTGGCACGATGATACTCCAGTAGTCCGTCAGTGATCCAAATTTGCCGTTCAAAAAAAAAAAAAAAAACCGGTTTACCTATTTGAATTCTGTTTGGTTTAGATGCATTTTTCATTTGGGTTGGTTTGGTTTTTAGTTAGGGTGAGAGAGGCACTCCCCTTTTAGGGGATTTCACTCTCTTACGCACACACAATTAGGTTATGCCACGTCAACTCCCCTCTTAAACTCCCCTCACACCCTTAATTTGATGGCGACACTCCCCTCTTAGAGACTTGTTTTTTTATTCAAAAAGAAAAAAAAATGTTTTGATTGGTTGAAAAAAGGGTGGCCCACCATCTCTCTCCCTCCTTCAAGCGGTGTCTCCTCCCCGATTCCCCTCCCCGATTTGGGTCCCGCGGTGATGGCGGTGGTGTTCCCGATCGGGGATTGGGGTCACCGATTTGGGTCCCCGCTAGTGCTGCCGACACCCTTAGACTTAAAAAAAAATTAAAGTTGAATATACTGATGTCCGAACTGATGAACACCGCATCCCATCATTTTTTAGAGTGTGTGACACGTGTTGTAACTTGCGGTGTTTTTACTTTTTATTCATTTTGATATTTTCAATATCAAATGTTTTTTTTGTTGATATGATATGAGGGATCACGTCGTGGTAAGTTTCTAGGGTTTATATAAGGAAGCATGCAAGGGTACTTTCGTATCTTAAAGATGTGTTGAAGACGGTGGATCAACCATTGAATTCGATTTGGAATGCTCAGGTTGAAGAGCCAAAAAATCGAGCTAAGGTCGAAGCCTGCAATCGAGGGTTTGGATCTTGTAGGTGAGCTGGAGGATCGTCCTGCAAAACAGAAAACAGTTAGGCTCGCCGCAGAGATGGGAGGGCCCCTCTGCGACCACCCTCCGGCGTGAGGATACGTATTTTATACCTTTCCTATGCACGAACGTATACCAATCCCCGGCGGTGATAAATTCGTAGAAGTACCGGAAGACATTCAGATCCGGTCTCTGATCTTGGGCCCGATAGGAAATTTCAAAGTGACTAATACGACTCAGACCGAACGGGTTAACTTGACTAATATGGACCCTAAAAAATTGAAGAACCCTAATAAAAAAACGAGAGAACGGGACCACGTAGTTCGCAAAATTACAGACGCGAGTGTAAAAGGGAAACTTCCCTTGACGAAAGGGGTAAATGGTTTCGTCCTTTGAGGGAAGGACCGGGTGAAGATCCAGAGGGATCCTGTATTCTCGAACAAACTTATCCAACTGACGTTGGGTAAGAATGCTCACACTCGCTGACATATTATCTTTACCCGGAGTCATAATAAAAGAGGAACACACCTTTTCTTAAAAGCAGAAGAAGATAAGAAAGCAAAAGGGGATAACAGTTGAGAGAAGAGAAAGAGAGAAGAAAGGTGAAAATGAAAAAGTAAAACTGGTTTTTATAGAGAAAAGTAAGTCGGTTTAGGGGCAGTCAAATCAAGCCGTCGCTTCAGTTGACACCCACGGTTCCCAACACCGGGTTTCGTAATCGTCACACGTAGGTGACTGACGGCCAAACCACCTATGTCACCCACACCATGTTGGCACGATTCAAATCGCACCACGTCATATGACCAGAACCACTCCTACAGTGCCACGTCATTTGGACAAAACAACTTGCACAAACATTTTGCTAAGTCCCTTACGGAACTTAACAAACTGGGGGACTTGAAGATACATATCCGAGGCCGGACATGATCTCTTAGGACGGACCGGACTCCGCTCGAACGGACATCTCAGATATGTCCATTCCCCCATACCTCCGAGGACTAACCTCCATTCAAGTGCGTCTGGACGAATGACGTCATCTCAGTTGACCATTATAAATACCTCACCAAAGTACAAAGCCAAGTACGATTTTCTGAACCTTCGTCCTTATTTTCTCTCTCTACTTTCTCTCTCTATCACCTCCCCCTTCCTCCGATGAACGATCTAGCCTGAAAAATTGGAAGGATAATTTTTTTCTGATTGGACGATCGTTGTCTTCCGGAGGACATGAGGTGGCGTTTTAAGGATCAGTCAATGTCCTTTGATCTAGGCGAAGACTTTGTCTTCAACAAGGAGCTGGCCCGTGCCCTGATTGAGCACAAATCCCCAATCCGTCCCCTTCATGAGCACTTTCTTTTATTGGGTCGACTCTGTTTTTCTTGGAGCCAAGGGGATAGGGATTGGCCGGTTACTCGCAGAAAGAGTGATCGTAAGTTCCGGCCTTTTACCTCCCCTTCGGCACTTTTCTTGTGATACTTTACTGACTTGTCTTTTTATTTTGAAAATGCAGGTGCCATAATGTCTCTTAGAGATGCTCTAAAGGTTCCCAGCTTTGATGTTTTTTACTTTGATTTGGAGGATCAAGGCGAAGATAAAGTTCCTATAATGAAGCAAGTGGCCCCTTCGGCTCAAGAGATTCGGCCCGTCATTCCTCAAAACACATCCGAACAAGCTGATGTAGAAACTACTTCATCCGTTCCTACGCCTATAAAAGATACTGCTGGTTCCTCCGGATCTTAGGCTGGTAAGAAGTCAATTTTGGACGACGTGGACATTGGTCCGGAGGTTCGCAGTTTGGACGAAGCTCTTCAGTATCGTTCTTCTTCTGCTTCTTTGAAGAGCAAAGGTGTTATGCCGGACGTTGGTCAGAAAGCTCTTAAGAGAAAAAATGAATCACTACAGATCCGTACTTCTGATCCGCTTCCTATGCTGAGGTTGAAGAAGATTAAAAAAGGTTCTTCTCATTCTAGCAGTGATGTGATGGTTGAGTTGGACGAGCACCTTACTGGTGGCAAGTTTTCGAGGGAGGAAGCTGCGCTGGCACGATCCAAACCCACTCCTGCCTTTTCTGGTGGTTTTCTCCCGGTCAACGAAGTGGAGAGCATGGAGGTGGAGAATCCGGAGGTTACAAGTAAGGGAGGTGGAAAAATTCCTGGTGATCATAAGGTGGTGACCTTTTCAGGTACGACTTTGGGTTCATCCTTGGGTCCGGACTGTTTTGTTGGTGGTGAGGAAGGCCAAGTTTCCTCTCTTCCTCCCTCTTGGTTCGGACCTGAGTTGATGTCCTTCTTTCGATATGCAGATGTATTTTCGGACGACATGGAGATCGATCCAGCAACAGCCGAGGAGAAGTTTGTTCCGGACTGGGATATCCGGAACAAAGATTCTGTAATGGATGAGTTGGTTGCAAGAACGCTTCTTTTCAACATCAACACTCCGCTAGACCATGCTAGGAGCATGAGAATGAAGAGCCAGGATCTGGGTGCTATGGTTTTGTCCAATCAGGCTCAATCAAATGTTCTTGTGACGGAACTTTATCGGAGGAGGGTCGAAGCGGATTTGGTGAGGGAAAACTTGGAAAAGGAGGCCCGTTCTCTGAAACGCAAAATCCAGAGGACTCCGTAGACGGAGAAAAAGATTGCACAACTCACTCTAGATCTCCAAGCTCAGCAGGAGAAAGTCAAGTCCTTGACTACCCAGAGTCAATCGTCTCAGGCGGCGGCTGCCTCCGCAGCTGAGGACAGGGATAGGATAGCTGCGGAGTTGAAGGATTTCTCCGAATCCATGCAGAAAAAAGACGAGGAGCATAAAGCGGTCTTGGCGAAGATGGAAGAATCTTTTACTAATGCTCGTCTGACTTATGCAAACATGATGGTCGGTACGTATCTTATTTGTTATGATTCCTTTTGCATTATTATTTCTAACACTTTCTTTAGAGCGGGACGCACTAAAAACAGGAGAAGCTGATTTAAAAGCTCAGATTGAAGATATGAAGGGGCACGAGGAAGAGATCAAGGCGGAGAACGCAGCTTTGAAGGCTAAGGTGGAAGACCTTCAGGCGACTAAAGTTTGGATGCTTTCGGAGGGAGCCAGGCTTCTTGCGAAGAATATTCACAAAGGTCCGGAGATGACCGCTGCTGTGGCCGCTGTCAATAACGCGATGAGTGCCGTGGGTGTAACTCCGGTCTCCATAACAGCTACCTTCATGCCTTGAAGAAAAAGACTCCTTATGCTGAAGTTCCGATGCTGAATCGCAATGCGGTGGAAGAGCTAAATGCGGCGGTTGCTTGCTTTGATTCTCTTGCCTTTCTCGTAGTGGAAGATCTACCGAAGCTTGTTAACGAGCCGCTCTCCAAGATCAAGGACGTTCTTTACTTTGCAAGTGGAGAGTCTTCGAAGGAATGAGGTGGACATGCCTGGTTTCTTGGGGTATGCACCTTGGCAGGTTTTAGTTTGTTAAACTGTTGTTTTTAGAAGGTGGACATATCCAACCACTTGGGATATGCACCTTGTTCTGTTTCGGAATGAATGTAATGATGTTCTTACCGTACTTTTGTTCATGACAAGTATCCTTTTAACATGTAAATGGTTTTTGTAATTTCCGGTTTCATTAGTTCGGTTAATTTTGATGTAATCACTTTGTTGTGCATGCGTCCATGCTTTTGTGTTTACATTTTCTGGTTTTAGAACGTTCTTTTCAAGGTGCGGATCCGATTTTTACTTTTTAGGATAATTTTACGTGAAGGAAAGAGTACGAACAATGCCAGTTAGTTCGTTCTTGTCTTTTAGGGTTAGCATCCCTGATTCGGCCGATTGATATTTTTTGTGTTGCAACTTTTTATTGATAGAAACTTTAAGTATTCTATCTAATCCATCCGGAATATACTTATCCGGTTAACACATGGTAAAACATTTAAAATAGTCTGCGGGTAAAACCCTCCGCAGTTCTTGGAAATATATAAAATTGTTGGTGCGGGTAAAACCATCCGCATTACAAGGAATTAAAGATGACGGAGGTCGTAGCCTCCGTATTACAAATTTATTTCAAAATATCATGAAGTTTTCAAAGAAAACATTTCTTGAGGTGCACTCCATTCCAAGTGCGAGGGACGGGGGTTCCATCCATCCTGCTAAGCGTATAGGCACCATCTTTTCCAGCAGTCTTAACTTGATAAGGGCCTTCCCACTTCGGAGCCATCTTCCCTGTTCTCTCGGCCAGGCTTGCCTCATTGCTCCGCATGACATAGTCCCCCACCTTGAACCGAACCTCATTTACTTTTGAGTTGTAATGTTTTTCCAATTCTTTTTTGTATTTTGCTTCCCGAATAGCCGCTAGTTCTCTTCTTTCTTTGGCCAAGTCGAAGTTAAGGCAGAGTTCTTGTTCGTTCATTCCTTGATTTTGCTGCATGCGAGGGGTAGGTATTCCGACTTCGGCGGGAATGACTGCTTCTGTTCCGTACGTTAAACTGAAAGGAGTTTCCTTCGTGCTTGTTTTTGGCATCGTCCAGTGAGCCCATAAGACGTGCGGAAGTTCATCTGCCCATGAAACGCCTTCTTTCCCCAGACGCTTTTTTATGCCTTCTACAATACTGCGGTTGGCTCTTTCTACCTGCCCGTTGGCCTGGGGATGGGCAACTGAAGTGAAATTTTGTTCAATATGCATTCTTTCGCACCGGGTTTTGAATGGTTTTTCTGCAAACTGCTTCCCATTGTCACTGATAATGCAAAGTGGCATTCCATACCTGCATACTATATTTTCCCAGACGAACCTCAGCACTTGATCCCCGGTGATAGTTCGGAGAGGCTTGGCCTCAATCCACTTTGTAAAGTAATCGATGGCCACCAACAAGAACCTCACTCCTCCGGTGGAAATTAGGAAAGGACCGACGATGTCAATCCCCCACTTCTGAAACGGCCATGCCGAAGTTACGGGACAAGGTTGTTTTTAGCTCGGTGACTGATAGGAGCATGCCGCTGACAATCTTCACATGCTAGCAGTTCGTTGACAGCGCTCTGGTGCATGCCTGGCCAAAAATATCCGTCGTTCATAGCTTTGGCTACGACCATCCTCGGTCCGGAATGGATGCCGCATATCCCCCAGTGAATTTCTCTTATGACATAGCAGGCCTCCTCCGGAGTTAGGCATTTTAAGAGCGGACCTAGAAAGGTCTTTCGATAGAGTTTCCCATCGTGAACCTGATACTCTAATGCCTTTACCTTTAGCTTCCGAGCTTGAGCTTTTTCCTCTAGGAGTGTGTCATCTTTCAAATAGTCTAGGATGGGAGTCATCCATGATCTTTTTTGCACGGAGATTGACATGACGGACTTCGTCTGCTGGATGGCCGGAGCTTGAAAAGTTTCGACCAATACTTCTTTAGACAAGTGACAAAATGCTACAGAGGCAAGTTTGCTTAAGGCATCCGCCTTTTTGTTCTTGCTTCGTGGTATGTGAACTACCTTGCAAGAGTCGAACGAGGAGATTAAACTGTTAACTTGGCTTACATACCGGATCATGTTTTCTTCCCGTGCTTCGTATTCTCGGTTGACCTGATTAGCAACTAGTAATGAGTCGACATGAGCAAGTACGGAGGTTGCACCAGCCTTGGCTGCGGTTTGGAGTCCTGCGAGAAGGGCCTCGTACTCTGCTTCGTTGTTTGAAGTTTTAAATTCGAAACGCAAGGCGTAAGTATATTCTATTCCATCTGGGTCTATCAAAACTAGACCGGCCCCCGACCCTTCTCTACTGGAGGCTCCGTCTGTATATAAATTCCATACCTTCGGGAGGACGGATTTTTCTTTGATACTTTCTCCAGTTGGTACCTCTGTAAGAAAATCTGCCACAGCCTGGCCTTTTACCGGACCTCTAGTTCGGTAAGTAATATCGAAAGCGCTAAGCTCGATCGCCCATTTGGTAAGACGTCCAGAAACTTATAGCTTTCTGAGAATTTGCTGAATCTGGAGGTCGGTCTGCACTTCTATATTGAAAGCTTGAAAATATCTTCGGAGACGTCTAGATGCATGCACCAATGCAAGTGCCAGCTTTTCTATCATCGGGTATCGAGTTTCATAATCTTTCAGAATGTGGCTTACGTAGTAAACCGGTATTTGTGATTGGTTTCAGTGTACCACAAGTACTGCTCTGATGGCAAAATGTGAAGCGGATAGATAAACTGTGACGGTTTCTCCGGTAATTGGAGCGGTTAGAGTGGGTAAAGATCCGAGACAAACTTTCAACTCCTGGAATGTTGAGTCGGCCTCCGTCGTCCATTCTACCTGACCCTTTCCGGTTCGTTTTTTCAATACGTTCATGAAAGGAATGGTTCGATCGGCCGCTTTTGAGACGAAACGATGGAGAGCTACCAATTTACCATTTAGTGATTGAATTTCCTTGACCGTTTTAGGATGTTGCATGGAAATTACCGCTTTAATTTTATCTGGATGTGCCTGGATTCCGGATTGAGTTATCCATACGCCAAGAAACTTCCCTTCTTCTAAACCGAAAGAACATTTTTTGGGATTAAGCTTGAGGTTGATACTCCGAAGCCTAGTGAAGGTTTCGAGTATGTCATCGATCATGTTATCTTCGACTTGGCTTTTGATGACCAGATCGTCTACGTATATCTCTAAGCTCCGTCCGATCTGATCCTTGAACACTTTATCCATCAACCTCTGGTATGTCGCTCCGGCGTTTTTTAACCCAAACGACATTTTGGTATAACAAAAAAGACCTTCATTTGTTACGAACGCCGTCTTATCCTCATATTCCAAAGCCATTTGTATTTGATGGTAACCTTTATATGCATCTAAGAAGCATTTAAGGCGGAAGCTGGACAGAGAGTCAATCTTCAAATCGATCTCCGGCAGAGGGTAACAATCCTTCGGACATGCGTTGTTCAGATCAGAAAAATCAACGCACATTCTCCAAGTTTTGTCTTTCTTTGTTACCATCACCGGATTGGAGACCCATGTTTGATACCGTACTTCCCTGATGATTCTAGCGCTTAGAAGCTTCCGTACATCCTCGGAGATGGCTTTGTGACGGGCTGGAGCCATGTTTCTTTTTCTTTGAGCGACTGGCTTTGCCGAATGTGATACTTTCAGCTTGTGCTCGGCCAAAAACCGAGGAACTCCGACCATGTCAGAAGCTTGCCACGCAAATACATCAAGTGAACTAGACAAAAGCTTCGATAACCGTTTTTTGGTACGTTCAGGGAGCTGGGCCCCAACGGCAATTTTTTGTTCTGGAAAATGTGGATGTATAGCCCACTCCTCTGTAAGGAGGGTTGGAGGTTGCACATTACCTTCGCTTTGTCGTACTTCAGCTACGTGTATTGCTGATTCGAAGTGAAGAGTTGCTACTCCTGCTTCGGTGGGAAACTTTAATAACCCGTGAATGGTGGAGCTGATAATACCGAAAGCGCACATCCCTGGTCTCCCTAGTATAATGTTATGGACGGACCTTGCTCCTACCACTAGGTATGTCAAGTTGACGGTTCTGACCAAGCTTCCGTCTCCCAATGTTGTTGGTAGGGTGATTTGCCCAATTGGCTGCACCACTTCTCCGGAGAAGCTTACCAACGGCATGGAGACTTGTATCAATTTTGCCTTAGTTTGCGGTGCTAGCTGTTGGAAACACTGTTGGTACATGATCTCAGTGGCACTTCCGCTATCAACATAGATTCTTCGGACCTTGTGGCCTGCTATTACCGCAGACACTATGATTAGTCCGTCTTTGATTTCTCCAGGGGTTATTGGAGGGAAAGCGATCGGTTGTTGCATCCAAGCGGCCATATGATGATTAGACCGCTTAATGCCCTGGTTATTCACTTTCCTGATCATGCAAATTGCTGGTTGATTGTTCGGATTATCTGCCGAATTCCCTGAAGATTTTCCTTCTTTTACTTTCTTTACCAGATGCGATAACTTACCGGACCGTACTGCTTTTTCTATTTCTTGTTTCAAGGACCAGCAATCGTCTGTATTGTGGCCTCGTGCATGATGGTATTCACAATATTTTTTGGAGTTCTTGTCACCTGGATTTCGGAGCTTTGGCGGGGCTGGGAAGTTCGCTCCTTCGGCACTGAGGATTTCACTGGGAGTCTTAGAAAGATCCGATAGGTTGTAAAACCTTGACCCGGAGCTTCTTCCTCGTTGAGGCCTATCATTTCTACTGTAAGGGTGTGATCGTCCCCTACTTCCAGACGGAGTTTTATCGAACACGGACCCACCATTTTTCTTCCAAGAGGACATCTTATGATCTGACTTCGGTGCTGGATTACATGCGTTTTTCCCTCGGGCGAATGCTCTAGCTCGCTCCATGAGTACTTCCATTGTTTTAAGGAGGTTTTCATGTAATTTTTCGACCAGCTGGTTATTCCGGACACCGTGACAGAATCCGGAAATTCTTAATTGGTCCACTACTCCACTGATCTGCATGCTTTCTCGATTGAACCGGTCGATGAAACTATCCAAAGATTCCCCATCCTTTCTCCGGATGTTGTGAACTTCAGTGATTTCTTTGGAGTAATGCCTTTGTTGGCTAAAGTTCTGGAGGAATAACCTTCGGAACTCTTCAAAATCATTGATCTCTCCTTCGTTTAAGGCATCAAACCATACCCGAGCAGCCCCGATTAGTGTTTGTGCGAACATGAAGCACCATGCCGGCATCGGCCATTGTTCTACACGTGCTGCCCCATCGAAATCAAACATGTGATCGTCCGGATCAGTAGTACCATCATATTTCTTGACTGTGGTTGGCATTTTGAGCTTCGGAGGGAGCTTAGCGTGTATGATACGAGCACTGAATTTGGATTTAGCTGTCATGGAAACCGGATGATACGGCTTAGTGAGTTCCGGATCATTAACTACTTCCATTTGCATTTCATTTCGTATTGCCATCGCTGGGGATGGTCCGGAGGATCCCTGCACGTATCCATTATAAGTTTCCGAAGTAACTACTGTGGAGAAAGTAGGAGAAGTGAAAATTGTAGGACCCATAGTCCTTACCGGTGTTTCATCATGGAAGAGTCTGGTTCGTAAACCAAGGATCTCGTCATCTCTAGCCTGTTGGGCTTTTAATCTTCGTAGAAGACTTGCATTTTTAGACAGAAATTCCGCATCGAACTCTGATGCTTGCGAAATGGGAATCAGTATGAATGGCAGAGTTGTTCCTGGTCCTGAGCTCAAAGAAGCTGAAACTGTGGAACTAATGCTTGCCGGTGCTGTAGTTTGCGTACTAACAGCTATGGATCCCGAATTCATAGAACTCAAGGCCGCCATAGATCGGTTCGTTGCTCAAGAAATTCACCAAAGTGAAGGACTATGAGCTATGAAATCGGATGGCGCCAATTGAAGAGCCAAAAAATCGAGCTAAGGCCGAAGCCTGCAATCGAGGGTTTGGATCTTGTAGGTGAGCTGAAGGATCGTCCTGCAAAACAGAAAACCGTTAGGCTCGCTGCAGAGATGGGAGGGCCCCTCTGCGACCACCCTCCGGCGTGAGGATAAGTATTGATAGAGAGAAAGTAGAGAGAGAAAATAAGGACGAAGGTTCAGAAAATCGTACTTGGCTTTGTACTTTGGTGAGATATTTATAACGGTCAACTGAGATGACGTCATTCGTCCAGACGCACTTGAACGGAGGTTCGTCCTCGGAGGTATGGGGGAATGGACATATCTGAGATGTCCGTTCGAGCGGAGTCCGGACCGTCCTAAGAGAACATGTCCGGCCTCGGATATGTATCTTCACAGGTAAAGAGAAAGTTCTTGGGGGAGAAGGTTGATGTTAGTGTTGATGCTTCGGTTAGCTATGTAATCCCCTATTTGTACGAACGACTAATGAAGTGATTTGACTATAGGTTTGGTAGGAAATATTGTTGGATATTAAGCTAGAGGTTTGGCAAATTCTTGATCCTCCGCTTTGAGTATGCAATCATTCTTCAACACTCGTATCATCCATATAAATAGAGGGATATCTCTCTCAAATTTTACAAAATGGAACACGAACATGAGCAAAATAGATTTTCCTCTCGTTTTTTGTTCTTTCGCTTATGTAAAAGAGCGATACAATGTTTGGTTCACAAAGCATTCTAGATGTGTTGTATCCTCATAGATGCACACACACAATTCTCGAGCGTGGAGAAGCGAGTACATCTTTCTATGTGATCGCCACAAGTCTCTCAAAGCTTTCGTCCATTTTCTTGGTCCTGAGTTCCAAAACGACGTATCAACTACTTTAAGCTTCCTTAATTGTATTTATCTGATTGTTCGAATAATTTTATCAACTTGATTAAAAAAATTCAACTTCAATGATTGGATAAAAGTTTGATATGTATCTTTAATGTAAAGCCGGTAGGATGATCTTATATTAAAAGGGGGACAATAAATCTTAGGACATGGTCCACATGGACATGTAATTTTACTTTGGTAATGAAATATCATTGTTTCACCTCAAACGCACCAAACATTGCAAAGAAACAAACACAAAAAGCTAAGTAATAAGCTCACTTTTTCGATCAGGTTATTAAGGGTGTTCGAAGTGATGCATGTACATAACAATCAGTAGTTGGGACTTGGGACAAAGGCCAAATAGGTTTCATATTTTGTGCATGCCAAATTCGAGGAATCGAACAATCAGTGACGGAACTTGAACGGAAACTCGGTGGGGCCGGACTCTAAAAATCCAAATCAATGGGGGTGGACACTTGAAAATCCAATATTATACAATACAAAAAACAATTTTTTGAAAATTTTCGCTAAAAATAACACTATGCCCGAAAAATCAACAAGGGTCAGGGCACCCCGGCCTCCACTAGTGTCACACTAAGATGTGGCCCACTACAGTTGCGGCCCAAAAACACTGATGTGTTTGCTTAACGAAGTTATCATGCACGATTAACATAATTGTACGAGTACGGGTGTGTAGCATTATGAAAAGAATAACGAGGAGTTGAGATCACAAGATTTAAACGTTACTAACCTCAAAAGTTCGGGTTGTCACATCATCCCCAACTTGAAAGAAATTTCATCCCGAAATTTGACAAGTAGGCACAGAGGAATGAAGTGAGAAATCAAGATTGTTGCGGATTTTCCTCAGACGCCACAACTACCCTCCTCCAATGCGAACAATAGCGGAACAAGAAAAAAAAGTCATCTCTCCGGTTGAAATTTAGGTGTAAAAAGGTAACGTTAACATAAAGAAAAAGAAAATAAAGTCAAGATATATATCCGGTTGAAAATAAAATGAAACATATCCACTTGCTAGCCGAGTATTAACAATATCATGTTGTTCTAAAATAAAAATAAAACAAACATATCCGTATTAAAGTTAAAGACATCTATATTATAAAACTAGCCGTGGGTTCGAACATTATTTCTACATAGGACCATTAATTAAATTATACACCATCTCTCTCCTTGATTGATGGTGGTTTCCATAGATTAAACCACATTTACCACGATCATCCCATTTGATAATTTTGAGACAAAAATAAATTTAAAAAATAAAGGGGATAGTGGTTTGGGTCATGACCACACCCTTAGGATAGTGGATTAATGATGAGTGATATGGCGCCTACGTGGAGGGTCATGGTAGTTATGACCACACCCTATAGCCTTATACCCAAACAAAATCAAATATATATAAGAAATGAAAGAAATTTGGGCTGATGTGACATCTTATTAAGGCATCTAAGTTATGGTTTTGACGGGAAAATGTGAGCGTGTTTTTTTTTTTCTTATATGGGTCCCAAAGTGGGTCAAACCGATGTTATATTCGGATCTTAAAAAAGAACCTATCATAATTTCCTGAAACCCTAACTATCATACGTTTCTTCTACCTACATCTCATTTTCTCAGAAACCTAGGTATCACTTGTGCTTGAATCATTGACGATCCAGAGGCTACAATCATCAGGTATTATGGGGGTGTTTGGCTTAGTTTTTTTGAAACAACTTATTGACTTATTGGCTTTTTGAAGAAAACCAATAAGTCAAAATAATATTTGAACAAGTGAAAAGGACTTTTCTAAACAATTTTGTGTATAAGGTGGAAAAGTCATTTTGAAAAGTTAGGAAACCTTGGCTTTTTGAAACTCCTTTTAATTTTTCATGACACTTCATAAGCGCATCCAAACGCTTTTTTAAAACAATTTATTCACTTATTGATTTTTCCAACCTCATAAGCCCATCCAAACACTTTTTTAAAAACTCTTTTTGGATACGTCATAAGTCAATAAGTTCTTTTAGCAAAAAGTTTTTTGAGTTAAATAAGCAATCCCAAACACCCCTATATATTTTGGAAATGGTTAATCCTCTTTGTAATCGGTTATTTTTACTTCTGATAAATGTGCTTTTGTCACCAAACTTCTGAATCTACATCATTTTTCTGATTTCATATTTTCAGAAGGCAATATCTATGGTGGTGACACTTAATCTTAATCATGGTGAAAAGCATATGTATGTTTCTAGATCCTTTATTGAGTTTTAATTTTGATTCAATAATTCAAAACAGGTGTCTTAATGAAATCGGTCAAACCGTTGAACTTTATATTCATGTTTTGTTACAAGCTATAATCTTTACGACTAATATCGTCTAAAAACTCAGTTAAACACCGCTCACATGTTTTGCATGTGAGGATATTATTCTCACTTCATCGCATCTTTTTTGTTAATAAATTAAATTAACACTAGAGAAAAATGCCCGGATAGTCCCTGTGGTTTCGCCTTTTTTCACCTATAGTCCCCAACTTTCTAAAACTACCTGAATAGTCCCCAACTTTTCATTTTTTGTTCCCGGATAGTCCCTGGGTCTAACTTCAGTTTGTTTTCTCTGTTAAATGGGTGTGAAATGACCAATTTACCCTTTCCTTTAAAAGGCCAAACCACAGGGACTATCCGGGCAACTTCTTCATTTTTATTTATAAAACCCCACCACCACACTTCATCTTCAACCTCCACCCACCATCACCCTCCTCCACCCTCCACCATCACCGGCCGCCGCCGGTCTCCGCCGTGCAGAACCACCATCGTGTCATATTATGCTACACAAACTATAGTGTTTAACATGGCCAATAAGGATAAGGTATAACCACCACAAAATCAAGGATGCCGTATATCAGATACCTCAATTAACCAAACGACTTTGATTACACAAAATCAAGCCCAGTAAAGTTGACACAAGCTAACTTAAAATTCAAGTACTAAAAACCCATCTTTCACCACCAATCATTTGCCAGCCAAAAGCCGTACCAATATCAAACCATAAACAGGAATGAAAACACAAAAAACAGAGAAAACAGTGGTGAACACTCTATTCACAAACTAAAAAGCCACCTTTCTTAATGTTAGGCATACATACAATATACTATGCTTAATATTCCATCTTCCATTTATCTGTCTATCATGTCTCAACCTGACACTTATCTTGCTTTCAATTCTCCCCTAAAACTTCCAACATTTGTAATGGCAAGCAATTAACCTAAGGGCATATAACTCAATGACAGTTACAGTTTCAAAACAATAGCAACAAACACAATCTCAAAGAAAACACACGTAAAACCCTAACCTATTCTTGCCAGAACGGAAACAAAACCAGTTATAACGACCGGAAAACCGAGCATCAATCTGCTCCACAAGCACCGACTGAGAAATATTATGCGGCAAGTGCCGAAGCACAACCTTGGTTCGATCCAATGCACCTTTCATCCGTACGACACAATCAGAAACCACCAAACCCTAAATGAAGTATTCAATAAGAGAATTCAAACCCTAGGCGGATGCAATTTGTCAAATCTCTCGGTCAATTACATCTTTTCCCCGTCTCCGGTCGCGCACCCCCTTCACCACTCCAAACTACCACCGGTTATCGTCTTCAACCCTCATCCGCACCGAAACCGCCGGACTCATCACCTCCATCTCCGCCTCCAACCTGAACCGGCCTTCCACACATCAGCCGCTGCCCACCTCCATCCTCTTCACACTTCAACCGCCGGCCGTCTTCAACCACTCACCACATCTCCGTCGCCGGTCATCCAATCCGAACCACCTGCTTCGCCGGCCATCATCTCCTCCGAGTGGTGGTGGTGGAGATGAAGGAGATGGTGGTTTAGAGAGAGAGAAAAGGTTTGAAGGTGATGAACTGATGATAAAGAATGAATGTGGTAGGGAATCAGGGATGTTTGGTTTTTATATTTTAAGAAAAAATATATAATTAATTCATTTTGTTTTAGTTAAGGGTATTATAGTCATTTTACATCAACTTAACTGAGAAAACTAACCCCCCATCCATGTTAGGGACTATCCGGGAACAAAAAATGAAAACTTGGGGACTATTCAGGTAGTTTTAGAAAGTTGGGGACTATAGGTGAAAAAGGCGAAACCACAGGGACTATCCGGACATTTTTCTCTTAACACTATAACCTATTATAAAACACACTTGTTCAACCAAATCAACTTCAACAAACCTAGTTTTGAACACCCAACTCCGGTACAATTTCCTTCTCAATTATAGTATGCAAATTGAAGTTTATATATGTGGGGTTTCATGAATTTCCTTAAAACCTCAAAACTTTATTTTTGCTAACTGTTTAAACAGATTCAGTTATGTGGGTATGTTGCTAATTTTAGTAATCTTGAAATATAGAATAAATAAACAAAAACTGCAATGGTTCTTTAATTCGAATTATTATTATTATTATTAAATTAATATAAAAGGTTTATTGAAGTGTTTGATGACCTGGTACAAAATATAATAAAAAGATGGTAAATGCTATATGAAAACATCTACATTGTTAATTAACTACTTATTGTTTAAAGTTATATAGTAGGCATTGTTGTAAAAATCACGAATAGGTGTCGATTAATCTTGATTAATAAATAGTCCCCACTTTACCAAGTGATTACTACAATACTGTTTGTAGGACAGTACACATATGTGTTAATTTGGTGGAATACGTTCATAAATTACCTTTATAATACCGTATAGTGGATGCATGTATATGATATACGCTGGTATATGCCCATATATGACATATTATATACGTCTATATAGAAGTAGATAAGAAGTATACGACCTCTTAAAATGCAGTATGCGTGTATATTAACATATGGGTAATGAACTGAAATGATGTCTAGAATCAACATTTTTAGAACCAGATCAGACATCAAATCAACCGTCTTACTGGTTTACTAATCAAAATGATTGAATCCGCATAACCAGATCGCTGCCCACGCCAATCTCCAGTCCAACCGGCCGGTCCGATGTAATAATCATGAAACCCATGTCGGGTACCTAAAAAAATTGACATACTTTTCTCCAAAGTATAACGTATGACTATCCTTTTACAAAATTGTCAAAATTTTAACTAACCATCCCCCACCATTTCCGCATGCCTCCTGCACTTCCAAAATTCTGTTTCTCTCCCGCCATCTTTTCTTTCATTACATTTTCCTCAAATCACAACCAACAATCTTTCATAATATCAATGGAGGATCAAGATCAAGATCAAAACACAAACCTTGACAACGAACCCACATCAGTTTCTTCTCACGGTCACAAACTCTACCAACAAATAGATACATTCATATCTATATTACACGATCAACCGGACTCATCGTCTCCGCCTGAAATCGTCGAACCCGTTCAAAATTTTGCGGATCTTTTTGATGCTATGCTCGCGGCGTTTGAATCCGGATCCAAGAGATGTACAGTGTTCAAAACGGATGAACCATTATGTTTTCTAGAATCGGTTGATCGAACGGCTAAGCTTATTAAATCTTTACGTAGATTCGATTCGGATCAAATTTACGCTGTCGCAATCAATAGGTTGAGCGGAATCCAGCAGCGTGCAATGTCAATAATGGAGGACGAATTCAAGTCGATTTTAGATGATTATCAAACGTCATATGATCGAGATCAGAAAGCTAAAACCGATGAAACGAAAACCGTACATTTGTCCAGTTCTTCGAGCAATGTTGAAGATTCGTCCGAATTGGAATTGCCAGATCAAGATCAAGCCGAACCTCAGCTGGAGAAAGATGAGTTTCTTGGATATTCGGATGCGTTGATATCCGATTTGAATAAACTCGTTAACGGATTGATTCAAGGAGGTCATGAGACGGAGTGTAGCGAATTATATTTCTTGGTTCGAAGAAACGCTATGGAACAAAACTTAAAAGCTATAGAATTTGAGAAATTTTCGATCGATGAAATGCAGAAGATGCAGTGGGATCTTATAGAGAAAGAGATTTCTTCATGGATAATAATATTCAAACGGTTTTGCAATTCGCTTTTGCCTAGCGAAAAGAGGCTCGCGGATGATGTTTTTTGGGGTCACACCGCCATCTCTAATCGCTTGTTTAGCAACCTAACACGGAACATCCTCTTGTGCTTTTTGAACTTTGCGGAAGCTGTCATGATGACGAAACGATCGGCTGAAAAACTGTTTAAGTTTCTAGACATTTACGAGACGTTGCGGGACAACATTCCAACGGTGGAGAAACTGATCATTTCGGGTGAGTGGTTACCCCAACTTAAATCCTCGGCGGTATTAATCAGGTATATGCTAGGAGAGTCTATCTTCATGATCTTTATAGAACTTGAAAACTCTATAAAATCCGATACTTCGAAAACACCTGTTCCTAGTGGAGCGGTACATCCGTTAACTCGTTATACAATGAATTATCTAAACTACGCCTGCGAGTACAGCGACACATTGGAGCAAATATTTAGAGATCATCAAGAGATAGGAGCCGACTTTGATGATTTGAAATCTCAAGATCACCAACATAATTATGAAAGTAATGAAGCTGGATCGGGATCTGAATCTGGATCTGGATCGCCGTTCCAAGCTCAATTAACGAAAATTATGGACCAGTTAGACACGAACCTAGAAGCAAAATCGCGATTGTACAAAGATCCAGCATTAAGCTTGATTTTCATGATGAACAACGGGCGGTACATCTTGCAGAAGACAAAAGGGACCGGTGAAATGAGGACTTTGCTAGGGGATCCATGGGTGAGGAAACGTTCGTCCGACTTACAAAACTACCACACGTGTTACAAGCGCGAAACATGGACAAATGTGTTACAATGTTTGAGTCACGAAGGATTAAGCGCGAATGGGAAAGTGAAGAAGCCAGTGTTGAAAGAGCGGTTCAAGAGCTTTAATGCTATGTTTGATGAGATCCACAAGACACAAACCGCGTGGGTGGTGAGTGATGAGCAGCTTCAGTCGGAATTGAGGGTGTCGATATCTGCAATTGTTATACCTGCCTATCGGTCGTTTATGGGGAGGTTTAGTCAGGTGTTTACACCGGGAAGACAAACGGAAAAGTATATAAAGTATCAACCGGAAGATGTAGAGACTTGTATTGAAGAGTTGTTTGATGGGAATGCAGCTCAACAAGGGAAAAAGAGATAATAATGTATATGCATATGCAAATATCAATGTTAATAAATCAAGAAACATTCATGTAAAGAAGCTGCAAATTAATGAGGTTTTGTTATATATATATTTGTGCATAATCATCCATTTCTTTCTATTTTGTTTTTGATCTATGTGTATGTATGATAGTTGAATATTGCGGTTTTTTACTAATCATTGCAATTAGATTGGATCTTATTACACTATGCTATACCATATATGTCTTGTTAGATAATTAATTGTACATTTACTTGAGCTTGTTGAGTTGTGAAGCACGAGGGACACAACTGCCATCGCAAAGATGGTGTTTGTGGGCACCAAAATGCCCCGATGTAAACGATAAGCTTGTTGATTGAACCCTTTGTTCGTTTTAGGCATTCCATCAGGTGGTCCTGGCTTCAAAGTAGTTGTCGAGACTTGGAGTTGGTACACTGATGATATTAGATGACTCGAGCACACAATAATCTGTTGTGAACTTTTCCAACGAACATAAGGCCTTGGACATGAGTTAAACCCCAAGTAAACATTGTAAAAGTTAAAAAAATGAACGTGACTTCGGTTTAGGATGTGTAGCTTCTCTGGACAGATTGTAGCCACCAGTTTGGCATGTTAACAATTGGGTTTAAGTGGCGGATACAATAAATTTTTGCTACGGTGGATAAAATATGGGTTGGGTCGGGTCAAAAATGTTGGAAATCAGGTCTTTTCCAACTTAATCAAACTATAGATTTAACAAGAAAAACTATAATTAAAATTGAAGGTTCATGTTAACAGATAAATACTACTAGTCTACTACTCCTGTAAGGAAACCAAATAAAAATATAATAGAACTATCATAAATACCAAATCTTCCACCTAAAATAAACTAAACCATTTAGCATCCTCCAACTTTTGAGTATTGACAAAATTAGTTCCAACAATCACCCCCTAGTCTTGTCAAATTCCTCCTAGGTCTTGAATACCAACCCCCCCCCCCCCCCTCACCACCGGCAGCGGTGTGTGGTAGTGGGTAGGGGTTACCCGCTAGCAAAAAACCGGGTGCCCCAGGTCCCATAAGGGAGGAGGAGGTGGTGAAGTGTCATGAAGGCGGTGAAAGGATATTGTTGACAACGACTTGGTCAGACCAGCCAGATAGAGGTGGCTCGAGAAGGTGCAACTTTTAACAGCTATTGAAATGTGTTCTTTAACTTTCTGGTTTATTCAGCGGTCATGTGATCAAATAACCGTCACTATAAAAATTTTGCAAGTAGTGTTGTATATGTAATATGTGCACCATGTCTATTCACATTAATATCACACTGTATTTACAACAGTAATACCTGTATTTACAGAGTCCCCTAATCCCTTTGTATATAACCCTTTTTTTTTTTTCTAATTTGTATCATCTAAAAATACTAAACTGTACTATGTTCTTCAACCATATATCACCAGTAGGACCCGACTTACGTCTGAAATGTTTTGCCTTTAAACAGATTCCCAAACAGAAAACCGATCGTCGTTTCTTCAGGTTGCGGGTCTGATGATTGACTAGAATTCCATCTAACATGCAATGCTGCTTGTTGACCGATTTGTGTTCGAATAGAATCGATGGTTTTTGGGTCAACAGGGTTGTTACCGGTCATATCTGTCACATAAAATTTGTCTTTAGCTGTTCCGTCTTCAGTTGAAATCTCTGCTCTTTTTATACATAAACTGTTTTCTCTAAAGATTCTGGTTATATCCGAAAGAAGTCCGACACGATCTGCTGTACACAATTCTAGCTCGAGCGCCTACATAAAACAAGTGGTCTAACCTTAGAACATCCGTTTAAAATAAAGGTGGCAAATTCAAATGTAAATACAAGTTCAATGCAGATACTAAACCTCCGATGTCCTCCTCTCAATTGCAGCTTCAAGGCATTGCATAACACGCTCTCGTTCTGCCTCTGAGCTTACTGGACTCCCATCAACATGCCGAATGTAATATTCCTATATCCATAGAAGAAACAAAACGGGCGGGTCAAGTAACAAGTCAAAATAGGCCGAGCCAAACTGATTTGACCCCACAAACACTTTTTTAAATATATGGTTTAGAATCTGTGGGCTTTAAAAGTATAGTTTTGTCGACCTTCAACCCGTTTGACATAAAACACAACTCAAATCAACCCATTTATGTGTAAATGGGTCAAAACTGTCACCTTGACTTTCAACCCGTTTAACATAAAACAAAACTCAAATCAACCCATTTATGTGTAAATGGGTCAAAACTGTCACCTTGACTTTCAACCCGTTTGATGAGATAATACACAACAAAAATTCTAATAGAGGTACCTGAAAAGCCTCCATTTTCTCCGTTTGAACGACCCCATGAAACACGACATATTGCATGTCGGTAAGCGTGCAAATAATATCAAACAACAGCTTCGGTCTATCCCTACAATGGATAGTAACAACCGTGTAATCCTTCTCAACACAATCCAAAACCATAACCCGTGTTCTTAACTTATTTTCCTTTTCTTGTTCCGTTTTCTCAACCTTTTCATAATCCCGCTCAGCGAACATAATTTGATGTAATCGTCTCTGTCTGTGCATGAAACCGGGGGTGGAAAGCGTCATTTTTGCAGTCTTTAAATCATTGTTTCCCTTGAGAACGTTACAAAGAAGCTTCTTGATAGTTGAGAGGCGTTTCGGGTCTTCA
This sequence comes from Helianthus annuus, assembly GCF_002127325.2. Classification (NCBI taxonomy): domain Eukaryota; kingdom Viridiplantae; phylum Streptophyta; class Magnoliopsida; order Asterales; family Asteraceae; genus Helianthus; species Helianthus annuus. Next base: position 33,024,670 of record NC_035447.2, on the reverse strand, counting down.
ACCGCACACTTTGTTGTATCGTCTGTGACATGCACCACGGCTGCAGCTCTGGCGTTGTGGGTCCATATTTCGGCATTGACCACGTTACAGCCAAGGTTCGTTAGAACCGCGGATACTTCGGATAATAATCCAGGTCGGTCTGTTCCAACTAGTTCGATTACTGTGTAATCGTCAGACGGCTTTAATCCGACTGAACCGTTCAGTGAAGGAACGTAAAATGCGTCCCTTTCAAGCACCTAAAAAGACATTACATACATACAGTGTCAAGTTTCAACCCGAACCCGTTAACCATCTTGCCACTTAGACAATACGAGACGAGAACATAAGATAAGCTCAAACATAATACAAATATTCAGTTTATTACCTTTTTTATATAACTGACCACCCTTTCATCTCTAATTTTGCTTCCATCATGACATATAACATTAAACACTGTCGAAATCACAAAAATAGGATCAGATACTGACATACTGTAATCCAGGACCATATAGCACAAAGTTATTCAGATTCTTGTTTTATACACGAAGCTAACGTTAACAACATACCATCCATGAACCATCCTCCATCCGATGAAATATACGCTTTTTTGATAACGAGGTCCAAATCCGCAAGAACTTGCACAACTTCCAGCAGTATACCATGCTTATTAACACTTTCAACCTAACATACAATCCATAAGCTTCAAGTTTCAACCATGACAGAGTCAACCAAAAAGTCAACTTAAATTAGAGGTGTACAAAATACGGTTTGGATTTCCAAACCGGCTCCTAACCCAGCCTGGTACCACATGAAAAACCGGTTTGACCCAAACTGACCCATCCCGCAGGTTTGTGTACGGCTTCAATATTTCATCAGTGAAACCGGTTAGGATCATAGTTGTCAATAGCGAATAGCGGACCATAGCGACAGGCTACCTATATGTTATGTAGCGACAACGACGAAATAGCCCCGCTATTTCATGTTTAGCTATAAACGGGTAGAAAATTTAAAAAAAATAAAACTATATTTCACACACCAGTTATGTATAAAAGTGCTAAAAATACGATATCACTAATCATCTAAATAAATAATAAATTAAAAAAAAACTGCTATTTATCGCAACAGAGTCTATCTATATCAACCCTTCACTTGTGCGCTACGGCTATAGCGGGCGCTATTGACAACTATGGTTTGTACACCGAAGCAGTTTGACCCGAACCAGTGCCAACCCGACCTGACCCTTAGGTTCTGGAAAGTGGAAACCTGTTTCAACCCGACCCCAGTCGATGGTTCAATAATTTTCCTATAAAACCGGTTTATGACCTAAACCGGGTTTATCCTCAAACCGGTTTGGAAAAAAAACCCGAAACGCTCACCTCTAACTAAAATCACTCAGTCAATAATAAACATCATACCTGTATAACCGTTGCATCCGGAGAAGAATTATTATCAATTGTAACTCTAAAACAACAACAATTATAAACTCCATCATGTAGCTATTTATTTAATTACAAGCAAGCAAACAACAACAACAAATAACAACTACCTGGGTGGATTCATTCTCCGGATGAGTTTAGCATATTCATCCTCCTCCATGTGTGTAGAAACAGAAATGAGCATGAAATGAAAATGAAATTGGAACAAAATTTATACCGGAAATAGGGGAATCAGGTGTCGAAGAAGAGGCAAGGAATCCTCTTGGAGAGATGCAACTTTGCAATTGCACCTCATTCCCAGCACTTTGGATATTATGACGCACCTGCACTCGTCAGATTCTGTTGACGTGGCGTCTTGTCATTGGATGGTTGTGACGGTTATCGCCTGCCCGGGTGAGGGAGTTTGGAAATAAAATATCTGGGAAATCTCAAGTGGAAAATCTATGCTCATAAAGTTTCTGATACGTAAATATAGTTATTAAAAAGTATTCCAAAAAGTAAAGAGCCATTGGATTTAAATAATTATAGGCCAATACCCACTTGATTAATTTGATCGGTGAGTGGGTGAGAGTATATCAAAATCGGTGTATAGTCACCGAATGGATTGAAGAGTGATGGAGGAGAGAGAGAGGAGAGAGGAGAGAAGAACCAATCAAAAAATATATAACTCAAACACCCTAGGGTGATTAACCATACCCTCTGATTGAGTGCAAAATGGGGAGTGGAATGAGGAGTTGACATGACATAATATTATTGGGTAGGATTTTACTCAATCACCCTAGAGTGATTAACCATACCCTCCACCCTAAGGTTGTTTCAAAAGTGCTTGCGAATCGGCTTAAGAAGGTGATCGGATTGATTATTTCGGATTCTCAATCAGCTTTCTTGAAAGGGAATTACATATTGGACGGACAGCTTATTATCAATGAAATATTTAGGTGGGGAAAGAAGTACAGGAAAAAAAAAGTTTTTTTTTTCTTAAAGATTGATTTCGAAAAGGCGTATGACAACGTGAATTGGAACTTTCTTTTATCGACTATGGCCTCAAATGGGATTTCCAGATCGGTGGTGTCTTTGGATTAAATGAATTTTAAAATCTGCGAGGTCGTCGGTGCTTGTGAATGGTTCCCCTATCTTCGAATTCCAATATTTCAAAGGTTTGACGCAATGAGATCCTATTTCTCCGTTTCTTTTTATCTTGGTTATGGAAGTATAGGGAGCTATTGATGGTTTTAAAACACCTAACGATGGACCGATTATTTCTCATTTATTGTATGCGGATGATGCGATCATCCTCGGTGAGTGGTCTACGGAGTGTATCTCGAATGTGGTCCGTATCCTTCGTATTTTTCATATATGCACGGGGCTCAAGATTAACCTTGCTAAGTCTAGCATTTTTGCTATTGGAGTGGGGTCAGCGGAGTTAGGGCATATGGCATCCCTTAGCGGGTGCAGAGCAAGGGGATTTCCTATTTAGCTATCTTGGCTTAAAAGTTGGGGCTAACATGAATCGGGTTTCAAATTAGAGTCCGCTTTATGAAATTTTTGAGACGAGGTTATCCAAATGGAAGGCCTCCTAATTATCGATCGGAGGCAGAGTGACTCTTATTAAATCCGTTCTTGAAAGTTTACCTAATTACTGTTTTTCTTTGTATAAAGCCCCAATAAAAGTCATCAACGATTTGGAGTAAAACATAAGGAGATTCATGTGGGGAGGCGATGATGTTAATAATAAGCTTCATTGGGTGGCCTGGAACACGGTGACGTTATCAAAAGAGTGTGGAGGGCTCGGTCTTAGTAAGTTAAAAAGTATTAATATTTTGCTCTTGGCAAAATGGGGTTGGAGGCTAAAGTCGTACAAGAACAAACTACAGGTGAGACTGGTGGAAGCTATCCATAATACGAAACACTATGCTGGCAGAAAGTCGATGGGTGGGGTGTGGTGTAATATTGCTAATGTGCTTTCTAGAACCGTTATCGATGGGATCCTTTGAGGAATTTTTTTAAAAGCAAAGTACGAAATGGGGAGGATACCTCTTTTTGGCTTGACCCATGGCTGTGTAATGAGCCTCTTAAAAATAAATTCCCTGAGCTCTTCAAGTTGGAATGTGAAAAGAGATGCAAGGTAGCGGATCAGATTAACAGCATAAATAATGGGCCGACAGTTGGGCTTGGTTATGTTTGGGCTTGGAACAGGAACTTATCGGTTGGTGTTGAAGTCAATGAGTTGTTAGATTTGTGCAGCATGATGTACGGCTTCAGTTTAGATGATAATCGTGATGTTTAGGAATGTATAGGAGCCAACGACAAGAACTTCAGTGTAGGAGCGGTTAAACGAATGTTAAAAGAAGACATGAATCGTAATAGCTTCAGCGTTCCGAAGAATTGCAACTGGCTGCCTGCGAAATGCAATATTTTTATTTGGAGGACGGCCATGAACAAGATTGCTACGGTGGAAGCTTTGAGGAAACATTGATATTCCAGATTCAAGTTGTGTTTTGTGTAGAGATGGAGAAGACTCAGTGGAGCATATATTTTCCTCATGCTACATGGCTTCGGTGATCTGGTATCAAATTAGCAAGTGGTGCAAAATTCCGAACTTGTTCTTCTTCGGTTTTAAAGATATCACTGAAGTACATGAGTATGTGGGGTTAAAAGGAGCTAAGAAGGAGGTTCTTAAAGGCATCATTAGGATCGGATGTTGGTGTATTTGGAAAGCCAGAAACAGAGCTAGATTTAACAACAAAGAAGTAAGGACGGAGACATTATGAGTGAGATAAAGGCGATGGGTTTTTTATGGCTCAAAAATAGGTCGAAATTCAAAGATATTTCTTGGTAGGATTGATGTAATTTTGTAATTATGGAGTGTCTGTGTTGTGTCAGGCCCCCTCAGTTTGAGGTTTGATCGTGTTTTAATGAAATTTACCTATTAAAAAACAGTATTTTTCTTTAAGTTTACCCATGAATTTCGTTTAACATCTCAATCTTTTATGTTTATATGTATTCTTTTATATTCACTTTATTTATCTCTTTCTTTGGACTAAACGTACAAACTAAAATGTTTAGTCTCTAGGAGGATAGGGTGATGGTAAATTGTATATATATATTTTCTTTTAACGGCTAACTAGATCACCGGATAAGCGTTTCAGGAAGTACTCAATCGAGCAAATGCATCCCCTCCTCCATAATGGTCAAAGTTAGATACATACCCGATCCACCAGTTCCGGGGAAAACCTGCCCGCCTGAAGGCCCACTGCGGTAAAACCCGGTTCGGCTCGGTTTCAAACTGGCAACCTCCAGAGAGACCTAGTTCTAAACTTCACGGCCACCACAAATGTCCTTCAAAGTGATGCTAGTATGAATTGAACTTGGGACGTCAAAAAGAAAAACAAATAACTAATCACTAGACCAACTTATCAAAACAAATAATATACTTTCTAACTATCTGGTTGTGAGTTTAGATCTTGCAGTCTACAGGTGTTACAGATAGATATTTTCCTTGTTCACATAAAATAAACCAAAACGTTTAAGGGATCATTTAAGAATTGGAGAAAAATAAATATTTAGTTTTTAAAATTTGAAGATTGAAAAGGAAATGACTCAATGTGAGTGATTTGTAACTAGGTTACGTGTTTCTTTTGGAGATTTGATTTTGATTTATTGAACATGCCAAAATAGTGTTTTTCCACCAAAATAATTAAGAGACTTAACCATAATAAAACAAGGACTTCGTTGCTAAAACGTCAAAAGTTACTTGATTTAATTCAAAATTAACCTTGCTAAAGGGTGTGGGGGGCATGGTTTGGGTCATTAATACCATATAGGAACATTATTGGATTGCTACACCACCCAATTGACTCATCCACCATAGTTGGCATGGATTAAATCATGGCAACCATGAGCGTCCTTTCCTTTTTCAATATTTCCTTTTCCTTTCCACAAAAATAAATTAAAATAAGAAAATAGTGGTTTGGGTCATGACCACACTCATAGGCCATAGGATAGCGGTTTTGAATGATGGATTAGAAGTGGGTGACATGACGCTGATATGGAGGGTCATGGTAACAACGGGGTTCATGACCACACCCAATAGCCTTAAGAGTTTTGGTATATCCTTATGTTTAATATCTTGTGTAGTCATGTTGAACTAATTACAAATAACAAATAAAATTAGAAAAAAAAATTATAAAAATAATTATTGATTCGAATGTTATCATCTCTATGGTTATTTAAGGGATTGTATAAATAACGACAATAGTCATATCCTTCTTTGTGCCATCAAACGTCTACTTAAAAATCACGTGAGATGACTCTAGCTTATCATCAATTTTACCGTTACAAATAATTATATCAAACTGAATCGTGTCAATTTTAAAATAATGGCATAGATTATGCCAAGTTTTCTTTCGATTATGACACATTTTAATGCCTTATTGATTGTGGTCTAATCGATATAAAAGTAGTAGATTTCTGCTTTGAAGTCTAACCGGTTCATAAATGGCTAAGGTTGCCTTAAGAATATTCAATGTCCATTATTGATTTTTATTATTGAAAGATTTGCAAGAGTTAAATTGATTAAACTTTTTTTAAAGAAATATCAATGACTATTCCAGGGCTGGCCCTGAGTATGTGTCGGGTGGGCGACGGCAGGCCCGGTTTTAGGGCTGGGCAGCCTCGGCAGACGCCAAGGCCCAAAAGGTTTATAGGGCCCAACAAAAATTTAAGGTCTAGATTTTTAAGTGAGCATTGTTATCTTAAAGAGTAAACTTCCGTTTTGCTCTCTGTGGTTTGGTCACTTTAACGGTTTTGCCCCAAACCCTTAAAAATAGCCATTTTACTGCCTAATGTTACTTGTTTTTCTCTAATTTGCTCCACAGGTCTAACTCCATCCAAAGTCTCTGTTAATTTAAAGGGTATTTTGGTAATATTATATATATATACTAGGATTTTGACGTGACCGTGTCGTCCCGATCAGTCAAAAACCCAATTAAACCTAGGTAGCTAGGGTAAGTCGGGTATCGAATCCACGAAGAGCTTGTGGTCAGTATTGCACGGCCTGTTCGACTAGTTAGACTATTTACAAAAATGTACAATGTGATTATGAAGATTGCTAATTTTTTTATAAGTTTATTGGGTTGGAAAATAAATTGGAGTGACCCGACAATTGGTATTATCTAAAACACTTGTGATTAACTAAAATTGCAACTAAATTACTAAATGACTAAAACAAGAAATTAGAGACAAGTTCCACACCCGGTTCGATTATTTCAAGACCTAGGGTTTCTACATGTTTTAACTTGATTCAATTGCATATAGTGATTAACGGATTACTATCACGAAGCTTAGGTGCCAATTGCTATCGACGTCATAGACAACGGACCGTAATGCACTTCGTTACCTCGGACATGTAAATCTTAACCTACGATAAGGCATAAGTGCACATAACCATTTCGCAAAGTCATAACTTTTAACATCGTTCGACAATTTACGAATTCGAAACAAATGCAAGACAATTATCGAAGGTTTCAAATACTAAACAATTTGTCACAAAATCAAATCAAATACGAATGCATAAACCCTAGAATTCTTACAATAATCTACACCGGGGTGAAACCGAAGAGGCTAGCCGTTCATGGTCGAAGAGGCACGATCACCGGAGGATGAATACGAGCACCGAACCATAATCTTGAGTCTTGAAGGAGAGTTGAGGGTTAAGGGTTAGGGTTTGGATGGTGGAGAATGGATGAAGATGAAGTGGTTTTTTTTTCAATGAATGGGAGTTGAAGGAATAACAAAGTGTAACTCCCCCTTTTCCAATTTTGACTATTTCTCTAAAAAATCCCGTTTTTACCAATCAGCCAGTGTGCAGCAGATAATGCGATAATTTCTGGCCTTTAAAAACCTTATATTTTGATTCGTCTCGTCGAGCTACCCCAAATGCATATATTATAAGCCCCGAAACTCATTTTCTAGCTCAGGATAAGCCAAAATGAAGTTTGGACTGTTTCTGGCGCAGAGTTCAGCTCAGTTTTGCCTCTTTTTGCATTTTCTTCAATTATGTTCTCTCTAGCATCCGCCTAAAGCTTCGGTAATTCTCCAAAATGCACCTTAAACCCGTCAATGCCTGCAAAACACAAACCATATCAAAGTAGTGTATTCTAGAAAGTAACTTCGTGTAATTAACCGAAATTAAAACCACTAAGCTAAGGAATTTTATCAACCCATCACATCCCCACACTTGTCTTTTGCTTGCCCTCAAGCAAATCTGTTTTTCACTTTCACATGGGTCGAACGAAAAACACACTCTCCATTCCCGAGACTAAGGTTAAGGTCTATTGTCATGCACGGTTCTAACTTTTTACAATTTTCGACATATTTAGCAATAAGATTAATCATGTAAAAATAGTTATCCAAGATTAACCCGCCCTTGAAACCAACAAATCATGCACATCCCTCACAATGTTCTCTCTACTCGGTTTAAAATTAGCTAATAATTGATGCATTAGCGCTTTTGAAATAATCACTCAAACCGATTAGAACACGTACCCGCATAGGCTTGCAACTCAATCGTTCTCCACCACCAACACGAATACTAAGTACAAGTCAAAAGGTCTTTGTAAGGGTTGTAACGAGGCTAGGCTAAAGGTAGGAAATAAGATATTTAAAGTGGCTAAGGTGATGAAAATTCGATTTTTATTACAAACCACTAAATTAAACAAAACTAAATATAAACATCAACTATGAGGCAACAACTTTCGCCTTTTATTCAACAACTACTAACACATCTTTTTTTTTCTCAACGCTTTTTCATTTTTTATAACATTTTCTGATTTTTTTTTATTTTTTTTATATATGAATAAATCACAACTATACAAACTTAACTCCTATAATCGAATCTTCATCACACGGATTTAAAAAGAAAAGGCTTATGGTTATAGGCTAATTGGGTTGGTCAAACGAAAGGTTTAGGCTCAAAGTGGGCGACTAGGGGATTTGTTTGGGTAAGGATAAATAAATGGTTTTAAAGGAAAAGGTTCACCTAATGCCTTAATCATTCTCGTGCTTGTATTCGGTCTATGGTCTCGAACGTATCAAAAATTGCAAGTTCTACAATACGCGACCAATGGTCCACTCAAACAAAGAAACATGTATATGTAAATCTATGATATAAAAGTGGCTCAAAACCTCACGTATATAAAGGGTGTGGTATGTGACATGCATAATGTACTAGTTTCTTAGGCGGATTATTCCCAAATAACCATCCGCTAAATACCCGTCATGCTAATTGTTTGAATTTGACCATGACAATAGACCAAATGGGTTGTGCCATCCCTCGTTGACTTAGTTACTTGTGCTTTTTAGATCGCTTCAAACAAAGACATTTTTGAAAAATTTTTTAAATTTTCCCCCATCCCCACACTTGAGGTAAACATTGTCCTCAATGTGTAGTGTTTAAATGAACGGGTCAAAATCGAAAACTTTTACTACTCCCCCATCCCCACACTTGAGGTGAACATTGTCCTCAATGTGTAAGAACTAGAGTTTTTGAAATGCACAAGGGATGTGACACGGCTAACCTCCCCCAAAATTTCACCCCGGCAAAAAAAAAATACAAAATACAATCCACTTATTTGCTAACTAAAAATCGAAAGTAAAAAGGGAACGTATGCACCTGATTTTTTTTTTGGAGCTCATTCCTCGTGTGCTCTTCTTTTCTTCAAGAAAGCGGTCGTCCCACGAACATAATGTACCTACAAATTTTAACCTTTGTGTAGAAGCATGCTTCTCACAACCATCAAAATTTGTTAGTTACCTAGTTCTACCACTTTTATGAAAATATCATCAAGTCATACGTTATTTCACTTTGATTTATGTGGAAAATAATTTACAACAATAACAAGCCTAACTCACTTTCGTAGGAATCACGGTTGCATTTAGCTTATGCAACAAGCCCTTTTAAACCTCCCGATAGCTCGGGAGGACGAGAGGTCTCGTGAGGGTTATATAGGGAACACACCCACAAAGTTCATTTAACTAAGAAAAGCAAAAAAAAAAAAAAAAATAAATAAATAAAAATAAAACAAATAATAGTACAAACTCTACAACAGTTATACCTGATTTGCCTCTCATGGTGGTCGAAGTGCACATTTTCCTACCGAGTTGCCTACATACGCTCGGTATTTGGCATGCCGAATCCATACTCTTTTTATTATATTCGGCATACGCACTGTACAACTTCGGGGTCGCTTCTTACCAAACCGGCCAATATCTTGCAATACCACCCTTCGAATCCTTATACCTGAACCTTCATCCCCAACTTTGTTGGTTGGAGTGATAAGTGTGGGAAAGGGATCGATATGAACGTGGGCTTCTTTTGGTTCTGACCCGTCTTGCGGTGTTACGTCTTCCGCTCGGTTCAAACATTCAGTTTCTTGCTCCGGAAGTTCAGTAACCTCTTCCATCACATCATCATCCACCATTGTACCACTAGCCAACACCTCTTGATCTCGTCTAAGTTGAGCCAATTCTTCGGCGAGTTGACTCACTTTTTTTGCCAAGGCTTCATTAGCTTTATCCTTCGCCTCAAGTTCCTTCTTCAGTTCCATCTTAATCTCTTGATATGAAATAATGATAGCACTCATGATTGCATCGAGCTTGGAACTTGTTGATACTTGAGGTTCCTCGTATGCCGGTTGAGGGTATTCATAATAATAATCGTCATAGTCCTCCTGGTAACTTGGGAAACGTGGCATCTCGGGTTCATAACTATCATAATCCCACTTTGGCTCATAATTGTTGTTGACATTTGACTGATAGTATCCCTTATATGAAGGTGCCTTGTAACCAGACTTTATTTTTTCTTTCCAAAACACTGGATCTTTCCAAAACACTGGGCAATCTTCATGTATGTGAACTTTGCCACAACAAGGGCATTCGCTTTCTTGCTCTGGTGGTAGAGGTGGTCTAGTGTATGGATAATGTGAGGATGGACCATTGAAATCTTCATAATCCGCCCTCTTATAATCAAACAATCCGCTGAGGTAGTCTTCCCGTTCCTTGTTAGCTTGAACTTTTTCGTAGAAAACAGAGCAGTCCTCTAAATAGTGCTCTCCGCTTCCGCAACACTCACACGGATCATCATCTACCCAATTCATATTGAAAGATGGTACCTGCAAAACATGTACCTGCACAAACAAGCTCGACCACCCAAAGTAAAATCACAAAAAAAATACAAGAAAAAAAACTAAACTAAAATCGAACAAGCAATGAAATACTAAGCGCACTAGCTCCCCGGCAACGGCGCCATTTTGACGTGACCGTGTCGTCCCGATCAGTCAAAAACCCAATTAAACCTAGGTAGCTAGGGTAAGTCGGGTATCGAATCCACGAAGAGCTTGTGGTCAGTATTGCACGGCCTGTTCGACTAGTTAGACTATTTACAAAAATGTACAATGTGATTATGAAGATTGCTAATTTTTTTATAAGTTTATTGGGTTGGAAAATAAATCGGAGTGACCCGACAATTGGTATTATCTAAAACACTTGTGATTAACTAAAATTGCAACTAAATTACTAAATGACTAAAACAAGAAATTAGAGACAAGTTCCACACCCGGTTCGATTATTTCAAGACCTAGGGTTCCTACATGTTTTAACTTGATTCAATTGCATATAGTGATTAACGGATTACTATCACGAAGCTTAGGTGCCAATTGCTATCGACGTCATAGACAACGGACCGTAATGCACTTCGTTACCTCGGACATGTAAATCTTAACCTACGATAAGGCATAAGTGCACATAACCATTTCGCAAAGTCATAACTTTTAACATCGTTCGACAATTTACGAATTCGAAACAAATGCAAGACAATTATCGAAGGTTTCAAATACTAAACAATTTGTCACAAAATCAAATCAAATACGAATGCATAAACCCTAGAATTCTTACAATAATCTACACCGGGGTGAAACCGAAGAGGCTAGCCGTTCATGGTCGAAGAGGCACGATCACCGGAGGATGAATACGAGCACCGAACCATAATCTTGAGTCTTGAAGGAGAGTTGAGGGTTAAGGGTTAGGGTTTGGATGGTGGAGAATGGATGAAGATGAAGTGGTTTTTTTTTTCAATGAATGGGAGTTGAAGGAATAACAAAGTGTAACTCCCCCTTTTCCAATTTTGACTATTTCTCTAAAAAATCCCGTTTTTACCAATCAGCCAGTGTGCAGCAGATAATGCGATAATTTCTGGCCTTTAAAAACCTTATATTTTGATTCGTCTCGTCGAGCTACCCCAAATGCATATATTATAAGCCCCGAAACTCATTTTCTAGCTCAGGATAAGCCAAAATGAAGTTTGGACTGTTTCTGGCGCAGAGTTCAGCTCAGTTTTGCCTCTTTTTGCATTTTCTTCAATTATGTTCTCTCTAGCATCCGCCTAAAGCTTCGGTAATTCTCCAAAATGCACCTTAAACCCGTCAATGCCTGCAAAACACAAACCATATCAAAGTAGTGTATTCTAGAAAGTAACTTCGTGTAATTAACCGAAATTAAAACCATTAAGCTAAGGAATTTTATCAACCCATCAGATTTTTATATCTTTTTATTAAAAAAACTTATTAATCTCTCTCTCTCATCTCACCTTCATCTCCTCTCCTCTCCTCTCATCTCTGTTAACTTCGCCGGAACCCTAACGCCGCCGCCGTCACCTGACGGCTACAACACACCACCACTCCACCGCCCTACGTTAACCTAAAACGCCGCCCCAAACCTCCTTCCCAAAACCCCCAAATCGTTGCCAAAACCTCTGTCCCGAAACCCACACATCACAGCCCTAAACCTTCGTCCCGAAACTACCCCAATGGCCGCCAATTTGCCCTCTAATATCTCTCTAAAACTCGCAGTGTCTCCCCCTCAAATCATCTCTCTTTCTCGGCTCCCTGACTCTACATTTCCGGCCAAACCTGTATCTCGTTTTCCTGGCAAACATAAACAGATACGGAGGAGAGAGAGAATCGAGTGAAAGAGGGAGAATTAGAAAGCAAAACAGATACGAAACTCATTGAATACAGAAATTCCATAACGAGTTATCCAAAATCCCCGTTTCGCATGAAATTTCGATGGCCGGCTTCTGGTGTCTATTTATTTGCCAGCGACGTGTGTTTGTTTGTTGCGGCCATCGATTTAAATATTTGGGTTACGGTATGTCGTAGGGTAGATTTTGTGAAAAAGAAAGTATAGTTGCAGGTTTGTTTTGTGATTTGTGAAGAAGACATTGCAAGCACCGTTTATTATACATCTTTAATGTTTATACTGTTTACTATCTTGTGGTCTGTTTCATTTATTTGTTTCATCTTAATGGCAGTTAGAAGTGGGCGGTGGTAGCCGGAATTCTCGCCGGAGAAAACGAAGTAGGATTGGGGTGATAACGAGTAGCAGAGGGAGAGGGTGTGGGTTTTGTTATATATAATATAACAATAATAATAATATAATCTTTATTTGTGGTTTTACTAAAAGACTAAAATGCCCCTCATGTGAGGGGCATGTGACCAGGATTTAACAGTTTAATTGGATGACGTTAGGGGCGGGGAGTGAAATAGAGATAAGCTTGATAGATCAGGGAGTAAAATGGCTATTTTTAAAGGTTTGGGGCAAAACCGTTAAAGTGACCAAACCACAAGGAGCAAAACGGAAGTTTACTCTATCTTAAATGTCTAATAAATGACTTCAATAACAAAAAATGAAGCTAGTTCAATGCTTATGATACTCAAATTTGAAAACCAAGGTCGTGAGTTCTAATATCCTCCTTTACATTTTTATTAATCTTGTTAACAAGATGATTATATGATTCATTGGTTAATGTTTTGGGTTATAATCTTGAGCAATGTTTTAAAAACCGGTTTTTAAATCATACCGGGTTTGACTTTAAAATGGTTTAACCGGTTGAAGCGGGTTGTACCGGCCGGTTCAACCGGGTTACTAGTTAACCCTATGATTTCATAAAATACAAATCACCTCAAAAAATAATCTAATCTCTATTAGGATTTATGTAACCGGTCATGGTTTTATCTAAAAAAAATACTATTTTCTTGTAAAATATTAATCATTTTCAGAGGATTTTTAGAGTGAATTTCAAGGATTGTCCTTTATGTTTATACCCATTTTCAGGCACTGTCCTTTATATTCAAAATTAACGAGTTTTGTCCTTTATGTTTTCATATCATATACGTTTTGTCCTTTAGGACTAACCCAGTTAGTTTTTTAGTTAAATTTGGTCATGTGCTTAGCACATGAGGGCATTTTTGTCAATTCAAAGGTTGCGGAAGCTTTGAGCTGTAAATCTGTCGTTGAACTTACCTTTGAATCAACAAAAATGTCCTCATGTGCAAAGCATATGACCAAATTTAACTGAAAAAACTAACTAGGTTAGGCCTAAAGGACAAAACGTGTATGATATGAAAACATAAAGGACAAAACTCGTCAATTTTGAACATAAAGGACAGCGCCTGAAAATGAGTATAAAGATAAAGGTTAATCCTTGAAATTCACTCGGATTTTTATTAGTAAGAGTTTCAACAATGATGAAATATTAAAATGGAAGGCATTTTGTTAATTACCAGAAATATGGAATGTCAATATTACCTTTATATGTATTTTATTAAAATTAAAATATCAAATTTTAAGATAATGCAAACCGGTTTAACGGTTTGAACCGGTAGAACCGGATTTACCGCTGGTACATAAGACATACCGTATTCGGGTTTTACCAGCCTTTATCGTACCGGGCATGTATCCGATATCTGGTGTAACCGGTATAACCAGCCAGTTCATACCGGTATTTAAAACATTGATCTTGAGGTCATGAGTTCAAGCCCCATGAATAACTTTTATTTGTAGTTAATGATTTTATAACGATTTATTTTCTAAAAACAATATCAACGTTTTATAAAGTGAGATTACGCGACATATATGCCTAAAAATATATTTGAATAACATATTTACATATACATGGGTGTATAAATATATTTTTATCAAACTACACTACTTTTGTTTTGTTTATTTTATAACAATTATCGCCGTATTGTGGTTTCTTGATATATATTTGATGAGTTTATATTTTGACAACTGATGCGTGCTAGTGTGTATATGTTTTAGATATATATTTTAAGCCCTTTTTACACTTTTTAGCCAAGTTTTAAATTTATAAAACACGATATTTACTAACACTAAACACACATATGGGCAAGTGCACCCATCGTGGACGTAGTATAGTGTTGGTAAGATACCGAGGTCATCCAAGGACACAAGAGCTTTTAGTACCGGTTTATCCTCAACGTCTAATCAAATCAAAATGTTAGAAAAAAATTTTTAAACTAAGAAAATAAAACTAACTAAATGCTGAAAAATAAAATAAAATAAAAACAGATAGACAAGCTGAATCACTTGGATCCGACTCGTGTGTTAGTATAACCTTTGATTATTTTCGCACTTTTGCACTTGTTTAAGAGATTATCTTAGTTATTGTAGTAGGCCCCTCTTTTGAAGGCGACGTTACCCTCAACCCAGTAGTTTGAGTCAGCAAGGATACAATCCTAAAGGGTCGGATTATTGAAAGATAATTAATTAAGTTATTAATGCAAATTATGGTAGGCCCCTCTTTTGGAGGTGACGTTACCCTCGACTAAGTAGTCTGAGTCAGCAGGGATACAGTCCTAAATAGCCGGGTTATAGTATTAATAGTAGTTAACTTATGAGGGGATCAAAGAGTTTGGACCCCCGCCATCCAATACATTTGGGTATTGAAGGAGGTCCTACTAAATTTGACCCAGGTCCCTTGCAGGACCTCTAAACGCTGAACAAGGGCAAGACCCTTACCAAACCGTTCCCTTAACCCCCGACCAGGTAGCCAACATACCTCCATATAGACCGTGGAGATATGAATGGTGAAAATCTTTTATTTTATATAGACAGTAAAATAATGCCAAGACACCACGGACAAACGATAAGGAAGAATCACCTTCAACATAAGCAACTGGTTATTAAAGTCATTAATACAAAACCAATTAAGAAGTGCAAAAGATTAAAAATAAAAAGTATTATACTAAACACTTGTCTTCACCAAGTGATGTAAGAGACTTAGGCAAACATGGCCTTGATTGTCAAGAACTCTTACGATCAATCTTGGATCCCGAGACGACTCACACACTCTATGATGGACAATGGATGATGGTGGTGGATGATGGTGTTGTGATGGTGGTGGGTGGTGGATGAAGTGTGAGAGAGGTGGTGTGCCAAGGGATGAGTTGAAATGAATCCAAGCACTCCTATTTATAGGCTGAACAGAGGCCTGGGCACAGCCCCGTGTCCGCTGGGCACGGCCCCGTGCCTGTCTGACACTATCTCTGCTCGTTAATTGTAATTCGCAATTATAATTAATGCGCCTGCAGTACTTTGGGCACGCCCCCCGTGTTAACTGGGCACGGCCCCGTGGTGAGCAATAGAAGATTCTACAGGTTTGTCTTTTCTGCTGCTTCTTGGGCACGGCCCCGTGCTCAGCACGGGGCGTGTTCAGCCTTTTGTCTTCTTTGTTTTGCTTGGGAGGATGCTGTCGAGGGGTCGGGCAGTCCACTTTTGATCCTTTTCTTGTATTTATGTTAGATTTAGCTGTCTTTTTGCTTCTTTTTTAATTTGAGCTCATTTAATCCTGAAAATACAAAAGGAAGACAAAAACATGCTTTTTCCAACAATAGTACTTAAAAAGGGTTAGTTTTATGCTTCATTTGATGTAATTTATATGATGCATTTTACACACATCACAACCCTCACAAATCCAGGTATCCGTACAAATTAATTAATATTTAATTAATGCTTAATTACTGTGCTTGATCTCAATGATGATTAAATTGCTTTCTGTTTTCTGATACATACATACTCATGCATCATACCTTATTACTGTGTCACAACCCCCGATCCCTAATACCCGGGAACGGGCGGCCGCGAACCAGTTTCGGTGGTATCGGTGTTTATTAATTATTTTGGCAGCGGAAATTTCATCAGGACCGTAGTTAGGAAATATTTTATCAGAGTAAAACCACCATATTTTATTTTTATAATCACATGGGTAAAACCCAAGATTCTTATTACAACATGTTTATAGGGATAACCCTTATTTTATTGAATTTAAAACATCGTCTTTTAGGTAACTTTTATAGCCACATTTTTCCCAAGCCGTCAGTGCTCTCGAGCTGGCTTTATTCTGATTGGCTTTCACATTTTGTTACCTGAAACGCGTTTTAAAAACATTTTATCAGCAAGAAATACTGGTGAGTGAATCCCAGTTTAATCAAAACAGGTTTTATCATTTCACAGTATTGAGGGCGATTACAATGTTTATATCTACCCAATTACTCATTCAGTAGTGTCACGTCTGACTGAGGGTCATATTACACATTGGCTAACTCGTCGTCCAATGGTAACGTTACTCACATTTTGTATACAAAACCCCAACATACCGGCAGTAATTGTAGAATTACAAAGACTCAATCACTGCTAAATTGCATTATAAAAAGGTTAAGGTTTTGTAAAAACTGTTAATAAAAAGGAGATTACTCACAAAAAGGTTTACACAAAAAGAGGATTACTCACATTGCTAGTATAGGTCTTTTCTTTGTGGCTTCCAGGTTATAATCTAATTAAATAAACAATGCTCACGTGTTAGTATAATAACCCATTTTAACATTAGTAATACCCTCCCCGAGACGGCATTCCAACGACTACGTCGGGCAGAACCACGACAGCCGTTACAGAACCCTAGATCAATCGGGCAGAGTATCTAATACGTATCCAGGGGTTATGATACTTACAACGAGGCAGAGCTTCGCTAATTAGGGGGGTATAATACCCGAGTATAATAACTCTAATTCAGAATTTTGAGATTGAGAATGAATTGTGAACGAAATTTGGTTGAACCCGATGGCCTTCTTATATAGTTGCTGAACCTGGGTCTCTCGCGGCCCGCATAACATAAGCACAAAGCTTACGCGGCCCGCGTCAAAGCTGGGTCAACGCGTAGCTGTGCTGAGTCGATAACTAACTTAGCCGGGTGTTGGGCCACGTGGCCGCACCGGGCTGCGCCACCTTTTTAACCTCTCGCGGCCCGCGTTAATGTTAAGGGATCCTTACGCGGCCCGCTTGAACTTAAGAAATCAAAGGAATCCGGTTACACCCTTATACGGCCCGCGTGAATGGTTGGGGTGGGTCTACGCGGCCCGCCTCAACTTACTATTTCTTGTTTTTAATTTATATATTGTATTTCGGGCTTGGTTTTCACATACAGGGTGTATTTTAGGAAGTGTAGGGTGTCAGAAAAATATTCGGGAGGGTTGTTATATTTTGGGTACAACTCCTATAGTGCACCCACATTAAGTATAGTAACCCAATTCCACTTTATCCCTACGTCACGAGACAGAACCCCAACGAATTTAGGCAGAGCCTTGACATACTTTACGGGGTCCTACGTCAGTCGGACAGGGTATCAGTGATCAGGGCTACAATACTTAAAACAAGGCAAAGTTTTTTGAAGTATTAAACAAACAAAAAGAAGTAGACTATAGAGGGAGGGCGATCAAGACGAACAACTGACATCCTATTTATAGTTGTGCTACGCTTGGTGGACACGAAAAGCATTAATTTTGAATGCAGTCATGCATACGTAACATTACAACTTCAATGTTAAGTCATATTATTATTATTTTATTAATTATAATCGATTATAATGTACACATGTAGGTTTAAACTTTTATTTTACAATTTCTTTGTTATATTTATATTATATATATATTATAATTAATTTAACTACTTCACTTATTTGGCGCGTATAACTTCTAAAATATGACGTTTTATAAAATAATGAATGTGCCATTAGAATGAGAATATTTTTGTCTACATTAGGGTCTAAGTTTTATTAAAAACGGAGTGGGTTCAAATATAAAGTATTTTTATAATTATTAAATGGTTCATACGCTTGCCCAAAATATCTCATATTTCCATTGGTCAACTTACCCATGAGGCATCCTTTTAATAACATAAGTTTTTATATAAATAAAAATTTTGGGAATGTTACATTCTCCCCACCTTGTTTTGAATCTCGTCCTCGAGATTCACTGAAATATGGATGAATATTTAGTTAATTTAGTTTCTAGGTATATTCTGGTCTTTGTTTTTTAATTTCATTTTACTTTGACTAGAACTATTCTCTATGATTTGAGATTCTTACCTTTAATTTGTATTATCTTTTAATGGATTTAAATTTTTCATTTACCTTTAGAATTTTGAAGAGGTACAACTAAGGATTTATCAGTTAGGTATGTATTCCTGTCATTTCAAATAAATTTAAGGGTTCTGAATGGTAAATCTTAGTAAAATCATAGGGGAAAAGAGTTCTTGTAAGTATATCTAGTCGTGATTACTCTTATCTTCTCAAGAGTTCTTAATAAAGGTAAAACGATTCTCTATAAATTTTTAGATGTTTTGTGTCTTTGCACAACTTTTGGTTACAGGCTCCTTAATGCATTAATAATTGCAAAGGAAAATCTTTTACTTTCTATGGCGTCCCAACTTATAGAGTTCCCTTCGTTCATCTTGTCACGCGAGTTTCGAGATTGATGATCAAACGAAATAGTGTTTGATATCGGAATTTAGAGACGTATATAAGAGATTCCTAAATCTAAAATTATCATTGACATACTTGTTCATGATTTATTCCTAATTGTCAATCAATATAGTCTCTGAACTTCCTCATAGGCATACATGTCTATATAATATTTCTTATATTGTAGTATGCACATTATCCATAATGTAAACAAACTCACAAGTCAGACATCAGGGTCATGGTACTATTTAGGGAATTCCATTATTATCACACATACCCCATCTTACCCGGTCTTGCCGGAGAGGTAACCCCATCTCACCCGGTCTCACCGGAGAGGTAACCCCATCTCACCCGGACAAGCTGGAGAGTCTACCGCACCATGCCCAGTTTTACCGGAGAGGTAATTATCATGGTATTTCCCATAAATAGACTTCTCTCAAATCAGGATTTTGAAAGTACATAGTTTATTATAGTTTGCATCAAGAAACAAGGAAATCAGTATTCTCATGATGGATCATATTCTAGAACCGAGTAGTATCAATAAACAAGAAATAACAGTGGCCAAGTGTTATTGCTTATTTATCATACATGCACTGTTCTAGTTATCATCCTCACGGGATACCAATAACCATCACACTTTATCTACGCAAGTAATTGGCTTATCTTAAAGCTTTATACTAAGGCATTCTTCTTAGGTTCAAGTCTAAATACTATCCTGGTTGTTACCAGTGAATATCAATATCCCAACTCTTTCATTTAAGCATAGATATTACTATGGTTGTGGTTTTCTTTTGGTTGGAGAATGGAGTTTCAAATATATCATTGTCTCCATTGATACTATAGCTAGGTTCAATGTAATAAGTATGCTTACAACTAACTTTATTAGATTCCGTCACAAGGAATATTTTATTGGGACAGATAGCATTTTAAAACATAGTAGGTTTCATGGTTTATAATGACTTCATGTTTTTATATGAATCACCAGTGCTATTTTCTCTTATGTTTATCTTCAGAAGATATTTGATTATTATATTGTGTATACCATCAACAGATTGTATATACATGTGTATATTTCTTATTTTAGAAACAAACGAAATTTTCAAATCTCCAGTTTAAACTTTCGAAATATATACACACACACATATAAAGTAACAACTATATATCACATGGTACCAATCATTAAGTTTATTTCCATGACTTTATTTTATCCTTTTATAAAAGTAGAATATTTGAAAAATTTTTTTTTTCAAATATAAAGTTAGGGAAATAATTTACTCCAGTTATAAATTTTCTGGACTCATAAGAACAATTTCATTTTTAACTAATGGGTTAAACTATACCAGACTTACTATTTATATTGCCTTAATAATTTCTCCTCAAGTAACTATCTATATTTTTATTCCAATTATCACATTCTTATCTTTTTCCTTGATAAGAATCAATTATAATATACATTTAAGATTAAAAGGCATTATTTATAAAAATATGTGCATATGTGACTCCTGACATTGTAGTTATGAGTTACCAAGAGATATACACTATACATAAATTACTTTCTGTAATTGAAAACTTTAATTATAACAATATACCGGAAAAGATTAATTATTAATATATAGTATAAACTTAAAACACAATTTTTCTCTTTTTTTTCAAATATTTAATTAAATAGATCTTTTATAGATTCACGTAACCGACTTTTAAAAATTTATTTGTGTTACGAATACATCTCTGATATTTTATTACCCCAGTTATTTTATGAGAATCTCCATCTCCATTATTTACCCAATCACAATTCAATCTCATCTCTTTTATTTTCATTATAATCTTTTTAAAGTATGAGAACTTCGAGATTACTTAAGGTAAATTTAACATCCAATTCATCAACTCAACTCATTTACTAATATTGTATTATTTAGCTATTATACATCAGCCAGCTGATTTGAATATTTTTCTTTATAATTTAGGATATACAATCCTATAACTAATATGGCTGGTTAATCTTGTAGTTAATCTTAAAATCTTATATTAACTATTTTCATGCATAAGACCTATTTTGGACATACCTTAATATTAGAGATTTGTAGAAACGCTTTCAACGTTTAGTTAGGCCTTTCTACGTAGTCTAACCAACTCAAATCTCAAAAAAATTTAAATGATTTTATTTAATCATGAATATCCATCATATTCATTTAACCATTTATTTTATCGCTAAGTATTTTAATAGAAATCTTTACAAGTAATCCCAATCAGTTATTTCATGAAAGTATGAAGTCTTATGACCAACTGGTTACAAACCAGCAGGAATAAAGTAAAGTGGGAAATTGGTACACCTGGTTTCAAAACTTGCTTTGGCTCGATCCACTAAAGCAATCTTTTAAATTTTATTAATTCTTAAAACCCTTTTTGGTTAATGTAATAGCTTTGGTTTTATTTATTTAAATATAAATTATTTTGAAATAGTATTATTAAAACCACAAAGTTTTAAAGCTTTATACCATACATTTCAACATGTATTTTAAACCAAAGTAAATGATTGGTTCCAAAAGAGGATCATGAACATGACTTCTTTGTTAATAACTAACTTAGTTTGATATATATTATGATATTATTTGAGTAGGTGGTATTAATTATCACAGACAAATTTTCTAAATATTTGGGTACAATAAAAATATATTGATTAAAAACGACGAGCATTGCAACTTATATGTATATATGTATTTATTACAAACTACGACTGGAATTTAAAATAAACTAGTGATTATACATCCGTAACTTATTTTAGTCTATCTATGTTATAGAAGTATTATGCTCAACGTGCCTTTATGTAAAGTTGATTCTAGGCAAGTTTCTTTTAAAGTTTCTAGCTCATAGGCGGCATAGGTACTAGCACTGGTTTGGGTCGTTCGACTATAAGTTAGCATTTACTGCTGTAGTGGCTAACATATGGAGATTTATCCATTGTTCATCTAATTCATCTTTCCATGGTAATTTATTGTCTGTTTGTTTCCTGGGTTTGTGTATTTATTTGCTTATAAATTTTCGCTTCCTTTGGTTGTGACTTCTTTATTTTCTCTCGACTTTTACTAATAATCCAATTTCTTTTCTTAGTGGTAAATGGTTTCTTAGACTGTGCTTTACGAATAAATTCCTTCCTCAATATCTGCTGAGTATTCTGAGGGATTTGGTTGGAACGAGGTTCCTTATCTTTTGGTGAACTATCTAATTGACGATAGATGTCCGAAATTCTTTGTTTACCCACACTGTAAACTAACAAATAAGCAAATAATATAAAACATATAATCACATAAGTTATTTCCTAACACAGAATTAAAATTTAAGTGTCAGCAGAACACTTCTTTGGCTTGAACCAGTGGCTAGGCTCTGATACCACCTTCTGTCACAACACCCGATCCCTAATACCCGGGAACGGGCGGCCGCGAACCAGTTTCGGTGGTATCGGTGTTTATTAATTATTTTGGCAGCGGAAATTTTATCAGGACCGTAGTTAGGAAATATTTTATCAGAGTAAAACCACCATATTTTATTTTTATAATCACATGGGTAAAACCCAAGATTCTTATTACAACATGTTTATAGGGATAACCCTTATTTTATTGAATTTAAAACATCGTCTTTTAGGTAACTTTTATAGCCACATTTTTTCCAAGCCGTCAGTGCTCTCGAGCTGGCTTTATTCTGATTGGCTTTCACATTTTGTTACCTGAAACGCGTTTTAAAAACATTTTATCAGCAAGAAATACTGGTGAGTGAATCCCAGTTTAATCAAAACAGGTTTTATCATTTCACAGTATTGAGGGCGATTACAATGTTTATATCTACCCAATTACTCATTCAGTAGTGTCACGTCTGACTGAGGGTCATATTACACATTGGCTAACTCGTCGTCCAATGGTAACGTTACTCACATTTTGTATACAAAACCCCAACATACCGGCATTAATTGTAGAATTACAAAGACTCAATCACTGCTAAATTGCATTATAAAAAGGTTAAGGTTTTGTAAAAACTGTTAATAAAAAGGAGATTACTCACAAAAAGGTTTACACAAAAAGAGGATTACTCACATTGCTAGTATAGGTCTTTTCTTTGTGGCTTCCAGGTTATAATCTAATTAAATAAACAATGCTCACGTGTTAGTATAATAACCCATTTTAACATTAGTAATACCCTCCCCGAGACGGCATTCCAACGACTACGTCGGGCAGAACCACGACAGCCGTTACGGAACCCTAGATCAATCGGGCAGAGTATCTAATACGTATCCAGGGGTTATGATACTTACAACGAGGCAGAGCTTCGCTAATTAGGGGGGTATAATACCCGAGTATAATAACTCTAATTCAGAATTTTGAGATTGAGAATGAATTGTGAACGAAATTTGGTTGAACCCGATGGCCTTCTTATATAGTTGCTGAACCTGGGTCTCTCGCGGCCCGCATAACATAAGCACAAAGCTTACGCGGCCCGCGTCAAAGCTGGGTCAACGCGTAGCTGTGCTGAGTCGATAACTAGCTTAGCCGGGTGTTGGGCCACGTGGCCGCACCGGGCTGCGCCACCTTTTTAACCTCTCGCGGCCCGCGTTAATGTTAAGGGATCCTTACGCGGCCCGCTTGAACTTAAGAAATCAAAGGAATCCGGTTACACCCTCATACGGCCCGCGTGAATGGTTGGGGTGGGTCTACGCGGCCCGCCTCAACTTACTATTTCTTGTTTTTAATTTATATATTGTATTTCGGGCTTGGTTTTCACATACAGGGTGTATTTTAGGAAGTGTAGGGTGTCAGAAAAATATTCGGGAGGGTTGTTATATTTTGGGTACAACTCCTATAGTGCACCCACATTAAGTATAGTAACCCAATTCCACTTTATCCCTACGTCACGAGACAGAACCCCAACGAATTTAGGCAGAGCCTTGACATACGTTACGGAGTCCTACGTCAGTCGGACAGGGTATCGGTGATCAGGGCTACAACACTTAAAACAAGGCAAAGTTTTTTGAAGTATTAAACAAACAAAAAGAAGTAGACTATAGAGGGAGGGCGATCAAGACGAACAACTGACATCCTATTTATAGTTGTGCTACGCTTGGTGGACACGAAAAGCATTAATTTTGAATGCAGTCATGCATACGTAACATTACAACTTCAATGTTAAGTCATATTATTATTTTATTTATTATAATCGATTATAATGTACACATGTAGGTTTAAACTTTTATTTTACAATTTCTTTGTTATATTTATATTATATATATATTATAATTAATTTAACTACTTCACTTATTTGGCGCGTATAACTTCTAAAATATGACGTTTTATAAAATAATGAATGTGCCATTAGAATGAGAATATTTTTGTCTACATTAGGGTCTAAGTTTTATTAAAAACGGAGTGAGTTCAAATATAAAGTATTTTTATAATTATTAAATGGTTCATACGCTTGCCCAAAATATCTCATATTTCCATTGGTCAACTTACCCATGAGGCATCCTTTTAATAACATAAGTTTTTATATAAATAAAAATTTTGGGAATGTTACATACTGTCACTCCATTAATTATACACAAACAATAGTGACAAACTTGATGCACTAAGCACAGTGAGCGGATAAACCAGTAAACATGCTGACATTGCCAGCACTAGACAGACATTGTTTTGAGGCCAGTATGAGCCAGGAATAGATTATTACACTAGTAGGTAGTGTAGGAAGGTGAGGACCATAAAACTGCATCACTAGGTGATAGTTATAGTGACCGGAAGTGCCTAAAACATACTTAAAGTGCAGAATTCTGCACTAAATACCAAAATTCAGCATTTAACAATGCTAGTAAAGTGCAAAAACTTGGCAAAATAGTTCCAGACATGTTCCAAAGTGTTGGGAATTTATTACAACATAAAAGACACTTTAAAGCTTTATTTAGCACTTTAACGAATCAATATCCAACCGAACAACCGAACTTTACCCGGGACATAAAAATTTTGTCAAATACACTGTTTTTACTTTTCTGAGCTAGTTAGGGTCCCCGAACACCCTAACACACTTTATATTAAATAACACATAACAACACCCTAACTAAACACTTACATCCTAACTAAATAAGTAACCAAGGATCACCACCCAACCCCATACCCCCCCCCTCCCCCATTCGACGGTCACAAGGGGTGACCCACCCCTTGCCTTCTTTTGATTATTTTAATTAAGATTGTTGGGTGATTGGAAACATATTGTATGATGGGTAAACTTGAGCTTGGGTTATAAATGGACACATAGGGTAAGACCTTCTCATTCACCAACTCAACATTCAACAAAAACTCTCTCCTTCCTCTTCTCTCCCCCACGACCGAACACCACCACCACCATATCTCCACCATCAAGTCTTGTTCAACCATTTCTCATACACTCAAAGGTGCAAGGAGTCCTACAAACAAGCTTGGTGCACTCGGAAGTTCAAGAACCGCTCTTGTTTTCTTTTATCCACCGCTTTTCGTAAATAAAACTTGATAAATATATAATTAGAATATATATTTTATAATAAAACGCTTGTGTGATTATGTGTTTATTATGTGAACTAGATATATTATTTTTAGGGTAAAAATAATATAACTTAAAAATACTGTGAAATTACGACTCCAAAATAATAACGCTCTCTCAAAACAAATATTTAAGTTACACAAGTATTATCATTACAACGCGAACTTTAAAACGTAACTTATGCATATTTCGGAAAAAAATACTCTTATTAGTATATTTTTGGTGAAATATTATTTTGGAAAACTTATGAAATAAAATATAATACTTTTGGGAAAAATATATATATTTTGGAATTAAAACATTTTAGACAAAGTAATTAAAATATATTTTTCAAGTGAGACTTAAAAATATATTTTCGGAATTATAAGCACACATGTATTATTACCCCCATCCTTGGGAAGGAAATACGAATATAAAATAATTAAGAAGTGTGAATACGAAATAGTTGCCTAACTATTTCCCAAAAACGTTAAACCTTAAGTCAAGGCACGGCCGTCCGTCTAATAGGAATTAGTACGTGTAGGTCGTCACGCAGCAGGTTGAGTTGGGATCGACTATTTCACGAGACGCACTTCTGTGAGTTCATGTCCCCCTTTTCTCTTAACTGTTTTCAGTTTTATAACTTCGGGGGTGAAATACATGTTACAATTATTTAGAACATTTTTATACGTGGTATGGTTAGCTTAAGGAGGGTTGGGACGTTCAGATCATGTGAGTGGTGGGTACAACGCTTAAAGCCATTAATCCTCGTTGTTAGGACCGAGGGACACAAGAGTGATAGATCTATTTGGGTGTAGTAAGCCCACACCCATGAGGTCAGGGTGACCCATAGAGGTGACTGTGTCTTACAGCCGAGGCCCGGTACAAATTTGCTAGGTTTGAGTTTTCCTGCATCACTTCACACATACTAGTGGCTTTGCAACCCAGTGGTGATCTCTTTTCCTTAATTGCTACATACCAGGAACATTTATACATTGGGACGTACTTTAACGATTTATAAACATACTCACTTTTACATGAACTCGCTCAACTTTTTGTTGATTTTTTTCAACCTGCATGTATTTCAGGGAATTAGTGGATCTGGCAAGGTATGCTATGTCGTCAAGCTGCGTAGGAGAAATGATGTCATCCGAGTTTAGGGATTGTGACTTTTGCCTGGACGAGTCACAAGTCTTAAACTGTGTTTTTAATTCATGTCTTTTGTTATGTCGTTGAACATGTTGTCTTTATGTCATGGGTGTATTCGGTTTGTTGTGTCAACTTTTTAAAACAATGTTGTCGTATTCTACTTTTTAAAACTTGTTGAATGGATGAACATCATGGTTTTATTTCCATTTAGCATTGTTGTGATTATGCTAAGGTATTAAGAAGTCACACCAAATAAACCCACGCTTCCGCAAAGCCAGGGTGTGACAGCTTGGTATCAGAGCATAGTTCATAGCGAACTAGGATTCTTTCTCGAGTCTAGACTATGATCACTAGGGCTCCCAGGAAAGCATTTTTTACATTGCATACATTATACGTCCAGATCCAGGATACAAAACATTTTTACAAACAAAAAGTACAAACACTTTTTCAAAATTTATGGTTCAGTCTTGGTGACTCGGGGAGTTCAGCCCTAGAGGCTGGGGAGGTTCAGTCATAAAGACTGAGGGGCCAATCTTAGAGATTGGGGAGGTTTAGTCTTAGAGACTGGGAGGTTGGTCTTAGAGGCCAGGGAGTAGTCTGAGAGATTAGGAGGTTCAGTCTGAGAGGCTGGGAGGGTAGTCTAGTGAGACTAGGAGAATTACTTGTTTGCTTATTGGTGACTAACATGTTTATTTGATTATATGTTGATTATTTGTGCATATGTGTGGTTGTGTTACAGACATCATGCCATCATCATCAGACACAGGAGTTTCAGACACCCTGGATCCTATGGCAGTTGTGTCCGATGACGAGATTCCATCCGAGCGAGAGGTCTACACTTCAGACACCACCAGTACCGATGACGACGATTTCCAGCCCTTTGCGCTGCCTGACATCGGAGTTGAGCCTGCTGATGGCCTTCCCGCCGGGGATTTACCACTTGCGGTGATCCCTGCTCCTATACCGCTTGCTGCTTACCCAGTAGTAGACATGCCACTCGATGTTGTTTCTGACGACGACATCGATCTG
Organism: Helianthus annuus; assembly: GCF_002127325.2. Classification (NCBI taxonomy): domain Eukaryota; kingdom Viridiplantae; phylum Streptophyta; class Magnoliopsida; order Asterales; family Asteraceae; genus Helianthus; species Helianthus annuus. The sequence goes on along the minus strand of NC_035447.2, from coordinate 32,996,896 downwards.
TTTGAGGAGGACCCACCTGAGGCTGACCATGAGGGCGGGGCCCCTATCGTTGCTGATGTCATTCTTCCCATCGCTGAGGCCCCTACAGAGGAGCTTCCTGCTGATTCACCTGTCCCAGATTCCTTTGAGTCTGTGGCATCTGCATCTTTACACACTCAGGGAGTGCAGCATCACTCTTCAGACTCCGACCCTGACATGGCGTTATCAGCTGCACCTGCTCCCGTACACGACTTTGAGTTTGATCACGAGGTTGACGATGATTTTGATCCTGTCTTTCCCCCTGGTTTTGATCCTGACCAGGATATCGAGTTCATTCACCTGGACCAGCCCCTAGAGGCGCCTGTAGCCCCTATCGATCCTTTGTTTGATGATCCAGCTGATTTTGATATGGATTTCGTTGACCCGGAGCCTATCGTGGCCCCAGAGCCTGTAGCTGCTCCTGACCCTGCATTAGAGCATGACCCTGTTCATGATGATGCACCAGCCATTGCACCCTTTGTTGATGATGTACCCGTTGCTGATGCTCCTATTGACTCTCCAATCTTGATAGAGGATCATGTTGTTGCACCATTTCCTGATCCTGTGCCGGTGCTGTTCGCGTGCACCATTTGCTACTCATGTAGATCCACGTTACGCCGACACCCGTAACGGGTGGATTGATGACAATGACGATTACCCACCATTTGTGTTACCTGTTACACCTCCAGTAGCCACAGTTTCAGCACCCGTTTCAGCACCCACTGATATCCCATAGTTTCCCCCACACACCACAGACGCTCACCGCACTGATCTCCCTATTACGTTCCTTCAAGACATACCACCACCGCGTCCTGGAGAGGGGTTATCTAGGCAGCCGCCTGTTTCTGCTCCACCCATGATCACCTTTTCCATTCACATCACAGTTTCCCCATGTTGCACCACCTACTGCACCATCTTTCACTCCATCGAGCGAGCCATTTTTATGGACTACGCCCCCTATCATGCCATTGTCTGATCCGTACCACCCATACCATGTTGGGTACTCTACGGAGGACATCCTTACTTCTTTGATGATACAGCAGGAGGCATTGACACGTCGTATTCAGGATTTGGAGAGAGCTCCACGTCCATCATGTCATTGCCAGACCCCGTTTGTAGCACCGCACCCTCCGCGTCCACTTTCCCCCGACTCAGACGCTCGCTTTTGGGCTTCCGAGCAGCAGATAGCATATTTGCTGCGCGTCTGTCGTGCTTTAGAGGAGGACTGGTTACATATGTGTCGCCTGTATTACTCTCGTTTTCCTCCTCCTCCTCCGCCATCAGCATAGGCATTTTGATTCGACGCAGGTAGACTTTTGGTGAGAAGACCGCGATTGTGCCGACTATACAGCTTTTCGCAGACCGCATTTTGATGTCATGACTTTTGATGTTTTGTATTTTGGTTGTTGTTGTAGCTGACTAGATAGTTCGGACAAGGGCGATGTGGCCCTTGGTCACTGTTGATGTACGATACAGTTATGAACTTGTAAACACTACATTGTGGTCTTGGTTTTTATAGTGCAATCGCAGTATTCTCATTAAATGCATTGTTGGATTATTTATTTTAAATTTATAACATGAGATGTTATGTGCTTGATGAATGTTATTACGTACGCATACTATTTATTTATTATGACCTGACCAACGTGAATCATCTTTTAGAAGATGCCACCGAGACGTGATCCGCACATGCCCACTAATGAGGCAGAACTCCAAGGAATCATTGCCGCCGCTGTCGTACAATATGCTGTTTCTCATGCAGAAACAAGTGGAAATATCTCTCAAAACCACGACAATAACAATCCACCTAATGGTAATGTTAAGTCGTTTGAGATATACTATGATACATTTGGATATTTATAGCACGTACGCTAATACTATTTGTAAATCCAAACGTATGTGCAGGGTGCACTTACAAGCAATTTCTCGATTGCAAGCCCGTGAATTTCGACGGCACAGGAGGTGCTGTTGCGTTTGTTAGATGGGCTGAGAAGACTGAGTCTGTTCTTAGAATGAGCAAGTGTGCTCCCGAGCAACAAGTGACCTACATCTCAGGGCTATTTCTGGATGGAGCCCTATCTTGGTGGAATTTGCAAGTGCAAACTCTTGGTGAAGCTGCTGCTTATGCGATGTCATGGAATGAGCTGAAGGAGCTCATGAGAAGGAAGTACTACTCACGTGCTGAAATTCAGAAGCTGGAGACTGAGTTCTGGAACCTAAAAATGGAAGGTCCCGAGATTGCAGAGTATGTTCAGAGATTTCACGATTTTGTCCCATGTAGTGCCGTACATGGTCACACCGGAGTTCAAACGAATTGAACGCTTTATCTGGGGATTGGCACCTCAGATCATGAGTATGGTTACTACTTCCAAGCCCGCAACCATCACAGAAGCCATAGATCTCAGCGTGGCTCTTACTGAGGAAGCTATTCGATTGAACAAGTTCTCGAATTCTGAGCAGAAGAAGAAAGAGACTCATGTGGAGTCGTCTGGTGAAAACAAAAGGAAATTTTCGAACTTCAAGCAAGGTACAAGCAATGTGAACAAGAAGGGTGAATCAAGCACACTGGCCAGAGCTGCAACCGGTGTTGAGAACAAAGGAAAGGGTTACATGGGCACTCTGCCCAAGTGTGGATTATGCCAGTATCATCATGCTGGTCAGTGCAGAAATAGAAAATGTGAAACTTGTGGGAAAATTGGCCACTTGAAGGATACTTGCTGGGGTGGTTCAGGCTAGGATGGCCAAAGGGGTTTTGGTAACAACAACTGCGGTGGTAATGGAAACCGGCCGCAAGGGAATAATGGAGGAAATGGTAATCCTGGGAACGTTGCGAATCAAGCTGGGAATGGGAATCGCAACCAAAACAACACTCAAGCTGGAAACAGAGGTGGTAATGGTCAAGGACCCGGATGTTTTAATTGCGGAGAAGTTGGGCACTTTAAGAAGGAATGCCCAAAGCTGAACCAAGCCCGTGGAAGAATGTTTAACATCGGAGCAAGGGAAGCGCGCCAGGATCCCAACGTTGTTACTGGTACGTTCCCTATAAATCAACGCTTTGCATCTGTTCTGTTTGATACTGGTGCCGACTATAGCTTTGTATCGTTAGAATTTAAGAACATGCTTGGGTTAACTGCTAGTAAGTTAGATGTTCCATACTCAATTGAACTGGCTAATGGAAAGCTAGCTGAAACGAATGAAGTTTTCAGAGGTTGTGTAATCGAGCTGGGAGAGCGTGAGTTCACTTTGGATCTACTACCAGTCGAGCTGGGAAGCTTCAACGTGGTAGTAGGGATGGATTGGTTGTCAAGCAACAAAGCCGAGATTGTTTGTCACGAAAAGACCATTCGCATCCCAATAGAAGATGGAGAAACGATCGTGGTTCACGGAGAGAAGGGCGATACGCCTTTGAGAATCATCAGCTGTCTGAAAGCTCGAAAGTGTTTACAGAAGGGACGTGTTGCCTTTTTGGCACACATCGTGGATAAGGAAGCTGCTGAGCCGAAGATTGAAGACATCCCAGTAGTAAAGGAATATCCTGAAGTCTTTCCAGAAGACTTGCCAGGATTGCCACCTCAAAGGCAAGTTGAGTTCCACATAGACTTAGTTCCAGGCGCCGCGCCTGTGGCCAAGGCACCCTACCGACTCGCGCCTTCGGAGATGCAGGAGTTGTCGACGCAGCTCCAGGATGGTAGTTTTCATATGTGTATCGACTACCGGGAACTGAACAAGTTGACTGTCAAGAATAGATATCCTCTGTCGAGAATTGATGACCTGTTTGATCAGTTGCAAGGTTCAAGTTTCTATTCAAAGATCGACTTGCGATCAGGATATCATCAGTTGAGAATTCAAGAGGAAAGTATTCCTAAGACTGCTTTTAGAACTCGTTATGGACATTACAAGTTTCTGGTGATGCCGTTTGGATTGACAAACGTGCCAGCCATTTTTATGGATTTGATGAACAGAGTTTGTAAGCCGTACCTCGATAAGTTCGTAATCGTATTCATTGATGATATCTTGATCTATTCGAAGACGAAGGCTGAGCACGAACAACATTTAAGAGCTATTTTGGAATTACTTAAGAAGGAAAAGCTGTATGCCAAGTTCTCGAAGTGCGAGTTTTGGTTACGCAAAGTCCAATTCCTTGGACATGTGGTGAATGGAGATGGAATCCATGTGGATCCCACCAAGATTGAAGCAATAAAGAATTGGGAGACTCCAAAGACGCCAACCGAGATTCGGCAATTCTTAGGTTTGGCTGGTTATTATCGAAGATTCATTGAGGATTTCTCAAAAATCGCTCAACCTTTGACTTCCCTCACGCAGAAAGATAAGAAGTTTGATTGGGGAATCAAACAGGAAGAAGCGTTTCAGTTCTTGAAGGACAAGCTCTGTAATGCACCGATCTTATCGCTACTAGAAGGAACGGATGATTTTGTGGTATACTGTGACGCCTCGCGTCAAGGTTTAGGATGTGTGTTGATGCAGCAACAGAAAGTTATAGCATACGCTTCTCGCCAATTGAAGGTTCACGAGAAAAATTATACCACGCACGACTTGGAGTTAGGCGCAGTGGTATTTGCGTTAAAGATCTGGCGACATTATTTGTATGGTACACGATGTACAATCTTCACTGATCACAAGAGCATGCAGCACATATTTGACCGGAAGGAACTAAACATGAGACAAAGACGCTAGGTTGAACTGTTGAACGATTACGACTGCGAAATTAAGTATCATCCAGGGAAGGCGAATGTGGTCGCTGATGCCCTAAGTCGAAAGGAAGGGATCAAGCCCATAAGGGTTAGGGCTCTAGAGATGATTATCCAGACAGATCTCTCATTGCGCATTCGTGCCGTGCAGAAAGAAGCTCTCAAGGAAAGGAATATTGAGGAGGAATATCTCCATGGGATGGAGAAGCAGTTAGTGCCAAACGAGGAAGGAACGTTATGTTTTATGAAACGAATTTAGGTTCCTCTATTTGGTGGTTTGAGAAAAGTTATTTTTGATGAAGCTCACAAGTCACAGTACTCTATCCATCCAGGAGCGCATAAGATGTACCAAGATCTTAAGGATTTCTACTGGTGGCCAAGGATGAAAGGCGATGTTGTCGTTTATGTTAGTAAGTGTTTAACGTGCGCCAAGGTAAAAGCCGAATACCAGAAGCCTTCAGGTCTTCTGCAGCAACCTGAGATACCCAAATGGAAATGGGAACAGATTTCGATGGATTTCATAACGAAACTGCCAAGAACGCCCAAAGGTCACGATACTATTTGGGTAATAGTAGACCGTTTAACGAAATCTGCGCATTTCTTGCCAATCAGAGAAAAAGACAACACGAGCAAATTAGCTGAGATATACATGAGAGAGATCGTTGCACGACATGGAGTGCCTCTCTCAATCATCTCTGATAGAGACGGAAGGTTTGTGTCAAGGATTTGGCAGTCCTTTCAGGAAGCATTCAGATCTCAGTTGAACCTGAGTACAGCTTTTCACCCGCAAACTGATGGACAGAGCGAACGAACGATTCAGACATTAGAAGACATGTTGTGACTTGCGTTATGGATTTAGGTGGAAGTTTGGATACCCACCTACCATTGGTCGAATTTTCATACAACAACAGTTATCACGCAAGTATTCAAGCCGCACCGTTCGAAGCTCTTTATGGACGCAAATGTCGATCACCGATCTGTTGGGCTGACGCAGGTGATAGACAGTTAGTTGGTCCGGAAGTGGTCCAGGAAACTACTGACAAGATTTCACAGATCCGAGAACGCATCAAGGCGGCTCGCGATCGACAAAAATGTTATGCGGACCGAAGAAGGAAACCTCTGGAATTCGAGGTAGGAGACATGGTTTTGCTGAAGGTTTCACCTTGGAAGGGTGTGGCACTGGGAAGTTGAATCCGCGCTATATTGGTCCATTCAAGATTCTGAAGAAGGTTAGTAGCATATAAGTTGGACTTACCTGCTGAACTCAATGGTGTTCACGATACATTCCATGTATCAAACCTGAAGAAGAGTCCAACACAAGAAACTGTTGTCATTCCTGCTGACGAAATTCATATTGACGACACGCTCCACTTCGTTGAGGAACCGATTGAGGTTACGGATTGGAAAATAAACAAAACACACAGGAGTAGTGTCAAGCTCGTCAAAGTTCGTTGGAATGCAAGACATGATCTAGAATTCACATGGGAACGTGAGGATCGTATGAAAGAAAAGTACCCCCATTTATTTCCTAAGACCCCTGCAACTAGAAGCAGAGCCTAAAATTTCGGGACGAAATTTTCTTAATGGGGGGAGAATGTGACAACCCTCACAAATCCAGGTATCCGTACAAATTAATTAATATTTAATTAGTGCTTAATTACTGTGCTTGATCTCAATGATGATTAAACTGCTTTCTGTTTTCTGATACATACATACTCATGCATCATACCTTATTACTCTCACTCCATTAATTATACACAAACAATAGTGACAAACTTGATGCACAAAGCACAGTTAGCACAGTGAGCGGATAAACCAGTAAACATGCTGACATTGCCAGCACTAGACAGACATTGTTTTGAGGCCAGTATGAGCCAGGAATAGATTACTACACTAGTAGGGAGTGTAGGGAGGTGAGGACCATAAAACTGCGTCACTAGGTGATAGTTATAGTGACCGTAAGTGCCTAAAACATACTTAAAGTGCAGAATTCTGCACTAAATACCAAAATTCAGCATTTAACAATGCTAGTAAAGTGCAAAAACTTGGCAAATAGTTCCAGACACTTTCCAAAGTGTTGGGAATTTATTACAACATAAAAGACACTTTAAAGCTTTATTTAGCACTTTAACGAATCAATATCCAACCGTAAAACCGGACTTTACCCGGGACATAAAAATTTTGCCGAATACACTGTTTTTACTTTTCTGAGCTAGTTAGGGTCCCCGAACACCCTAACACACTTTATATTAAATAACACATAACAACACCCTAACTAAACACTTACATCCTAACTAAATAAGTAACCAAGGATCACCACCCAACCCCATACCCCCCCTCCCTCATTCGACGGTCACAAGGGGTGACCCACCCCTTGCCTTCTTTTGATTATTTTAATTAAGATTGTTGGGTGATTGGAAACATATTGTATGAGAGCTTGAGTTATAAATGGACACATAGGGTAAGACCTTCTCATTCACCAACTCAACATTCAACAAAAACTCTCTCCTTCCTCTTCTCTCCCTCACGGCCGAACACCACCACCACCATATCTCCACCATCAAGTCTTGTTCAACTATTTCTCATACACTCAAAGGTGCAAGGAGTCCTACAAACAAGCTTAGTGCACTCGGAAGTTCAAGAACCGCTCTTGTTTTCTTTTATCCACCCCTTTTACGCATTGTTTCTCCCCTAGCCTTGTGCTAGTAGTAAGTGTTCTAAAACATCATCTTGTTCTTGATTTTAGTGGTTAATAGATGGTTGAATGATGAAATGATAAGAAACACTAATGAACATAATCTAAAGTCTTGAACATAAGTGTTAAAGGGTGGATAAAGAGAAAATATATGGGTAAATCATGTAGATCTTGTGTAGTTATGATTATTTGATGTTGTTTGTTAGTAGAAGTAGGATGGATCATCATCTAGACATACTAGATCATGTTCAAGAACATGAACTAGTAAGATGTAAGTGTTAGAAACATGAAGGATGATGAAACCATCCACCCATGAACTTGAAACTTGAATAAACATATTTTTTCTTGAAAAATAAGGTTACAAACTTGTGGATCTAAAGATCTACAAGTGGTTTTTTGGAAGAACCAAGCGAAGAATATTAGTTTTGCTAAAACCCGGATCTTGTATGAACTAAAAGCATTTTTAGTAAATAAACAAGTGTGTGAACACTTGTGTAACAAGAAAATTTAACATGGAAATATTTTTGTAAATCATGACTAGAAGTTGTGAAACTTCAAATTCCTTAAAAATAAAGTTTTCGAGAAACTAAACTTATTTTTAGAGATAACAAAACCTACTAAATGTGTTAGTGACTTACTACATATTTAGTTCATGAGTTTATGATTTAGGCTTATTTTGTCAAGATTAAAGATTGTATGTTGTTGGTTATTGATTGTTTGAATGACTTCTCAAAAGAAAATGATATGCTAAAAGCATGGACATCTCCATTTACAGAGGAAACTCTGGCGAAATTTTTCTAAAAATATAACACTTAGAAATATTTTTATAACAAATGGTTACAAATATATTTTTAACTTGGATTTTCAAAATAAACTTCGCCATGACTTTTATTTCAAAAAATTACCAAGTATCGGAGGTGGATTTTCGTAAATAAAACTTGATAAATATATAATTAGAATATATATTTTATAATAAAACGCTTGTGTGATTATGTGTTTATTATGTGAACTAGATATATTATTTTTAGGGTAAAAATAATATAACTTAAAAATACTGTGAAATTACGACTCCAAAATAATAACAACGCTCTCACAAAACAAATATTTAAGTTACACAAGTATTATCGTTACAACGCGAACTTTAAAACGTAACTTATGTATATTTCGGAAAAATACTCTTATTAGTATATTTTTGGTGAAATATTATTCTGGAAAACTTATGAAATAAAATATAATATTTTTGGGAAAAATATATATATTTTGGAATTAAAACATTTTAGACAAAGTAATTAAAATATATTTTTGAAGTGAGACTTAAAAATATATTTTCGGAATTATAAGCACACATGTATTATTACCCCCATCCTTGGGAAGGAAATACGAATATAAAATAATTAAGAAGTGTGAATACGAAATAGTTGCCTAACTATTTCCCAAAAACGTTGAACCTTAAGCCAAGGCACGGCCGTCCGTCTAATAGGAATTAGTACGTGTAGGTCGTCACGCAGCAGGTTGAGTTGGGATCGACTATTTCATGAGACGCACTTCTGTGAGTTCATGCCCCCTTTTCTCTTAACTGTTTTCAGTTTTATAACTTCGGGGGTGAAATACATGTTACAATTATTTAGAACATTTTTATACATGGTATGGTTAGCTTAAGGAGGGTTGGGACGTTCAGATCATGTGAGTGGTGGGTACAACGCTTAAAGCCATTAATCCTCGTTGTTAGGACCGAGGGACACAAGAGTGATAGATCTATTTGGGTGTAGCGAGCCCACACCCGTGAGGTCAGGGTGACCCATTGAGGTGACTGTGTCTTACAGCCGAGGCCCGGTACAAATTTGCTAGGTTTGAGTTTTCCTGCATCACTTCACACATACCAGTGGCTTTGCAACCCAGTGGTGACCTCTTTTCCTTAATTGCTACATACCAGGAACATTTATACATTGGGATGTACTTTAACGCTTTATAAACATACTCACTTTTACGTGAACTCACTCAACTTTTTGTTGATTTTTTTCAAACTGCATGTATTTCAGGGAATTAGTGGATCTGGCAAGGTATGCTATGTCGTCAAGCTACGTAGGAGAAATGATGTCATCCGAGTTTATTAAGGATTGTGACTTTTGCCTGGACGAGTCACAAGTCTTAAACTGTGTTTTTAATTCATGTCTTTCGTTATGTCGTTGAACATGTTGTCTTTATGTCATGGGTGTATTCGGTTTGTCGTGTCAACTTTTTAAAACAATGTTGTCGTATTTTACTTTTTAAAACTTGTTGAATGGATGAACATCATGGTTTTATTTCCATTTTGCATTGTTGTGATTATGCTAAGGTATTAAGAAGTCACACCAAATAAACCCACGCTTCCGCAAAGCCAGGGTGTGACATATATTATAATAAGCGGGCCCAATTTTTCGTTTCGCCCAGGGCCCAATTTTTTTTATTATTCTCGAAGACGGCCCTGGGCGACGGCTCAGGGCCAAAAATCTTACGGGGCTTGGTAGTGGTGGAACCTCCTCCGGCATAGCAAATTTCGTACCGAACCACCATCTTATGTTACGTTTATTTATACATTAACCCTTCAATTATCGTCCTAGCTGATAGAAAAATAGAGAAGAAGAAAGTAGTGTGGCCCTAACATTATTCTCCGATGAGTTGCGGCGCTAGTTTTATAAAAAGTGAACCTAATTTTTACAAACTTAAAACAGATTACGCGTCTCTACTAAAGACGACGCGACTGTTTCCCAGGGTACAACAACCGAAGCAGTATGTACTGCCGAAGATGGCTCACGCGCCCGAGGTTACATTGAGTAATTGTAGTGTTTGAACTTTTGGAACAAATAAGGATGTGATGGTGGTGGAAAACAAGTAGAGAGTACTCCTCTCTCTAGTTGGTCTTCAAGTGTTATCCTCCTTCTAGTATTCTAATGTATTAAGCAATACCATATTCTTATATAACAAAAAGAAGCCCATAGCCTACTAATTGTACAAGAGTTAAGGATTGGTGAAAGGTTTCACTTAATTAGAGACATAAAAACTCTAATAAAACTAGTTAAATGTCATCAAGAAGCAGAGTTTCTCTTTTGTTCACCACATGAAGATTCTAATTAATATTTATAATTTCATTAAATTATAAATATATTAAATATCCATACACCAAATTTCCAACATTCACCTTGTATTGTGTATTTGTGTTTAGAAGATGAAGTGATAAAAGAGCATTCCCCTAATGATAGTATTATTGGGCTTTTAAATATTTAGTATCCCTCACCCCTCTCTCACACATATATACGTACTAGGTTATAACTCCGTATATTACACGAGTTGAATAAATAAATTTTATATACTAAATAATAAAACAATATATCTTTAAAAACCTCATTTATTGCATGGGTTGAATAAATATAATTTTATATATTAAATATTAAAAAGTTATATCTATAAGAACCATTTTGTACGGGTTGAATAAATGTAATTTTATATACCAAATAAAAAAGTTATATCTTTAAAACCACGTGTATTGCACGGGTTGAATAACTGTAATATTGTTTACCAAATAATAAAATAATACATCTTTCAAAAACCTTATTTATTACACGGGATGAATAAATGTAATTTTATATACCAAATAATAAAAAAATACATCTTTAAAAATATGCGCATTACACGGCTTGAATAAGTGTAATTTTATGTACTAAATAATAAAAAAATATATATCTTTAAAAAACCTCGTGTATTGTACGAATTGAATAAATCTAATTTGATATATCAAATAATAAAAATTTATATCTTAAAAAACCTCATGTGTTACATGGGTCGAGTAAATGTAATTTTGTATAGTGAAAATAAAAATATTTAATACATTAATACAAAGTTTGGTTTTCATGATAAAAATAGATTATTCTGTTGTTGCAAAATTTGTGAACAAAGTCTCAATAAATTTAACCCTTTATTTAAAACTCCGTAAATGTATAAATGATAAATAATATTAGTTATTTTTATTGTAAGTTTCGTAAAATCTACTTGATGCCAAACTAAACAAAACGTTCAAATATAATTAATCAAATAAATAATTTTATAAATGAGGAGATTAAACTAAATAATAATTATCCATAAGATATTAAATTAATAATATTTAGTAGGAGGGTTATCTATAATATAAGATATTAAACTAAATAATATTTAGTAGGAGAGTTATCTATAATTAATTAGAAAAGATTACACTAAAAGAATAATTATCTATAAGAGATGGCCTAATATGATGACAAGTGTCCTGAAAGTGGTTTCTTTTATTATATAGTACTAGCGGTAAGACCCGTGTGCAAACACGGGTCGTTTCTTAGAAAACCATGCATAACACATGTTGATAGAACATATAGATACATGTATAGATATTGTATGAAAATGTGTTATCTATTATAGCTAAAAGACAACTATAAGTAAATATAAAAGATATTTAACAAACTTAATAAAAGATGTCTAAAAGATGTCTAACAAACTTAATAAAATTCATCAGTTACATATGATTATTTCCATTCTCTTATTCAAAAAAGAGAGTATCCACCCATTGACAATGTAAATTGTTATAAACATAAGTACATATAAAAGATGTCTAACAAACTTAGTAAAATTCAAATACTACTTAACTTTAACAAACATTAACTAAGAACATACGATCACCTGCCTAAACAACACACATCAAACCTCACTCAAGAATTTGTTACGCAGCAACATGTCCTTTGCTACATGTTGTGATATGGTTAAATATGCTACTGCAAACAATGTAACAGCTGCTGATCCAACAATCTCCCTATACAACAGATGATACAAAAACCCTTCTTTATTACTGATTTTTATTTCTCATCAACATCTCCCTGATTTGTCCTTTGAATTGTAGTTCAAATCCAGGGAGAACATGTCTTCTTCATCATCCCTCTCAAGTTGAAAGTCCAACAAATCTTGGAGATCGTATGCATTCAGATTATATGCACTATCCATTTTAATCTCTTCAACACTACCATCTGATCTGATCAAAGTCAATACTTGGGTTTTTGAGCATGACTTCCACTTTACTATTTTTGGATCAGTTGGTTTTCTTGGGAAAAGAATTATTAAAGATGAGTTTGGTGATTGTGGTCTGCTAACCAAATTTGAAATTGATTAAGACAAATCAGATGATGAGAGAAGGTTTTCGGAGTACCGATTTTTAGAGACAGAGCAGCAGTTGTAGGATAGACTGGGTTTTGAAGAACATTTTAATGTTCAGCTCTAACTTCTTCCAGCTTTTTGTAGGTCTCAACTATCTTTAGTTTAGACCATCTTGCAATGGATCTAACTGGACCATAAACAGCAGCCACAAGCTCTTCTCTCATTCTTGCAGCCACAAGCTCTTCTCTCATTCTTTTAAACTTCAATACCTCATCTGAATCCACTGTTTTGACTTTCTTCCAATTAGGTGGAGTTGGCTTTACCAGAGGATCACTCTTCATTTTTGTGATTATGTCGATATGAGTTTTTCTCTTACGTGTGGAGATGATTTCTTGTCACACCCCAACCGATGGCGGAATCATCGGGGCGCGGCACTGAGCGAAACAGATTGTTCAAAGAAATTCCATAACAACTATTATTACCAAATAGTTTTAAATATCACGTCCCATACCGTGACCCATAAGATAAATCTAGTTATTACAGTCATAGGTATCCTTTAAACAAAACAAGTTCCGACAACTCAGATTTAAACACATAAATGTAAATTGTCTTGGTTTCTAGACTCTTCCTAGCCTCGATTTCATCACCACACGTCTAAGCATCTTAGCAACTTAAGCACCTGTCACATACGTTAAAATAAAGTCAATACATAAAATGTAAAGGTGAGCATACAAGTTTGATAATAGCATATAGAGTTTGAATAGTTTACGCATAACCAGCACGTACACAGAGGGCAATGATGCATGTAAATTATCGACATGGACCTATCAATACCAGTGACTGCGGGTTGACTGTCCCAGACAGTTCGCAATACATGATCACCACCGTAAATCATGCAAGTGGATTGTCCTTAACAACCCCCGTGTGAACGGGTGCTGAGTCCAAACTATAGTACTACGTTGCTAAGGCAGGTAGACAGCTTTCCACGTGTAAACATAATAACAAGCATACATTTAATCACGTAATACATGCAATCGGTTAGCGTTCAAGTAGTTTGTATAGTGTGTTCGATTGTGATTTTGATAGGTAACGTATGTACCACCCAAAAGTGCTAAAGCAAAAAGGGTTCGAGTATACTCACAGTGATTGATTGTGGATTGAAGGGAGCGCTAAGAGTAAGATTAGCCTGAATAGTTCGATAGCATAACGATAAGTAACGCGGAAAAGCAAACAAGTATGGATGGATCGAATGGGCTGGTCGATCGAACGGCAGGTTCGATCGAACGGCCTGTTCGATCGGCTGGTATATCCGATTGGACAGTCCTGTTCGATCGGCCGGTTGGCTCGATCGGCTGAACCATTCGAGTGGATTGTTTCTTCCTCTGGTGTGTTTGTGTTAGGGGATTTGAACTTTTGAAGTTTTTGTTGCAGTATTAGAGAACACTGAAGTGTTCCTACCCTTTCAAGTCGGTCGATCGAGCGGTTCGCTCGATCGGCTAGCTCACTCGATCGGCTAGCTCACTCGATCGGCTAGCTCACTCGATCGGCTAGGAGCTTCAGGGTTAGTCCTCAACTGAATGTCACTCGATCGAATAGTCTGTTCGATCGGCTGGCATTCTCTACCACGAACAAGTTGTGAAAACGATTAAGTGCTGAAGCATAGTATCTCATGATCCGAACAGTAATGTTTACCCATCGAGTGACCCATTCGATTGAACATTACTTCGTCAACACTATACTTTAAAAGTTTGGGAGTGTGGGACCATGTGCTAGCCGATCGGCTGGCCCGGTCGATCGGCTGGCATGTCCGATCGGCTGGGCTGTTCGGCAGCCTAGCCGTTCGGCCAGTATTTCTGACCTGGTCGGCCTTTCGTCTAACACTTGGTTGTTTGTTTATTTGTCATTCTTTCAAGGTATCTTGACAACGTGTTGAACAATGATAACCTTCGTTCCCACCTGTTCCCTTGGCTCGAACAGGAATCACCCAAGTCCGGCCGGTTGAACGGTTTGGAATGTCGGTTTAGAGTTTAACCGATATCGGGTTAACCTTGTATATAGAATCCGAATCTTGAACCCCTTAACTGTTAGAAGGATAGGTTAGCCGGTTCAAGCTCCGTTTCTATTGATTTGAAAGCATTGAGTGTAAAAGAGTTGAAAGAAAGTTGGAAATCCTTCTTTCAATCCTTCACATCATGAAAATGTTTAGATCTATGATGGATCTTAACTTGTTTATGTGGAAATCGGTTAGATCTAAGCTAATCATAGTGGAATGAGGCCAAAACATGATGTTCTTCAAGAACACCATGATAACATCACCCAAGAACACTTAGATCTTGGTGATTTCACGGTTAGGATCCAAGTTTTGAAAGATAGAAAGGTGTAGAATCAAGTAATGATCAAGATCGTACAAGGATTAGAGTGAAAACTTACCGGGATTGAGAGAAATCTGAATAAAAAGTGAAGAAGATAGCTGGTTCGGTCAGAGCTTTCCAAAAATGGAAAGTATGACAATGACAACCCTATTTATAGGCTTCTAAAAGAGGAAAGTGGCAGCCGATCGGCTGGGAGTTCCGATCGAGTGGGCTGCTCGATCGGCTGGCAAGGTGCTAGCCGATCGGCTGGCCTGTTCGATCAGGATGCTTCCTGTCCGATTCGCCACGCACTTTGAGTATTTTTGCGACGATTTTCGACGTTTCGATTTTGATGGACGATGATACGAATACGATGGAGTTCCTAGTCAAATTACTTTTAGTCCCAACCATTATATCTAACATACAATCTTCTATAAGTCATACTTCGTTGTCGGTTTCGATTAAATTCGATTGCCTTTCGAGTTTTGATTCGATTTTCGATTTGATTGCTTGAATACCACACCAAACATAAAGTAAACACGCACAATTAACACATAAGGCACACATACACGTATAACAATACCATAATTCGCATAATTCGAGTCTCGAGTTTGATTGATTGTTAGATCGGTTTGATTGCTGATTAGGTCAACTTTATCGCATTGTTACTTCCTATCATTCACAGTCGTAGATCGGTTCGCGTTAAAACACATTCGATTACTTCGATTCTTGCTGATTACAACACTTACTCCACATAATACAACTAAAACACAAAATCGACTATCTACAGTCAGAGAAAGTCAAAGTTGACTTGGACTTTGACTTTGACTTTGACATTCGAAAACACGGGGTGTTACATTTCTGGTGAAGGAGAATGTTTCGGTAGTGAAGATGAATGTATGGGAAATCTTTGTGACGTTGGAGATGGTTCGATTGTGGTTGGTGTAGTGAAAATGATCATGGCAGATGTTTGAGAAACTTCTGCTGAAACAACTAGTGTCTTAGCAGCTGTTTGGTAAACATCTGCTGATACTTTTGTGTTCCCAACATATATTGACAAAATAGGTGATGATGGTGTGGAAGGTATTTTCTCCTTCTTTTGTGGTGGTTTTTTTTTGGAGAAGGTTGGGATTTAGGTTGAGCAGGGGATACAATTTCTGTAGGATTAGCTTTTGAATTTGGTGACAACTTACTCAGTGAATCCTTCTCCCCCTTTTTGGCATCATTATCATCATCATCATCTTTCTCAAAGACTGATGTACAGGTGGAGCCAGTAAGTTTCAATAGATGTTCCTTAATGTTCATAATGTCTGCTTGTGTGTCTTTATACCTGGCATCAACCAAATTTCTGATAAATTCCAAACTGAAATTGCGGTTACTTTCAGCCAAATTCCTCTGAGCTTGAAGGATGGGTTGCATAGAATTCAAAAGCTCATTGGCAATTTCCTGTCTGGTAGGTTGACTTTTAAAAAGCTCTATCATCTGCTTAATCAATTCTTTCATTTCAGCAACATCTGTTTCAATGGTAGACACTCTAACCTTCAAATCCTTATAAGTTAATTCATCACATACTTTAATAGGATTATCTGAATTCCCACCTGTAGTGGTTGTATTTGTTTTGATAATAGGAGAAGTCTCCATATCATCAGAAACAGATGCCCCTTTTTCTTCGTTCTGCAGACTTCTCACTGAAGTAGAGATTACAGTTGTAACCTCATCAGTGGTTGCCTTCAAGGGAGTCTTAATGATGTAACCACTGTCCAACTGATCACCAATGGGTTCAACAGTTGTAGTGGCTGCTCCACTTGAACTACCACCAAGAGTTTCGTAATACTCAACGGGGATAACTTCTTCAACTGTTTGTAGGATAGGAGATTGAATTGGTTCAGACACAGTCATTTGTTGCGATCTACTCTCAGTAATGTGTGCATTAGAGGAACTGTTTTCTTTCTGAAATTCAATTGCTTCAAACAGAGGTAATATTGTTGATGGAACTTGAGTCGAGGGTTGTGGTGTAGAAAGCGTGATTGCCTTGGGAGAGGGACTTTTAAACATACTTTCATATGAAAGGTCTACTTCATGTTGTGGTGTCCTTGTACTTACAACATGATCCTTTTGTGAGGATACATGAGGAGTTTGGATGGGTTGAGATCTTTCCAACAACTGTGAGGAAGTAGCAACAGTGGTTTCAAGTGACATTTGTGTTGTCACTGCATTAACCTCTGGGATCTCATCTTCAGAGGAACCTTTTTATTTTGTTTGGTTTTGGTGGGCTTTTTGGATGTGACAACTTTCTTTTTGTGTTTTCCTGGTGTGTGTTTCACAACACCGGTTGTGGTGTCATGATCACCAGGAGCAGTTCTCTCAACAACAGAAGTTTGAGCAATTGATGCAGACGCATCTAAAACATGCTCATCCCCCTTTGTTTCAGTTGTTGAAACTTTTGACTCTTTATCCATAAGTTTAGTAAAAGTTTTACTTGTAAGACTATTTATTTGAAAAGCTACACCTTGTTCAAAATCTGTTTGTGATACTTGTTTTCGTAGGTAGTAGCTTAGAAGTCTTGGATACAACAGAAAAGCATTACTACGAACACCTTTTTTCAATTTTTTCACATTTTTCACATTATTCAACAAATCAGAAAATAATGCTTGTGATAAATTGTAATAAGATTTTGTTAAAATAGCATAACTCAAATACTAAATATTCAAAGGTATCTCATTAAATGCGGTGGTCTTGACTAAGAGACAAGTTAAAAGAGTACGAAACAAAAATTTCATTGGCGGAGGGAAGTTTGGTTTGTAGATAGTAACTTCCTTTAATTGTGCATCATACCCTCTTTCAATGAACTCTGTATGAAGTTCAAGTTTTTCAAAGTTTTTCTTACCTCCCAAGTCATCCAATGCAAATGTAGTGGAAATTGTAAAGGGAGAAATTCGTACCACACTTTCCCCGACCTTAGATGTGATGGCAACTGGATTATTATCTTCAGACTCTATTTCAGCATTAAACCAAAATTGTCGGAGTGTTTCTGTATGAACCGGAGCATCAGCAGTAAGAATTGATTTGTATTTTGATGACGTTAAAAGGTCAATTATTGAGTGATAGCTGGTATTTTTGCTGGTTTTCTTGAAGATGGGGAGGTAGTTGTGAGGGTTTTTGATGTTCAGAGACATGATCGGAGAAGAAGGTGATTTGGGGATGAAACAGGGTTTAAGTGGGAGGGTTTTTAATATGTTGGAAACTATTTTTGAGAATTTTGAATTCGAGACGGCAGTGGTAGAACCTCGATTTAGGGATGAAACAGCTTTTATATAGAGAGAAGAAGTGAATGCTGACATGGCAGTAGTTACAAATATTTGATGGCTAAGATCTGTCCACGTCAGAACCTCTCTTGCGACAACCGATGACAGTTGTTTGGAAACATCTGTTGGTCGTTGGGAACAGTGTGAGTCAAACAGTCGTTAGATAAACAGAAGTTATGAAAACAGATGATAACTTTCAGCAGTTGTTTTATCTTTAGCTAACATCTATCCACGTCAGAACCTCTGTTGTCATAATGGATGACAGTCAGTAGTATAGTAAATCAACAGTCATATGGATAAACATAAATTATGACAACAGACGGTACCCTTTAGCAGTGGATGTATTTTTAGGCAAGCAGAAGTTTCAAAAACAGTTGTTTTCAATCGGTGTAACTCAACAGTCGTAAGTCTAACATCTGTTATTAGCCCAACCACTGTTAGTATCAAATCCTCTGTTAAGCTTTTTAAGATTGAATATCATTTGTTGTTCGTTAACATATGTTGACCCATAGCAAACCTTTGCATCTTTACACATTTATGCATCAGCAGATCCTCTCTTTTGTCAGACTTTATGTGACAACCCGAGACCTCAAGGTCTTTTCCATACGAATCATTTGTTTCACAATCTTGCTCTACTTTTATAACTCTCTTTACATTGTATCTTGTGATTGAAAGTTGAATGATTAAGTACTGTTTGTATTTGAGTGATACGTGAAAACTTAGCACTGTGTTTGACCTTATTGAAAAGCACTCGACGAAAGAACTAGGTCCTTCGTCGCAGTCACCTCTCGGCGAAAAACTGTCATTCATCACAAACAACTTTCGTCGCCGGCCCAAATCATTCGAAGCCCAGTAGGGCCCAGTTTACCTATTTAATCTTATACACACACGTAACTCACGAAATCCTTGTTATTGCAAACCCTAACTCTCTCAAACGGTTGATGGCATACTTCATCCACCATTCCAGAGTTTTCTAATCGTAACTGGTTAATTTATCTCAAGGTTAGTTCACTGTTTTTTGTTCATGGGATCATTGTTTAATATGTAATTTTGTGTAGTGATGATCCTTGTGTGGTTAAACATACATTATTAGGGTTGGTTCGTATAAATGATGTCGTTGACTGTTAACACGCATACAATTAGGATGATCATGTTAATAAAAATCAGTTAGACAGGATGTATATGTGATAGGGATTCTTGATATGTTCGAAACTGTTTGGTGGTGAATAAGTTGATGATCTGATAGATTAACTTTCGATGGTTTATGGTCTGTGAATGTTATGTGTTTATGCTCGATGAAACTGTTATGTGTGGAACAAATTTGGATGCTCGATGATTGCTTGAAACTAGGATATTTACTAGTGCAATGATCGCTGTGGTTGAAACTGTTAGATTGTTAACTGTTTTTAGAGATCTAAGAATTGAAACTGTTTCATCACCTGATGAGGGGCGACGAAACATGTGGTTTTTCGCCACACATTAACTCGACGAAACATGTGGTCTTTCGCCACACATGGACTCAACGAAACATGTGGTCTTTCGCCACACATGGGATATTTTGGCGGGTTTGTAGATAGGGGGAAACAGTAGATTGATATGATACTTTTGATGATGAATAATCGTGTTGCAAGGTGTTAATGTTGCATGATAATAATAACTACTGATGAGAATCCTGATTTAACTTGTGTAGATAAAACACCCATCTGTTGTAGGTTGTTATGTGATAATCACATGAGATGTGAACGTGTATGAACTGAGTATATGTTATGTGATGTACGTTAGTACTTGTGATGAATGCGATCTCTGAAATACGTGACTTACTGTGTACAAAGATGTGACTTGATTGGTTATGTATCTAATGTTGATTGGTAACCACGGTAGGGTATAGTTGACCAACTTGGAACGGGTAAAGTAATGTAACATACCGAGCAATCTAAGGTGAGTTCATTTCTCTTGAGCATGCATCCCGGTGGTTGGGACAGCCACTGGATATCCCTGAGAGGGATAGGTTTTTGGGTAAATCAATTGGGTATTCCTAAGAGGAATACGTCATGTGGGTAAAATCTGGGATGTTGGATAATACACTCGTCCTATCACCTTTAAGTCTCATCTTGTTTGTTACCTGAGAGGTAACGGAGTATTAGTTGGTAGCGCTATCTAGGTTTGGCACCCTCACCCCGTACTTGAGAGGACGGGTGTGAACTAATGACTCAGTCATGCCCAATGCTTTGATAGAAGCATTGGGGAAAGGGCAAAATAAATCAGGAGCCATCTTGTATCCGAGGTATTATCAACATTGTAATCAATGAACGGAACTAAACACTTGGTAACTAACGTTTTCGTAAAACTATGAACTCACCAGTGTTGTCTGATACACGTGTGTGCATGCTCGCAGGTTATAGGTATGTCTGGATATGGAACTTGCTGTCTGGGATGCTGGAGTGGTCATGGGTCGAGGAACATGGAAACTTGTAACGAGACTAAATGATTTCATACACTTGGGTTTTAGTTAAACATGTATTATGCTTCCGCTGAACACGATGATTTGTATTTACTGTTTTGTAACACTTTATGTTAATGAATGAAAGATTTATTTAAAAATCTCGAATGAGTTCAATGTGATTGGTGGCTAGATCCTGGTACATCACACCCTCGCGGGGGTTTCCGCTTCGGGTATTTTTGGGGGTGTGACACTTTAGCTACAACACACCTTTTATAACAGCAAAATATACCGTAAATTCTTCCAAAAAACTGTTATTGATAAACAAAATTATATAATAATACTTATAGCAGAAGTTATATAATAATACTTATTCATCATTAGCCTAACCACTATTAGTATCAAATCCTCTGTTAAGCATTTTAAGATTTAATATCATCTGTTGTTCGTTAACATCTGTTGACCCAGAGCAGACCTTTGCATCTTCACACATTTATTTATCAGCAGATGCTCTCTTTTGTCAGACTTTAGCTACAACACACCTTTTACAACAACAAAATGTACCGTAAATTCTTCCAAAAAATTGTTATTGATAAACAAAATTATATAATAATACTTATAGCAGGCGTTATATAATAATACTTATTATCATTAGCCCAACCACTGTTGGTATCAAATCCTCTGTTAAGCATTTTAAGATTGAATATCATTTGTTGTTCGTTAATATCTGTTGACCCATAGCAGACCTTTGAATCTTCACACATTTATTCATCAGCAGATGCTCTCTTTTGTCAGACTTTAGCTACAACACACCTTTTATAACAGCAAAATATACCGTAAATTCTTCCAAAAAACTGTTATTGATAAACAAAATTATATAATAATACTTATAGCAGACGTTATATAATAATACTTATTCATCATTAGCCCAACCACTGTTAGTATCAAATCCTCTGTTAAGCATTTTAAGATTGAATATCATCTGTTGTTCGATAACATCTGTTGACCCATAGCAGACCTTTACATCTTCACATATATATTCATTAGTAGATGCTCTCTTTTGTCAGACTTTAGCTACAACACACCTTTTATAACAGCAAAATATACCGTAAATTCTTCCAAAAAACTGTTATTGATAAACAAAATTATATAATAATACTTATTCATCATTAGCCCAACCACTGTTAGTATCAAATCCTCTGTTAAGCATTTTAAGATTGAATATCATCTGTTGTTCGTTAACATCTGTTGACCCATAGCAGACCTTTGCATCTTCACACATTTATTCATCAGCAAATGCTCTCTTTGTTAGACTTTAGCTACAACACACCTTTTATAACAGCAAAATATATCGTAAATTCTTCCAAAAAACTGTTATTGATAAACAAAATTATATAATAATACTTATAGAAGATGTTATATAATAATTCTTATTCATCATTAGCCCAACCACTGTTAGTATCAAATCCTCTGTTAAGCATTTTAAGATTGAATATCATTTGTTGTTCGTTAACATCTGTTGACCCATAGCAGCATCTTCACACATTTATTCATTAGCAGATGCTCTCTTTTGTGAAACTTTAGCTACAACACACCTTTTATAACACCAAAATATATGGTAAATTCTTCCAAAAAACTGTTATTGATAAACAAAATTATACAATAATACTCAGGAATGACCGAAATAATTAAAATGAAGATGCGACAACAAAGATTAATACTATTAAAATTTATTCATTTAGTCAACAGTGGTAAATCAACAGTCGTTAGAATACACAGTTGTTTCATCATCAGCAGATGTTCTCTTTTACCAAACTTTAACTACAACAGACCTTTTACAACTCCAAATATTGACTCTCTGTAATTTGCAGGAGCACAGATTCTTCAAAAAACTTATATTAATGATCAAATTCTAAATATTTGTTTTATCATTGCACTCATCTGTTCACCATCAAACCAACCCTTGTTACTATTAAACCTCTGTTGACTTACCAAACAGATATTCAGACACAATGCAACATCAACATAATCTGTTCACCATCAAACCAACCCTTGACACTATTAAACCTCTGTTGACTTACCAAACAGATGTTCAGACACAATTCAACATCAACATAATCTAAATCTTACTCAAACACTAAATAACTAAAACACAACATGGATTCATAAATTAAAATTTATTCATTTATTCATGACATTAAATTTAAAACTCCAATAATTACATCACATACTGAACAACATTAAAGTTCAAATCTAACAATAACAGCAAGAATTAAGAAACTTTAGCTTCAACTCCATCGATTGCTGAACCTCTCGATGTATGTCCTTCAGCATCGCCATGAACTTCACATCTCTATCACTGCACTCTATATTACTGACAACACAAAGTTCACGAACGGAAGTTGAAGGCATCCGCATAAGATCTCTGGAAACCTGCTCTCTAGTGAACAGGCCAACTTGCAATCCATCAAAACATCTCTTCAGCTCTTAAAGAGTAGCCCTATCATCATACACCTGTTCCTCGATTTGCCTGACAAAACGCTGCTTTAAATCATCTGATTTTTGCATTTGTGAATGACGCCATTTGAATAAACTATATTACTCGACTTTCCTGAAAGTATGATATCTTCGTAGGAAAACGTGATGAAAAACAAGTGAAGTGACTATGAGTTTACATACTGAAATTTGTAATTGTGAAAACGTGTAGATTTAATATAAACATATTAATGTATATTTCAAAACAGCAGTCTTTTAATGCAAAAACCTTTTCAAACCCCAACTTTTATGGGAAAACTGTAAAATTAAATACCAAGAAACCCAAGGGACAAAATTTCGAAGTTCAAAGAACAAAAGCAGATTATCACAATTACAATCAACCTCTTCATTTACCATGTAGACGCGTTTTTAAACTCTATAAAAGACCGATGATTACTTTTGATTCAAAACATCAACAAATTGTTCTACAAATCACTTTCTGTCAAAAATTGTTCCAAATTAGAAAACTAACAAAAAATCTACATGGCAAACTTCAGCTTCTACCACTGGTCAGACACCAGCGTTGTTAAAACACAATTCTCGATGTGGTCACTCAAAGAACAAAGAACAGACGAAGAACTAAACAGTAAAGTCGACATAATCAATGACACTAATTACAACAAAACCTGGAACAACATAGCATTGCTCGATGAAGTCCTCCACTCTCCTCCATCAGAGTTCCAGAAGAATGCAGAAGAGTTTCTGACACAACTTCTAAAACAGGATCAGAAAATCTGCAACATGCTAACTGCCCTGAAATTCAAAAGAGAGCATGAAATCACATGGAGAAAGGCCAGAGTCTACGAAATCCTAGCAAGTGTTAACTCTAGCGTGTAATACTTTATAAATATTTCATTAAATTTCTATTTTTCTATGTAGTAGTTCATTTTAATAATATAAACATGCATCTTAACATATTCTAAAATGTCAGTGTAAATAAAAACTCTCAACATCATCAACAATTAATCAAAATAAGAAACAAACCTAAAATGCAGAGGTCTCTTCTCAACTGTTGTAGCACATCTGACTTTTCACGATATTGCACGAATCTATACTTTCTATAAAAGGAGAAAATCTTACTGACGCAAGAAAACCTGATTTTCGATTTAACGAAAATCGAACAATGCAACTCTCCCATCAAAGAAGGTAGCACATGCAACTTTTCACGATGTTGCAACAATGATACTGCAACATCGATATTGAAAGGTTGATGTGTGATGGGAAGCTTCATTGAAACGACGATGTTGGAACAATGATATGGAACGATAACATGTAAACAGAATCAACAAACATTCGAACAAAGAAGTGTAATCGGAGATTAGCCGCTGAATCACGAGAAAGATGCATTTGAGAGAGAGATATATGCTCACAGATATGAGCGAGAGAGATTTGAATGTGGAGGCAGATAATTATATCTTATTTATAGAATTAGAAATTAGAATATATGGTTTAAATTTTGAATGTGGAGCCAGGATTTTAAATCTGGACAGATGTTTATTGGGAGCTGATGTTTGATTACAAAATGTTGAGGGCAAATGTTTAAACAAAATTTTAAATGATTTTTTATATTAAGCTTTATGTGGGCAGACCTTTGCTCGACAGACCTTTGGATCTTGAATGTGGGCCAACTTTGAATTTTAAAGTCTTTTAATATTAAGGTTTATGATGTAATAATGACATAAGAAAAGCCTTGTTGGACAGCCTTTCCTGTTGACACATCAGCTTTTCTTATGTCATTGGGATTTCTCCTTTTATATAAAGTATAGATAGATGCGTGAGTTTAATTAATAGCAATTTTAGCCCATCAGATTTTTATATGATAACTCTTCTTGCACGGTAACAATTTCTTAAAGACTTAAGGCCAACATTTGATTCATCAATAATACAATATATAGTGTATTCGTTGGTGAATACAATAATACACGTATTTACGTTAACCATAAAAATACTATCATGTTTATATATTGTACGTATTCTATTATCATCATAGAATGATTCTTTTTGGATCATTATTTTATCAACCAAGCTTATTCTAAGTTCTAACTTTAACCAAATTAGAATAGAATAGTAGAACTTTAATCAAATTAGAATAGTTTCTTTTATTAGTAGACAATTCTACTATTTCCTAGTGAATAAAGAAATATTTTAACATCACACACACACACTCACACATGTTAGCATCAAAACTAAAATATATAACTCTTTTGTACGGATATAACAAATCTTCTTTCACAAGGGATTTGGATCTTAAATTAGAAAGTTGTGTTCACACATCACTTTTAGGAATTGTATTATTCTTATCGGAATGTAAAAATGCAATTGTTGGACAAAAGAGCTACTTGTGATGGTACCGGTCCTTGAATTGGATATCTATTTATTTTTTTTAATTAAAGTGAAATAGCCCGAGCTAATAATATTCATTGAAACGCATTTAACTTGAAGTAAATTAATAATAATTTTTATAAATATATTACTATGATTATGGTTATCAACTCCTAAAATAACCTAGCTTTTTTTCCAAGACTTTCTCTCATATATATAGTCATTGTATTCTATTGTAAAAGATGCATATTAATAAAAACCAATCTCTTTCCCCTACATCTCTTTTATGTTGTTTTGCTATTAGGCTAGTTTTACAACACGTTATCAGTACGAGACTCTAAACACGGAGTTTTGGCAATTCATCCACGAAGTCGTAAAAAAAAATCAAAGTTCCAAAAACGGATTCCTACAACTAAGTTGATTATGGGCCTAACATGCGTATCATCATGATTCTCATTCATGAAGGTTAGAAAATTTTGATAACTTTTATTATTAGTTATTTAACTTTAGATGTGATAATCTATATACTATATATAAGCATTTCCCATGTCTAAAATTGTAATTTTACTACAAGTATAAGTTATTAAGCATTATGTACAAGGATGTTTAAGCCATTTTAGAGGGGTTTCACCCAAAATTTTAAGACACTATAGGGGTAATTGGGGGATTTTAGTGGATGATTGAATGCTTCAGTTTCAATCGATTCAATTCCTTTAATCCTACTTTAATTCATGTTCAGTTGCATACGCAGAGAAGAGAACGAGAACCAGAGAAGGCAGACAGAGCAGCAGGGGATGGAGAGTGAAAGGTCGATGGGAGAGAACGTGAAAAGAGGGTTTTCTCACCGCTTCCCTGCCGGCGTTTACCCAAATACCAGAGATCTGATTTCTTCATCTCATCGTAAGATTTCTATATTTCCACTATTTACTGCATCAAATCTTTCGATTTTTTATAGTTGTACCCAATTGAACTCTGCGTTTGATTTTGCATCCATTGTTGTTGATTTAATTCAAAATAGCTGTGAAAGGGTTTCAATTCATGCATTAAAGAATGAACACGGTTCTTAAACCGATGATTTCTCTTTCTTTTGATCGAGTTTCTAGGGGAAATCTCTTATATATCTATTACCGATTGGATGAGTTGTGGGTTTGACTTGAATAAAACTTCTATATATGTTATTGTTTATGATTGACTTTAAGTGTTCGATGAATTGCGCTAATGGGATTTCTTATTTATATATTCTTATCTTACAACCTTTTTATCTCTAAGTTAAAAATTTCATTAAATCAGTGTGATTTGAGGTTAATTGTTAGTTATATAATGTCTTGATCCAAGTTCTATTATTTTCTGTATTCTTAATTAAGGCATGTTCCGCTATTAGACAGTATGCTTATTAACATGTTTAACGGGCTTGATGATCTGTCGTTCACTGTCATGAGACTTCCCGTTGTTTACAAACAACGCGACCTCATGTTCCACCCTCCATGGGCTTTCACGTTACCGGCTTTCTTGCTTCGAATTCCCATGTCTATGATCGAAAGTATTTTGTGAACCGTTCTTCTATACTGGGGTGTCGATCTTGCCCCTGATGCTGGCAGGTAACTAATTTCGATATTATTATTTAACTAAATTTTAAAACATTGTATGCTAATATATAATAATAACATATGCTTCATGTTCAGGTTCTTCAAGCATCTCTTGTTGGTTTTCCTAATCCAGAACGTGGCAGCGGGACTGTTTAGGCTGATTGCAGGCGTTTGTAAGACGATGAATATTGCTAACACGGGTGGATCCGTTGTACTTTTACTTATATTTTTGTTTGGCGGTTTCATTCTACCAAAAACGCAAATTCCAAACCGGTGGGAATGGGCGTATTGGCTATCACCGTTGTTGTACATCTTCAAAGCCATCACCATCAATGAGTTCCTTGACTCTATTTGATTTCTTTTATTATATGTTATTTGATTTCTTTATCTTCTCTCCATTTTGCAGGTGATAATTCCTTTTGGTGATATAGATGAGGTTTGTAGTCTTCGTAGGGTTTGATTTTATTATTTAATAATATTAAAACTTGCAACAATAATGTCTTTTCTTTTCAGATACGAGGGAGCCAACATGCGGTCATTAATCCTGCTGTAACAATATTTCTTCGACTGGGTGCTGGTGGACATGGTGCTCCTCCGATCCTTTACACAGTCAAGATGGTCAGTTTCAATAGCTATATATACACATATATACATGTATATATAATGTATAAAATTCGTTATTGGCCCATTGTTTACCGAATTGTTTTACTTACAGGTAGAGTTAGATACATGTTTGCTTTATTTTGGAACAGAAATCATGCAATAAGAACTTTACAACATGCTGCTAAGAACTACCATTCAATGATTGAAGCTGAGAAGAAGGTATATCTTTTTAATCCTCTGATTAGTTGTATTATTTTGGCTCATTCTGTAGAAGCGGCAGCTTCGACCCATATGCTTAGAAACTAGCCAATTTGGGTCCAGTTATATCTGTATCGCGTCAGATGGGCCAAATCAAGAGTTTAGCTTAAAAGGAAACAACATGATAGTGATCGCGTCAGACGCGAAGCACTTTACCGACTCAACTGTGATAATGATCGCGCATCGTATCACCTCTGTGCTTGATAGTGACATGGTTTTGGTTCTAGAACAAGGTTTGTTAAGAAACACTGGTGTCCTTTACGTCGTCTATTGAGTTAAATTAAGTCTTGATCTAAGCTAATTTTTTTCTTGTTTGAAGAATATGATTCTCTAACAAAGTTGCTGGAAGATAAATCATCTTCATTTGCAAAGCTTGTTGCCTGAGTTAGTATGCGATCCAGTTCCAGTTACGAAAACTTAGCAGCAACATAATGTGTTTGTATCAAAGACCATCTAATCTTGATTGCTCAAATGGAAATGTTGATACCGAAAGCTGGCGTTTACAGATGCTATAATAACCTTGTTATATTTCCATCAGTTTCTGAATTTTTGATGATTGTAAGCATAACTAGATGGGTTGAAAGTATGAAATGGCCACCTCTAAAAAGAAACAGTTCTTATCAGTTATCACATCTACAATTTTAAAAAGATTAATAAATTTGACACTCAAAGATGGTCAACTCCATGGTTTGCTATACATTAGCTGTGCTGACTTGATGTGATGTTAACATCTCCATGGTTTGCTGTACATTGGCTGTGCTGACACTCAAAGATGGTCAACTTCATTTAAAGACTTTTAAGGCTTTTATTAATTAAATTTCTTTTTGGAGAATGAGCAGACGGGTAACCGACTAACTAACGGGTAGAATGGATACCAGTTGGTTTGGCCTATGTTTTGTCTATCTTGATGTAAATTGTAAAATGTTTGTATAATCTGTTTGCAGATTGGCGGATCCACAAGGAAGCCCCTTTGAGGTTGAAGTTGCTAGATTTCCTTTGGTTTTGTCAGAGTACATCTTCTGATGCAACTATTCTGTTATCCATGGTCACTATCTTGGCTTAAAGCCGTTTGTTTGATTTCTGTCTCGACCCGTTAGTTATACTTGTTAGGTAACTGGCTTGGTCTTGGTCTTTTCGGGTTGGGCCCGTTCACAACCAAATATGTATACTTTTAGGCTTAAATGTTTCACATTTTGGGGTTACCCGGACTGAATTCACCACAAACTTAATAGTTTAAGACCCATGGCGAAGCTTGCCCCGAATTGAGAAGAAAACAGCTTATTTGCGAGAACTGGAAGATCAAGTGAGAACCAGCTTATATGATTTATATTGGCAATCGAGTATTAATCTTCTTTTTTAAGTTTTTGCTGAAGTGTTTGTTTTTCCTATTATAAAGCATGTAGGTCTTCAAAATCTAATTAAACGGAACGAGCACCTCAGGAGACACACCAAGTGGTGGAGTGGCTTTACCTTTTATACTCGTTCAGGTACGGTTCTTCAAAAAGGTTGTTAGCGTCTTTCTTGCAAAACAACGAAAAACGTATTGACCAGATATAAAATTACCGTTATGAATTTTTACCCATATGTAAGCTAGCTTTTTGCTGTCTGGTAATTTGAGACCCGCCCTCATGAGACTGTCGAGGTGGAAATTGCAGAACATATGCAGCTCATTCATTTTGACTTCAACAGGTTAGCTCATGGCGCGCGCTTGGTTTATTACTTTATTAAAAATTATAATTTACCACAGTAAGTATTAAGTTTTATTCTTGATATAATTGCAATACAC
Source organism: Helianthus annuus (assembly GCF_002127325.2). NCBI lineage: Eukaryota > Viridiplantae > Streptophyta > Magnoliopsida > Asterales > Asteraceae > Helianthus > Helianthus annuus. Next base: position 32,967,137 of record NC_035447.2, on the reverse strand, counting down.
CGTTTGAGTTACATGATGCAATTATGTCCTCAAGGCCATGAAGTTAAGCGGGAGGATCAAACAATGTTTGTACAGACGGAGGTGTCGGGTCCAGCATGTCTACCATGGTTCAGCCTCCCGCCCCTTTGCCGCCACCAAGGTCCGCCAGACCTCCGCCGTCACCATCGCCGCCACTTCCCGGTATATTAAAGGGGCGTGTTAAGTATGAGCATTAGTCAGATACAACCTCTGCTATATCTGTATATTGTGTGTTCATATTCTGCTTTGCTAATGGCGGATTTGTGCTTCATATATGGATCATTATGTTTTTTTTATTTAAATTTACGGTAGTTTATTTTAAATTCTTTGTTTTTCGACTGTATATTGGAAGCATGTCATTTATGTTTAATAAAAATGGAGCTGAGACTATAATTGAAATGCAGATGCAGCCCACAATCCATATCCCTCATAAACGAATTAGCCATCTGTTCCATCTCAGTTACATGTATTTGTCCTTTGAACCTATGCAGTTAATGCGGTAAAATATTGGGTATCGGTCAAGGACCGGTATTTGAAATATAGGTTATCTCGGTGAGATATCAATGGGATATTTCACTCTTCATTGTTTGATGCGTATCATGTTTTCACCGCGTATTGTCGACTCCGCCGCAACGCGCGGGTTCCCCACTAGTTAATAAATGGTAGAATATATTTTTATCACAATTATTTAAAAAAAGAATTTTTTTTCATTAGCATATTTTTATCTCTACCAATAACTTTACTTTCTGAAAAAATTAATCGGCATGGCTGTTAATGATTTCTTTTTATTATATTGTGAATGGTGATATCCCATATGTTTACATATTAACTTTGTTAAAGAATATAAGAATAGTACAAGATTTGAATGGATGAATATATTTGCAAATGAAAACAATCTATGGACTAGATTGGTGCGGTGCCATTTTCGTAAATAACATCAATTTTATTACGTGGACGCGCTTCAATAAGGGTAAAAGCGTCTTTTGACTACTCCAAACAAAACGTCATCTCATGAAAATAAAACGCCAAAACAAAAATCATACAGCATTCTGCTAAAAACGCCATTAGATATAAAACGCCAAACTTAATTATAGTAAAATCCCGCCTAAAAAATCCGCCAAAAAATCCTATATATACAACAACTCAGACCTTCAATTAAAAAACACAAACAAAAACCCCAAACGCCATATTTAATATATACCATTCGACTGATAAACACCAGAAAACCCAAACATCAAATATATTGTTGTCAATAAAGTGTAGTTGTATGGTGTGGACAACATTGTCAGTTATCTTTCTTAACTGAGAATTAACAATGTTATCCAATACCATATAGCAACAATTTATTGATTTTAGCATGATCAAATTTATAGTTTTAAGCTGGTTTATTTTGGGGCGTTCTTTTTCTCGGTAAAACGCCAAAAAAGATAACATTTTGGCTGAAAGGGTGTAAACTCAATAACATTTTGCTGCATGAGATGGACAAAAATTATAGAAAAAGAGGCTGATTTCATACGGAAGTCGAAACAGCCAGTGAAGATGCTTCAAAAGAAGAAAGAGACTGGTGATAGTGAAGATTTGAAGATCAATATTTATTTTGTTTAATTTTCTTTTTAAGTTGATTGTTATTTAATAAACAACCTCATATCTAATAAAATCGCCAAAAAGGCAAATGTCTTACACCTTTGGCGTTTATCAAACCATCATAAAATTACTTTGGACAAGTATTATAAAAATACTTTTTTTATGTATTCTTTTTTTATTTTCCTTTTCAGTTGATTGTTGTATAATAAAAACGCCATATATAATAAAAACGCCAAAACAGCCAAAACTATAATAAAATTAGTTCGAAAAAGTATTATAAAAAACCAAAAAAAAAAAATAAAATAAAAAACAAACTTTACAATGTAACTAGAAACCGTAACTTCAAATCAGAAAAACTGAAGATATGGAAAATTTATTATATTAGAATCTAAAACGCCAAACTTGAAAGATGGGACGTGTTACAGACTTCAGAGATAAAGCTGGTAAGAAACAATAATTACAAACAGTAATTGAAAAGACGAATACTTTATTATAATAACGCACCGACTAACTTAGGCGCCAAAAAGAGATCCTATAAAATGATACATCTCAGCAACTTCCATTTGATCAAACAAAAAAAAAACAAAAAACAAACGCTAATGCTACTAAATACCACTCACTGAAAAACGCCAAAAAAAATCAAAGATGGCTAATATGCTTTCTTGGATATTCAGTATTGTTATTCGTCAAGTTTCACTGAATGAATTGTTAGCGGAGGCGAGTAACTCAGTAAGATTTTGCTGCATGAGATGGACAAAAATTCAAGAAAAAGATACTAATGCCAGTCATATGGCATTTTGTATTTTTTGTTCTTGAAGAAGGCTTGGATGAGGAGAAGAGATCAATGACACTGAAGAGTGGGATGAATATAAAGATGAAGATCAAGATGAAGAAAAAGCGAAAAACCCACCCACACGTCATAGATCTATGTCGCCAAACATCCACAAAAAAACAACTTCAACAGACGAGCAGACAAAAAAATCAAACCGATGGGTTTGTTAAGTTTTACATAAAACGCCCTATTTTGGTGTCAGTTCTTGTACTATTAAAGAACAAAGAGACTGATGACAGTGAATATTGTGAAGAGAGATTCGATTAGGATTTTTAATTTATTTTCTTCGCTTGTATGTTTTTCTACTGTGGCTGAAATATAATCCAACAATTGTAAAACGCCAAGATAACCCAAACGCCAAAATGTTTATAAAAAATAATAGAACAATGGGCCAACTTGTTTAAAACGCCATTCAAATAGATTCCCTGACCCCTGGGTTACAATGGCATACGATTTGAATAGACGTCATAAACGCCAAAATGCTAATAAGATGAATCCATTAAACGCCATTAAATATTGAATTTGTTTAACGCCAAAAATCTTAAAAACCAACAATATTGGGAAAAGCGGAACTGGAAAAGCAGAAGATGAAAGGACAAAAAAAGCCCCTCCGCTCTTTTCTAAGCGGCGGGACACGTGTTGGGCCAGGAGGCGTTCTCACCGTTCTCATACTTTTGAGCGTTTTCTCCTGATCCCGTTTCTACACACACACACACACACACACACACACATATATATATATATATATATATATATATATATATATATATATATATATATATATGGCCAGGATCATTTCAGAACCATAAATATTTACAGAACTCGCAGAACTCCTAATAAACAATCTTTTTATTTATATATTTATGGTTCTGAAATGATTCTGGCCCTATATAGGGTCGCAGAACTCCTAATAAACAATCTTTTTATTTATATATTTTTATGTTTAGGATAATTTTATCATATATTATGTGTATTTTTACGATTACATACATGTTAAGAGTAATTTTATCATTTTTTATATGTAATTTTATAATTACACATACGTAAACTAGTTCTTTTACATATATGTAATTAGTTATGACACATATATATAATTTTGGCAATTAAACATATGTAAATTACTTTTAACATGTATGTAATCAAAGAAATACATATAATAGATGATAAAAAGATCCTAAATACAAAAACTTATATAAAATGATTCTTTATTAGGAGTTCTGAAAGTTCTGTAGTTTTTTAAAGTTCTGAAATGAACTCAACCCTATATATATAGATAGGGTAAGGTTATTGTAAAAAAGGTTAAAATTGTGAGAAATGTGAGAAATATTGTGGAGATGACATGTGTCCTAAATCTAAATTAATTCAAAAGGGTAAACAAGCAATTTTATTATTAATTCAATTAATTAAAAACTTCCCATAACCGCCACCTTAATAATAGGAACTGGATTTTTTTTAAAGATCTCTATAAACACCATTCAGCAAGTATATAACACCATTCAGCAAGTATATAACATCATTTAGCAAGTATATAACACCATTCAGTAAGTATATAACATCATTCAGTAAATATATAACACCATTCAGCAAGTATATAACACCATTCATGGACTAAACATCTGATCGAAACATATTTTTTTCTCTATCTAAGTATAGCAATATGGTACTCATATTAAAGATAAAAAAAAACGCTCGTTATTATGATGTAATTTTTTTTGAAAAAAAAGTTATGTATAAAAAGTTATTGACGTTTAAAAAAGACGGGGGGAAGTTACATGTGCATTAATGTTAGTTTCTTAATTTAAAAATGTTAAATTTACATATATACTCTTAATCTAGAAAATTAATATGTTTAATAGTAACATTATTTACAATTTTGCCATTATGATGTCAACCATTAGATCAAAGATCTAATGGTGTAGATTTTTTCTTACCTTTCTCATAAAAAACACTTTTTTTACAGGAACCTCTACATATATATAACGTTCGTTACCACACTCACCCCCCCCCCCTCACGTGTGGCGCCCCATTTAACGCCGGTTAAAGGTGACTTGGCATGTGGCGCCAAACCACTATACCTGATCCTACCGAACCCATTTTCATAGTTACGAAAAAAGATGAAAATATTATGCCAACATGGAATACTTGGTGAAAACTGGTAGTGCGATTGCGATAAAGTACGTTATTTATCTGTTCACGAATTCACCGATGACCCGAAGTACATGCAAGTTGGTGCCTGGCAGATCAATCCTTAAAATCAGAAGTATTGCCACTGGTTGTCGCTAGACTGCAGCTGGTGAGACCGGTTCCATAGGATGGCTGCAACCCAGGCCTGTATCCTGTCTTTTATGAAAATATAATCTCATTTTTGTTGTTCCATTTGTGATTTGGATGTCTTGGAATATGCATATATTGGATGTCAAAGAATATACCATGTGACAAACAGGGATTGCAGGCCGGGTCACTATGACCCGACCTGTTTTGATAAGTTTTAAACTTACGCATATTGAGTTACATGTGTCAATGCGTTTTAGATCACCTAGAGTCTATTTGGTTACAGGGAGATTTTGTTGTTTGGTGGTGTTGTTCCAGACGGCATAAATGGAAATATTTATAAACTTAATCAGACTATCAAGTCATCAAGATAAAGGGCAATGACTACAAAAACCAGAAAAGCAAGGATGGTTTGTTTGACAATACTTCCGTATAAGAGATCATGTGTCCAAATTTACCTTTCATTGTTCAAGTCTTTAACCTCCTTGAAGACTACATTCCGTTGGTAGCAGGGTATTAGTGGGTCCCGTTGTATGATATGTGATTGAAAACTAATCCCAGTTAAAAAAATCATTTAGCTAAGGGACGAAAATGGCACTTTATGCTAGATTTTTTTGGACTGAAATGACACGTTTCAAGGAAGGGAAAATGGTACAATTTTGAATTTTGGCCTTAAGGGTGGAGGGTATAGTCAAACACCTTTAGGGTGTTTGAGTGAAATCCTAGCCAATAATATTATGCCATGTCAACTCACCATTTCACTCCCCATTTTGCACTCAATCAGAGGGTATAGTCAAACACCCTAAGGTGTTTGAGTTATATATTTTTTAATTTCTAGAAATTAATCATAAATAAACAAAACATATTAAAAAATATAAAAACAAAGGTACTTTTAATTAAAAAAACGCATTACATAAGAAAAAACCTAACTTAAAATATAAAAATAAATTTAAAAAAAAAACTAATTTAAAATATAAAAATAAATTAAAAAAAACTAATTTAACTATTCGTCGTCGGAATCCGCTAAAAGGTGGGGTAAATCTTGTTCTCCAAGATGCTCCACAAGATCATATTTAAGTCTATAATGCGTATCTTCATCAATGAGCTCGTTATAAATAGTGTCTTCGAAAACGGGCTCGACTGGAGGATCCCGAATATGTACCGGTGCAATGGCGTTTCCGTCGTCTTTTAGAATCATATTATGTATAATAATGCACGCATATACGACCATCCTAATTTTTTTAACACTCGTACCACACATCGGGCGATGAAGTATATGCCATTTTGCCTTTAAAACACCAAAAGCCCGCTCCACGTCTTTTCTTGCCGCCTCGTGTTGCCTCTTGAACTTCTTTTCTTTCACAATGTGAGGATACAGAAATGATTTAACAAACACGGACCAAGTAGGGTAGATTCCATCGGTAAGATAGTATCCACGCTTGTACAAGTGGTTGTTCACGTAAAATGGGCATTTTGGTGCAGTTCCATTTCGCTCAGTAAGAAATAACAGAGATTGTTGGAGCACGTTGATGTCGTTTTGTGAACCTGCTGGACCACAAAAAGCATGCCAAATCCATAAATCCTGAGAGGCCACCGCCTCGAGCATAACTGTCGGGTGACTATGATCCCCCCTCATATATTGACCCCGCAACTCCGTTGGACACATTCTCCAAACAAAATGTGTACAATCAAGACTACCCAACATCCCAGGAAGGTGATGTTTCTCCTCATGAGCTTGGTACAAGAGCGCAACGTCGTGGCTAGCAGGCCTACGTAAAAACTCGGAAGCGTATAAATTACAAACCGTTTCGCAAAAATATTCTAGACTTTCTCGGGAAGTCCTTGTGGACATATTTAAATACTCGTCGAACTCGTCTGGAGCGTTGCCGGTTGCTAGTTGCTTAATCGCCGAAGTAACTTTTTGAATCGATGTAAAACTCTTCCTACCACTAGCATCCGCTGCGTCTTGAAACCACGAGTTATTCGCTTGCACGTCACTCAAAATTTTTTAAAAACAACCTTTTGGACATACGAAACCTTTGACGAAAAACATCTTCGTTGAATACGGGCTCGTCGACAAAATAATCTCTCATAAGGTTGTCGTGACATTTCACTCGATCTCGATGCACAGTTTTCCTTTTATTTTAGAAGTGCCTGTGTCTTCCAGTTGAGCGGCTTCGTTAATAAGATTTTGGAAAAAAAAAATTAAACTACTATCGCTCGAGGAAGAATCATCGTCTTCACTAATATCAATCGGAAGGAATAGCGGTGGTATATCATCCATTGAAAAAATGGGAGTGATGATTTTTAAAAAAAAAAAAATAAAGTTGGATGGAGAAGAGTTGTGTATTTTAAATTGATTGGAAATGTGGGTATTTATATTAAAAATTCAAACGGTCGAATATATATTCAAACGGTCAATTTTTTAACGTTCAAAATATTAAAAAAAGGGGTCAAATCAGTCACTTCATTTCGATGAGTGTACACCGAATTTGCCCTTCTCTCTCCTGCTCACCGATTGCCGCTAAAAGGGAGGTGTGGTCACCGAATCGGTGACTTCACTCACCGAACAAGTCAAACATGCCTATACCCCCTACCCTAAATGGACAAACAGCAGGGACGTAAATGACACTTAACTCGTCTAAATATGTTCCGGTTTATAAACAACTCTACTATGAGTATGTATTTATTTAAAAATAAGGTATGCTAATTGCTTACTATCTTGAGGGGGTGTTTGGCCTAGCTTTTATTTTTTTGGCTTTGTTTATATTTTAAAGTAGCTTATGCTTATTTTCTTTTATTTGAAAAGCTATTTTTAAGTGTTTGGATTAGCTTATATTCTACAAGTTGAGTTAATCCATAGTGTATTATAGGAAGGGGTATAATACCATTGTGTGTATCATATTCAAATGAGTTAATCCACCATTTGAGGGCAAATGAGTAAAAAATCATCTTGTTCAAATAAGCTTATTCAAATAAGCTAAAAAACCATCAACCCATAAGCTTCTTGAAATTAGCTTATATAAGCTAATAAGCATAAGCTTAAAAAGCTAAAACAAACACCCACTAATGCTTATTTTGTAAAAATAAGCTAAAAAAGCTATAAGCTTAGATAAAAAAAAAAGCTAGGCCAAACACCCCTGAATGTTAAATTAAAGATCAGATTCAGCATACTAACATTTGATCAATTCTTAATTCAAATTCTAAGATACTATAAAACAGATCAAAAGTACCATCATCATTATTACCAAATACAGCACCAGATCTCGAAAACGAGATCAAACATAATAATACAAAATCATCGCAACCTTCTGGCCTCTCTCTCGGGGAGACAGGTCCCTTGACATTTCGCATGATGAAACGGTTTTGACCATCAAGAAACTTCACTCTGACTTGCGTCACTTGCCCTCTGGATCCAGTTCTCCCCATCACTTTAACAGAGAATTTTTGAGGATTAATGGTTGGAAAGATGAATACCTGGTACTTATTGGGCCTTAAGTTGCATATAAAGAGTCTACTTTAAGTAGAGGTGTAAAATAACTTATTTGGCTAGACAACCCAACCCGTCAGTTCATAGTCTAGACCAGTTTGGACCCGACCCGATATTAAGAACATGCCAACAAATAGGTTTTTTTTTCCTTTGCCCAGACTGGTTTAAACCCGACCCCAACTTTAATGGATTCAAACATGTTCCCTCCTAAAGTGGTTTATAACCCAAACCGGCTTTTTTACAAAATGACTTTTATTTTTTATGATATTGTTGGTTATTACTTTTTAAGTTTTGATTCAATATGGATGTTGTTAATATCTGATAGAAATTTATATTTGCGTGATATTGTACTGATGATACAAAACCTTGTTAATTGGTAGGTCCAATTGCCAATGATCTCTAGATCAAGTGGTGGAAGACTTGCATTTCTCTCGAGAGATGCAGGTTCAACTCCCATTTGGTGCAGAGTGAGGCACTGGTTGGCAATTATAGGAGACCCGGTGAAAGTTGGGTTCGATCCTTGAGCTTGTTTTACCAATAATTTCATCGTCATGTCTACAGGTGGGTGGGTTACCGGGTTTTCCCCGGAATTGGTGGTGGACTAGGATTACTCTTGGAGTACTCCATTTAGCCCAGTGGATGCCCCGAGAGTGCTTAGGATTAATTCTATTGGCCATTCAAAAAAATTTTTTTGATAGGTCCAATTTATGTGTTTTTCTTTAAATGCCACTTAAATTTTATATAAAAATGATAAATTCTAGTGACAAGGGACAACAAACTCCCTTGACCCCTCCTGGTTTTTGCCCATGTGTTTTTGCATACATGAGTAAAAATTCCATCTTTTATGTATCATGTCTCATAATGTTGAAGCTTAGTAGCATGTGTATTAGATGCAAGTAGAGGAGATGTGTTGGATTCTAGGGCTGAAAGAGTATCGTAGTATCTTACTAGGTAGTTCTTGATGCTAATTACATAAGCTTAAATGAAATAGTAAAACCTATATTTAGATAACAACACGATAAGCAGGGGATGTTTCATCCCATTTCATTTGCAGGTGAAGGAGTTGTGCCTTTAAATGTAACTTCTCTTCAAGCAATGTGCATAAGCTCGAGCAAGGAAGTCCCATAATTCATGGGCAGTAGTTCATTGGACATGAGAAAAGGTAGCTTCAGACATGTGCGTCATTAGCATTTGCAGCAGTGGTAAAGTCAGATGTTGTGGCAACAATATGACTTGGACATGCGATAGACCCGTCAATATAGGACTTGTCATAAGAAATGGCTCCAACATTGTTTTCAAGGAGCCATAATTTGTTGGGTAGAGAGTAAAGGCAAAGTTTTGAGAGCTGTGAGACACCCGTTCAGTTGCGTAAAAGCGGTGATTGTTGACTCATTGTTTAAGGAGCTGTTTGGAAGCCTCTTAATGATATCATTAAGAGGCTACCTCTGAATCAGTCAACATTAAGTATGTTAAATCAGTTAGTAAACCTCTTACCCATTAAGCTTCAAAATTATAGTGAATGAAAACTTTACCCCTTTATACATTCACCGTTGTTCACAACCACCACCTCATCAACCCACCACCACCTCCACCATCACCAACCAATCAAGCTAAGCCAAATCAATCCTCTTATTGGTCCATCGGACATTTTATAGTGAATGAAAACTTTACCCCTTTACACATTGGACATTTTAATGATTTAGCACATACTGACGCAGAGGTTGCTAAACCTCTTAGTGTCTCGACAATTGTGGAGTGTTGCAAAGGTTGTAAAACGAGTGTCGTAGACAATGTGTCGCAAGCGTCGCACACAATCAGGCCGCCATAGAGTGTCACTGAGCAAGTTTTGCTCAGGTTGAACTCACGTTCCCTGAGTGTTGCAGACTGAATTGTCGCAAAACTGTAAAGTGTCGAACTCTTTGTGAAGCATCACCCTGTGTAGTGTCGCACACTGTATGGAGTGTCACGCATCACCCTGTGTGGTGTCGCACACTGTGTGGAGTGTCACGCACGACCAAGCTCCGTTTTCTTTGCATTTGATAAGTTGGAAAAAGTTTGACTCGTGAGCTCCATTTTCTTTGCATTTGATTTTTTTTTTCATTTTTGAATCTGCTCGTTATCTAATGTACACTTAATTCCTATTGCTTAACTTCAAAAAGAGCCTTTTAAGGAGATATTGATTCTTCGCAACCAAATGAAATGCGAGTCATCCTAACAAAAAGTGTGATGAGAATGTGTCTCTTAATATGAAGTTGAGGGTTCTAGTCACATAATGAACAAAAAGCGTATACTTAAGACTTCGATTAGGTGTGACTTTGATTGTTGTTCGTGGCACCTAATTGACGATCCACATATATGTTGCTACATAGATTTTCTAAGAGTGGGTCACTTGGATTCACATAGCAGTTACAGTCATCCCAGAAGTTGCTAAAGCCACATCTAATCTTTAACAACTTATAACTAGTCTGTAATGACAACTAGTAATATTCTGTCTGTTAGCAGCAGGTATTCAGTCGATATTAGTTTGATTCATTACGGTAGCCGCACTCGTATATTAACCAAAAGATGAAAGTAAAAAATAAAGTCATATCATGACCAAAATAATATCAACACGTATAATGCGTCGATCAAAAACCATAAAAACGGCTATCAGTAACGAAACTAATAATGTAACAAAAGAGCGAAACTTGCAAGCCATCTGGCGTACAAGCATTATACTTCTGTTTATAATTACTATACGGGGAATTTCAGTTAAAGTAAGGTAAATCCAATAATAACAAAAACACCTTACCCTCTTCCCCGATTAGAAAACTTATCATTGCAACTAAGAATATGATTATTAGATATCAGAATAATATCATTAACTAGGGCCTTAGTTGAATCCATTTATGTCTCTCAACTTATCATTGCAACTAAGAATATGTCTCTCGACTTGTAGTTAATCTAAACATTTACAGATTGATTTTAATTTCTAATTGAAACAGGCAAATAAACCAATAAATTTCCTTAAAAAGTTAAATAAAATGTGACAGAAGAGCGAAACTTGCAAGCCATACATACAGATTGGTGCACAAGCATTATACTTCTGTTTATTATAATGTACGGGGAATTTCAATCAAAGTAAGGTGAATCCGATCAGTGACACAAACACCTTACCCTCTTCCCCGATAATTCAAACTAATAATAAAAATTATTAAATCTCGAGATAATAAGACTGAAACAATAAAATTCAAATAAAACCGGGTTCAGCATACTCTTTTTAACATTTGATCAATAAAATTCAAACAGATGAAATCTTAAAGAACATAATACTAAATAGGTGAAATCATCGCAACCTTCTGGCCTCTCTCTCGGACTCGAGCAAAGTAAGAACATCACCTTCTCTAACAGGACCCTTAACATTTCGCATGATGAAACGGTTTTGATCATCGAGAAACTTCACTCTCACTTGCGTCACTTGACCTCTCGATCCAGTTCTCCCCATCACTTTCACCACCACTGCGTGTTTGATTTGAGACTCCATCTTTCAAAATCAAATAAAAAACATGTTCGATCAGTTTAACTTATTCAGACAGAATCAATAAACAACGTCAGAAATGAGAATCGAATGTTTATGATTGAGAATCAATGGTTTGGAAGATTGTTACCTGCGTATAAGCGGCTGCTGCTTGCAAACTTTCAGAGAGACGATGAATCGAGGTGGAAAACCCTAATGATCTTATAGGTGGGTGGGTATTGGGATGTTAAGTCCACTCTGGGTTGGGCTTCAATTGTTGATCATAGCAAAATATGTGCTCGCTTTGAGCCCAAAAAAATTACGGGCTGATACTTACGATTTATGTATTAAGGACTAGAGGACTTGGCTGAAATACCATATCCAGACCTGGGTAGGGTCGGTTCGGGTTTAAAATACCCGAGTCTGGGTTTTTTCAGGTTCGTTTTTTTTGCGCACCTCTATTAACAACTCAACCTCTAGTGTTCACTGTTTAGCCTAGAGAACCAAGTTTTTATTTATTTATTATTTTTTTACCAAACTGGTTCAGGTTGTAAATCGAATCAGTTTGATCAACTTTTGTCATAACCAGTTTAGGATAAACCGGTTTGGGTGAAAAAAGTTCAAACCCTACTCAATTGGTTTGGGTCATAATTAACGACACCCAAAACCGATATATAAAAAATAATATTTGTTGGTTAGATTTTTTAGATAAAATTAATAATTACAAAATCAATATATAACAAACAATAAAAAAAGATTTTTTAGGTTATTTGGTTTGGTTTGTTTTTTTTTTTCGGTTTTTATAAAATGCAAAACCGTAACCAAATCATAAATTTCGGTTTGTTTTTTCGGTTTTTTACGTTGTTCGGTTTTGCTTCGGTTCGGTTAAATCGTTTTTTTTTCAGTTAGGTTTCTTCGGTTTTCTACCAACCCCTAACATGTACTTTGTGTGTTTGTCTTCTAAGGTGTTATTTGTTTTTAAAATGTAAAATGTTTGCATTCTGCGGATCACATCTGCAAACATCTATAGAAGAAGAGGTGTATCAAACATCTGTAGTTTGCAAAATAAGCTGTTTGTTTTTTAATGTACGTAGACTTCTAAAATAAGCTAGTGGTGGTGTACGGACGGTGGTGGTGGGTGGTGGATGTGGATGGTGGGTGGTGGTGGACGGTGGTGGATGGTGGTGATGGTGTTTACCATATACAGACCTTATAAAATCTTAGAAGTGGTTGGCTAAGTCTACACCAACAAGAGCTCGAGCAAACTTTTTTAATTAAACGTCTTCGAAAAACAAACAGTTTGTAGATGTCAATTTATGCGTGTGGTTTGCGCGGCGCAGACAGAAGAGCATGCGCAAATCTTTTTTAGAAAAACAAACAACACCTAAAACATGTTGGATCTTCTGAATATTTGTTTGGGTCTTGTAACTTGGCGTCTAACGTGTGAAAAAGCACTGATAATGGGTTGACTTTGGCTTTCCTTCCCATCCCATCCCATCCCACTCCTGTTAACCAGATGTCTTGGTTGTAGGCATCTTCTCTATCAAAGGTTTAGAAATCAACATTGGAGACGATTATCATGAGTGCTTGGTGGGTTATTTCGTGGTTCCGAAACAATTTGGTGTGAGGGAATGTTAACTAGTCTTGGGAACACAATAAAATTTATAGTATTATCAATTAATCGTTTTTGTGGTTTGCAAATAGGAACCGTAAAGTGTACATTCAATGGATGTTGTGGTTGCAAAGCAAAACCCATTTCTTTTTTATAATGTTCGTTTTTGTTGTGGTCTAGCTTTTTGCTAGTCAGTGTGTTATAAAATTTGAGCCGTTAAAGAAATAACAAAAAAACGCCAATGACTTATTATGTTAACATGCACATCCATAACTATACGTTTAAAGACATTAAATGAAACAAAATTTTAGGTACACTAAAAGCTTTTGCTGAATATGATACTACAATGGTAGTTTGTTAAGTTCTGAAGTCAGGAGTCGGACTAAGAGGTTGTTGGTAGTTTCTTGTCACAAGCTTCTTTTGTGACAAGAATATTTTATCAGGAATCCAATTTACATCAACTGGTCCAACAGGGATAGAATTATGAGGATGAGATTCTTGCATGACAATGCCCTCCATCGATCGTGTTATTCAAGATGCCTCGTTTTTATCAAGCCACCGTCGATCGTGCACCCATCTACTACGCCGTGCCCCCTACCTCGCATGCAACACCATCGTCTGCAACCACTTCGACCATAGTCTCCAATAACCATTTCAGCCACGCCTTAGGCTAGATAACAAATGAGGTCAATTTTTGTATTAAAAAATAGGTTATTTCAAAAGGCTTGATAATAAATGAGGTCATTTTTGGGTTCATTTCTGGTTTGGTCACTGTATAGTTAGACAACAACTTTTATGTCTTCAAGTAAAAAAAAACCTGACTTATAATTCTGATAAAAAAAAACTCTGGTCCCTAGAGAGAAAACTCCTATCGTTATCGGTTGCAAAAACACTTACGCCACAGAAACTAGTTACAACTAGTAACCGCAAGCTTTGCGGCGCGGGTACCTCGCAAATATCAAACGGATTAGTCCAAACCTTATGTGATGTGTTAACGATATGAAAATGCACGTTTTGACGTATCCGATTGAACTCAATGTATCCTATAATTGCATTGCGATTGGATCAAAACGTAACGTAAATCAAATTTATATCGTACAATCATAACATATTATACGCGACCCGACTAACTCGAATTTATATCGTCAAGACAAAAACTCTCGAGGGGGTCAAAGTGACATTTACAAAGTTCATAAAAAGTTAAGTGGCTAAATATTGCATTTCCTAAACTTAAGGGCTAAGAAAGGGTAAAGATAAAATTTAATAAAGTTTTAGGGTAAGAAGGAAACTATAACAAAGTTGGGGCTGAAAAGAAACTACCACAAAGTTGGGGTGGCAAAAGCAAACTATTTGTAAAATGGAGTAGTAGTTTAGGGACTAAATTTGCTATTTTATAAAACTTTAAAAATACAAAGTCAAGGGGCTAAAATTGCAACATCCGTAAAAATAGAGGGGGGAGGAAGACAAGGCCGGTGGGGTTTACACCGACTTTGTCTTTTAAGGTGTAGGTAGTAATAAGACCCGCGCGTGTTGCGGCGCAGGTACTTCACAAATATCGAATGGATTAGTCCAAGCGTTATGGGATGTATTAACCATATGAAAACGCACGTTTTGACGTATTCGATTGAACTCAATGTATCATATAGTTGCATTGCGATTGGATCAAAACATAACGTAAATCGAATTTATATCGTGCAATTATAATGTACTATACGCGACTCGACTAACTCGAATTTATATCGTCAAGCCAAAAACTCTCGAGGGGGTCAAAGTGGCATTTACAAAGTTCATAAAAAGTTAAGTGGTAAAAAATTGCATTTCCTAAACCTAAGGGCTAAGAAAAGGTAAAGATAAAATTTGATAAAGTTTTGGGGTAAGAAGGAAATTATAAGAAAGTTTGGGCTGAAAAGGAAACTACCACAAAGTTAGGGTGTCAAAAGCAAACTATTTGTAAAATGGAGTAGTAGTTTAGGGACTAAATTTTTCATTTTATGAAACTTTGAAGGTAACAAAGTCAATGGGCTAAAATTGCAACATCGTGAAAGTATGGGAGAGTCAAAGTAGCATTTACAAAGTTTATAAAAAGTTAAGTGGTTAAAAAGTTCAATTCCTAAACTTAAGAGCTAAGGAAGGTTAAAGATAAAATTTGATAAAGTTTTGGGGTAAGAAGTAAACTATAATAAAGTTGGGGCTGAAAAGGAAACTGCCATAAAGTTGAGGTGTCAAACGTCAACTATTTGTAAAATGGAGTAGTAGTTTAGAGACTAAATTTGTCATTTCATGAAACTTTGAAAGTACCAAAATTAAAAGGCTAAAATTACAATATCGTAAAAATAGGGGGAGGGGAAGGCAAAGCCGGTGGAATTTCCACCGACTTTGTCCTTTAAGTAATAGTAGAATAGAATGTATAATTTTATTTTATTAATAACTTATAAGATAAAGCTAGTCTATCGTAAATTTGAGCATGAATAATTTTAAGATCATATTCGTTTATATTTTACATGTTCTAATAGTTATTATTATATATTTATTGTGATGATACATAAAGTTATTATTATTTCTTTTTCCTTTTTTTTTATCACAATAAGATACAGTGAGTTTTTTTACTTTTCTCAATAAAAGATTTCAATCAAATTTATAACTTCTGTTCACGTCCGAAATTTTATCTTTTCTTCAAGTTTTGGACCCCCCAAATTAATTTCATTCCCAAAGATATAAAGTCATTGAAGATCCAAATTTTGGTCAGGGCCGGAGCCTGTAAATGGGGGGTTTGGATCTTGTAGAAGATGAGAACCTTCACCTGCAAAATAATAAACCGTTAGGCTTGTCGCAGAGATGGGAGGGCCCCTCTGCGACCACCCTTCGACGTGAGGATAAGTATTGGTAGAGAGAGAAAATAGGGAGAGAAAATGTCACACCCCGATATTTTCACGTATTAACGGTGGGCCCGGTGGGGAGTATCGTGACGTAGTTGATATCATCATAGATAATTTATCACATTTTAATACACAGCGGAAGTCGAAAGATAATAACATTACAAACCGAATGAAAGTAATATCAATTATTACAAGAGTAAATTTCAAAGTTCGTCCTTTATGTATGTCTAAAATATCAAAGTATGTCCTTTATCTTTAATAACCTCAGAAAACATCCTTAATGTTTGAAAAACCAATCAGGTTATGTCCTTTAGTCATAACACAATTAGTTTTTATGGTTAAAGTTGACTAAGTCAATCCCACATAAGGGTATTTTAGTCATTTTATCCTAAATATTATAATAAATATTATACATACATACATACAGATATAATTTCTCTGTCTCTCTATCATACTTCTATCTCTCTCTTTCTAACTTCCCTACCATCACCACCGTCTCCCACCACCTCCCCCACCACAACCACCGTCACCAAGAGACCACCAGCACCGGTAACTTGGACAGATCGTGTTGTTCTCCAAGAGACCACCAGCACCGGTTTCTTCTCCGGTAACACCACCACCAATCTTTCTTCTCCGGTAACGGTTTCTTCGCCGACCACATCTGGCTCAAATCTTGTATGGTGAGGTCAGATCTGAATGATGGTGGGTTACCTACCGTCGATTATCTGATGCCATTGCACCATAACAGCCCGCCGTCTTCGAAACCCTAGATTTAGATCCACCATCGTCGTTCCACAAATCCAGATCTAGAACCTGAATTAAGTGCTTCTTTAACAGCATCACTATCCTTCTGCAGAAAACTGTCATTATTCACAAGCAAAAGCAGAATGAATTCAAATGGGAACGTAAATGGAAGAATCAGGAAATATACCTTATCAATGGCGGATTGGAGAGAGGTGAAGGGCGGTGCGGCTGAGGAGGATCTGATTCTCCAGTTTCTAGAGCTGGAGTGTGTGGATCGAGCAACAGAACTGATGAAGATCGAAAGAGATATTGAAGACATTGGTTGTGTGATGTGTGTGTGAGAGAGAGAAAGAGAGAGAGAGAGAGAGAGAGAGAGAGAGAGAGAGTGGTTTATGGTTAGTGGATAAGCTGATAAGGTTTGGCGGGAGGGCTTCAAAGGAACACGGAAATGCTTCTTTAATTTGCGTTTTTCTCCTGAATTCCTTCCACAAATCCAGATCTAAAACTGGTTTGGAGCAGAGTAAACTTGCAGGTGAAGTGGTGGTGGTGGCAGATCGGTGGCGGTGGCGGTGGCAGGTGGGTTGTGGGGGGTAGGATAATTAGAAAGAGAGAGAGAGGGAGAAGACATTATCTGTATATATTTATAACTATATACACATATATAATTCTAAAATTGTTTTATTTATTGGTTTTATGATTATTTATTATAATATTTAGGATAAAATGACTAAAATACCCTTATGTAGGATTGACTTAGTCAACTTTAACCATAAAAACTAATTGTGTTATGACTAAAGGACATAACCTGATTGGTTTTTCAAACATTAAGGATGTTTTCTGAGGTTATTAAAGATAAAGGACATACTTTGATATTTTAGACATACATAAAGGACGAACTTTGAAATTTACTCTTATTACAAAAACGGTTGTAAGGGATCCATAGGCGGATAAAGATAAAAGGAACATTGTTCAACAGATTTATAAACATCTAAGCTTGCAAGACTCTTTATTGATGCTAGGAGTAGCCAGCCCATTTCGATTAGTACCTGCACTTAACCTTTTTGGAAAAATACGTCAGTTTTCACTGGTAAATACAATTAACCGACTCATTTTGAAAATGTTTAAGAAAATTGATTTGAATGCACAAGGCACGAAATATCTTTTATAACTTGGGATAATTATTTAAAAATAAACTTGTTAAAGAATTACATGTTTATTATACGTTCAGTAGCCCGGGCTGAAAACCGGGTTAAAGATTAATAGACACACCACATAATATATCCCACGGCGAGTTATTCTCGAACAGGTGGGTACATTATTTTACATACGCACTGGCAGGTGTATACCTACACCCCGTGCTTAAGTCGTGGCCATTTCAATGAATGAGCCGAGAATATCCAGGACATGGTCATTAACCCCCCAAAGGCTTAAAACAAACAAAATAGATTAAACGGGTCATCTCAATGAATTAATCTTCATATGATTAAAAATTCAATGCCTGACCAAGCGGTATTTTATATACCGTACCCCAAGCCGTATAAGAGAAAATAAGTTAAAAGTATTTACCTGAGCAAACTTATCCCAGCCGTACAAATCAGCAAGTGCAAGTATCTTTTATTGGTCTCCTAAATCTGGAACGAAGGTTTTAATTAACCTATTAGATTCCTAACGGGTCTTACTTAAGTTTAAACTTAGACCGGTTAGTTTTAAAGAAAGGTATACGGTTCAAAACGTAAGATTAAGCGAATACCGGATTAGAATGTGGTTTAGACCCGACAAGTTTGAAGACTTGTATAATATGGGTAAACTAAACACATTCTGGATTTTGAGATAAAAATGATAAGGTTTGACCCGTTTTGGTTAATTTATGCAAACTAGTCACATAAACCGCACCGAACGCGAAAAATGCATAACGGGTAAACAAAAGAGTCATGAATAGGTTTCCTAAGTTAATATGCCTTAAATATGTTGTGATATCAGTAGGATACCTTCCATTATGTCCAAAACGGATTTAAAATCAATTTAAGCCCCGTAGGGGCATTTTGGTCATTTTAAAGATTATAAAAGAGATTAAATATTAATCTGAGGTTCTGGTCTTAAATGATCAGTAAAAATATTTATTTTTGCAGGTCATATCAGTAAGGTATTGCATATATGTGAAATTTATCATTTATAACCAAACTATGCACCGTAGGGGCATTTTGGTAATTTCACATAAGCTTTAAAGGTCAAATTTAGAAATCTGAGTTCAAAACTTTTGCTTACTGTTAAAGTATAAAAATTTACTTAAAACATCAGTGGGTTTTAAGTCTTATATGTCAAAAATAGTTTTCATCCATACTATGCGTTTAAAACGCGTAAAAAAGTCGATTTTAGGCGATTTTCGGGTTTTATAAGGAAAGCTGAGTTTTTTATCAGCCCAGAAGGCTTAAAATATTTTATTTATCAAATAGAATCAGTAGCAAAAGATTTGGTATCAATATGTTATGTAAAACTCATTTTATTAGTAAAAAGGGTATAACCGACAATTACCGAATCAAAGCAAGAACCCTATGTTATATTCAGCTTAAAAATAAATAAAAATCTTCAAAAAACCCAAAATATTATATTACATCAGTGGGTAAAAAGTTTGGTGTCAAAATTTGGGTTTAGATAAGCCTTATGCTAATAATGCCGTTTAATTAATAAAAAGCTTTCAAATTACGATATCGAGCATAACTCCTAATTTAGACCTCAAACTGATGTCAAATTTTTAGGACATGTTTATAAATCAGTAACAAAGGTTTTTGTCTTCTCACATTTTTAAAAATCTCGTTTTAAGGTCAAAAGGGCATAATGGTCAACATTTAAGCAATTAACGGAAACATGCAAATGAATCGGATTAATTAGGAACCAAGTTGTATAACCTCAGAGGGTTATACTAACCTATAACCTGGTCCTAAAGGAACTCTAAGGCATATCTAAACTAAGCTAAATCGGGTCAGAACTGAAAGTCAAAGCAAAAGTCTACTTTTGCGACTTTCGGTTCCGAACCGAGCCTAAGCTCAAAATTTTCGGATTGAACATGCTTAGACATGTTCTTACATTAATTACCAAGTCATATAAGTGTTAAAACAAGTTTCATAGCTTCTACATTGTTAATTATGAGTTTATTTGCAAAATAGATTTCTGTTGACATTTTATAGTTAAGTTTGACCCGACAATTGACCTAGTTAGAGTGGAAATCAGAGGGTGCCCTTTTAAGGGTTTATTACCCATATAATTACCAATCATAGCCATTTTCAATTCGAAAAATGACTGGACCATTAGTGATTAATCACTAAGTCAAAGCTTAATTACGACGGCTTTGACTTTTGGTCATTAGACTATTAAAACTTGAACATAGGAGGTTAAGAACACTTAAAATGGTCCTTAACACGAATGAGGATCTTGAGAAAACTTGCTTGAAGTCCAGAGAGCTCCAGAGAGTAAGTTTAGAATGATTTCAAAGTGAGCAAGTTCAAGTGTTGCAACATGGGGTCTTATATAGCCAAATAAACTTCACAAGATCTTTACACACAAGCCTACAAGTGATCCCTGATCATCACAGGTGTCCCCTATGCATGAAAAACCATTGGAACAGTCCCTGAATTCGAAAACCAGGCTTTTAAGGCGGTGGAACTGGCTATACTCGCAGCTGTGCAGAGAATCTGCCCAGATCAGGTCATCGCGTCGCGCGACGGCAGAGGGGGTTGGTGGTGGCGTGACGCCACCATGTGGGTCATCTGATCAGCAAGTTTCAAATACTGACATTTTAACTCCTGGACCTTCTAAAGCGTAATTTCTTTCATTTTAAGCACATTTAACCCATTTAACTTTTATTCTTGTGATCCATGAGATATAACCAAACATCGTTAGGTCCAGTTTCGTTAAATGATAACCGAAAACACAAGTTTTGCCCTGTTAACGCTTTTAACCCCTTGATTACGAAAGTTAACGTATTTTCCTCATACGATATCGAAACCTTGTGAAATTTTTATCACTTATTCTTGGGAGCATAATTAATCTTTACAAGGCTCCGGGTTCGTTAAAAGGTCAATCAGAGGTATTATTTAAACATGTTGACACATTTAACCCTCGCGTCTTGTAAACTTTCACTTTCTTCCACAAACGGTTTCATACGCTTCGTGATTCATTCGTTTAAGGGTATAAACATCGTGTAGGGTTGTTGAAAGGCAAAATTTTTTATATGTTGACACTTTAGATCCTCTTACACACATACTTTCTTCGTTTTTTTCAACTTTAGTCCCTCGTAAACAACTCGATAAACGTTTAGAGTTCATGACACGTGTCGATACTATATTGGACATGATTTTACGAGGTGTTACAGAAAGTTAGGACGAAGGTTCAGAAAATCGTACTTGGCTTTGTACTTGATGGGGTATTTATAATGGTCAACTAAGATGACGTCATTCATCCAGACGCACTTGTTCGGATGTCCGTCCTCGGTGTCATGGGGTATGGACATCTTCAAAATGTTCGTCCATCAGATGATCGGTCCGTCCCTAAGGATAAGGTTCAGATTCGGATATGTATCTTCAGTCATAAACCCAATACCAACCCATAAAAAGCAAAATACAGAGCCGGACCTCCACGGTATTTCACGGCCAAGGCGGACGACGACGATGACGAAGCCATCGTTTGAAGGAGGTGGAGGTTCCGGCTCTGGTGGGTCTCGTGTTTACAACTGTGACCTCCGGAAACCCCAAATATTAGCTAAACGATGGATGATAATTGCATCCGGGTTTACATCGGTTACTACGTAGGTTATCTCCGGCGTTTTAAGGTCACTGCATTCCCGATCTAGCGCTGCATGTGGTTTTATCGACCCGGTCTGGGTCGGCTAGGGTTTCCCAGTACGTTTCCGACCTCTTTTCCGATATTCTAGCTACAATTTTTTTCCCTTTCTGCCCTTTAACGACATTCCCGTCGTATTAGGGATTATGTTAGCCACGCTGAAGTAGGTTTCACAGTGTTGTGGACTCTGATGCCATTCGGCACGTGAAGAGTGAAGGTGGTTGTGTGGACCTGGAAAATTGTTCGGCGTGAAGACTCAAGGTTGTTTGTGTGTACCTGTATTGTCACACCCCCAAAATCCACCTGCGGAGTATCACCGCTTGGGAGCGTGACTGACCAGGATCAAGCCACCAATCATATAGAACAATGTATATAGTAAAAGTAATTGCCATTAAACCAAACCAAATCCATATGAAAGGTGTTCTAAAACATAAGTAAGTTATCACTGTTTAGCGGAAGCGTATAAGCAAAGCCCAATGTAAATAAGTATGTAATATCATAAAGTGTTCAACAAACAATCACGATCCAAGTCCACAACGACCAGCTCATCCCTGTGCAAGCTCCATGTGCCTAACGACCTGCAAGGCATGTAACAGAGGATCAACAACTAGTTGAGCGAGTTCACAGAAAGTAAATGCGTAATAGTAAGTTCGTTTGTAACATGTGGCTCTACTGGGCCGATAGTATGTTCTATTGGTGGGGGCTTCCCATGTCGTATAACCACTAGACTACTCTTAACCATAAGTATCCTTCACAACCGAGGATAGTAATAAGTATAAGTACACGTAGGTTTTACGTGTGTATCCTTCCCAACCGAGGATAGTAGTAAGTATAAATACACGTAGGTTTTACGTGTGTATCCTTCCCAATCGAGGATAGTAGTAAGTATAAGTACACGTAGGTTTTACGTGTGTATCCTTCCCAACCGAGGATAGTAGTAAGTATAAGTACACGTAGGTTTTACGTGTGTATCCTTCCCAACCGAGGATAGTAGTAAGTATAATTCTACGTAGATTGTATGTATGTGTCCTGCACGACCGAGGATAGTGAATAGCATAAGTATGTGTCCTGCTCAACCGAGGACAGTAATATGGTAGTCTAGTATTAGTGTCAGTACGAATCTATTCAACCTTATTCCTTCAATCCCATTCCCAAGCCCTTGGGAATCCCATGCCTTAGTAAGGGTGTGAACTCACCTTGGGTTGCTCGGTATGCTAAGTTATGTGCTCACGTTATTCAATCACGTCCTAAAGCACGCACGTATACATAATCAGTTTACATCCACATAGTTCACGTATATAACATGGTCATACAGTGTAGTTCAAGTAACAAGCACCTCACAACATTTAACAGCTATTCATGTTCAGTCTATTCAATACATTGGTCGCATACGTTCGCAGTGTGTATGGTAGAAAGATCATGGTTAAACAAGTAAAGATCATGGTTAAACAAGTAACAGTCTTTTTAGTCTGCAAGACACAATAATAGATGATTTACTGTAAATGCTAAACACATCAGATTCCCTGTTCTTGATTAACGACATTCAATATTTACAGCACATGAAATCAGTGAAACCCTCCTAATCTACTGTTTATGCAGAACCATGTGACGAAAATGGATGCTCGACGAAACCCCATCATGACGAAACGCTTCGTGTTTCGTTGAGTCATCATATGACAAAAACCTTTTGTGTTTCGTCGAGTTTGCATATGACGAAACGACTTAGTTTCGTCGGCTCCTCCGTTTCGCCATCGTTCTCAGATCATCAAAAACAGTTACACAAACCACAACAACCCTAATCATGCGTCTATCAGTTACATTATCACATCGTAAAATTTATCATACCATCAATCATCACAAGAATGTAATCCTGACAATATACAATCTATTACGCTTAACAATCACCTACTGAACCCACTAGTTTAACAATCAAGATCCAATCATCCTGCCAATCTAAAAATCATCATTAAAATACTCACCCATGGCCGACAAGTGTAGTTGTTTTCAAGCTGCCATTTGACCGAACATCAACCTATTACAATTCTATTGAACCGAGTTAATCGATCTGACACAGTTGACTTACTATGCAACAATTAAATTCCACTTATCCATGCTAAATCCTTATTTTTCGAGAGCACTACCAGTCATATAATAAATCTTAATACACATACAAGACAAGAATAAATGGCCGACAATTTGTAACTAGCTCAAATCTTATTGGACCAACTTGTTTGGTGGGGTTTGAAAATTTATACAACACACATATGAGTAAACTTGGGTTATGCACGTGAACTAAGGACAAACTAGCCGCACATGATAGGACCGATTATAGGCGGGTCGGTTCTCAATCATTCCAGCCGACATATTTACCAAATTTATACTAAGCCGCCATTTTCCATAGTCTTTACTACTATTGGACCAATTAACTAGCCAATTAGGGTGAGATGTCACATGTAACTAGCCGACATTTCTTGCAACTTGCCACTAGCTCACATAATACTCTTATTTGTTTACTGTGCACATATCAATCATTCTAGAATTCACTTTGCCCCTAACCTCCATTAAGTATTATTGGACCAAAAAAAACAACCAATAATCAAGCATTATCATTCTCATTACAAACAACAATTGACAACTTGATAAAGCATTCAGCAAATTACTATGAATATGAATTGACCGATTATTATGATAGGACCGATTCATCTAGTGCTTATCTAAAGGGGCTACTGCTATGATAACTCGATAAACATAAGTATTCACATAACAACCAAATCATCATAACAAGGAATCACGTCTGATTATTACGCACTAACCGATACAAGACGATCAATGAATCGTTCACTACGGAAAAACTTCGTGATCTCGAAACTGCCGTCGCTCAGGGATAGGGGAAGAGGAGGTGAGAAGTGACGAGGGTTTTGCCGAATAGAGCTTCTGTTTGCGTGAAGGTTAAAAGAAAAAATGTTAAAATCGATTACCACTGGGCCGAAGCCCATTTGCTGTTTTCGCAGGCCTGATACTAGACGAAATCACCAAGGTGTTTTCACCAAATGGTGTTTTTGTGGGGTAAGGGTATTTGGCAAGGGGAGGGGTGTTTTCGGCAAGAGTTCCATGTTTAATAATAAACATACTACTCATATAACCATATACTAGCAAACGTATCACCATATATCCACAAACACACTTATATTGCACACAAATAAAACATATCATTCACAATACGATTTAACATATTACAAACGTGTTCCGTTGCGAAACAACGAGTCGTGTAAACAAACAACATAAACAATTAACGTGCAATTTATGCGAAGATGGAAATCTTGGAAACTCGAGTTGTCACATGTATTGTGTAAAATGAAACGAAGGTTAATGTAGTAATTTTAGACAAAAGGACATAATTGTAATTTTGAGTTGGGTTGTCGGTGGCCTTTGCCACCGACTTTGTACTTTAAGTAATAGTAGAATAAGGATTTAAGCCACTGTCAAACAAGTTTGGGTCAACTAACACGTTCGGGTTGACCCGTATTAAAAACGAGTCGAGTTCGGCTTGACCCATTAACCCGTTTAACTATTTAGAAAAAAAAAACTTCTATATTTTTGTTTTTGTTTTTTCCGTTTCTATTTTACATGGTTAGTTATAATAATGTTAGTTTTGACGCATTATATTATATATTTGTCACTTTCATACTTATCATTAAACATGTTATCGATAACCCGCTTAAAACCCAACATTTCCTTTATAGATCGTCAACTTGTATGACTCATTTATAAATATGGGTTAAATGGGTCGGGTTCTGGTTGACCCAAATTTATATGGGTTGGGTTAGGGTTGAAATCTTTGACCTGAATAATAATATGGGTCGGGTTGAACATTTCAACCCGCCAACCCGTCAATCTATCAACCCGACACGAATGACACCCATAGTCAAAATTCGCAAATAGCTGGTTTTTAAATAATGTATTGAATAATATAAAATTAAACGTGCTCTAGTTACTAGTTAGCTTGACTTTAACTCTACGAAGACTTCAGTCACAATATTTAAAGTTTATAAATTATATTACTTTCTAGTTGTGATAAATTTTTCATTGTTGGTAACATGAATTAAATTTTCAGTGTTGGTAACATGAATTTTGTATCTTTCATCACCTTTATATATGAAATTTGTTCAGTTCTTAAGATTATGGTCCTCACATGTGTTTGGGTGAGTTCATCTTCATTTAAAAGTTAAAGAGCATAAACAAGAAACTAAGAATATTCATTTTAATCAGTGGTTGATTCATCTATCAAACAAAATCTTGTAAGGCCAAAGTAAATAATTGGACCACAAGATATTCTTTATTATTGTTAACAAGAAAGATAAACCATGCATAAAAAGTTATTCCATTTTGTCTTTTCTTCACAACTTATGAAGTGTAAATATAAACTTTCTTGTTACCATTTATTTTGATGCATTTTGTTTATTTTTAGAAGGATTATACGTCGAAAACAACTCAACATGGCCACTAGTAGAGATTCGAAGCGTGACTTATCGTGAGGTAGAATATCTCACGTAAGAAAAAGTCATGTGCCTAGACCAACTTTTAACTTTATCGTTCGCCGCTGCAAATTTAAATAAATGTATTATAAAACAAGTTAGCAAAAAAACGATTAAAATCTCACTTATATGGTATGGTCTGAAAGTAATAAGATTTAAGTAAACATTTTCTATATCCCGTATAAGATAGTCTTTGAGTATAAATTCTTTATATAATAAACAACTCTGGTTTCTTTGCTAAAAATCAGGCTTTATTAGATTAATCTATATCCGTATCATCTAACAAATAAAAATCCTAATGGAGACATGATATGATTCTAGGCCCCATAAGTTTTTTTTTCCGTCTCAATCTTCTATTAATATTAATGTATTAAAATAACATATATTTAGATATTTAATATAAATCTAATTACGAATATAATATGAAATTAATTAAGAGGAATTATAATTTACAACTTTATTTAACAATTCTGAAAAATAAATTTATATTTTTTTATCAAATTGAAATATCGATTTCATTCATACTTGTCAAGGTACATCAAGACAGAAGGTAGACGGGCAACAAGCTGCGCCGTTACCCCTTTCTAAATTGCAAACCCTAATCTACCAAAGACAAAACCCCGCCCCCCCTGAGGCTGAGCAATTGTTGTGGATGACCTGATGGACCCTGGTCAGGAATTGGATAGCTTCTGGCGCTAGCTAGGGAGTCAAATGTGTCAAAGGCAAAAAGGACAAAAACATGATGGTTCTCTGCTCAAGCTTTAGCGTGCTTATCAACTTTCTTCGATTCTGCCTTTCTTGCTGCTTGTCAAGCTACAAACCCGTTTTCCCTTAATCCAACTAGAGGGGAAAACCCCGTGAGGTCCACACAAGCATATGTTTCCCCTTAGCCCAAATTTATATTATGGATAATTATTATATATCTTATTTCTATCAGGGTGTGCATTATTCGGGTAGTTCGATTATTATCTCCAACCGAAATCGAAGTCATCGATTAACCTATTTTATTAACCAATCGGTTTTTGGTTAATCATTGTGGTTTATTCGTTTAGATTGATGCTTTTATGTTTCATTCGTTTAATAGCCAAAATCAAACTTTGGCTAAACCTTTTGCTTGGAAATACATGAAATGGATTTATAAATACATGAAATGAAAGTATAAATACATAAAATGAAGGTATAAAATATGAAATACATGAACTTAAGGTACAAAAACTAGAAATATTAAAATATGAATGTTTGGTTTGGTTTAGTTCGTTTAATTTTGGTTAAAAGAGGGTACAAAAAAATCGATAGCCGATTTAGGTTAATTCGGGTTTCGGTTAATCGATTTTCAGTTCGTTCAATTTTAGTTGATTTCGGTAAATGATTCAGTTATTGCTCACCGTTAATGTCACACCCCCAAAATCCACACGCGGAGTATCACCGCTTGGAGGCATGACTGACCAGGATCCTAACCACCAATCATATTGAACGTATAAAGTAGTTAAGTATAGCGGAAGCATTTAAGTAACCCAAACAATAGTATGTATGATTTAACATAAGTGTTGAAACATCATTCACGATCCTTTGCCCACAACGACCTGCTCCTCCCTGTGCAAGCTCCATAATGTACCTAAGGTCCTGCAAGGCATGCAGCAGCGAGTCAACAACTAGTTGAGCGAGTTCACAGAAAGTAAGTTCGGTAATAGCATAGTATAGCAAACATTGCGTTCGTTTATCTAATCATGCATCGTATTAGCTCGTTCATTGCTCATGTATAGTATCGGTTCGTATCGCGGGCCCTTTCGGCATGTATGCGAAGATTAGGGAAAGTTCTCAAGTATTCTAGACTATGTATATTTGTATCGCGGCCACCCTGGCATGTGTGCGAAGTTTTAGTATATAGTCGCGGCCTTTCCAAGGCATGTGTGCGAAGATCAGTCATAATATCGCAGCCAACCCCTGGCGTGTATGCGAAGATCAGTTCAATTGGTATACTAGTCTAGCCGTATCTTATCATTCACCACCCTCACCCTGAGGACTCATATCATTATGTTCTGTTAACTAAGTATGTACGTATAGTTTATTCAATCCCATTCCCACCCTGGGAACCCCATGCCTTGGCTGTGTGAACTCACCTTGGGTTGCTCGGCAGATACACAAAGAGAGAAAGAGAGTTCTTGAACTAACAGTGGTCAACCACGTCCTAACAGGGTTATTACATAAGTCAGGTTCGCATATAGCACGTATGTTGTATCACATAGGTTAACACGTTGCAAGCATGCAAGGATTTATGGTAAACATGTACACGTATCAGTAATCCGATAAACAATCTAAGTATTCGGCCCAAACATAACCCGGCCCAAATAATATTCACCCAACCTATCAGCCCAATCAGATAAGTAGTCCAAATAGCCGAGGTGTAAACAAGTCCAGTTATCCGGCCCAATTAGTTGGGCTCGTGTCAGTGTGCAAGTCCGTGCATGGTCTCGACTCGCAACAGAGATTACGAGTCGCAACAAGGGAGATCTCGACAGATGCATATCCTTCGAGACTAGGTGGTCTCGAGTCAGGTCTCGAGTCGCAACGGGGTTACGAGTCGCAACGACTGGTCTCGGCTCGTCATGGTTTGGTTACGAGTCGCAACCGGGACTCGCAACCATGGTTTCGGCTCATGCTGTTGTGTGGGGTTCCGAGTCGCAACAAGACTCGCAATCTCGGTTTCGACTCGCAATCCGTGTGCCTAACAACTTGTAACAGTTTCCATGTTTCATGCAATCAGTTATGCCAATCAATTAACAATTTCCATAATTCAAATCAACTAACAGTTTCTCATGAATCCTACTAAGTATTATCGATCAAACAGGCAATAACAACATAAATTCTTATGAACCCTAAATTTAACCATATGAACAATAATACCACTTAATCATATTAAGTTCCGGTTCCATGAACGTTAATAATCTGATTTGCAAAACATCACAGCCGATCCACAAGACATTAACATTAAATATCATCAACAATAAATCCGATTTCGTAACATGGTGGCCGATTAACTAACCTATCCGACCGATCAATCAAACAAGTTTGGCCGATTGACTAGCCGATCAACAACAACATCCTAACAATCCAGTTAACATGCATATCCAAATAACAACATATCAGATTAACACATATCCGGCCGGTTAATAATACGTTCGGCCGATCGAACAAAGCTTAATTTAACACAGAATTATTCAAAGCATGCGATCTTATAATCATTCAATCAATAGGTCACAATTAAACACTAACCGATCGGGTAGAGGTGATTCGAATTCGAGGTTGATGTCCGGCCGTCTTGTGTTTGCGAACGAGAGGGAGAGTTTGTGTGTGTTCTTGATTGCTAAGTTTTGTAAAACCAAAACCCTAGAGGTAATGTGTGTATATATGCGTGTGAAGGGAAGTGGGCCGAAACCCCCACATGGGTTTTCTCATGGTCTCGAGTCCAACCATATGGACCGAGTAGGTTCTTGTAAATGTTTCACTAATCGGTTCAAGTAATAACATATGCAATCACATTAAATCACGTAACATGCAACATTCAATATAATCACGAAATCACACAACCGTGTAACACATAACATATCATGTATTCGTTCAAGTAACATAGTTCACGTGAGCATATAACGTTGCACAAGATAAGTCTAGAGTACGGGTTGTCACATTATCCCCAACTAATTGGAAATTTCGTCCCGAAATTTGGTATGCACTCACTGAGGAAGCTAGGTAAGTTCAATCGTTCAATGGTTTTTCCTGGGGTGTCACATCCTCCCCCCGTTGATCTGGAATTTCGTCCCGAAATTCCGAAGTAGTAGCTTCAACCTCAGTAGTGGTAGCATTGGTTTCGAATAACTGGGGGTACTTTTCTGTCATCCTGTCTTTGCGTTCCCAGGTGTACTCTGGGCCACGTTTGGAGTTCCAACGAACTCGAACAAGGGGGATTCTCTTGTGTTTGAGGACCTTCACCTCCCGGTCCGTGATTTCTACTGGTTCCTCGACGAACTGTAACCGCTCGTCGGTAGTTCGATACATGAAAGACATTGTGAACTGCCCCGAGTTCAGCTGATAGGTTCAATCTATAGGCTACCCTGCCTGTACGTTCTATGATCTCGAATGGTCCCCGACCTGAAATTCCAATGGCTTTCTACGCTTGCCCGCGTAGGCTTTCTGACGGTCGCGTGCTGCCGCCGTGCGTTGTCGTATCTGTGCAATCTTTTCTGTGGCGTCCATTACAATCTCTGGACCCGTGTTCTGACTATCCCCCATCTCTACCCAACAGAGAGGTGACCGGCATCTACGCCCGTACAATGCCTCGAATGGTGCGGCTTGTATGCTATTGTGCTCATGTTTAATCGTGAGTCGAATGGTTTGTGCCTTGCTTGCCAAAGTTCTGACGTGAATCGTGCATCGCGATCCGAATTGATGGACGTGGGCACCCCGTGCCTCGAAACAATCTTCTTTAAGATAGGCATCTGCGAGAGTTGGAGAACTTGTCCGTTTCCTTAATCGGTAGGAAGTGTGCAGACTTGGTGAGTCGATCCACGATGACCCATATGGTATCGTTCCCATGCTGGGATCGAGGTAGGCCACCAATAAATAGCGCTGATGTCGTAGTACATTCTATCCGACCCTGGATGTACTGAGTGGTAAGACTTGTGAGCTTCATCCATCACAAGTTCGCGTAGACCGCCATAAAGTGGGACCCAAATCCGGCCCGTTACATAGTAAGCGCCGTCTGCCTTCCGTTCCATTTGCTGTCGTGAGCCGCGTAAGGCTTCAGCCTTGACGTTTTCGGGCTTCAATGCTTCTACCTGAGCATTTCGTATCTGTGCTGGAAGGCTAGACTGAATCGTAAGCTGTAGCGCTCGCACGCGCTTTGGTAAGGTGTCCTTTCGACTGAGGGCATCAGCCACAACATTGGCTTGCCTGGATGGTACTTGATGGCGCATTCACAGTCGCGAAGTAGTTCAACCCATCGCCGTTGACGCATGGTTCAAGTCCTCCTGCTTAAGAATATGCTCGAGACTCCTGTGATCGGTGTAAATGGTGCACCTGGTACCGTACAGGTAGTGTCGCCATATCTTAAGCGCAAAAACAACAGTTCCCAGCTCTAAATCGTGCGTCGTGTGGTTGCGTTCATGAATCTTAAGTTGACGTGTAGCGAAAGCGATAACCTTGTCGCGCTGAAAAGCAGTCCCCTGGGGCTCTCCCCAGCAATAGGTGACACCCTTCTGTGTCAGTAGCGTAAGTGGCTGAGCAATCTTCGAGAAATCCCTGCGTAAACCGTCCGTAGTACGTGATGCAGGCCAGTTTCTGGTTGAGTCTACCTTGGATGGATCGACACGGATTCCATCCTTGCTCACTACGTGGCCTAAGAAGTGGACTTCACGAATACTATGACGAACTCGTCTAGGTAGGGTCTGCACACCCTGTTCATAAGGTCCTTAAATACGGCAGGAGCGTTCAAATAATATCAAACATAAAGTATAGTAAATTAAAATAGTCCATAAAACCCAGTACGATTCATGTTCAAACCAAACTTTGTTTGAGTAACAGAGACATAATAAAGGAAATCCCAAAACGAGTTATGAGTTCAAACATCGTCTCCTTGTCCTAGCATGAAAGCTCGACCCCTTGCCTCGTTGCCATTGTTGTTGTTGTTGTTCCCATTGCCCTGGTTATTGTTGTTGTTCTGATTCTGGTTCAACTGTGGGCAATCGCGCTTGTAATGACCTTCTGCTCCACACTGGAAACATCCCCGATTTCCACGCTGTGGCTGCTGCTGCTGTGGGTTCTGAGGAGCGGGTGGTGGAAGTTGCTGATTCTGGTTTGCAGGTCGTGAGCTCCTGCAATCTTTGGCTTCATGCCCTATCTTGAGACATCTCTGGCAACGTTCCTTGCGACACCTTCCACTGTGGTGCTTGTTACACTTGTTACATAGTGGGTGTACTCCCCTGTATCCAC
Organism: Helianthus annuus; assembly: GCF_002127325.2. NCBI lineage: Eukaryota > Viridiplantae > Streptophyta > Magnoliopsida > Asterales > Asteraceae > Helianthus > Helianthus annuus. The sequence continues at coordinate 32,934,858 of NC_035447.2, read as the reverse complement.
CCTGCTCCTGACTGCCAGATGATTGCTGACCCGGGTTCTGGTAGTCGTTCGTTCTGCGCTGCTGTGCTTGAGACTGTTCGGAATCCCCATCCCATTTCCGTTTGTTGTCGCTGGGTGTAGCAGAAGTAGCAGCTGAAGTGACTGTAGCAGTAGCGTTGACACGCTTTGGCAGTTTATTCTGATCCACTGCCTGATCAGTGATGCGATGAGCGAGGCGTTGGATTTCCTGGATGTTTTCGAGGTTAGCCGACGTCACGTGGCTCTGAATCTCTGGCGCCAAACCCTTGAGATACAACTCAATGCGCTTGTATGGAGGGTCCACCATAGTAGGGCACAGAACTGCCAGCTCGTTTGACCGTTTCGTATATGCTTCGATCTCTGACCCAATCATTTTCAGATTATACAGCTCGTCTTCCAGCTTGTGAATGTCTTCACGCGTGCAATACTCCCTCTTGATGAGTTCCTTAAAATCGTTCCATGGGGTGGCGTTAGCAGCTGCCAACCCTAAGATTTGAACTTGGGCGTTCCACCAAGTTAGTGCTATTCCCTCCAAGGTGCCGGTGGCAAACTTGACCTTGCGAGCCTCAGGGCACTCGCACATTTCGAATACGGATTCTAGCTTCTCAAACCAGTGGAGGAGTCCCACTGCCCCCTCTGTGCCGCTGAAGGAATTTGGACGACAGTCCATGAAATTCTTAAAGGTGCAAACTTGCTGCGCTGGTTGACCTGCTTGAGCAGCTGCAAGTGCCGCAACAACTTGAGCTTGAACGAGAGCCTCTAGCTGGGCTTGAGTCATGTTAATCCTTCCAGACATGCTCTTCATAGTAAGAGTAACGTAAATAAGAGTGGTTCGCGAGTAGGGCGATGACAGAAAAGTGTAAGCACGTAGGTGTTCTCATGTAATCAAAGCATGTGTATCTAAGCGTAATGCGAGCAAAGTTCTAGGCAGTTCTAGCAAACAGGCAATAAACATAAACCTTATTACCTAGGATGTCGAGTCTTGCACGTGGAGCGAAGCGTCGTTGTGGATCGTTGAGAGCACTGTTCTGGTTATAGTCCGGTTTTAACAAAAACGTTTTCCCATATTAAAACCAAGTTCTCTATAACCAATGGCTCTGATACCAATCTGTCACACCCCCAAAATCCACACGCGGAGTATCACCGCTTGGAGGCATGACTGACCAGGATCCTAACCACCAATCATATTGAACGTATAAAGTAGTTAAGTATAGCGGAAGCATTTAAGTAACCCAAACAATAGTATGTATGATTTAACATAAGTGTTGAAACATCATTCACGATCCTTTGCCCACAACGACCTGCTCCTCCCTGTGCAAGCTCCATAATGTACCTAAGGTCCTGCAAGGCATGCAGCAGCGAGTCAACAACTAGTTGAGCGAGTTCACATAAAGTAAGTTCGGTAATAGCATAGTATAGCAAACATTGCGTTCGTTTATCTAATCATGCATCGTATTAGCTCGTTCATTGCTCATGTATAGTATCGGTTCGTATCGCGGGCCCTTTCGGCATGTATGCGAAGATTAGGGAAAGTTCTCAAGTATTCTAGACTATGTATATTTGTATCGCGGCCACCCTGGCATGTGTGCGAAGTTTTAGTATATAGTCGCGGCCTTTCCAAGGCATGTGTGCGAAGATCAGTCATAATATCGCAGCCAACCCCTGGCGTGTATGCGAAGATCAGTTCAATTGGTATACTAGTCTAGCCGTATCTTATCATTCACCACCCTCACCCTGAGGACTCATATCATTATGTTCTGTTAACTAAGTATGTACGTATAGTTTATTCAATCCCATTCCCACCCTGGGAACCCCATGCCTTGGCTGTGTGAACTCACCTTGGGTTGCTCGGCAGATACACAAAGAGAGAAAGAGAGTTCTTGAACTAACAGTGGTCAACCACGTCCTAACAGGGTTATTACATAAGTCAGGTTCGCATATAGCACGTATGTTGTATCACATAGGTTAACACGTTGCAAGCATGCAAGGATTTATGGTAAACATGTACACGTATCAGTAATCCGATAAACAATCTAAGTATTCGGCCCAAACATAACCCGGCCCAAATAATATTCACCCAACCTATCAGCCCAATCAGATAAGTAGTCCAAATAGCCGAGGTGTAAACAAGTCCAGTTATCCGGCCCAATTAGTTGGGCTCGTGTCAGTGTGCAAGTCCGTGCATGGTCTCGACTCGCAACAGAGATTACGAGTCGCAACAAGGGAGATCTCGACAGATGCATATCCTTCGAGACTAGGTGGTCTCGAGTCAGGTCTCGAGTCGCAACGGGGTTACGAGTCGCAACGACTGGTCTCGGCTCGTCATGGTTTGGTTACGAGTCGCAACCGGGACTCGCAACCATGGTTTCGGCTCATGCTGTTGTGTGGGGTTCCGAGTCGCAACAAGACTCGCAATCTCGGTTTCGACTCGCAATCCGTGTGCCTAACAACTTGTAACAGTTTCCATGTTTCATGCAATCAGTTATGCCAATCAATTAACAATTTCCATAATTCAAATCAACTAACAGTTTCTCATGAATCCTACTAAGTATTATCGATCAAACAGGCAATAACAACATAAATTCTTATGAACCCTAAATTTAACCATATGAACAATAATACCACTTAATCATATTAAGTTCCGGTTCCATGAACGTTAATAATCTGATTTGCAAAACATCACAGCCGATCCACAAGACATTAACATTAAATATCATCAACAATAAATCCGATTTCGTAACATGGTGGCCGATTAACTAACCTATCCGACCGATCAATCAAACAAGTTTGGCCGATTGACTAGCCGATCAACAACAACATCCTAACAATCCAGTTAACATGCATATCCAAATAACAACATATCAGATTAACACATATCCGGCCGGTTAATAATACGTTCGGCCGATCGAACAAAGCTTAATTTAACACAGAATTATTCAAAGCATGCGATCTTATAATCATTCAATCAATAGGTCACAATTAAACACTAACCGATCGGGTAGAGGTGATTCGAATTCGAGGTTGATGTCCGGCCGTCTTGTGTTTGCGAACGAGAGGGAGAGTTTGTGTGTGTTCTTGATTGCTAAGTTTTGTAAAACCAAAACCCTAGAGGTAATGTGTGTATATATGCGTGTGAAGGGAAGTGGGCCGAAACCCCCACATGGGTTTTCTCATGGTCTCGAGTCCAACCATATGGACCGAGTAGGTTCTTGTAAATGTTTCACTAATCGGTTCAAGTAATAACATATGCAATCACATTAAATCACGTAACATGCAACATTCAATATAATCACGAAATCACACAACCGTGTAACACATAACATATCATGTATTCGTTCAAGTAACATAGTTCACGTGAGCATATAACGTTGCACAAGATAAGTCTAGAGTACGGGTTGTCACATTATCCCCAACTAATTGGAAATTTCGTCCCGAAATTTGGTATGCACTCACTGAGGAAGCTAGGTAAGTTCAATCGTTCAATGGTTTTTCCTGGGGTGTCACATCCTCCCCCCGTTGATCTGGAATTTCGTCCCGAAATTCCGAAGTAGTAGCTTCAACCTCAGTAGTGGTAGCATTGGTTTCGAATAACTGGGGGTACTTTTCTGTCATCCTGTCTTTGCGTTCCCAGGTGTACTCTGGGCCACGTTTGGAGTTCCAACGAACTCGAACAAGGGGGATTCTCTTGTGTTTGAGGACCTTCACCTCCCGGTCCGTGATTTCTACTGGTTCCTCGACGAACTGTAACCGCTCGTCGGTAGTTCGATACATGAAAGACATTGTGAACTGCCCCGAGTTCAGCTGATAGGTTCAATCTATAGGCTACCCTGCCTGTACGTTCTATGATCTCGAATGGTCCCCGACCTGAAATTCCAATGGCTTTCTACGCTTGCCCGCGTAGGCTTTCTGACGGTCGCGTGCTGCCGCCGTGCGTTGTCGTATCTGTGCAATCTTTTCTGTGGCGTCCATTACAATCTCTGGACCCGTGTTCTGACTATCCCCCATCTCTACCCAACAGAGAGGTGACCGGCATCTACGCCCGTACAATGCCTCGAATGGTGCGGCTTGTATGCTATTGTGCTCATGTTTAATCGTGAGTCGAATGGTTTGTGCCTTGCTTGCCAAAGTTCTGACGTGAATCGTGCATCGCGATCCGAATTGATGGACGTGGGCACCCCGTGCCTCGAAACAATCTTCTTTAAGATAGGCATCTGCGAGAGTTGGAGAACTTGTCCGTTTCCTTAATCGGTAGGAAGTGTGCAGACTTGGTGAGTCGATCCACGATGACCCATATGGTATCGTTCCCATGCTGGGATCGAGGTAGGCCACCAATAAATAGCGCTGATGTCGTAGTACATTCTATCCGACCCTGGATGTACTGAGTGGTAAGACTTGTGAGCTTCATCCATCACAAGTTCGCGTAGACCGCCATAAAGTGGGACCCAAATCCGGCCCGTTACATAGTAAGCGCCGTCTGCCTTCCGTTCCATTTGCTGTCGTGAGCCGCGTAAGGCTTCAGCCTTGACGTTTTCGGGCTTCAATGCTTCTACCTGAGCATTTCGTATCTGTGCTGGAAGGCTAGACTGAATCGTAAGCTGTAGCGCTCGCACGCGCTTTGGTAAGGTGTCCTTTCGACTGAGGGCATCAGCCACAACATTGGCTTGCCTGGATGGTACTTGATGGCGCATTCACAGTCGCGAAGTAGTTCAACCCATCGCCGTTGACGCATGGTTCAAGTCCTCCTGCTTAAGAATATGCTCGAGACTCCTGTGATCGGTGTAAATGGTGCACCTGGTACCGTACAGGTAGTGTCGCCATATCTTAAGCGCAAAAACAACAGTTCCCAGCTCTAAATCGTGCGTCGTGTGGTTGCGTTCATGAATCTTAAGTTGACGTGTAGCGAAAGCGATAACCTTGTCGCGCTGAAAAGCAGTCCCCTGGGGCTCTCCCCAGCAATAGGTGACACCCTTCTGTGTCAGTAGCGTAAGTGGCTGAGCAATCTTCGAGAAATCCCTGCGTAAACCGTCCGTAGTACGTGATGCAGGCCAGTTTCTGGTTGAGTCTACCTTGGATGGATCGACACGGATTCCATCCTTGCTCACTACGTGGCCTAAGAAGTGGACTTCACGAATACTATGACGAACTCGTCTAGGTAGGGTCTGCACACCCTGTTCATAAGGTCCTTAAATACGGCAGGAGCGTTCAAATAATATCAAACATAAAGTATAGTAAATTAAAATAGTCCATAAAACCCAGTACGATTCATGTTCAAACCAAACTTTGTTTGAGTAACAGAGACATAATAAAGGAAATCCCAAAACGAGTTATGAGTTCAAACATCGTCTCCTTGTCCTAGCATGAAAGCTCGACCCCTTGCCTCGTTGCCATTGTTGTTGTTGTTGTTCCCATTGCCCTGGTTATTGTTGTTGTTCTGATTCTGGTTCAACTGTGGGCAATCGCGCTTGTAATGACCTTCTGCTCCACACTGGAAACATCCCCGATTTCCACGCTGTGGCTGCTGCTGCTGTGGGTTCTGAGGAGCGGGTGGTGGAAGTTGCTGATTCTGGTTTGCAGGTCGTGAGCTCCTGCAATCTTTGGCTTCATGCCCTATCTTGAGACATCTCTGGCAACGTTCCTTGCGACACCTTCCACTGTGGTGCTTGTTACACTTGTTACATAGTGGGTGTACTCCCCTGTATCCACCCTGCTCCTGACTGCCAGATGATTGCTGACCCGGGTTCTGGTAGTCGTTCGTTCTGCGCTGCTGTGCTTGAGACTGTTCGGAATCCCCATCCCATTTCCGTTTGTTGTCGCTGGGTGTAGCAGAAGTAGCAGCTGAAGTGACTGTAGCAGTAGCGTTGACACGCTTTGGCAGTTTATTCTGATCCACTGCCTGATCAGTGATGCGATGAGCGAGGCGTTGGATTTCCTGGATGTTTTCGAGGTTAGCCGACGTCACGTGGCTCTGAATCTCTGGCGCCAAACCCTTGAGATACAACTCAATGCGCTTGTATGGAGGGTCCACCATAGTAGGGCACAGAACTGCCAGCTCGTTTGACCGTTTCGTATATGCTTCGATCTCTGACCCAATCATTTTCAGATTATACAGCTCGTCTTCCAGCTTGTGAATGTCTTCACGCGTGCAATACTCCCTCTTGATGAGTTCCTTAAAATCGTTCCATGGGGTGGCGTTAGCAGCTGCCAACCCTAAGATTTGAACTTGGGCGTTCCACCAAGTTAGTGCTATTCCCTCCAAGGTGCCGGTGGCAAACTTGACCTTGCGAGCCTCAGGGCACTCGCACATTTCGAATACGGATTCTAGCTTCTCAAACCAGTGGAGGAGTCCCACTGCCCCCTCTGTGCCGCTGAAGGAATTTGGACGACAGTCCATGAAATTCTTAAAGGTGCAAACTTGCTGCGCTGGTTGACCTGCTTGAGCAGCTGCAAGTGCCGCAACAACTTGAGCTTGAACGAGAGCCTCTAGCTGGGCTTGAGTCATGTTAATCCTTCCAGACATGCTCTTCATAGTAAGAGTAACGTAAATAAGAGTGGTTCGCGAGTAGGGCGATGACAGAAAAGTGTAAGCACGTAGGTGTTCTCATGTAATCAAAGCATGTGTATCTAAGCGTAATGCGAGCAAAGTTCTAGGCAGTTCTAGCAAACAGGCAATAAACATAAACCTTATTACCTAGGATGTCGAGTCTTGCACGTGGAGCGAAGCGTCGTTGTGGATCGTTGAGAGCACTGTTCTGGTTATAGTCCGGTTTTAACAAAAACGTTTTCCCATATTAAAACCAAGTTCTCTATAACCAATGGCTCTGATACCAATCTGTCACACCCCCAAAATCCACACGCGGAGTATCACCGCTTGGAGGCATGACTGACCAGGATCCTAACCACCAATCATATTGAACGTATAAAGTAGTTAAGTATAGCGGAAGCATTTAAGTAACCCAAACAATAGTATGTATGATTTAACATAAGTGTTGAAACATCATTCACGATCCTTTGCCCACAACGACCTGCTCCTCCCTGTGCAAGCTCCATAATGTACCTAAGGTCCTGCAAGGCATGCAGCAGCGAGTCAACAACTAGTTGAGCGAGTTCACAGAAAGTAAGTTCGGTAATAGCATAGTATAGCAAACATTGCGTTCGTTTATCTAATCATGCATCGTATTAGCTCGTTCATTGCTCATGTATAGTATCGGTTCGTATCGCGGGCCCTTTCGGCATGTATGCGAAGATTAGGGAAAGTTCTCAAGTATTCTAGACTATGTATATTTGTATCGCGGCCACCCTGGCATGTGTGCGAAGTTTTAGTATATAGTCGCGGCCTTTCCAAGGCATGTGTGCGAAGATCAGTCATAATATCGCAGCCAACCCCTGGCGTGTATGCGAAGATCAGTTCAATTGGTATACTAGTCTAGCCGTATCTTATCATTCACCACCCTCACCCTGAGGACTCATATCATTATGTTCTGTTAACTAAGTATGTACGTATAGTTTATTCAATCCCATTCCCACCCTGGGAACCCCATGCCTTGGCTGTGTGAACTCACCTTGGGTTGCTCGGCAGATACACAAAGAGAGAAAGAGAGTTCTTGAACTAACAGTGGTCAACCACGTCCTAACAGGGTTATTACATAAGTCAGGTTCGCATATAGCACGTATGTTGTATCACATAGGTTAACACGTTGCAAGCATGCAAGGATTTATGGTAAACATGTACACGTATCAGTAATCCGATAAACAATCTAAGTATTCGGCCCAAACATAACCCGGCCCAAATAATATTCACCCAACCTATCAGCCCAATCAGATAAGTAGTCCAAATAGCCGAGGTGTAAACAAGTCCAGTTATCCGGCCCAATTAGTTGGGCTCGTGTCAGTGTGCAAGTCCGTGCATGGTCTCGACTCGCAACAGAGATTACGAGTCGCAACAAGGGAGATCTCGACAGATGCATATCCTTCGAGACTAGGTGGTCTCGAGTCAGGTCTCGAGTCGCAACGGGGTTACGAGTCGCAACGACTGGTCTCGGCTCGTCATGGTTTGGTTACGAGTCGCAACCGGGACTCGCAACCATGGTTTCGGCTCATGCTGTTGTGTGGGGTTCCGAGTCGCAACAAGACTCGCAATCTCGGTTTCGACTCGCAATCCGTGTGCCTAACAACTTGTAACAGTTTCCATGTTTCATGCAATCAGTTATGCCAATCAATTAACAATTTCCATAATTCAAATCAACTAACAGTTTCTCATGAATCCTACTAAGTATTATCGATCAAACAGGCAATAACAACATAAATTCTTATGAACCCTAAATTTAACCATATGAACAATAATACCACTTAATCATATTAAGTTCCGGTTCCATGAACGTTAATAATCTGATTTGCAAAACATCACAGCCGATCCACAAGACATTAACATTAAATATCATCAACAATAAATCCGATTTCGTAACATGGTGGCCGATTAACTAACCTATCCGACCGATCAATCAAACAAGTTTGGCCGATTGACTAGCCGATCAACAACAACATCCTAACAATCCAGTTAACATGCATATCCAAATAACAACATATCAGATTAACACATATCCGGCCGGTTAATAATACGTTCGGCCGATCGAACAAAGCTTAATTTAACACAGAATTATTCAAAGCATGCGATCTTATAATCATTCAATCAATAGGTCACAATTAAACACTAACCGATCGGGTAGAGGTGATTCGAATTCGAGGTTGATGTCCGGCCGTCTTGTGTTTGCGAACGAGAGGGAGAGTTTGTGTGTGTTCTTGATTGCTAAGTTTTGTAAAACCAAAACCCTAGAGGTAATGTGTGTATATATGCGTGTGAAGGGAAGTGGGCCGAAACCCCCACATGGGTTTTCTCATGGTCTCGAGTCCAACCATATGGACCGAGTAGGTTCTTGTAAATGTTTCACTAATCGGTTCAAGTAATAACATATGCAATCACATTAAATCACGTAACATGCAACATTCAATATAATCACGAAATCACACAACCGTGTAACACATAACATATCATGTATTCGTTCAAGTAACATAGTTCACGTGAGCATATAACGTTGCACAAGATAAGTCTAGAGTACGGTACACTGTAAATTACGTAAATCAATTTTTTTAATCAAACAAATTTAGCAACACTATATATTTAAATTAAAGAGAATAAGATACTCGTTTTTATGATGTACTATAAAAAAATATTAATGTACAAAAAAGATATGAACGTTTAAAAATTGTTGGGGTAGTTAGGTTTTTATAAGGGAAAAATTATTACTAAATAATTATCTATGGTTATGTTAAAGAAGAACAAATTAAGGTGTAACTTATATAAGGGGTTAGGGTGTTAGGAGTGGTATCGGCAAAGGGTGCGGCAAATGGTTTTGCCGCGCGGCAAACACCGCCGCCAACCCTTTGCCGAGGCGGTGAGTTGTGTGGTGCGGGGAAGGCATGCCGACGCGGGGAAGGGAGGAAGGAGAGAGAAAGAGGGTAGTGTGGGTGGGGTCCATTCCAATCTCAACCAATCACACTTTTTCCCTTTTTTTTAAAGTTTACCACTTCACCAAATGTCTAAACCATTGCCAACACTTTTCACCAAAGTTTAAACACTTTTCACTGATTGACGTGGCGCACTCTGATTGGTTGATTTTTTAGTTTACCACTCTTAAGTGTTTAACCACTCCTAACACCCTTAAAGTCTAATTAGTGTTTAAAGGCTAATTTACCCGCGTTTTAAAAGAAAACATTTGAGAACACTTATTACAATTTTAGGTCATCTACTTTTTTTCAACCTCTCTCTCCTAGTTAATTGTGGATAATCTATTAACAAATGGATTTAATATGAAATTAATTATAGTTTTTCAAAATAAACTCATTTTATAACTTATAAACTTATATTTTAGAATTCAAATGCCACTAAATTTAAAATTATGTTCATTAAAATATATAAAAAAAATGAAGAATAATGAAAACAATTATTTTTTATGAGTGATTTCAAAATAAAAATTAAATATTTAATACGGCAGAATGGTTTGAATTGTAAAAACATGTCAAATAAAAAATAAGTAGTATTAAAAAATCAAAATTTTAGTCCTTAATTTTTTATATATATTCGTATTTCTATATATTTATAATTGTAATTTAAGTTAACTTAATTGCGTTAAAATGATATTTAAAAGAGTAATTGCATTTTAGTTGAATTAACTTTTATCAATTACATAAAAAAGTTAATACACAATTGAAAAACATGTGTTAAAAATTAACTTAACAAAATTTATAAAGGTCACGTTAAAGCTCATTTTTCAAAGACATATCTTGAAGATTGTATAAGTTAACAGATCACATATTTTATTCAACCGTGTAATACATGGTATTATTTAGAGTTAATTACACTGTTAGTCCTTTTGGTTTTGTCAAAATAACAACATTGAGTCCTATGGTTTTGTCGCAACATTGAGTCCTATGGTTTTATTTTTGTAACAATGTTAGGCATTAAGACAAATTTTAGTTAAAAACTAAGTGTAAGGGGTGCATGCCTAATGAGATTAGGCAAACTTTCCCCAACCCAATCATATTGTGTCATGTCATTTCCCCTCTTATTCTTCCCTCTTGCCCAAAAAACATAAGGGGGTATATGCCTAAAATGAGATTAGGCAAACTAATTAAAAAAAAAAAAAAACAAAACAAAACATGTGATTGGTTGATATAACTCTGGGTCCCACCACTTACACTCACCCTCACCTTTGCCGCAAGCGGCAACTTCTCCCCGCAAACTTCCTCCCTTCTTCTTTACCAATCAACAATGTATGTGTGGTGGTGGATATGCCGTGCGGCAAAGGGTTTGGCGAATCCCTTTGCCTAACCCACCCTCTACACCCTAACTATAAACTATGGGTATTTTCTTCATTACAATAATCTTTTGCAAGTTTTCATGTAACAATGGTTTTATTTTGTCAAAATAACTACTATGTTTTTGTAAGTTTTTTCTTTTAATACGTATTTACCTACTTACATATGATTGTGGACTAAGCCACTGATATACTAACTAATGTTATAATAATGAATTTATTGATACACATTCACCTGATTAGTAAAAGTGGTATACTATCTGTGATGATTTAGATGGATCTAATATTAAGTATGGTATTTGATTAAAAAAATTATTTTAAACGTAAACATCTAATCACTAATCTTTTCTTGATGAACACACACTGAATAGTAAAAGTGATATACTACAGTCAGTGTTAATTATATATATATGGTTTCCATTAAGTGTAACCAATTTTGAAATCAACCATGACCATTGGATCTTGCTGAGATTAAATCTCAGCCCTTTAAACTCCCTAAAATAACCGCTGAAGTGGCAGTTCATGGCGGTTATATGCAGTTTTTTGACCTGGTGGTTTGCTCCACATTTTGTGTCCATGATCTCCACTATATCCTGATTTTTAGAGCTCATGATCTCCACCTCAACTCCTACAAACTTGGGTCAGTTGAGAAGAGGTTTTGTTATATATTGTAACTTCATTCAACAATTTCAATCATTAATTTCGAACCCAAATTCTACCCAGTAGTCAACAAAACATGGAGCAAGTGTTTAATATATAACAACTTAATGTTCTCTTGCTGATTTGTTATTATTGATTTATTCATAATAAAGTTCAAGGAGATCTATTGATATGTTCAAAAACTACTTTCTATAGCTTTGTGCCTACAATAGCAGCATGGACAGGAAGTTTCAAGAACATGAAGACATGGCTTCCCAAAAAAAGTTGATCACAGCATATCTAGACATTTATTAAGTTTTAAGGTACTGTTCCTTTTTTATTTGTTTTTATTTTATCCTTGATAGAGCATTAATTATGTTAACAAGTTGTTAGTAAGTATCTTAATACTTATTTGAATTTGTTTATAAAAAAATTGATACTTCTTGAAAGCTTAATAACCATCTAAAAAAAATCCTAACCGTAAAGCATGTTTATGGAAAATCTTACTTTGTTAAATAATACTTCACCACATGCCTCTAATCAGAAAACAAATTTCCGGTTCAATTTTGAAACTGTTTTTGGTTCAATGAAACTTTTTTCCTATTGTAAACAAAATACAAATCAAATTATATATAAAAAACAGATGAAAGGTTAATCATACGTGGCTTAGTGGTCTGGTAGACCAGTCCCTTTACGGGGCAAATCCAGTCCATCACATTATCCAGCCCATTCGCTTATAAATGACCAATTGGCTTATAAATGACCAATTGATTGAAGAGCGACAAACTGCTGGAATAAATGACCTGCAAGTGAAGGTATAGTGATTTATTGTAATCTGTTAGTATCGGTTTTACTTTTTAGCATGAATTAGAGAAAAATGCCCGGATAGTCCCTGTGGTTTCGCCTTTTTTCACCTATAGTCCCCAACTTTCTAAAACTACCTGAATAGTCCCCAAGTTTTCATTTTTTGTTCCCGGATAGTCCCTGGGTCTAACTTCAGTTACTTTTCTCTGTTAAAATGATGTGAAATGACAAAAATACCATTTTCTTAAAAGGCCAAACCATAGGGACTATCCGGGCATCTTCTTCATTTTTATTTATAAAACCCCACCACCACACTTCATCTTCAACCTCCACCCACCATCACCCTCCTCCACCCTCCACCATCATCGCCACAATTAGCTGGGTTTATAAAAATTAACAGAGTAAGGTATGAGATGCAGCACATATTAAAAAAGAGTAACACTCTGTAAATAAAAACGGGCAACTTCCATATCTTCACCTTACTGTTTAAAAAAAACAAAAAAAAATAGATAAAGTTGAACATGTACTAACGTCTTCTTCATTTGAGCTTTCTCTGCATATCGTTTCTTAGCAAACATCTTACCCTTTATTCCTAAAGCCTGAAACAACCACAAATAGAAAAACTGTTTAGTATTCCATGACTTAGAATTGGATCTGAGCAAATGAGATCATAACTTCAACTAACTAAATTGTTTGGTGCCAAAACCAAGTTTCCAAACAAACTTGGAGATCTGAGGGAAATACCACATGAAATACATAGAAGTGAATAAAAAAGACAGAAAACAAGATAAAATAATGGAAAAAGAAACAACCGTTTGGGCAACTTTAGAACGCTTGTGAACTTCACGAGCTTCCTTCTTTCGCTTCCTCTCAAAATGATCAGGGCGGTATCCATTTCTCTTCCTATGAAGCTCTATGTAATCTCCTTGAGGCTTTTAACAGCAAACATAAAGTAATGTGGACCAAATTAAGTCACTGAATAACTTATAAACTAAGTGTTATAATTTTCTTGGTTGTACTCCCATTTGCGTTATTACTAGGTACATGTTTGCATTCTGTAATGAACACAACCAAAATGATGTGAACCAGTTAAAATTTCAGATGAAGAATTGTAAAGAAACTAACCATGGTTGTCGTTAATGATAGAGATTCAGCACGTTTTTTGTTGCGGACACAAATCTATCAATTGAAGCTGAAAGCTTGTTTGATAAATCAAGCGCTCTAGGGCTGACAAATCAATTGAAGATTTGGGATTTGGGGGTTTTGTATTGATTTGGGGTTAAAGGATTTGGTTTGGCGGTGATGGTGGAGGGTGGAGGAGGGTGATGGTGGGTGGAGGTTGAAGATGAAGTGTGGTGGTGGGGTTTTATAAATAAAAATGAAGAAGATGCCCGGATAGTCCCTATGGTTTGGCCTTTTAAGAAAATGGTATTTTTGTCATTTCACATCATTTTAACAGAGAAAAGTAACTGAAGTTAGACCCAGGGACTATCCGGGAACAAAAAATGAAAACTTGGGGACTATTCAGGTAGTTTTAGAAAGTTGGGGACTATAGGTGAAAAAAGGCGAAACCACAGGGACTATCCGGGCATTTTTCTCCATGAATTATGTATTGTAAACTACACATACCTACTGAAAGTCAAATCAAGATCTGAAAAGTCACATTCCCAGCAATACAAATATGCAATTAACACATATCACTAATTCTCTAATCAATATCTTTCTTCGTGTAGCCACATGGAACACCCACAAATTGATGAAACAATTGACCTACAAGTGAAGGTATTTTCTGTATATAACATTTACATTTTTAAATTTGTTTAAATCTTGATTAGGAATATGTAATGGTATTTTCTTTTAGTATGTAAATAACATTTCAATTTTTTAGATTTGTTTAAACCTTGATTAGGTATAGCTGAATGTTGACACGAAGGCAAAGACAAAAATGTATTCTATGTTTCTTTTCATGACTTTTACTAAATCTAAGGTTTTCTTTGTTCCAAATTATAGGACAATGATGCAACTGCAGAGCTTACTGGGCAAAGACAAATTGATGTATTCTATGTTTCTTTACTTAATTTTACTAAATCTAATGGTTTTCTTTGTTCTAAATGACAGGACAATGATGCAACTGCAGAGCTTATTGGTTTTAATAAGCAATTCAGTCCTTGCAACTTTCAACATGAGCGGGAAATTAGTAAGAATGGTTAATTGCTTAGGTATTTCATTAATAAACAAAAATTCTTCTAATTGCCTTATTATTTTGTTTTACTTTTTTTAAATAAATATTTCTAAGTTGCACATCAAGTAAAACACATCTATATTATCTTCATGACAAATCAACCAACTCAAAATCAACCTATATAATGTTTAGCAATTCGAAACCGAAGTGAGATAGTAGGTGTATTGGGGAAGAGATTTTTCTTTAACTAATCTCAAAAGCAGCATATAGAAACATGTAAAGTTAGACCGTCCGGTGTGGGTTCGGGAGAGGGGACGGGGTGCAGACGTGGCAGGTGACCCCGACGGGAAACACCGCCTTAGAATGTTGACACAAATGTTTACTTATTGAGTTATTGTTTCTTCTTTTTAAAGTTAAATCACCATTTATTTATATTTTTACTTTGCTATAACATTGACCGACTCTACCGCCATAGAATGTTGACACAAATGTAAAGGTATATTCATTTAGTCTGTGTACCTTTTAATGTATTTTACTATATCTAACCATATCTTTTTTTTAATGTTAGTAAGCATTTAAGTTTATTAAATTGGTTGTAACTTTGATCAGACCCGACCCATATGAATCAGAATATTGACGCCTAGATAAAGGTATTGACGCCTAGATAAAGGTAGACTCATTCACTCAGCAATATAGTTTAGAATAACTTATCCATTCTACATATTTCTTTCCAATGTTCCTTTTGCTGTTTAAGCTACCGCATTAACAAAGGTACCCGTATTTAGTTTATATCAAGAGGATAAAGTTTAAAGAGGTAGAATCAATAAGTTTGGCTTAAAAATGGTTTAGAGGTCACCCAATGTGTATTCTAAATGCCTTAAAACATGTCATTGTTTTGTGCCAATCTAAAATTCATATGGTAATAATATCTATTTAACAAAGAATAATGCTTAAAATGACATAAAAAGAATATAAGTTGTTGTATATGCGAAGCATTTTAACAAATGGAAAACCTTCAAAAACGAATTGAACAAATAGAAGGATATAAACATATGAAATGGCTGGACCTTACCTTTGTTGCTAAAAAAACTCGCATGCAGTATCAGGTTCCATCTTTGCCACTGCATAACTTGAGATCCTTGCATACCTTTGTCTATATCCTTGACATAAAACCCGTGATCGTCAGTCGGAACATAAAACCCATCACCATTATGCCGCCATTGACGGAGCCATGGCAGCCGCGGATCTTCGTGAGCTTTCATCTGTTCATCGCCAGTATATGTTTAGTACCCCAAATCTCCAAAAGAATCGGCCATTTATGGTCACTATGACTTCGTCGGAACCCTAACCATGATCACCGGAGATTCCATTAACTGTCGATACATAATTAATCCCAACCGGACCTCAACCCATCAACACCATCTCCGATCTCCGATCTGGTCTCAAAAAACCCTAAACCATCGTTTTCGCCGTCTTTAAACCACCATGGAATGAAACCGAAAACCATCACCATCCATGAGTATGAACAAATGAAGGGTTGAAGGCAGCGGCTATCATTGAAAATATCTTTTGGGGTTGTGTATTTCCCTAAAAATTTATCTTTCAATTAAAAATTTATCTTTCAATTGACAAATGATGTTAAAACAATCTTTCATTTGGAACAAAGCATAATATTAGTTAGTTAATAATCTATATTTGCAATATCAAGCTTAATTAAATATATATTTTGGAAAATATAAAACAAAGTTAATTATGTTTTAAATAGGGAATAGCAAATTTAAATTGCACCGTTCAAAACTGAAAATCGTATTCCATCATATATTATTTATCTGACTAATAGAATAATATAACAAAAAATATACTATGTTTAATGAAACATTTCACATGTTTTGGTATATAAACATGAAGACTTATGTTTCTTTTTAGGGTTGCTTGCATATTGTTTATAATTTTGATTAAATAATTTTTATGTTTAGAATAAAAAACATATGTCAAAAAAATATATCCCGTCCACCTTAGACGGTTGTAAATTTTTCAAATAGGAGATGGAAAAGAAGAAAAGAAGAAGCAAACCGAAACACCATCAATATACATTATCTTTGTTTGTTACGTTGTGAGCGTAACCCGTCCACTGGACGGGTATTAAACTAGTTAAGGTGGACTCTAGCTTTTTTTCTTGTAGTGCATTTTTAATTAGAAAAAGCATGGGTATTATTGTGTGAACATATTACCAATCATAAACGATCGAGTTAACGTTGATGTTTGAGTCGTTTCATTTTTTCTTTCTGAAACTTATCCAGAGTTGTTTTCCAACAAAAGTCATCAATAGCAACGATCATCGTAAGATGGGAGAATAATATATATTAAATGAGTAAATTACGTTTTTTGGCCCCTGTGGTTATATCACTTTTACTATATTAGCCCAAAATATGATTTTTTAACATATGTGCCCCCATGGTCTCTATAACTAACTATTTTAGCCCCTGAGTCTAATTCAACCCCAAACTCCAGTTAATTATTAGTCACATGGCAGACACATGATGAGCATATTTGTAATTTCCCCTCCCCCTCTTTGCTCACTATATAAAGAAAACCCTAGGCATAACTTATCACTTCATCTTCTTCATAAGTTCTTCTCAAACTCTAATTTGATCTGCATATGTGGGTTTGATCTGCATATCCTGAGTTGGGTAGGGTTGGGTGTTGCCCCCTCCACAACCCATGATCTTCGATTTCCCCTAATATTTAATAGCCCTTACATTTGGGATCGAACTCAGATCATCTGATCTTCTGATTGCTTGTGCTTGTTGACTGTACTGCTCTGTTTCTTCTGTTATATGAGCAAATCGACTGATTTGGTTTAGTTACCTAATATGCTTGATTAGAAATCACAAGTCAGTCATCTTCCGATTGCTTGTGCTTGTTGACTGTACTGCTTGGATATGCAGAAAAATCAAACAACAGCAGTAATCATAGCAGACAAAGTAGAGTTGATCTTAAACACCCGCAGATTATAAACGTGCATAATTACAGGTTTGCAAACGATTTTCACAAGTTTTTTGCTTGAAAAAAAAACTTACAATTTATTTTTCAATTTTTGCAGTATTTATGCAGCTACATGGAATGTGGGAGGAAAATCCCCCTCTAGCAATATGAATCTTGATAATTGGTTACATGCTGCTCCACCAGCAGACATATATGTACTTGGGTACGATGTTGTTTTAATAATTATGTTTTTGTTTAACATCAAAAATCAAAATTTTTATGAAGTGGGATGAACTTGTTTTCAGGTTTCAAGAAGTAGTTCCTCTAAATGCTGCTAATATTCTTGGCGCCGAAGACAATGGCCCTGTGAAAAAATATTCTTGCTGCTAAATCCAGCTATGTGAGACAGATTTTGAGCAATCTATTATCAGAGTTTAAAATGGTTCTTAATTTGTAGTTCTGAAAATGAAAGAAATCAATGGCTATGATGAAATCTGGTATGGATTTAGGGCAATATTGTATGTAAATTGATCTTAATTACCATTTTCTAAAGTCATTAAAAAGGGGAGGAGAAATTACCATTATACCCATCATGTGCTTGTCATGTGACTAATAATTAACCAGAGTTTCGGGATGAGTTAGACTCAGAGGCCAAAATAGTTAGTTATAGAGACCATGGGGGCACATATGTTAAAAAATATTATTTTGTGCTAATATAGTAAAACTGATATAACCACAGGGGCCAAAAACGTAATTTACTCTATATTAAATAGTTTAATGTAATGACGAAAAGACCTTTGTTTTGTAGTTAGTTTTTAATTAAGGCTGCCTTAATACCTAACATTGTTACAAAATGAAACCACAGGACTCAATGTTGCAACAACAAAAAAAAAACGTTAGTACCTAATGTTGTTACTCTGACAAAACCACAAGGACTAATGGTGTAATTAACTCTGTTATTTAACTCGTGCAATACATAAGTTTTTTTATAGACATAATTTCTTTTCATTACTAAATATATAACATTACATTTATGCAACATGTGTAATATGCATGATTATAACCTAGTATAGATATAGATATAAATATAAATATAAATATAAATTACGTTTTTTCAACATGATACATGGGATTTTAACCTAGTAAGATGAAAAAAAACAAATTAATAGAATTCGGTTTCTATTATTGTGGGACTAGCCCACTTGGTAGAGGCTAATGCCTCTTGGAGAAGAGATCCTAGGTCCAAATCTAGACAAAAAGAGTTATCTATACTTTCTATAAAAGGAGAAATCCAAGTGACATAAGAAAAGCTGATGTGTCAGCTTGAGAGCATGTCCAACAAGACTTTTCTTATGTCATTATTACATCATAATGCCTAATATTAAAAGACTTTAAAATTCAAAGTTGGCCCACATTTAAGATGCAAAGGTCTGCTGAGGGAAATGTCTGCCCATATCAAATAACATTTAAACTTTTGTTTAGACATCCGCCCTCAACATTTTATAATCAAACATCAGTTCCCAATAAACATCTGTTGAGATTCAAAAGTCTGGCTTCACATTCAAAATTCAAACCATATATTCTAATCCAGTAAATAAGGGTTAATAATCTGGCTCCACATTCAAATCTCTCCCGCTCACATCTGTGATCGTATCTCTCCCTCTCAAATGCATCTTTCTGGTGATTCAGCCGCTAATCTCCGATTACACTTCTTTGTTCGAATGTTTGTCGATTATGTGTTATCGTTCGAGTATCATTGTTCCAACATCGTCGTTTCAATGAAGCTTCCCATCACACATCTTCTTTGATGGGAGAGTTGCATTGTTCGATTTTCGTTAAATCGAAAGTCAGGTTTTCTTATGTCAGGAAGATTTTCTCCTTTTATAGAAAGGATAGATTCGTGCAATATCGTGAAAAGTCATATGTACTACAACAGTTGAGAAAAGACCTTTGGATGTTAGGTTTGTTTCTTATTTTGATTAACTGTTGATGATGTTGAGAGTTTTTATAGACACTGACATTTTAGAATATTAAGATGCATGTTTATATTATTAGAATGAAACAACTACATAGAAAAATACACATTTAAAGAAATATTTATAAAGTATTACACGCTAGAGTTAACACTTGCTAGGATTTCATAGACTCTGGCCTTTCTCCATGTGATTTCATGTTTTCTTTTGATTTTCAGGTCAGTTAGCATGTTGCAGATTTTCTGATCCTGTTTTAGAAGTTGTGTCAGAAACTCTTCTGCGTTCTTCTGGAACTCTGATGGAGGAGAGTGGAGGACTTCATCGAGCAATGCTATGCTGTTCCAGGTTTTGTTGTAATTAGTTTCATTTATTATGTCGAATTTCCTGTTTAGTTCTTCGTCTGTTCTTTGTTCTTTGAGTAAAGAACTGTGTTTTAACATTGTTGGTGTCTGACCAGTGGTAGAAGCTGAAGTTTGCCATGTAGTTTTTTTTGTTGGTTTTCTGATTTGGAACAATTTTTGACAGAAAGTGATTTGTAGGACAATTTGTTGATGTTTTGAATCAAAAGTAATCATCGGGGTTTTATAGAGTTTTAAAACGCGTCTACATGGTAAATCAAGAGGTTAATTATAATTTTGATAATCTGCTTTTGTTCTTTGAACTTTGAAATTTTGTCCCTTGGGTTTCTTGGTATTTAATTTTACAGTTTTCCCATAAAAGTTGGGGTTTGAAAAGGTTTTTACATTAAAAGATTGCTGTTTTGAAATATACATTAATATGTTTATATTAAATGTACACGTTTTCATAATACCAAATTTCAGTATATAAACTCATAGTCACTTCACCTGTTTTTCATCACGTTTTCCTACGAAGATATCATACTTTCAAGAAAGTCGACTAATATAGTTTATTCAAATGGCGTCATTCACAAATGCAAAATCAGATGATTTAAAGCAGCGTTTTGTTAGGCAAATCGAGATACATGTGTATGAAGATAGGGCTACCCTTCAAGAGTTGAAGAGCTGTTTTGATGGATTGCAAGTTGGCCTGTTCACAAGAGAGCAGGTTTCCAGAGATCTTATGCGGATGCCTTCAACTTCCGTTCGTGAGCTTTGTGTTGTCAGTAATATAGAGTGTGGTAATAGAGACGTGGAGTTCATGGGATGTTGAAGGACATACATCGAGAGGTTCAACAATCGATGGAGTTGAAGCTAAAGTTTCTTAATTCTTGCTGTTATTGTTAGATTTGACCTTTAATGTTGTTCAGTATGTGATGTAATTATTGGAGTTTTAGTTTTAATGTCATGAATAAATGAATAAATTTTAATTTTAAGAATCTATGTTGTGTTTTGTTTTTACTTATTTAGTGTTTGAGTAAGATTTAGATTATGTTGATGTTGAATTGTGTTTGAACATCTGTTTGGTAAGTCAACAGAGGTTTAATAGTATCAAGGGTTGGTTTGATGGTGAATAGATGAGTGGAAAGATAACACAAATGTTTAGAATTTGATAATTGATAACAGTTTTTTGAATAATCTGTGGTCCTGCAAATTACAGAGAGTCAATACTTCGAGTTGTAAAAGGTCTGTTGTAGTTAAAGTTTGGCAAAAGAGAACATCTGCTGATGATGAAACAACTGTGTATTCTAACGCCTGTTGATACTAACAGTGGTTGGGCTAATGATGAATAAGTATTATTATATAACGTCTGCTATAAGTATTATTATATAAGTTTGTTTATCAATAACAGTTTTTTGGAAGAATTTACGGTATATTTTAGTGTTAAAAAATGTGTGTTGTAGCTAAAGTCTGAAGATGCAAATGTCTGCCTATGGGTCAACAGATGTTAATGAACAACAAATGATATTCAATCTTAAAATGCTTAACAGAGGATTTGATACTAACAGTGGTTGGGCTAATGATGAATAAGTATTATTATATAATTTTGTTTATCAACAACAGTGTTTTGGAAGAATTTACGGTATATTTTGTGTTATAAAAGGTGTGTTGTAGCTAAAGTCTGAAGATGCAAATGTCTGCCTATGGGTCAACAGATGTTAATGAACAACAAATGATATTCAATCTTAAAATGCTTAACAGAGGATTTGATACTAACAGTGGTTGGGCTAATGATGAATAAGTATTATTATATAATTTTGTTTATCAACAACAGTGTTTTGGAAGAATTTACGGTATATTTTGTGTTATAAAAGGTGTGTTGTAGCTAAAGTCTGAAGATGCAAATGTCTGCTATGGGTCAACAGATGTTAACGAACAACAGATGATATTCAATCTTAAAGTGCTTAACAGAGGATTTGATACTAACAGTGGTTGGGCTAATGATGAATAAGTATTATTATATAGCGTCTGGTATAAGTATTATTATATAATTTTGTTTATCAACAACAGTTTTTTGGAAGAATTTACGGTATATTTTGTGTTATAAAAGGTGTGTTATAGCTAAAGTCTGACAAAAGAGAGCATCTGCTGATGAATAAATGTATGAAGATGCAAAGTTCTGCTATGGGTCAACAGATGTTAACGAACAACAGATGATATTCAATCTTAAAATGCTTAATAGAGGATTTGATACTAACAGTGGTTGGGCTAATAACAGATGTTAGACTTACGGCTGTTGAGTTACACCGACTGAAAAAAAACTGCTGAAAGTTATCATCTGTTCTCATAACTTCTGTTTATCTAACGACTGTTTGACTCACACTGTTCCTAACGACCAAGTGACCAATAGAGGTTTCCAAACAACTGTCATCGGTTGTCGCAAGAGAGGTTCTGACGTGGATAGATCTTAGCCATTAAATATTTGTAACTACTGCCACGTCAGCATTCACTTCTTCTCTCTATATAAAAGCTGTTTCATCCCTAAATCGAGGTTCTACCACTGCAGTCTCAAATTCAAAACTCTCAAAAACAGTTTCCAAATATTAAAAACCCTTCAATTTAAACTCTGTTTCATCTCCAAATCACCTTCTTTTCCGATCATGTCTCTGAACATCAAAAAACCTCACAACTACCTCCCCATCTTCGAGAAAACCAACAAAAATACTAGCTATCACTCAATAATTGACCTTTTAACGTCATCGAAATACAAATCAATTCTTACTGCCGATGCTCCGGTTCATAAAGAAACACTCCGACAATTTTAGTTTAATGCTAAAATAGAGGCTGCAGATAATAATCCAGTTGCCATCACATCTAAGGTCGGGGAAAGTGTGGTACGAATTTCTCCTTTTACAATTTCCACTACATTTGCATTGGACGACTTGGGAGGTAAGAACAACTTTGAAAAACTTGAACTTCATACAGAGTTCATTGAAAGAGGGTATGATGCACAATTAAAGGAAGTTACTATCTACAAACGAAACTTCCCTCCGCCAATGAAATTTTTGTTTCATACTCTTTTAATTTGTCTCTCAGCGAAGACCACCGCATTTAATGAGATACCTTTGAACATTCAGTATTTCGGTTATGCTATTTTAACAAAATCTGATTACAATTTATCACAAGCTCTGTTTTCTGATTTGTTGAATAATGTGAAAATGTGAAAAAATTGAAAAAAGGGGTTCGTAGTAATGCTTTTCTGTTGTATCCAAGACTTCTAAGCTACTACCTACGAAAACAAGTGTCACAAACAGATTTTGAACAAGGTGTAGCTTTTCAAATAAATAGTCTTACAAGTAAAACTTTTACTAAACTTATGGATAAAGAGTCAAAAGTTTCAACAATGGAAACAAAGTGTAACACCTCGAAAATTTACGTCCAATAATGTCTTGACACGTGTCATAAGGTTCCGGTATGTGAAAATATACTTTAGAGGGACTAAAGTTGACAAACAGTGAAAACTATGGAACGTAAGGGTCCAAAGTGTCAACAATGGATAAATAGACTCTATGATAACCCTACATAATGTTCATAACCTTAAACGGATGGTTCATGGATCATACGAAGCGGAAATTGCACAAAAGTGAGGAATTACAAACTATAGGGGCCAAAAGTGTCAACATGTTGAATTTATACCTCTGAGTGAACTTTTGGCAGACCCGAAGCTTGGTAATGCTAAAATATACTCACTAGAATGTGTGGTAAAAATTTCGTGAAGTTTCGATAACGTATGAGAAAGTTATGGCCAAAACCGTACTTGAGGGGTTAAAAGCGTCAACGTCGAATTTCATGGCTTTTCGGTTGAGCGCAAAGTTATCCGAGGACATTACCATGTTGGTAAATGTCCCAAGGTTCTTAAAAACCAAGTTTGGGGGTTTACGAGTCGAGATAAGTAGCCAAAACATCGCGTGCAAGGACAGGGACCAAAGCTGCCAAGTTGTAAACTGTTTGGGCCTGCAGAACCCCAGGCGGCCCGCCTGGGATACCTGAAGCGGGCCGCATGCCCCTGTCAGATGCTGAAATTCGCGAATTGTTTGCATTTTGGTCCGAATTTGAGTGTGTAACAGCTGTGGCCACCTCCTAAATGCACCAATGGATGGTCTTGCATGCCTAGGCTATTGTGAGCTTGCTACAACCTCTGAATTTCCCTCATAAATCAGATTATTCTTCATTCTATTGAACACTTGTGTTGTAAACAAGAACTCCCAAATTTGCAAGAACTCTCAAGGCACTTCTGGAGCATTTCTGAACGACAAGGCCGACTCTAAGTGTTAACTAAGCTTCATTAGGTCCTTTGTAAGCTTTCATATCAGTTTATAATTCGTTCTTGCTTTGATTACTAGTTAAAAGTCAAACCGTTGTTCATATAATTTGACTTTTCGATTAAACGAGTTTGACTCTGTCATTTCTCAAATTGAAACCACTGATATGTTGGTATTTATGTGGGGAACAAACCCTCAAAAGGGTATTCTCTGATTCCCACTCTAAGCATGCTATTTGTCCAGTCAAAGTTGTTTCTAAAAAGTCAACAGAAATCGTTTTTGCGAAAAATAGCTTAAATGGTAATGTAGATGACATGCAATCAGTTTGATCATCATAAATAACTTATAATAAATATAAGAATGTGTTTTATCATAATCAACTCGACAATCTTTAGTATAAATACGAATCGGAACCGAAAGTCTTGTAAAACAACTTTTTCGTAGACTATCAATTCGGATCCGTGCATGCATGTTTGAGATCTGTATTAGAGAATATTTTGAACCACTTTTATTTTGGTTAAACTTTCTGGAATTTTTATATCTCGAGTCTATACTTAGCCGATTCATTTGCATGTTTCCGATTTATGCTTAAAGTTGACTATTTTGCCCTTTTTGATATAAAACATGATTTTTGGAAAAGTGAAAGAGTAGAAATCTTTATTTCTAATATATAAACTTGCACCGAAAATTTGAGATCAGTTAGTGGTCCAGATTTTGAGTTATGGCCGATATCGTAAAACTATATCTTAAAGTTACATAAACGGCGCATTTAGCGTATAACCAATTTCAGGCCACGTTTTGATATAAAACTTTTTACCCACTGATGCTATATAATATTTTGGGATTTTTGATGATTTTTATTTAATTTTTGGCTGATCGGATCATACGTCGCTAAGTCGATTCGGTTAATGACGGTTTTGACCGTTTAAGCCATAAAATGAGATTTATACATCCTTTTGTCCCGAAACCTTTTTCTACTGATTTTATATGTTAAATAAATTATTTTGAGCATTTTGGAAATATAAAAATCTCAGCTTTCTTTTGAAAACCCGGAAACGGCTCTAAATCGCATTTTTAAGCGTTTCTAGCGTATAGTAGGCGTTATACTCATTTTAAACATATGAGACTCATACCTACTGATGTAATTAGTATATTTTCATATAATAACAGTATGTATAAATGTTTGAACTCAGATTTCCAGTTTTGGCAGTTTTAGCCCTTGTGAAATTACTAAAATACCCCTACGGTGCATAGTTTGATTTTAAATGATAAGTTTTGTATACGGGTCATACTCTACTGTTATAATATGTTAAATGAAGTATATTTACTGTATAATTCAGACCCGTAACTCAGATTTCCAATTTGACTCTTTTATAATCTTCTAAATGACCAAAATGCCCTTCTAAGGCATAAATTGAGTTTAAAATCATTCGGGGCATAATAGAACATAACTTACTGATATTATATCATATTTAAAGCATATTATCTCAGGGAACTTGCATTTGACTCTTTTGGCTACCCGTAACGCCCTTTTAGCGTTCGGTTCGGGTTACGTAACTAGTTTGCGTAAATTGACCGAAACGGGTCAAACGTTATCATTTTTAACTCAAAATCCAGAATGTATTTAGTATACCCATATTATACAAGTATTCAAACTTGTCGGGTCTAAATCACATTCTATCCGGTCTTTCGCTTAATCGTGCGCTTGTACCGTATCGTCCTTAAAACTAACCGGTC
This sequence comes from Helianthus annuus, assembly GCF_002127325.2. Taxonomy (NCBI): domain Eukaryota; kingdom Viridiplantae; phylum Streptophyta; class Magnoliopsida; order Asterales; family Asteraceae; genus Helianthus; species Helianthus annuus. The sequence continues at coordinate 32,908,989 of NC_035447.2, read as the reverse complement.
AAAGCTTAGGCTTAAATAAAAGACCCGTTAGGAATCTAATAGGTTATTATAAACCTTTGTTCCAGATTAGGAGGCCCAGTAAAAGCTATCCACACTTACCAATTGTGATTCATACTTGCTCAGGTAAATACATTTTAACTTATTTTCCCTATACGGGCTTGGGGTACGATATATAGAATACCGCTTGCCTCCTCCGCCTCAGAGGCCAAGGAGGAACGCGCGTATGTCTACGCAGCAGGACCCATCTGAGGCCTTCTGGCGCGACGTGATTACTCCGTCGCCACCACCACCACCGGTTTTGCCTCCTCCGCCTCAGAGGCCAAGGAGGAACGCGCGTATGTCTACGCGAGGAGGGATTCGCATTGGCACCCCTCGACATTCAGGTAGCGGCCGCTACTCGCCGCTCCACGAGGAGTCAGAGATGGGAGATTCTCAGCATCCCGTCTCAGAGGTTACTTCTGCGCCTATTGCGCCACCGCCACCGCAGAATTTTGGAGAGCCAATCCCTGCGTATGCTAGCGCAGCACAGTTCAACCCTTTCGAGCCGACTTTTCCTCCCGGTTATGATTATACGGGAGATCCCTACTGGTTAGCTTCGGGCTACAACCCTCTCAACCAGGAGAGTGCTTTTGGAGGTCCCTGGGCTACGGGACAATCAGCTTTTGGGTACTTACCGCAAGGGTACCAGCAGCCGCAGCCTCCACAGCCACCGCAGTATCAGCCACCGCCGCCGGCGCCGATGATGTCGCCACCGCAAGTCCAAGAAATCCTGCAAGGGATACACGACGTGCGACGGGAATTGCAACATGATCGCCGACACAACCGTGGTATGTTCAAGAAGATGGTTGACTTAATCAAGGGTAAAAGTAAGAAGGATTATTAAATCTTGTGTTGTTAGCTCTTTTACTCATGTCCCTGCGTGGACATTTATTCCTGTATTCTACCCCTGCGTGGGTATATTTCCCTTATTTTACCCCTGCGTGGGTATGTTGTTTCTGTTAGCCCCTGCGTGGGTTTGTTTTGTCTGTTTGTTTGTTTTGTTGTTGTTGTTTGGTTTAGCCCCTGCGTGGGCATGCTATTTGAGAAAAGTCCCGTTTAGGGCAAAAGTTGTACTAGTTTACTTTAATTTAAATGGTTAATTTAAATTTTTCATTTTATCTATGTGCATGAATATAATATTCAAATAAATGGAAAATATCAATTTTTATTTGATTTGCCATTTAAATAAGAATCTTAGTAAGGTAGAACCTAGCTTGAATGTCTTATTAAAAGGCCTAGCCAATATGGTAAAACCTGGTTGAAAAGATTCAAATCCCTGTTAACATCTGTAAACATGTTAACATTCTTGGCCAAGCGTGATCTGTAAAATCACACAAGCCACCCTTTTTAATAAATTATCTACAGATTATATCTGTATACAAGTCTGATTGTGACTTGATACCTACGGGTTATGACTATGTCGTATAAAGCAAAAAGGCAGTTGTGGTCTATGACTCCCTGCCAAGTAAAGGATTATTTGTTTAATTATACAATGCTAATCCTATAAAAATCTAAATTTAGAATTTAGAAGTTGTCCAAAGTGACTAGGCCTATTGTGCCAATATATATATTTCATTCCATAATATAGTTGCTAATAAAAGCCCTGAATGAAATTAAATAAATTAACTATTATGGTTCTTAATATCATGGTTAATAAATCGTCTAGAACGATAATACTGTTAGGTTTCTAAATAAGACCTTGTCCTTTTATGTAGCTTAAAGCTACATGGCCAAATCGGAGGAGACCAACAGTCATTCTGGAGAACACCCAGATGATACAAAGATTCACGTCACTGGTGCGGAACTGCAAGCACTGGTTGCAAACGCTGTTGCCAAAGCTATGGATAGGCAATTCAGGGAATCTAGCGGGACTCGGAGTAGAACCCGAACCGTATCGCACGTCAAGCCCAAGACTCACTCAGAGGCTCATAGTAAGCCACCTTCTAAGAAGAATGAGCCGAAGAAGGATGAGGGGGATAATCACTCCTCCAACCACAGCAGTATTCCTAAGCAAGAAATCAAGCTGAAGCATGATACGCACAGCAAGTCCTGTACGTATAAGTATTTCGTTTCATGCAAACCCAGGGATTTTACTGGGGAAAAAGGAGCAGTTGACTGCATGAAATGGATTGATGAGATGGATACAGTTGTTGACATCAGCGGGTGTGCTGATAGGGACGTTGTGAAGTACGTGTCCCAGTCATTCAAGGGAGATGCTCTAGCATGGTGGAAGTCTCTTCTACAGGCTGCCGGTAAGGCCGCTCTGTACAGCTTGACATGGGATCAGTTTGTAGCCCTGATCAGAGAGAATTTCTGCCCGCAGCACGAGGTCGAAAGGATTTAGTCGGATTTCGTATCTCTGGTAATGAAGAACCTCGATTGTCAGGCATATCTCACTACATTCAACACCTTATCCCGATTAGTGCCGTATTTGGTGACCCCGGAGCCGCGAAGGATCGCTTGTTTTATTGGGGGTCTGGCACCGGAGATAAAGGCGAGCGTTAAGGCATCGAGGCCTACGACATTCAGATCAGTAGCTTATCTATCCCTCTCCCTCACTCAAGATGTAGTCAGATTAAGAGCTATGAAAAGCTCAGAAGAAAACAAAAGGAAACGTGAGGATGACACCTCACGAAGATCGGAGAAACGACACAGAGGGAACAACGACCATAGGAAAGGGTCGGGATTCAAGAAAGGAGATCATCAATCGGGTGAGAAACCCAGGTGTAAGACCTGCAAGAGACACCATTTTGGGAAATGTCGTTTGGAAGCGAAATCCCAGTCTCACGAAAAGCGATGTGGAATCTGCAAGTCCACAGATCATAAAGCCTTAGATTGCAAGAAGATTAAGGATGCAACTTGTTTTGGTTGCAACGAGAAAGGGCACATCCGGCCAAATTGCCCAAAGAATGCAAAGAAAGCCGATGAAGGAAAGAAGACTAATGCGAGAGTCTTCAGAATGGACGCCAAGGAAGCAGTCCTTGATGACAACGTCATTACAGGTACGTTTCTTGTAAATGATGTTTTTGCTAGAGTCTTGTTTGATTCAGGAGCTGATAAATCATTTGTAGATGATAAGTTTTGTAAATTGTTAAACCTTCCTGTTAAAACCATAAGTGTGAAATATGAGGTGGAATTAGCCGATGGAACCATAGAAACCGCCTCGACTGTTCTAGATGGATGTGTTATATCCATTAGGAATCATTCTTTCCCGTTATCCTTGCTTCCTTTTAAGCTAGCTGGATTCGATATAGTGATAGGCATGGATTGGTTATCGAGTAACCAAGCCCAGATTCTGCGCAACAGAAAGCAAGTAGTAGTGAAGACTCCGTCTGGTGAGTCACTCACTATTCAAGGAGATACCCAACATGGATTGCCTGAGCAAGTGTCCATGCTCAAGGCATCCAGATGCATGCAGAAGGGATGTGTCATTTATATGGCACAAGTTACCATTGATGAGCCGAAGCCGAAGATTGAAGATATCCATGTTATCTCAGAATACTCTGAAGAACTACCCGGTTTGCCACCAGATAGGCAAGTGGAGTTTCGGATAGACATCATTCCAGGCGCTGCGCCTGTAGCAAGAGCACCATACAGATTGGCACCAACGGAGATGAAGGAGTTGAGGACGCAGTTGGATGATTTGTTAGCTAAAGGTTTTATTAGACCTAGCTCGTCTCCTTGGGGAGCACCAATCTTGTTCGTTAAAAAGAAGGATGGATCGATGCGTCTGTGCATCGATTACCGTGAGCTTAACAAGGTCACTATCAAGAATAGATATCCGTTACCCAGGATCGACGATCTGTTCGATCAGTTGCAAGGAGCAAGCTATTTCTCCAAGATCGACCTGAGGTCCGGTTATCATCAGTTGAAGGTCAAAGACGAAGATGTGCACAAGACAGCGTTTAGGACTCGTTATGGACATTACGAGTTCCTAGTGATGCCGTTTGGGCTCACTAACGCACCAGCCGCATTCATGGATCTCATGAATCGTGTCTGCAAGCCCTATCTAGATAAATTCGTTATCGTCTTTATTGACGACATCCTTATCTACTCGAAGAGCCAAGCTGACCATGAGAAACACCTTCGTTGTATTCTCAAACTTCTGCATCAAGAGAAGTTTTATGCCAAATTTTCGAAGTGTGAATTTTGGCTTCGAGAAGTCCAATTCCTTGGACATGTAGTAAGCGAGCGTGGTATCCAAGTGGATCCCGCTAAAGTAGAAGCAGTCATGAACTGGCAGGAGCCGAAGACTCCTACCGAGATTCGCAGTTTCCTCGGATTGGCAGGATATTATAGGCGATTTATCGAGAACTTTTCAAGAATTGCTGCGCCCCTAACTTCGTTGACTCGTAAGAAGATTAAGTTCGATTGGGGCCCTAAGCAGCAGGAATCCTTCGATATTTTGAAGAAGAAGTTGAGCAATGCTCCAGTGTTGACATTGCCCGATGGCGTAGAAGAGTTTGTGGTGTACTGTGATGCGTCACACACTGGCATGGGCTGTGTACTCATGCAGAAAGGCAAAGTCATTGCCTACGCTTCTCGACAGCTAAAGGTGCACGAGAAGAACTACACCACCCACGATTTGGAATTGGGTGCAGTTGTATTTGCTTTGAAGCTATGGAGACATTACTTGTATGGAACCAAGTGTATAATATATTCAGATCACAAGAGTCTTCAGCATCTGTTCAATCAGAAGAAATTGAACATGCGTCAAAGGCGATGGATGGAAACTTTAAATGATTATGACTGCGAGATAAGATACCATCCAGGCAAGGCAAATGTAGTTGCCGACGCCTTAAGCAGAAAGGAAAGGGTGAAACCAATCAGAATCAATGCCAAGCGCATTGAAATAAGAAATAATTTGAATGAAAGGGTGTTAGCTGCACAGAAGGAAGCTGTGTTGGAAGCTAACTATCCTGCAGAGAAGTTAGGAGTAACTGAGGAGCAGTTATCCTACGACAAAGATGGAATGCTACGACTAAACGGACGAATATGGGTTCCAGTTTATGGAGGACTTCGGGATGTTATCCTCTAGGAAGCCCACAGCTCTAAATATTCCGTCCATCCTGGAGCTGATAAGATGTACCAGGATTTGAAAGCAAACTACTGGTGGATTGGTTTGAAAAAGTCAGTAGCTGAGCATGTAGCTAAATGTTTGACTTGTGCGCAAGTCAAGGCTGAGCATCAGAAGCCGTCAGGTTTGCTTCAACAACCTGAAATACCCAAGTGGAAATGGGAAATGGTGACAATGGATTTCATCACCAAGTTGCCGAAGACGAAAAAGGGAAATGATACCATATGGGTCATAGTAGATAGACTGACTAAGTCAGCTCATTTTCTACCCATCAAGGAGACGTATAGCTCCGATATGTTAGCTCAATTATACGTCGATAAGATTGTAGCGTTGCATGGTATACCTGTATCTATTATCTCCGATAGAGATACTAGATATACATCGCATTTTTGGAAGAGTTTCCAACAATCGTTGGGCACTCGTTTGAATTTTAGTACGGCTTATCATCCTCAGACTGATGGTCAGAGTGAGCGTACTATTCAAACTTTGGAAGACATGCTTCGTGCATGTGCGATCGACTTGGGTGGTAGTTGGGATAAGAACCTACCACTGATTGAATTCTCCTACAACAATAGCTACCATTCCAGCATCAAGGCTGCGCCTTTTGAGGCCTTATACGGTAGAAAGTGTAGATCGCCCATCTGTTGGGCAGAAGTTGGAGATGTCCAACTGTCAGGACCAGATATCGTTTTTGAGACGACGGACAAGATCGTGCAGATACGCGATCGTTTGAAAGCTGCCAGGGATAGGCAGAAAAGTTATGCGGATCCTAAGCGCAAAGATTTTCACTTCGATATAGGTGATAAAGTATTGCTTAAAGTATCGCCCTGGAAGGGTGTGATGCGATTTGGAAAGAAAGGCAAGCTAAGCCCGAGATATATAGGACCTTTCGAGATTATCGAACGTGTCGGGACAGTTGCTTATAAGTTAAACTTGCCTGAAGAACTTAGCGCTATTCATAATGTGTTCCACATCTGTAATTTGAAGAAGTGTTTCGCTGACGAATCGCTGGTTATACCGCATACAGATATACACATAGATGAGAGTTTGAAGTTCGTGGAAAAACCATTGTCGATCGAGGATCGACAGGTAAAGAAGCTTCGATGGAAGTATATACCTATTGTAAAGGTCAAATGGGATGCCCGTAGAGGTCCCGAATACACGTGGGAAGTGGAATCCACGATGCAAGAGAAATACCCTCATTTGTTTCAGTAAATCTCGAGGTCGAGATTTCTTTTAAGGGGGTGAGGATGTAACACCTCGAAAATTTACGTCCAATAATGTCTTGACACGTGTCATAAGGTTCCGGTATGTGAAAATATACTTTAGAGGGACTAAAGTTGACAAACAGTGAAAACTATGGAACGTAAGGGTCCAAAGTGTCAACAATGGATAAATAGACTCTATGATAACCCTACATAATGTTCATAACCTTAAACGGATGGTTCATGGATCATACGAAGCGGAAATTGCACAAAAGTGAGGAATTACAAACTATAGGGGCCAAAAGTGTCAACATGTTGAATTTATACCTCTGGGTGAACTTTTGGCAGACTCGAAGCTTGGTAATGCTAAAATATACTCACTAGAATGTGTGGTAAAAATTTCGTGAAGTTTCGATAACGTATGAGAAAGTTATGGCCAAAACCGTACTTGAGGGGTTAAAAGCGTCAACGTCGAATTTCATGGCTTTTCGGTTGAGCGCAAAGTTATCCGAGGACATTACCATGTTGGTAAATGTCCCAAGGTTCTTAAAAACCAAGTTTGGGGGTTTACGAGTCGAGATAAGTAGCCAAAACATCGCGTGCAAGGACAGGGACCAAAGCTGCCAAGTTGTAAACTGTTTGGGCCTGCAGAACCCCAGGCGGCCCGCCTGGGATACCTGAAGCGGGCTGCATGCCCCTGTCAGATGCTGAAATTCGCGAATTGTTTGCATTTTGGTCCGAATTTGAGTGTGTAACAGCTGTGGCCACCTCCTAAATGCACCAATGGATGGTCTTGCATGCCTAGGCTATTGTGAGCTTGCTACAACCTCTGAATTTCCCTCATAAATCAGATTATTCTTCATTCTATTGAACACTTGTGTTGTAAACAAGAACTCCCAAATTTGCAAGAACTCTCAAGGCACTTCTGGAGCATTTCTGAACGACAAGGCCGACTCTAAGTGTTAACTAAGCTTCATTAGGTCCTTTGTAAGCTTTCATATCAGTTTATAATTCGTTCTTGCTTTGATTACTAGTTAAAAGTCAAACCGTTGTTCATATAATTTGACTTTTCTATTAAACGAGTTTGACTCTGTCATTTCTCAAATTGAAACCACTGATATGTTGGTATTTATGTGGGGAACAAACCCTCAAAAGGGTATTCTCTGATTCCCACTCTAAGCATGCTATTTGTCGAGTCAAAGTTGTTTCTAAAAAGTCAACAGAAATCGTTTTTGCGAAAAATAGCTTAAATGGTAATGTAGATGACATGCAATCAGTTTGATCATCATAAATAACTTATAATAAATATAAGAATGTGTTTTATCATAATCAACTCGACAATCTTTAGTATAAATACGAATCGGAACCGAAAGTCTTGTAAAACGACTTTTTCGTAGACTATCAATTCGGATCCGTGCATGCATGTTTGAGATCTGTATTAGAGAATATTTTGAACCACTTTTATTTTGGTTAAACTTTCTGGAATTTTTATATCTCGAGTCTATACTTAGCCGATTCATTTGCATGTTTCCGATTTATGCTTAAAGTTGACTATTTTGCCCTTTTTGATATAAAACATGATTTTTGGAAAAGTGAAAGAGTAGAAATCTTTATTTCTAATATATAAACTTGCACCGAAAATTTGAGATCAGTTAGTGGTCCAGATTTTGAGTTATGGCCGATATCGTAAAACTATATCTTAAAGTTACATAAACGGCACATTTAGCGTATAACCTATTTCAGGCCACGTTTTGATATAAAACTTTTTACCCACTGATGCTATATAATATTTTGGGATTTTTGATGATTTTTATTTAATTTTTGGCTGATCGGATCATACGTCGCTAAGTCGATTCGGTTAATGACGGTTTTGACCGTTTAAGCCATAAAATGAGTTTTATACATCCTTTTGACCCGAAACCTTTTTCTACTGATTTTATATGTTAAATAAATTATTTTGAGCATTCTGGAAATATAAAAATCTCAGCTTTCTTTTGAAAACCCGGAAACGGCTCTAAATCGCATTTTTAAGCGTTTCTAGCGTATAGTAGGCGTTATACTCATTTTAAACATATAAGACTCATACCTACTGATGTAATTAGTATATTTTCATATAATAACAGTATGTATAAATGTTTGAACTCAGATTTCCAGTTTTGGCAGTTTTAGCCCTTGTGAAATTACTAAAATACCCCTACGGTGCATAGTTTGATTTTAAATGATAAGTTTTGTATACGGGTCATACTCTACTGTTATAATATGTTAAATGAAGTATATTTACTGTATAATTCAGACCCGTAACTCAGATTTCCAATTTGACTCTTTTATAATCTTCTAAATGACCAAAATGCCCTTCTAAGGCATAAATTGAGTTTAAAATCATTCGGGGCATAATAGAACATAACTTACTGATATTATATCATATTTAAAGCATATTATCTCAGGGAACTTGCATTTGACTCTTTTGGCTACCCGTAACGCCCTTTTAGCGTTCGGTTCGGGTTACGTAACTAGTTTGCGTAAATTGACCGAAACGGGTCAAACGTTATCATTTTTAACTCAAAATCCAGAATGTATTTAGTATACCCATATTATACAAGTATTCAAACTTGTCGGGTCTAAATCACATTCTATCCGGTCTTTCGCTTAATCGTGCGCTTGTACCGTATCGTCCTTAAAACTAACCGGTCAAAGCTTAGGCTTAAATAAAAGACCCGTTAGGAATCTAATAGGTTATTATAAACCTTTGTTCCAGATTAGGAGGCCCAGTAAAAGCTATCCACACTTACCAATTGTGATTCATACATGCTCAGGTAAATACATTTTGACTTATTTTCCCTATACGGGCTTGGGGTACGGTATATAGAATACCGCTTGATCGAGCGCACAAATCCTGCGCCTTGGGTGTACAGTCTTGAATAGTTTGTGCGACTCGTTTAAACAGTCTTGTTTTACTTTAAGGGTTTGGGGGGTTATTGACCGTGTCCCGGATATCCTTGGCATTATCTTACGAGATGGCCACGACCAGAGCACGGGGTGTAGGCGTACACCCGACGTGTATAACTCTTTAATGTGGTGTGTCATTTAATCTTTAGCCCGGACAGCAGATCCCGGGCCACCAAATGTACGAGTAACATGTAATTCGTTCACAAGTTTATATTGCATAATTATCCCAAGTTAATAAAAATATTTATGCCTTGTGCATTTAAATCAATTTTCAATCATTTTCAAAATGAGTCAGTTGATTTGTATTTACCAGTGTAAACTGACGTATTTTCCCAAGAGGTTAAGTGCAGGTACTATACGAACTAGGCTGGCTGTTTTCCTAAGAGCGTCCACTATAGTCTCGCAAGCTCGGACGACAAATAAACTGTTGAACAATTTATCTTATTTTATTGATCCGCCTGTGGATCCGTTTCAACTACTTATGATGTTTATTATTACATTTTAAATAAAGTTGAAATGAATCTATTTCTGCTTCCGCTGTGCATTATTATATTGTGTTGTTTGTCTATGACGATGCCAACCACGTCACTGTACCCCACACCGGGCCCACCGGTGACACGTGGAGATCGGGGTGTGACACAAAGGGAGATGAGCCTATTTTAGATGCGTCCGCATCAGTTGCTCAAACTTCTGTTGTTGAGCGAACTGCTCCTGGTGATCATGACACCACAACCGGTGTTGTGAAACACACACCAGGAAAACGCAAAAAGAAAGCTGTCACATCCAAAAAGTCTATCAAAACGAAACAAAATAAAAAGGTTCCTCTTGAAGATGAGATCCCAGAGGTTAATGCAGTGACAACACAAATGTCACTTGAAACCACTGCTGCTACTTCTTCAGAGTTGTTGGAAAGATCTCAACCCATCCAAACTCCTCATGTATTGTCACAAAAGGATCATGTTGCAAGTACAGGGACACCACAACATGAAGTAGACCTTTCATATGAAAGTATGTTTAAAAGTCCCTCTCCCAGGGCAATCACTCTTTCTACACTACAACCCTCGGCTCAAGTTCCATCAACAATATTACCTCTGTTTGAAGCAATTGAATTTCAGAAAGAAAACAGTTCCTCTAATGCACACATTACTGAGAGTAGATCGCAACAAATGACTGTGTCTGAACCAATTCAATCTCCTATCCTACAAACAGTTGAGGAGGTTATCCCCGTTGAGTATTACAAAACTCTTGGTGGTAGTTCAAGTGGAGCAGCCACTACAACTGTTGAACCCATTGGTGATCAGTTGGACAGTGGTTACATCATTAAGACTCCTTTGAAGGCAACTACTGATGAGGTTACAACTGTAATCTCTACTTCAGTGGGAAGTCCCCAGAACGAAGAAAAAGGGGCATCTGATTCTGATGATATGGAGACTTATCCTATTATCAAAACCAATACAACCACTACAGGTGGGAATTCAGATGATCCTATTAAAGTAGGTGATGAATTAAGTTATAAGTATTTGACGGTTAGAGTGTCTACCATTGAAACAGATGTTGCTGAAATGAAAGAATTGATTAAGCAGATGATAGAGCTTTTTAAAAGTCAACGTACCAGACAGGAAATTGCCAATGAGCTTTGGAATTCTATGCAACCCATCCTTTAAGCTCAGAGGAATTTAGCTGAAAGTAATCGCAATTTCAGTTTGGAATTTATCAGAAATTTGGTTGATACCAGGTATAAAGACACACAAGCAGACATTATAAACATTAAGGAACATCTATTGGAACTTACTGGCTCCACCTCTACATCAATATTTGAGAAAGATGATGATGATGATAATGATGCCAAAAAGGGGGAGAAAGATTCATTGACAAAGTTGCCACCAGATTCAAAAGCTAATCCCTACAGAAATTGTATCGCCTGCTCAACCTAAATCCCAACCTTCTTCAAAAAAACCACTACAAAAGAAGGAGAAAATACCTTCCACACCATCATCACCCATTTTGTCAATAGATGTTGGGAACACAAAAGTATCAGCAGATGTTTACCAAACAGCTGCTGAGACACCAGTTGTTTCAGCAGAAGTTTCTCAAACATCTGCCATGATCATTTTCACTACACCAACCACAATCCAACCATCTCCAACGTCACAAAGATTTCCCATACATTCATCTTCACTACCAAAACATTCTCCTTCACTAGAAATCATCTCCACACGTAAGAGAAAAACTCATATCGATAGAATCACGAAAATGAACAATGATCCTCTAGTAAAGCCAACTCAACCTAATTGGAAGAAAGTCAAAACAGTGGATTCAGATGAGGTATTGAAGTTTAAAAGAATGAGAGCAGAGCTTATGGCTGCTGATTATGGTCCAGTTAGATCCATTGCCAGATGGTCTAAACTAAAGATAGTTGAGTCCTACAAAAAGCTGGAAGAAGTTAGAGCTGAACATTCAAATGTTTTTCAAAACGCAGTCTATCCTACAACTGCTGCTCTGTCTCCAAAAATCAGTACTTCGAAAAACCTTCTCTCATCATCTGATTTGTCTGAATCAATTGCAAATTTAGTTAGCAGGCCACAATCACCAAACTCATCTTCAATAATTCTTTGCCCAAGAAAACCAACTGATCCAAAAATAGTAAAGTGGAAGTCATGCTCAAAAACCCAAGTATTGACTTTGATCAGATCAGATGGTAGTGTTGAAGAGATTAAAATGGATAGTGCATATAATCTGAATGCATACGATCTCCAAGATTTGTTGGACCTTCAACTTGAGAGGGATGATGAAGAAGACATGTTCTCCCTGGACTTTGAACTACAATTCAAAGGAAAAATCAGGGAGATGTTGATGAGAAATAAAAATCAGTAATAAAGAAGGGTTCTCGTATCATCTGTTGTATAGGGAGATTGTTGGATCAGCAGCTGTTACATTGTTTGCAGTAGCATATTTAACCAGATCACAACATGTAGCGAAGGACATGTTGTTGGGTAACAAATTCTTGGTGAGGTTTGATGTGTGTTGTTTAGGCAAGTGATCGTATGTTCTTAGTTAATGTTTGTTAAAGTTAAATTGTATTCGAATTTTATTAAGTTTGTTAGACATCTTTCATATGTACTTATGTTTATAACAATTTATATTGTCAATGGATGGATACTCTCTTTTATGAATAAGAGAATGGAAATAATCATATGTAACTGATGAATTTTATTAAGTTTGTTAGACATCTTTTAGACATCTTTTATTAACTTTGATAAATATCTTTTACATTTACTTATAGTTGTCTTTTAGCTATAATAAATAACACGTTTTGGTACAATATCTATACACATATCTATATGTTCTGTCAATATATGTTATGCATGGTTTTCTAAGAAACGACACGTGTTTGCACACGGGTCTTACCGCTAGTTTAATTAATTAGAAAAAGAGTAAGGTTTGTCATTAAAATAAAATAGAATCTGGTTTTTACTTGAATAGAAACCATATGTTATACAAACTTACAGTGTAATGTTTTTATCAACTATCATATCAGGCCCGTTAAAAAAAATCATGTAGAATAGGTCTCGGGTTGGCTCCGAGCTATATTTAATTCTTCAATAAAACACTCTCCCCCACATGAGAACTCAGTTCATTTATACATCATCACTAGGTTAAAACTCAGTGTATTGCACTAGTTGATTAAATATACTTTTATATACTAAGGGGCTGTTTGTTTACCTCTTAATGAGGCTCTTACTGGTTCAGACATCTTAGGCTGGTGGGTATGGGGTCCGTCCCCATCCCCGTCGAGGATCGGCGACGCCGAAACACCATCCCCCCCGTCACGTCCTCACCGGCTTCCTCTTGACGTTGGCGACGGTCCAAATTTGGTGGGGCCCCCTTCATTTTTTACCGTTAAAAAAAATAAATTCTAACTTTTATTTCAAAAACCAACGGTTATATTTCCAATAAATACCCATTTCACTCCCACTTTTATAAATACTCACCTCTTTTACACCATTTTTCACAACTTTTTACCCACTACAATCTCATATCTCTCTCACATTTTATAACCCCTCTTCCCTTTTTATAAAAACTCATCAATTTTTATACCATTTTTTACCCACTTCCACCCCATCTCTCTCTCAAAAATTACCATGGCTTCACATTCTTCCATTTCTTCATCTTCTTCGTCTAAGTGGTATTCATCATCTTCGGAAGAGGATGTAATTATGCACAACATGATTATGAACGCGGCTCAGGTCTTCATGGCGGGTGATGAAGCGTCGTCCCAACGGCTAACTAGACGAGCAAAATAAAACCGAGACCAAGAAGGTACTTTACTATTTTTTCCTTATGTTTTATATAGATTTGAAAATGTATTTTATAATTAATTTCATTTATGTTTCGTTTTAAATTTATAGCCGCCTATGATAAACTAGTAGCTGATTATTTTGCCGACGAATCCGTTTACACAGCCGAGATTTTTCGACGTCGGTTTCGCATGAGTCGTCCATTTTTTTACGTATCGCAGGCGACATGGCCCAGTCTGATCCGTTTTTTACACTGCGAAACGATGCTAGGGGGCAAAGGGGTTTCAGTAATTTACGAAAATGTACGTCGGCCATTCGCCAACTGGCATACGGTTACGCACCCGATGCATTAGATGAGTTTATAAGGATGTCTGAAAGAACCGCACGTCTATGTTTGCACAAGTTTTGCGAATGGGTTGTCAAATTATATAGCAAGAGATACCTACGGAGACCGAACGCAAACGATGTTCAAAAATTATATCAAGCACACGAACAGAGAAATGGTTTCCCAGGAATGCTCGGGAGCATTGATTGCATGCACTGGCCGTGGCAGAACTGCCCAGTTGCCTGGCAAGGTTAGTATACTAGGGGAGATCATGGACATCCGACTATTATTCTAGAGGCTGTTCCGTCACAGGATCTCTGGATCTGGCATGCTTTTTTTGGTCTACCTGGTTCGCTCAATGACCTTAACATCATATACCAGTCACAGATATTTGACGATGTAGTGGCGGGAACAGGTCCAGACACAAGTTTTACGGTTTCGGGGGTGGAATACAGGCGAGGTTTCTACCTAGCCGATGGAATATACCCAACGTACTCGACAATCGTTAAAACTATTCCGCACCCGACAGACGAAAAAAGAAAAAAAAATTTGCGAAGTATCAAGAGGGTGCGAGAAAAGATATTGAACGGGCTTTTGGTGTTCTACAATAAAATGGCAAATCATTGAACATCCAACACGTTCGGCTACACCAAAGAGGTTACGACACATTATGTACGCTTGCATCATCCTTCATAACATGATCATTGAAGACGAAGGTAGAGCGATATGCGAGTACGACGAAAACGCGTCTACTGGAAATTCTGTTCCAGCTAGTGGGGAACAACAAGATTTGAACATGTTCGCTCTACGTAACGAGTACACACATCATAACCTACAAGCGGACTTGGTGGAGTACATTTGGAACAACGCTCAAAACGAACCAGACGACAATATGGAGGACGAAGACTAGTAGCTTTTTTTAATATATTAGGATTTTTTTAAGTTTATGTTTTTTTAGTCTATATTTTTTTAAGTGTATGTTTTTTTTAAGTTTATGTAATGTTTCTTAACATTAATGAAAATATTTTGTTAATTTATTTGTTAAATGTTAAAAAAAGGTAGAAGATTAAAAAAAATAAAAAAAAACATAAAAGTGGTGGGGTAGGATCATCTAGGACCATCCTCTCATACCCTCTAGTTTTGTGGGATGGACCATCCTTGGGAGGACTATGATGTGGTGCCTACGTGGCGGATCATCCTCCAAGGGAGGATGGGCACCATACCCTCTAGCCTTACTGGTTTAGGACTTAATGGTTCAGACTGTTTATTTCACGAGCAGATGTCTGAATGATTCAGACATTTGCCTCTGAATGGTTAAGCATTATACAGGGTCTGAATGATTAAGACCTCTAATTTGAATTGGTCAGACATTTGCCTCTGAACGGTTAAGCATTATACAGGTTCTTAATGGTTCAGAACTTTTACTGGTTCAACACTTAATGGTTCAGACCTTTTACTGATTCAACACTTAACCATTCAGATGTTGCCAAACAACCCCTAAGTAATAAAAAGTTACATCTTTAAAAACCCGTGTATTGCATCAGTTGAATAAACATTTGTATTGAATGGCCTGAATAAATATAATGTACTCAGTTAACACATATGGTTGTCAGTATACGTTTTCGGGAAAATGAACTTTGATATACTATTTACATATTATAACATTTTACTTTGTTTTTTATTTATTTATTATTAGGTTATAAACTTATGTGTTACAAAATTATAATATTTTATTTTGTTTTTTTAATTTATTTATAGGTTAGAAACATGTGTGTTACACGTAGTTGGATCAATAAAATATTAAATAGTTATTATTAATAAACGAAAAACATAAAAGAAATAGTTAATAAAAACAATATTAAATAAATAAAGGATAAGAAAAAAATAAAGATAAAGATTATATATCAATAATATTAGTTGAATCTTATTATCAACGATTTAGCCAACAAAAGATCAACAGATAAGATAACTGTAACAACTCTTAACTCTCAACATAGATCACTAACACAATGATCTGTAAATCTCACAACTATAAATCATCAACACAAAGACCTATAACACTCACAACATATCTAACAGAAGCAAGAAGATCTTAATCACAAGATCAACAATCAACTGAAACAAAGAACGATGTGAAACCCTAGGAGAGAGAACAGAGAGGAAATATCTAGAACAAATGAATGAGATAAATATAAATATATAGATATAGACAAATGTCGACTTAAAATATGGGATAATAACTTGATAAATAGTTTTAAACTTGTAATTTTAAAATAAAATTCAAAGATGTATGCCAGGACAACTAAAAAGAAGATGCATTCAATGAATGACATTTCTCCTCGTTAGTTTACTTTATTATATAGTATAGATTCGAACATTAAATTTTTTTGTTGTTATTTTACAGTATAAAAAGAACTCATATAACATAACACAAAGTACGAAGGTAAACAAGAACAAACAACTATGTATATCTAAGCTAGGGGTGTAACGAAAATTTCGGATAACAGGCTTGGCTTGATTTGGTTAAGAGAGCTCAAACTTAACTTGTTAATTATATATTATGTGTATAATTAAAATTTATTTTCTCATATTTATAATTATATTATCCTTATATAACAAATCAAGTAGATTCTTGCGAACAATATATCAATTAGGCAAGAGCTGAAATTTAATTACAATTAAACCACTTGTATTTGTTTTTTTTTAAACGTAAACTTCATTAAAAATCACTAACCCATAAAACGGGGCAGCCAAACAAACAACTACACAAATGTGAAGCCCCGACTCGGGCTTGTTTACTAAAAGATCACAAATATAAGTTCAAGTTAGGCTCAAACACATTTAACCTCAACTCGATTCGAGTAAGCTAGTCTGGAGTAGCTTACGAGCAACTCGATTCATTTACATCCCTAATTTATCCCTTATCGATACGAATAATCCAACAAAAGTTGGGAGTTAAATAGAAAGGGATAACTTTAGTATATTTGCCTTATTGTTCTTTCTTATGCGCAAATGGCTAAATTCCTATTCATCGTGTTCGCCACTTTAGTTCTATTGGAACACATCAAGCCAATCTGCACTTTAAATCTTAGACAATGGTCTAACATGTTAGAACAAAGTATGTTCTAAAAAGTTGCAATATACACTTATAGAAGATAATTGGGTCAAGGACGTGTATCCACTATTCTTGAGGAATCATGCACCTTACACTATAGTACTTGATAGAGATATAGATTAAATTTGTCGGTTCACTCACCTTAACCGGTCTTTTTGTATGGCTTAAACATCTGAAAAAATAGGGTTCAGGGACACAATAATTATTGAATAATGTGTTGAGAACTTCTTGAAGAGAGTTTTGCAACGAGTTAAGTATTAAAAATGAAGTTATGAGGAATAAGATACGATTCTTAATGTGGTATATCTAATATGAAAGTGTATGTAAGAAATTGATCGTGAATTGATAAAGTTGTGTATCTAAAATGAAAGACATTGTGAGAAATTGGTTGTAGACTGGTCCCACATATGACTATATGAGTAGGGATGACAAAAACATCCAAGCCCGACGGGTATATACGAAACACGTGTTAGAAAATAACCACTGTTTTGTATCCACTGATTAGAAACCACTGATTAGAAACCACTGATCAGGTTGATAAACTACTGATCAGTTTGACTAACCACTGATGAACTTAACTACTGATCCGTTTAAGCACTGATCAGTCTAACCGCTGATCAACCACTGTCTATTAGAAGCAGTGGCAAGTTGAAACAGAACCACTGACGAGAACAGCGGTTAGAGAAGATTGCAAATAGAAGTAAAAAGAAACAGTAAACGATTTAACCGGGCTTGTGTTTGACACAATTCCCTTAAACAGATTCGCCGTCTGTTCCCAGGGTACGCCGGTTCGAAACAGCACCGAGCGCTGCCGGACTTGAACACTTGCCTGAAAATAAACCGGAGAATGCTGCAGAGAGATCGAGAGAAGAGATTGTGTTTCGGTGTGTCTAACTGTGTTGGTCTGCATTGGGTTTTATAGGCACAGATCATAACTGATTCTGGCCTCATCATTGCAGAGAATTAAAGCTAGTCGGTTTCAAAACTTATGCCTCATCATTGCAGAGAATTAACTCACATAATGGCTCAGCGGTTTCGAAACTGAATAGTATAATGGTTCTCATTAAAACTGAAAATCATTTCAGTTAAAGACCCATTAAGACCAACCGTTTTAAAGACTAAAACAAAATTAGTCAGTCTCGAGTGCAAAAACTGTCTCCCGCGAGCCCGGGTTTTCGGAGCTGCATTCGTGTCCGCAGGACGTGCGGGCGTACACGAGTTCAACTAAATCCGGTTCCATTTTTTTTGCACCCCCCCCTGCGTGCGCGCGGGTAGGACTTGTGGTAAAACATGTCATAAGACTTCAAAGGCTTCATTAAGGTTTCTCCTTATATATAGCCTATCTTTTCACTCCCACACCGATGTGGGACAAAGTGAATTACCAACTTGAGACTTTCATTCACACTAAACTTCCAACAATCCCCCACATGAATGGAGGTCGATCTCAGAACAACATAATTCCTTGTTACATTTCAGCAGTTGAGTTTTGCATACGATAGGTAGGTGTTACCCTTTGAACCTTCGCTCATGAAATGCACTTAGCCCACTAGCTCTGAGTAGAACTCGA
Source organism: Helianthus annuus (assembly GCF_002127325.2). Classification (NCBI taxonomy): domain Eukaryota; kingdom Viridiplantae; phylum Streptophyta; class Magnoliopsida; order Asterales; family Asteraceae; genus Helianthus; species Helianthus annuus. The sequence goes on along the minus strand of NC_035447.2, from coordinate 32,890,417 downwards.
TGTCTTTGAACTCGTCTGCCGTTTGTGTAGACGACAATGCACTTCACACAAGACTCTCCCTGACAAAGTCAAGTCCTCATAGTTATGTTCGTTATGGTCATGAACATGATGCCTGGTTCTGCGAGAGCCATTAGGTATTGTGCCCCAACAATACCCTTCGAAGCGACCCCACTTCTCTCTCACATAGGTGATTCACTATGTATGTTTACTTTAGTCGAATCATTAAAAGCCATAGGCTTAGCCTCACACTTGTCACTTTTAGGAATGGACTAGGAAGTTTATAAATCTTTATAATAAACTACCTTATTAAAACGTAGGGTTATCCCCCCCACAGTGACCTTACTTATTCATACAATTAGGTTTTCCTATTGAACTCAATTCTTGGGATCTCCAGTCTATTGAGTTAGGTTTCCATCATATGAACTTCATTTTCCAAGGGCTTCAGTCCCATTCCCATGGACGACTTCTGTACTAACTCTCTACTTAGGCCTTTTGTCAGCGGATCCGCAATATTATCCTTTGACCTCACGTAGTCAACAGTGATAATTCCTGTAGAGATTAGTTGTCGTATCGTATTATGTCTACGTCTGATATGTCTGTTCCTTCCATTATACATTGTGCTACGAGCTCTGCCAAGTGCCGATTGGCTATCACAATGTATACAAATGGCCGTTGCCGGCTTAGGCCATCTTGGTATATCCTCAACAAATTGACGTAGCCATTCTGCCTCTTCACCTGCTTTATCTAAAGCGATGAACTCAGATTCCATCGTGGATCTAGCAATAACCGTTTGTTTTGATGATTTCCACGATATCGCTGCACCTCCAAGTGTGAATACATACCCACTTGTTGCTCTGGAATCATTCGTGTCAGATATCCAATTTGCATCACAGTGTCCTTCTATAACTGCTGGATATCTGTTATAATGCAACCCGTATTCTCGAGTGTATCTTAAGTAACGAAGCAACCGAGTGATACAGTTCCAATGCATTGAATTTGGGTTGCTTGTGTATCTACTTAGCTTGCTCACAGCAAATGCTATGTCTGGTCGAGTACAACTCATAAGATACATCAAGCTACCAATAATTCTTGAGTATTCCAACTGGTTTACGGGTTCACCTCTATTCTTGGCTAGATGTTGACTTGTGTCAAGTGGAGTTCTAGCTTCATTAGAGTCATTTGCATTGAACTTCTCAAGAATTTTGTCCACATAGTGGGATTGACTTAAAACAAGTCCATTCTGGGTTCGCGTGATTTTGACCCCCAAAATCACATCCGCCAAACCCATGTCTTTCATGTCAAATTTTGCTTTTAGCATGTTCTTTGTAGATTTTATGATTTTGTCATCGCTTCCAGCAATGAGCATATCATCTACATATAGACACAAAATGACATATCCATCAGATGTGTCCTTCACATACACACACTTGTCACATTCATTGATTTTGAACCCAGCATCAAGCATGACATGATCAAACTTTTGATGCCATTGTTTTGGAGCTTGTTTCAATCCATACAAGGATTTCACAAGTTTACACACTTTCTTTTCTTGCCCAATAGCTGTGAAGCCTTCGGGTTGCTCCATGTAGATTTCTTCCTCTAGAATTCCATTCAAGAAAGCTGTTTTCACATCCATTTGGTGTACTTCCAAATTTCTAATGGCAGCAATGGCAAGCACCAACCTGATGGATGTTATTCGTGTAACTGGCGAATATGTGTCAAAGTAATCTAAACCTTCTCGTTGTTTATATCCTTTGATCACCAACCTTCTTTGTACTTATCGATGGTTCCATCTGGTTTCATCTTCTTCTTGAAGATCCATCGATATCCTAGTGGTTTACATCCTTGAGGAAGATCCACTAGTTCCCAGGTATGGTTCTGTAAGATAGAGTCTATCTCACTTTTGATTGCCTCCCTCCACTGAGGTCCTTCTGAGGAATGTACCGCTTGTTGGTACGTTTGAGGTTCATCTTCTACCATATAGGTAAGAAACTCAGGTCCAAAGGATTTTTCAGTCCTTTGTCGTTTACTTTTCCTGATTTCAACTTCCTCGGTCTTAGATTGTTCTCGAGGTTCATCGTTTTCAACTTCACCCTCGGGAACAAGTTCCTCAACCGGTCTAGAAGAACTCGGTTCACTTTTATCTAAGCATGGGAACACATGTTCAAACCATGATGCATCCTTAGATTCAATTATGGTGCCTTTGCATATTCCAGGTTCTTGGAATCATGCACAATAAAACGATAAGGACCATAAGGACGGGTGTATCTTATAAATACACAATCCACCGTTTTGGGACCTATTAGTAGCCGCTTAGGTGGTGTGACCACCACCTTAGCTAGACACCCCCACACTTTCAAGGATTTATATGGTGCTTTCTTTCCCGTCCATAGTTCGTAAAGCGTTACATCCTTTTTCTTATTGGGTATCATGTTCAACACATAATTTGCCGATAAGATTGCTTCTCCCCACATGTTTTGGTTTACACCGGAGCTTATCATCATGGCATTCATCATTTCTTTCAAGGTACGATTTTTCCGTTCTGCTATGCCATTTGATTGAGGGGAGTAAGGAGCTGTGAGTTCGTGGATGATTCCACTTTTTGCACATACGTCAATAAAAGGTGAAACATATTCACCTCCTCGGTCGCTCCTTACAATTTTGATTTTCCGATTTAGTTGATTCTCAACTTCGGCTTTAAACAAGATAAACTTGTCAATAGCCTCGTCCTTACTCTTAAGTAAGTACACATAGCAATACCTTGTACTATCATCAATGAACGTGATGAAGTACTTGTTCCCACCACGAGTAGGAATTGCTTTTAGATCACACACATCAGTGTGGATCATCTCGAGGGGTTCGGTGAATCGTTCCACCTTTTTGAATGACGATTTCGTTTGTTTTGCTTCTACGCAAGTTTCACATTTATTAATTGAGTCGATATCGAATGTTGGTATGCAATCAAGTTTGATTAAACGACGAATGGAATTATAATTTACGTGACCTAGTCTACCATGCCATAAATTCGAAGACTCAATCAAATAAGTAGAACTAGTAGCGTTTTCTTTCATTGCATTCACGACAATTACATTCAGTTTAAACATTCCATTGAGGGCATAGCCCTTACCAACATAAACACCATTTTTGGTCAACACGACCTTATCCGACTCAATTACCATTTTGAACCCAAACTTGTTCAACTGCCATCCCGACACAAGGTTCTTACGAATTTCGGGAACATACAACACATTGGACAAAGTGAGTTCTTTTCCCGAAGTCATCTTCAAAACCACGTTACCCTCGCCTTTTATTTCCGCCGTGGCAGAATTTCCCATGAAAACCTTTTCTCCATTAGTCACCTCCTTGAAGGTGTTGAAAAGGCTTTTGTCAAAGCACACATGTCGAGTAGCCCCCGTATCGACCCACCAATCCTTGTTATTTTGCCCAACTATGTTCACTTCCGTGACCAAGATCGAGAGGTCCGTGACCATGGCAACAAGCTTATCGACTTCATCTACCATGTTCACTTGTTGAGCATTTTCCTTTTTCTTAGGAAGCTTGCATTCGCTAGCCTTGTGGCCTTGCTTTTGACAATTGTAACAAGTTCCAAGGAACTTCTTTTTTCCAACTCCCCCCTTAGGACCAAGGTTGGAGCGTCTCCCATGACCTTTCTTTCCGCCCTTTCCACTGTTTTTTCCCTTCGAAGATTGCCCATGTTCAACAAGATTGGCCTTCACAGTTTCAGGACCATCAACCTTTTTTAGGGCCACTTTGTTATCTTCTTCAATCCGAAGACGAACAACAAGATCTTCAATGGTCATCTCCTTTCGCTTATGCTTGAGATAGTTCTTGAAATCAACCCAACTTGGTGGCAGTTTTTTCGATCATTGCAGCAACTTGGAATGTCTCGCTGAGCATCATTCCTTCCGCATGAATATCATGAAGGATAACCTGCAATTCTTGGACTTGGCTCATGACAGTTTTTGAGTCTATCATTTTAAAGTCCAAGAACTTTGACACCACGAATTTCTTAGTGCCCGCATCTTCTGTTTTGTATTTGCGATCCAAAGACTCCCACAATTCTTTGGCAGTCTTGGCTTTGCAATACACATTATACAATGTGTCCACCAAACCATTCAAGATAAAGTTGCGGCACAGGAAATCCGAATGATTCCAAGCATGCATCGCGCTCACAGTTTGAGCATCCATCTCCCCTTCCTCAACATGGGGTTTCGGTTCAGTCAAGAACCTTGCCAGATTCAGCGTGGTCAGATAAAAGAACATCTTTTGCTGCCACTGTTTGAAATTCACACCATTGAATTTCTCTGGTTTTTCAGCATGCGAAACTGCATTAGGCAGTGGTGCAACCAGACTGGTAGTAACAGAAACAGCGGAAGTCATGACCGCAGAAACAGCACTGGTCATGACAGCAGAAACAGCAGTAGTCATCGGCTGAGATTCCATTCTGAAAAATAACTGGTAATCAGTAAATAAAATCTGTTTAAGGTTGTTAGAAAATAACCACTGTTTTGTATCCACTGATTAGAAACCACTGATTAGAAACCACTGATCAGGTTGATAAACTACTGATCAGTTTGACTAACCACTGATGAACTTAACTACTGATCCGTTTAAGCACTGATCAGTCTAACCGCTGATCAACCACTGTCTATTAGAAGCAGTGGCAAGTTGAAACAGAACCACTGACGAGAACAGCGGTTAGAGAAGATTGCAAATAGAAGTAAAAAGAAACAGTAAACGATTTAACCGGGCTTGTGTTTGACACAATTCCCTTAAACAGATTCGCCGTCTGTTCCCAGGGTACGCCGGTTCGAAACAGCACCGAGCGCTGCCGGACTTGAACACTTGCCTGAAAATAAACCGGAGAATGCTGCAGAGAGATCGAGAGAAGAGATTGTGTTTCGGTGTGTCTAACTGTGTTGGTCTGCATTGGGTTTTATAGGCACAGATCATAACTGATTCTGGCCTCATCATTGCAGAGAATTAAAGCTAGTCGGTTTCAAAACTTATGCCTCATCATTGCAGAGAATTAACTCACATAATGGCTCAGCGGTTTCGAAACTGAATAGTATAATGGTTCTCATTAAAACTGAAAATCATTTCAGTTAAAGACCCATTAAGACCAACCGTTTTAAAGACTAAAACAAAATTAGTCAGTCTCGAGTGCAAAAACTGTCTCCCGCGAGCCCGGGTTTTCGGAGCTGCATTCGTGTCCGCAGGACGTGCGGGCGTACACGAGTTCAACTAAATCCGGTTCCATTTTTTTTGCACCCCCCCCCCTGCGTGCGCGCGGGTAGGACTTGTGGTAAAACATGTCATAAGACTTCAAAGGCTTCATTAAGGTTTCTCCTTATATATAGCCTATCTTTTCACTCCCACACCGATGTGGGACAAAGTGAATTACCAACTTGAGACTTTCATTCACACTAAACTTCCAACAACACGAAGTATTTGGGACAGGTATACCCGATACCTGACAGGTAATGGGTCGGGTATGGAAAAAAAATATTTCGCGGGTATGGGATTAGATGATACCCGACCCGATTACACGAAACTGTATACTCGTTTACCCGAAATATATACCTGAAAACTTTTAAATTTTATATTTATTTTCCTTTAACTATTGTTTAGTAATGTTTCAATTTTGTAGCAGAAAACTTAGTTATAAAAAACTTATATTATCATTTGTGTTCTAAGTTATAAAATAATATTTTTTGTAAATCATGCCTTTCTTTCTTTAACCTGTAACTATTTACAATCGAACTTAAACACTGTGGGGGTGTTTGTTTTTTGTGAAGAACACTTCTGGACCTCTTATGCCTACCCCACGCAGACGTTTGAGTCTGCAGGGTGTTTGTTTTTTAGAAGTGATTTCATTAAAAAAGGTCTTCTAGACCTCTTCTCCAAGCAGACCTGGACTCCCTTCTTCAAAGATCTTCTCCTACTCTGCTCTTTCAAAACACAACAAACCCTAGCTCCTCCCAGCCGACACCATATCTCCCCTCCGCCACCACCACATCTTCGTCACCTCCCCCACCTCCGGTTGACCCGACGTCACCTCCCCCACCGTCGTTCGTCTGTCACTCACAGATTTCACCTTTTCATGATTGGTGAAATCTAAATTCGAATTAACTGAAAATCAAGGTTGAAAACATATCTAAATTCGAATACATATTTGTTTGCGATTTCATTGTTTGAATTTATGATAGCCTCTTACGGCCACTCGTCCTCTTCCACCACACGTCCTGATCTTCGTCCTCTATCATATTATCGTACTCATCTATCCTGTGATTTTGAACGGGTGAATTGAATAGCCTTGATTGCAATGCGAAATTTGGTGTAAGTTATGAAACCCTAGAAACATTTTATTATGTTCAGTTGATGATAATGTTTCTACTTACTACCCTTGTTCATTTATGAAGAATAAGTTCAATTCGCAATCGCAATCGAATTCGGGATCGGGTTCTCCTGTCGACAGAAAGAAAGTGTAATGGGTAGATAATTTTGGGAAACAACTTGTTGATATCAGAGAGTTTGAATCCAGGTTAGTTCTTAAATGCTTTGTTTAGTTATAGTTTTATAAATGTGAGAACGAATTTTTGTGCCAATTTGATTGTTATGGGTTTTGTTTATGGTGATGTTTGTTATGAAACACTTCTGAGAAAACGAACAATCTTCTTCTTATTGACTGCAGAGGTTTGGTCCACATCTTCTGCTACAGAGGTCTACAGATGTGGTCCGCAGACTACAGACGTTTTACCTCTAAAAAAACAAAACCACCTTAAATTCAAAATATAAGGAATATAACCTCCAATCATCAAATCCAAAAAGTAACATTTCTTATGTATGTTTTTAACCTGCAACTATTTACAATCGAACTTAATCACTTAAATTCAAAATATATGGAATATAACCTCCAATCATCAAATCCAAAAAGTAACATTTCTTATATATGTTTTTAACCTGTAACTATTTACAATCGAGCTTAATCACTTAAATTCAAAATATAAGGACTGTAACTATTTACAATCGAATTTAATCACTTAAATTCAAAATATATGGAATATAACCTCCAATCATCAAATCCAAAAAGTAACATTTCTTATATATGATTTGTGTTCTTTTTTTTTTTTCTTAAAAGCAAACTAGTGCTCCTCCAAAGTGGTAAAGTGCAACATATCCGTTATTCTCTTGCATTATTTTATTAATTTATTTATTTAATAATTAATCTCTTGCGTATATTATTTTATTAATTTATTTATCATTTTTGCTATTTAATTAATCTCTTGCGTATCCATTCTTAAATTTACGTTTCTTACGCTAACTTCATTTTCAAGAGACTGGTAAAATAAATAATTCGTTTGTCGGTTTTTCGTTAGCTCATTTCTATAAAAATGTGATTCGTTTACGTTCAACGTTTGATAATAAGAATGCATTTCTAGGTTGAATGATATACGCGAAGCGTTAGTTATATAACATGGCTCATGTGTTTTCAACACATCTAACATTTTTTTTATAGTTTGACCTCTTAAATTATCGCTGATAGAATATATGAAATGAATTAAACTATTTCCTTGACTCCATATTGAAAACTTCGATTGCATCACTATTTTGATAACAAGTTCCCTATGTGGATATCAGGACAAATTAACATTCAAATCTCATATGCATAAATTATCTATTATCTATTATCTATCTATTAATAAACAAACTTTGTGAATAGTACAAGGACATCTTCGTAATTTCATTGTACGACTTTAAAATTAAAGACTGATATTTTATTTTAGTTTTTAATAAACAGAAATAAAAATGGAGATCATTTTGAATTATTGTGGCAATCACGAAGGAATAATTTAATAAAAAAACTCTAATTTCATATTACTTCATTGTCGCTTTAAGATTTGGCCTCGGTTTTCATCATCTGTTTACTCCATCACCAATTCAAGATTTGCCATGCTTCAAGACTTCCATCACTCAATCCCCCCTTCATCTTATGTCATTATATATCTCAGCCTTTGCAAGTTTTTTTAATTGACAATCCTTTCTACTTACAAATGGATTGTTTTCTATAGATTATAATATATTAATGAAGTGATTTTGTTAAAAAAGCATTTCAATAGATAAGTATTGTTCTAAATAATATCTGTCAAGCATAAAGTAAAGAGTCAATAATATATTAAGATACGAGAACTTGTTGGAATTAAGTACAACTAGTTATTTTCCACCCGCGCGTTGCGGCGGGGATCCAATGATTGCAAAACGCATGTCAGCAATAGCAAGAAGACACTGAATATCAAAACATAAATAAAATGACGTGGTAAGTGTAGGACACACACGTCCTACACGTTGGAAATTTGATTGTTTTCAATTAAGTTATTACGGTGCTATCACGTTAAAATATGGAGGAGCTCAGTTATTACGGTGCTATCACGTTAAAATATGGATGAGCTCGGTACCGGTAACGGCACCGAAAGTACCGATCCGAAAAATCATCGAAATCAGTTACCGGTACCGAAAATGCTCGGTACAATACGGTATGGTATTTGAAGCTAAAAAAAAATAAATACAGGTATGATGCTAGACCGGTGTCGAACCGAAAGTAACGATTCTGAAAACGCCAAAAGGTGGGTACCAAATTGGTATCGAGAATGATTTGGTATAGTAAATTTGGTAACAATACGATACCAGTTTGATTACAGAATTTGATACGATTTGCTCATCAATCTAAATATCCAAATTAATTTTACATGCTACAATTCATTTATTACAGAAAAAAACAAAAAAGAAAGCAAAATAAGTTGTTGTGTATATAAAACCCAATTTAAACAAAATACAGTTTACTTACGGTGTGTATGGAAAGTAATATAAACAGTGCAAGTACTTGCATTGCTACGTTGTTATAGGATTTGATGAGCTCGATACCAACCGTACCAAAAATACCTTTACCGAAATCTCTAAACGTGGGTACCGGTACCGAATATACCTAGTATGGTACGGTTCGATACCGGTCGGTACTGGTACGGCACCGGTATTTGAAGGTAAAAACTGTTGAATACCTGTGCAGAACCGGTACCGAAAGTACAACGGTTTGATAGATTTGAGACCGGTACCTATACCCGATACCATTTGCTCATCTCTTAATGATGTTACCATTCTAATCTATTCTAATTCTAATTTTCAATTAAAATTTTAATTTAAAATTCTAGATGTAGTGTTCATTCAGTTTAGATTTTATTATATATAAATTTTTATTATATATAAATTTGGTGGTGCATGTTTAAGGCAAATTTTCCTAAGATTAATTAAACACGTGAACCAATTAATTTAGAGTACATAATCCTTATACATATAAAGAATCATCTTCTTCTACTTTATAAAAGATATTAGTTACTACTCAACCTAAATTAGAATAACAATAATAGGGGTATCATTTTTATTATAATCGATATTTAAAAAGATATTAGTTACTACTCAACTTAAATTAGAATAACAATAATAGGGGTATCATTTTTATTATAATCGAGGTATTTAAAATATCTTTAGTAATACAAAATGATCAATAACACATGGTTAATAACATCAATAATTTATAATAAACGGTAATTTCACGCATATATTTTAAACTTACTAAATTATACATATGTACATAGAAAAGTTAATGTCATAGAGTATGGTTTACTACACATAAAAAAAACTTATATTTTAGATATTTATAATATTTTATAAGTATGAGTTGAGGTATGTGATTTCTCCTTTATAAGGGCAATTTCATGCATCTCTCTCTAAGCTTAAATAAAGAAGACGAGTTGAGTTGTAATGAGAAGGGAATTCTTTAAAATTGTTTATTATGTGACTCGTAATACTTTGCTAATGTTCTGATTATCATGTATTGTAAATGTATAAGCACAATAGAGAAGAACAAGGAAAAAATAGCTTTATGTATACGCCTCAAAGCATGTTAAACCAAATTATACCACCACAACATGAAATGCTGAATTATTTCTTTATCATTGTGTATTAACATGACTACCTTTAAATCTTATAGGAAGCAATGAAATAAGCGAAAGTGTTTCGTGTATTTGCTTTATCATCTTATACTCTTATATATCCTTTCGATGTACATAAGACTACACCACACAATGTTGTGTATCATGATGTGTATCCTGATTGCAACAAATTTGGTGTGAGCAATTAAGACATCATGACTTGCTTCCTTCTTTGGAAATGTACATGGTTACAAAGAGAGTACCTAATACTTACCATTACACACACACATTACAAGGAGAATTTGTTGGTGTTGGAGATTAAAGAGAATGAAAAAGAGGCTCGTGGGAATGACGTGAGGGAGCGGACCTGGCTATATTTTGGGGAGGGAACTCTTGGCGAATATGAAGCGCATGGATAAAAGTTAGGCATGGGATGAAATACAATTCGAAATCCACCTTGTTTACAATCAAGGAAGTTATGAATAATGCAACTATGAATCTCATGGAGAGTTCGATCATGGCTCATAATGAATGTTGGCGGCGTGCTTAACACATGCAAGTCAGATAGGAAGTGGTTTCCGATGGTGGACAAGTAAGTAACTTGTAAGAACTTGTCCTTGGGAGGGAAACAACGTTAGTGGGCAAAAGGAGGAGCGCCTATGAAGCTAAAACTGAAGTTGAGCCTCACAGAATAATATATTAAGAAACTTTATTTAACAATTCGTAGCAAATAAAACATAAAATTTTATATATAGTTTTTCTGGCATTTTTAACTATATTAATTAATTGTTAATTGTTGTTGGTCCTAAGGATCAGATAAAGTATATGTCCATGAATTTTTCTAATGAAAAAGAGTTAAATTTAATTTCTTTTTAATCCTTAAATTGGTAGAGCCAAATGTTAATTTTCAGTTTTCTGACATTTAACTTCTCTTGTAAAACTAGATGGAATTCTATCTGAAACAGCCCACTAAGAATGTACAAATAGATTTGTTTTTTAAACTACAAAAATCATAATATTCTACTCACTTTACCTATTTTTTTCTTATGGTTATTCAAAAGACCATAAAATGCTTTCCCTTTTATATGTTCATGAGAACGACAAGACTATCAAAAGAATGATTCGGCTACTTAGGAAGATGGCCCACAACTTGGTTATTCTGGTTCATGCCTATCTGATTATGGATGAACTATTAACCACATTATAAATAAACCAACCCCATGGCTCCAACCCACCACACTCCAAATACCAACACACAAACATACATACATACCAATTGTGATCAAACCAATGGACTCAAACACAAAGATGCGCAAAGGGTTCTTGAAAGGAAAGTTGGTCATGTCTTTCTATAGAGCCGCCAAGCCTACCACCAACACGCAACCATACACCACTACCACGAAAACGGTTAAAACAAATCATAACCCCCATATGGCTACACTTCCACCCTCATCATTGATCATGAACCAAGAGAAGGTGAACCCTCCGCCTAAGCACAAGGTCTCTTATGTCATTCCACAAACTACGGGCACGTATGGCATGTTTGACAACCCCTATGGTGTTGTGGCCGATGAAGGGGTAGACGCGAAGGCTGCCACTTATATCTCTTGTGTTCAGGAACGGTTTAAACTCGAACATGTTAATGAATTGGTTGAGCCAACAAGCTAAGTGGTAGGTAGACAATAAGAATGTCAAGTCAAGTAATATCACTCTTGTTTCTTTGTTATGTGCTTTTGGTTTATGTATGGTGTGAGAAGAAATTGATATAAATACGAATGTAGTGAAATTGGCATGTCGAACTACAATAATTAAGTTTTCGTGTTCGACAAATATATTATTATATAAAATATATATTAGTTATGGTTATAATTAATGTATGCTTGATAAAATACAATTATAATAACTCTTATCTAAATAATATATTTTATCAACTAAAATTAAACTTTTGTCACTTAAAAAGAAATAGTAATTTTTTTATTTACATTTAGCACATTTCATTTTATTTTGGCATCTCCCATGTAATCAACAAGATCCAAAAGATTTGATGGAATCAAAAATATATCTATGGTTTTCATTTTTGAATACAACTCCTTGAGAATCAAATAACCCTTTACAACTTTTAAGTCAAGTCAATCGAAGGCTATCAAGGTGTTTGGCTTAGGGGCTGTTTGTTTTTTCTTTTTAAAGAGCTTTCTGGCCTCTTATGTCTGCGTCGCACAGATCACACACATATCTTTGCGTCTGAAGACTGTTTGTTTTCTCAAAACCTTTCATTAAAAAAAGGTATGCACGTCCTCTTTTTGGTGCAGATGTAGACTCTCCTCTTCTAACCTCTTTTCCTCCTCTGCCCTATTTTCAAAACACAGACTCCTCCCACACAAACCCTAGTACCTTCTTCTCCACCCATTCCTCCTCCCAGCTGCCACCTCCACATCTCTGTCGTCACCTCCACTCCTCTTCACCGTCGTGTCGCCTCCACTCCTCTACACACCCACCGTTGCATCACATCCACACTCCTATCCACAGCCACCGTCGCGTCGCCTCCACCCTCTCCACAGCCAACATCATCGTCACCTCCCCCAGCCACCATCGCCGTCACCTCCCCTATGCACCGTCGACCAGCCCTTCCTCCCTCAACAACAAGCAATAACAACTGTTACACCAATCCTCCCCTCTCCTCCCTAAGGTATGTGTTATGTTAAATTTCTTTTTTTTTGGGTGTTAAATTTCAAAAATTTGGTGGTTTGTTGCTGAATTTTGGTGTTACTTTTGAGTTTTTTGGTGTTAAATTTCAGAAATTTGGTGGTTTGTTGCTCAATTTTGGTGCTACTTTTAAGTTTTTTGGTGTTAAATTTTAGAAATTTGGTGGTTTGTTGCTGAATTTTGGTGTTAAATTTCATAAAGAGTTACATGTCCGGATAGTCTCTGTGGTTTAGCATTTTTTTCACCTTTAGTCCCTAACTTTCTAAAATTACAGCTATAGTCCCCAATTTTTGCAATTTCGTTCCCGGATAGTCCCTGGTGTGGATGGGGGTTAGTTTTTGTTGTTAAGTGAGTGTGAAATTACCAACATACCCTTAGTCTTAAAATATAAACTGAAGTAGGGCCCACCATTAATTAAATAACACCTAAAAAATAATAACAAATTAAATTAAAAAAAAACAAAGTGGACCCCACCCACACCTCCTTCTCATTATGTGGAGCTGCAACATTCTTTTCACCGGAAAAAAAACATCTGACGCCTCTTCACCTGCGTAGACAACCGTATCACCACCTCCACCATAACCACCATAGACGTTGTCCACCCCTTCCCCTTCACCGGCGAAAACACCCTGCGAAGTATCACCTTCTCCGGTTGTCATAATCAGTTCCAGCGAACTCCGGTGACCTACAACCTCTCCGACGACCTTCCATCCAGATTAACGACCTTCTTCGTTGTAGACACCTGCAAATTTATCTCACCTTCTTGCCTGTAGATAGCTTTAATTCCAATTCCTGAATGTAATTCCTAGCATCAAGAGACAAATCACCTAAACAACTTTTAAGGTTCAATCTCTCTAATTCTTCATAACAATACTCCATCTCACCAGTATCCTCCTCACTCTGATCCTTGGTAACATCATTATTACAATTTCCTGGATTCAACTGCTTTGAAGATGTTTCAAAGTTCCTCATCAATGTAACTTTGTACTCATCGTTCCACAACGTGTACCTAAACAACACACCAGGAGTGTTAAGTAATTGAATCGAATTCCAAATATTCGAAATTCGACTTGTGAAAGTGAGATTAAATTTACTTTGACCCCTGGTAGAAATCCAACTGTTAACATGATTCCTCTCTCTGCATAATTCCCCATTCTCCACCGAGTCTGTAGAACATTTGAAATGTTGAATCATTGTTTTCTTAATGTTAAAGAAAAGCAAAATATTTAAAGTAGAAAACAGAGTAAACCAATCTGCCATTCATTCATGAAATCTACAATTTGTAAGATTAAATATTTATTTATTTATATTTAATCTAGTAGCCATCATTATTATTTATATAATATAGATCAAAATATATAAAACCTATAATATAATTAGTTGGTAATTATTGATGGGCCATATTACCCTAATTAACTAATTGGGTTTCCCCTTGGGTGTATATAAGGAGATTACTAGAGAGGGATTAGGGTTAGACATTCATAACATCACATTCAAAATTGCCCCTCCTCTCTCTCCATTACTACGAGTTCTTCAACCCTAAAGAACTCGGTACTACCGTCAAGAAGATACTACGTCTACTTCATTCTCTGATGCGGTTACTGGCTAACGAGGTACACATGTTTTATTATCTATGATTGAATTTATTTAATTAGGGTTTATGTTTTACCCATGTTCTTATTATATAATCAACATGTGGTATCAGAGCAATGTTGGTTATATCAATTCAATCTTGAAACCTAATTTATGATTTTAGAAATTTAAAAGAATCGGTTAGTATTATTGATATTAACGTAATTCGCAAACCTCAAAGTTGTTGTCAGAATTGGAAGATTCCATAAACTTTTAGGAACTTTAATTGAATCATTGACTTTTACTTGGATTTTTGAGATGGTACGCAACAAATAGTTTTAATTTTCTGATCTATTAGTTTAAGATCTTTGACCATTTAAATTGCAACACCATCGATTTATCCAATATAATCATGCTTATCTTCTCTACTTTTGAATAGAAAGAATATTAATTATTCAACGAAGCATATGATTTAACTATAAATTGAAATATTGCATGTTGATCTGAATTAGTTATAATATTAATTTGAATTGATTTTATTAATTCAATGATAATTTCATGACCATAAATTGGCTAATTACCTTCTTTATGGATAAGTTAGATTTTGATTATATTTCCTAAAATTGTGTAACTTTATCTCCAAGTTTCGAATAATATATTATTTTTAATTTATAATCGAATAATTAACTTGGATAGATACATATGAGATATTTTGAAATTATAATCAAAATCCCTTAAAATTAGCTGATTCAAACTTATACACGAATCAGCTGCTAATCAGGAGTTTCGAGACCACAAGGTTGCGACTCGAAATCATAAAGGGTTTCAATCTTTACAACTCGAGACCACGATTTCGACTCGAGACCATAAGGTTTCGACTCGAGACCACTGAGGTTTCGACTAAGGGTTTCAATCTTCATAACTCGAGACCGTGGTTGCGACTCGAGACCTCATTATGAGTCGAGATCTCATAAAATACTGTAGTCGAGACCATGGTTCCGACTCGGAACAACGAGGTTGTGACTCGAGACCTTAATGAGTCGAGACCTCATAATGTTATAGATGAGTCAAGACTTGACTCGAGATCTCACTCGAGACCTCATAACTGAGTCGAGATCTCACTCGAAACCTCATCATTTTAGGCTGTTTAATGTGAACTAAGACTTAGCTATTAAATAATTGGTTTTGTAAATACTTAGTTAAATAATAAGGATCAAATAATGTTTTACAAAACCAAAACGGCTTAACTTGAATGAGCTTCTGATGTATCACTTCTGGCCAAAGCTGATTTGATGCATCTATTTATTGTTCAAGTATTATAGAAGCTATGTTAATTATGCATTACAAACGTGAATGTCTTACTTATGGCCAAAGCTGATTTAATTCATTTATGTCTAGCATACTTAACAAGTGCATAACTAAAGTGAATGTCTCATTTCTAGCCAAAGCTGATTTGTCACGATTACTTTGCACACATGCTTAAATGATTACACTTCTGGCCAAAGCTGATTTGTCTTCGTTTAAGTATAGCTGTAAATAAGTCTATTATTTTGATGTTAGTAATAGACATATCACAACCTCTTCACATAATGATCCTTATATCAATGATCCTTCATCAATTTTATGATCATTTCGTCTGCCTTATTTTTTAGTACCCATAATCTTACTCACTATAACTTTCTTCTATAAATTAATATCTCATCCACTCTAATTTCTAAACCTAATATGTTTTTGCTTTACTTAAAGTTTCTATAAGAATTAGCTCTTAAATTGAATCCTTGATTATCCCTTAAGACACGATAATACTACTGCTCTCTTCTGATAATGATTACTACAGAAGAAAAGTAGAGCATGATGAATAGGACAAATCAAACATGATGTCTCTCATGATAATCAAGAACTCTCTAACATGAATGCTATCACTAAAAGGTCATTCCAGATTAAGTTTTTCCTAAGACTAATCTATTATCTGTGGAATAATCACAAGAATTCCTAAGATGCATGCCTTCATTTAAAATTCTAAACTATAAAGTTAAGTGGTATATGTGAATACATTATAATGTACAATGCCATGACCCATAAAGTTAATGTAACGCCCGGCTCTTTTGTACTTTCCATTTATAGAAGGTTTTGTTCGTATTTCTATTTTTGGAAACTTTGTATTCTTGTAATCGTTCCCTTCTTTGTAATCATTGTCAAACCGAGACTTGGATCATTAATGAAGCTTATATTTTGTTACATCTATGTTAAACGCATTCTATGTATACTCGTATGTTCGATTTGGTGAATCAATCTATGTTTAATCGTGATTTTTGGAAACTATGTGCGAAACTTGTAATTAATCTAAACTTATGCATGGAACGTATTTTGAACGAGAACGACACTTGATTTGATACTTATACGCGTGATTATACTTGGTTTATACTTCTCATACTTAATCATGTCTTAAACTATGCCTTTATGGAAAATATGGCCCTTAAAATACCCTAAATGCATCAAATACACAACTCTAGGGGCCAAATTGTAAAAAAATGAAACATATCCGGAACCACAAAGGGCTCGCGGCCCGCGTGAACTTGCCTGGATATCCCAGGCGGGCCGCGTGGACCTTCATATTTGCAGAAAGATGGATGGTCGCGACCAGCCTCCATTTTTGAGCCGGATTTCGAGTTTAAACTGAGTTTTGGCACTTGTATACACCTCTAATCAACCTAAACACCTCCTTGTAAATACCCAAGGCCCTCCAAGCACTTGGACACTTTCATCACACTCAAATCTCTCAAAAACACTCTCAAGTTCCAGCAAGAATCTGCATTTTCGGACAGATTCATACCTCTACACTAAACTTGGTATAACTTGCTCATTTCTTGATGAAAACACTTGATTCTTCTTCCTATTTGCTTGGTTAATCATGGAGTTTGATTCCTTGACTTCTCCTTGGAGAAATCAAACCTGGAATTGCTCCGAAATTGACCAAAAACTTTCTGTTTTGTTACATCTTATGCAAACTTCATTCAACTTGTGTTTAACACAACTCAAACCAATGTCCTAATGCTTACAACCCCTCTTATGGTTGGTTAAGCTTAAAAACATGGTTGAGACACTTAAATCAGAGGATTAAACCTCATAAACTTTCTGTTTTGTTAGGGTATTTAACCCACAAGTCATGTCAAGCTTAGACCTTGATGAATGAGTGATTGTAGAACAACTTGGGTTGTTCCAACATAAAATCCTCACATGATTTGATGATTTCCTTTAGTTTAGATTATTTACATACTTGTATTAACCCTAGTTCGTGACCCTCCTTGGTTGTCTTTACATCAAGTGAAGTGGTGAACATTCAAGGGGTCCCTAAACGGAAGCATGTTCTTCCTACCCCATACATGACATTCATGAATGACTCGAGGTGCCGAAACGAAGATCTTAATCTTCTACCTCCTACTTGAAATATTGAACTTAATAATATGTAATACTTAAATATATATACACACACATTCGAACCTTTAATATTAAACTCGTGTTTATATGTTAAAGTAGTAGAATGACATCTAAGACTTAACACTCCAAGTATGATTCTAATGGGCTTACTACCCATGAAATACAATATAACCCTAGTGGTTACGTAGTGTCATATAAGAGTATAAGTCAAGGATGATTATTTTGATATCCTACTTTATGCTATGTTAAACTCCAAATTATAATCTTCCGTTATACGCCAAACTCACACACCTACGTTTCCTTGTGTAGAAGGACTAGGTGCTCCAACTTATTGCATCCACCGAACTCGCTCGCGGGATTTCAAGTAGGAAAGCTTGCAACCACCGTGAGTATACTCGAACCCATTTTTACTTTTAAACACTTTGGGTGCAACATGTATTCTATATTAAACGCACGTGACACTTGAAACTTATTTGAAACATGCTTTATCCTTTAAAACATGAAACATGAAACTTGTGATACTTGAGACTATTTTGTGCTATGTGAACGTTTAATCCTTGTGTGTAGTTCCGCCTTAACAATGGTAGCGCTATAGGGGTAATGCACCTCCCCGTTAGTCTTTGGGGTATTGTTAGGAGGAGACATATTAACCTCCCGTGAAACTTTGGGTTAGGTACTTTAACGCATTGGAAACTTGGGCTATCACTTGGACTGCGTAAACTAGCATGGTTGAAACTATTTTAATATGTTCATGTTGGATACGAGTTTTTATTCTATTATGCTATGTAAACAAACTTGTATACTCGCTCTTTGCTTTTGCATTGAAACTCTATTTTAATACATGTTGCAGGTTGATTATTGAAGTATGGATGATTGATGAAACAAGTTTAGGGTGGACTAGATACACACCTAAATTTATCTATCTTTTTTTGTTATGTTATTTGTTGGAACAATGTTGTTATTTCCTTTTGAATTTGTATGACATTTAGTTTTGAAATGAAATTTGAATTTAATTAAATATTGTCACATAGTGTTATGACGTCTCTAGCAATCTTTACACACTTCGTCTCATCCCGATGTTTCCGCCATCGGTTGGGGTGTGACAGATTGGTATCAGAGCCATAACTATAGGGAATTAGGAAAAATTGCCATGCTTTTGCCCTAATCTAT
This sequence comes from Helianthus annuus, assembly GCF_002127325.2. Classification (NCBI taxonomy): domain Eukaryota; kingdom Viridiplantae; phylum Streptophyta; class Magnoliopsida; order Asterales; family Asteraceae; genus Helianthus; species Helianthus annuus. Next base: position 32,871,527 of record NC_035447.2, on the reverse strand, counting down.
AGTTCTAGGAATTTTGCCTCTTATTTGTTGTTTAAAACTTTTGTGCTCTACCATGCGTGCTTCCTAGCTATACTTTCTATTAAAATTATGTGCCTTTCCTAAGGCTAACACTAATACACTTATGCTATTTTTATGCTCTTATAACACCAACGAGAAGAATTTACCAAAATAGGCATGAAACCCACAATTTGGTAAACGACTCTCATTCTACCTTTAATCTATTTTGCACGAAATTTCACCATTAAGCTAGGAGTGACATCCACAACTTAATGGTAATTTCCATTTCAACTCTAGTGGACCCTCGTCAAAGTGTCAAAATTTTATTTTGATCGACGAGTACCAACCACATTTAGGGTACGAAATCGTCAAGTTAGGGGTGAAACCCGCATCTCGTCGATTAAGTCCCATTCCTCGATTTTTATTCTCGCCAAAGTCCCGAATGTTTCAATCATTTAGAGATGTGTAGTAACCGGAAGGGTAAGATACCGTTAATCGCTTCTCGACGAGAGTATCTTACTTATAGGCCAAAGCACAATATCTCTAATTCGAAAGAACTTTCGACCCACTTTGGAATAGTCGACGTTTCTCTACCCGAAACAATCCAATGTTTTATTGAGCCTCTCTTTTATGTATCTCAATTTATATGTGATTTTTATACTTGAACGTTCATTCATTTCCAAATGTCGTTTTAATCATTTCGCACGTTATCGCAATCACAAACAATAATAATCCCTCGTGAACAAACTAAATTTACGATGCTTTCGTTTATTCATGTTATGCTATGTGGAATTCATGACTATGCTATATGAAACACTTTTATGCTATGTAAATCAAATTGAATCTTTTATGCTATGTGAACCTTTATGCTATGTGATCAATTTCGTTTTCTTAAACAAACATTATGACCAAGTCTCACCTATTCGTTCTTTTGAAGCTTAGATGTCTTCTCGTCACTCCAACGCGTCTAAGAAGTCAAAGTCTCGCTCCACCAAGAAGATGATGGCTTTCATGGCCGATCAATTTGCTCGCGTCGTTCCAAAGGTCATTTCCAAGATTCGAGCCTCTGAAACTCCTCACTCTTCCGTCGACTCTAAGGTCGAAGCACGCAAGCCCGTCTCGTTCAACTTCAAGCACTTTTCATCGTGCAATCCAAAGCCATTCACTGGCAATGATGGGGTGACCGTCATGCTTGAGTGGTTTGACAGCATAGAGGTCACATTCATCAATAGCGAGTGCCCCGATGAGCTCAAGACGCGCAGCGCGACTGGGGTATTCCAAGCCCGAGCTCTCGAGTGGTGGACGAATGAAAGAAACATACGTTCGAACAAGCTGGCATATGCTTTGACATGGGAAGAGACTAAGGCCCTAATGATGGATGAGTTTTGTCCTCCGCATGAGCAACGAAAGTTGGAGGAAGAATTTTGGGTATTAAAGCAGATTGGTGATGACAACCTAGCCTACACCACCCGTTTCAAACAACTCTGTTTCATTGTCCCTCACCTTGTCTCGACCCCTGATCGTAAGAAAAGCAAGTATATCAATGGTTTACCCCCTAATATGCGTGACACAATCGAGGCAGCCAAACTCGATAGCATCGAAGACATTTACCGTTTGGCCGCGTCCTTGAACAACGACCGTGTTCGCGATAAGCAAGCCGCAAACCTCGTTCCTTCGAAGCCAGCCAATCAAATCACCCAACAATCGAATAACAATAGGGGAAAGAAGCGAAAGCAATCCAACCCCGTTTGTAACGCGATTGTGCCGCCTGTTAACCCGGACCCTGTTGCTCCTGATAACACCCAAAGGCCGTACACTGGGATTCACCCCAAGTGTGCCACTTGTAATTTCCATCATCCCGTCAATGCTAGGTGCCGTCGTTGTGGCAATTGCAACCGTTATGGTCATACTATCAATTTTTATCGCCAACAACCACAACAAGCACCACCAGCTCAGCAAGCCCAACAAGCGCAACAAGCCCTACCTGCTCCTCAAAACGCAAGACCCGCTAGAGCTTGTTTCAAATGTGGGGATGTTAATCATCTTCGTCCTCAATGCCCACAATGGAATCAAGAGCAGCAACAACCTCCTCGTGGACGCGCCTTCAACCTAAACGCGAATCAAGCGCGCAACGACAATGATGTCGTTAACGGTACGTTTCTTGTTAACCATCTTTATGCTTCGATACTATTTGATACTGGTGCGGACAAAAGCTTTGTGTCCTTAGAATTCGAATCATTGTTAAATTGCACACGCTCTAAGCTACCTAAGTCGTTTTCCGTTGAAGTCGCCAATGGCAAGTCTATCCTAGTCGATTCCATTCTCCTCGATTGTCGTCTTACTCTTAACGAGCATGCTTTCTCTATTGACCTTATACCCATGCAATTGGGTAGTTTCGACGTCATCATAGGCATGGATTGGCTTCAAAAGAATCATGCTGAAATCGCTTGTCACGAGAAATTTGTTCGTTTGCCCCTTCCATCCGGTGACGTTTTGCACGTTTATGGAGACCGACCTTCAAGGGGACTAAAATTGATGTCCTGCACACAAGCGAACAAGTACTTACGCAAACAGTACTTTGCCTTTTTAGCCCACGTTATGGAAGAAAAGGGCAAGGGAAAAAGTTTAAGTGATGTTCCAGTGGTGCGCGACTTCCCTGATGTCTTTCCTGAAGATCTACCCGGTCCTCCTCCTCCTCGATCTGTTGATTTTCGTATTGACCTCATACCTGGTGCGACTCCTCTTGCCAAAGCTCCTTATCGTCTTGCACCTTCCGAGATGCAAGAATTGTCTTCTCAGCTTCAAGAACTCCTCGATAAGGGTTTTATCCGTCCAAGTACCTCTCCATGGGGTGCTCCTGTGCTTTTCGTTAAAAAGAAAGATGGTTCTTTCCGCATGTGTATCGACTATCGTGAGCTCAACAAACTCACCGTTAAGAATCGTTATCCTCTTCCGCGTATCGACGACCTCTTTGATCAACTTCAAGGCGCTACCTGTTTCTCCAAAATCGATCTTCGTTCTGGTTATCACCAACTTCGGGTCCTCGAAGAGGACGTCCCCAAAACCGCTTTTCGCACACGCTATGGACATTACGAGTTCGTGGTTATGCCTTTTGGCTTGACCAATGCACCCGCTGTGTTCATGGATCTCATGAATCATATTTGTAAGCCTTACTTGGATCGCTTCGTGATCGTCTTCATTGATGATATCCTCATTTATTCTAAATCCCGTACCGATCATGAGCGTCATCTCCGCCTTATACTTGAACTTTTGCGTGTTGAACGTTTATATGCTAAGTTTTCTAAATGCGAGTTTTGGATCAAAGAAGTTCAATTCCTTGGGCACGTTGTTAGTGAAAAAGGAATCCATGTCGACCCTTCAAAAATCGAAGCCGTGAAGAACTGGACCGCGCCTAAATCTCCTTCTGAAATCCGTTCTTTCTTAGGATTGGCGGGTTATTACCGTCGATTCATCTCGAATTTTTCGAAAATCGTCATTCCTCTCACTTCGTTGACTCAAAAGGAGAAACCTTTTGCTTGGGGTCCTGAGCAAGAGGAATCTTTTCAAACTCTCAAGGACTTGCTTTGCAACGCTCCTATCCTCGCACTCCCTGATGGGAATGATGATTTCGTGGTGTATTGCGATGCATCAAATCGTGGTCTTGGTTGTGTGCTCATGCAACGAGACAAAGTCATCGCTTACGCCTCTCGCCAACTCAAGATACATGAGAAAAATTATACTACCCACGACCTCGAGCTTGGCGCAGTTGTTTTTGCGTTAAAGATTTGGCGACACTACCTATATGGTACTAAGTGTGTGGTTGTCACTGACCGTAAGAGCCTACAACACATCTTTGACCAAAAAGAACTCAATATGCGACAGCGACGTTGGGTGGAATTGCTCAACGACTACGAGTGCGAGATTCGCTACCACCCTGGTAAGGCGAATGTCGTGGCCGATGCACTTAGTCGTAAGGCTCATGTAGATGTCATTCGTTGTTTTCATATCTCGAGCGATCTTCACAATCGTATTCGTGAAGCGCAGTACTCATCTATCAATGAAGGTTCCATGGCTGTAGAAATACGTGGAGCATCTGAAAGTCAACTCATTTCAAAACCTGATGGTCTCCTCTATTGTTGCGATCGCGTTTGGATACCAGATCGTGACAATCTTCGCGACCTTATCATGAACGAAGCACACAAATCTAAGTACTCAATTCATCCTGGCGCTGACAAGATGTACCATAATCCACGTACATCCTATTGGTGGCCCGGTATGAAGAAAGACATTGCTGTGTACGTTTCCAAGTGTCTTACCTGTTCGAAAGTCAAAGCCGAGCACCAACGACCTTCTGGTCTACTCGAACAACCTGAAATCCTCGTGTGGAAATGAGATAGCATTGCGATGGACTTCATAACTAAACTCCCGCGTACACCTTCTGGTTACGACAACATCTGGGTAGTCATTGATCGTTTAACTAAGTCCACACAATTCATTCCCATTCGCGAAGATTTCAAGGTTGAACGACTTGCTCGTGTCTATACCAATGAAGTCATACGCCATCATGGTGTTCCTCTTGACATCATCTCTAATCGTGATGGTCGATTCACTTCGCGTCTCTGGCAAACTTTTCAGTCCGCTATAGGTACTCATTTGAATCTTAGTACGGCTTTTCATCCTCAAACGGATGGACAGACTGAACGTACTATCCAAACCCTAGAGGACATGCTCCGTTCTTGTGTCATCGACTTTGGTGGTAGTTGGGATGTGCATTTACTGTAACACCTCGAAATTTTGTGTCCAATAATGTATTGACACGTGTCTTGAGTTTACACGTGGCATTTAATATTAAATAAAGGACTAAAGTTGACAAACCTTGAAAGTATGTAAATTCGAGGGTTATAAATGTCAAACAAGGGTAAGTATACTGTATAGTAACCCTAAACGATGCTCATACCTTCAAACGAATAAATCATGGATCGTACGGAAGCGAAACGCGGAAGAAAGTGAGAGATTACAAGCTGCAGGGGGTTAACTGTGTCAACATGTTTAATTATACCTCTGAGTGACCCTTTGACGTACCCGAGGCTTTGTAACAGTAAAATACGCTCACTAGAATGTACTATATAAATTTCGCGAAATTCCGTTATGATCAAATTCGTATGAGAAGGGTTAAAAGCGTCAACAATGAAAGTTAAAGCTTTCCGAATAACTAACAAAATAACCGGGGACTTAACAATGCGGGTAAATAACACGAGGCCCTTAGTTGTAAATAATCGAGGGCCAAATCGCAAAGTTACCACTTCAAACCCGAAAGGTCAGGTTATTAATTACCAAAGATTTCGTTATTAATTACAAAGATTTAGGCAATCATTTCAAAAGATTCAAAAATCCAGAAATTTAGACCTAACGCGGGCCGCGTAAGGGTCATGGGTAAGTTGATGCGGGCCACGAGCCTTCTGCAATTACGCGTTCTAATATGAGAACTCAGGCGACCCGCGTACAAGGCGGCCTGATCTCCCATACGGGCCGCGTGAACCACCCAGATGCAGAAACTTTGGACAGACTTGTTGTTTGAAGTTGTGAACGATCAAAAGTGTAATAAGTGAAGCATGGGCGCCCCCTACTTGCCTCCTAGCATCAAGGGCCACCTGCTGAACATCCATACTCACTTGTAGCCTGAGTTGTAATGATCTAGAGGCCATTCTTTCACTATAAATAGGCCTACATTGTGCATAAGTTCACCACACCTCAAAACACATCTTCTGATCATTCCTGGAGCTCACAAGCTTCCTTCTAACATTCCTAAGTCGTGCACAAGTCTCTGTAAGTATGCCAAACCTTCTATGGCTTTGTTTTTGCTTAGTTTAGCCTAAAAGTCAATCCGTCGTAACTAACGATTGACTTTGCGATAAATCATGAATCGTCCAGTGAATTGTCGAATCAAAAGTAGTTATGTGTTGGTATTTATGTGGGAAATAAACCCCAAAAAGGGTTCCCCCTGATCACCACTCTAACTAGTTCAAATGTCGAGTCAAACGCATACTTAAAAAGTCAACAGAAAGCCATTTTTGCGATTCTTGCATAATCTGTAATATAGATGATATGAAACCTGTTTGAACACTCATAAAACATGATATTAAGTATATAAACTTGTCTAAGCTCGTTTGATTTCGGCCATTTGCTATATTGACCCGGTTCGGAGCCGAATGTCGCAAAAGTTTGACTTTTGCTTTGACTTCAGTTCTGACCCGTTTTAGTGCAATGTGGATATGCCTTAGGACTCTCTTAGGACCAGGTCACGTGATGGTATCACCCTCTGTGACCGGTTCGTTGTTTGTCCGAGTCTTTTACGCATTTCCGTTAATTGCTTAAAAGTTGACCGTAACGCCCTTTTTAAAATAAAACGAGTATTTCCGACACGTGAAGGGACCATAACCTTGCTTACTAAATTCTAAGCATGTCCCTAAAGTTTCACGCCAATCCGAGGTCCAGAATGGGAGTTATGCTAAATAGCGCAAATAAAAGAAACTTTTGTAATAAACGGCGCGATTAGCATAACGCCTACCTAAACCAAGATTTCGTGACCAAACCTTTTACTCACTGTTGTAAAATAATATTTTGGGATTTTTAAAGATTTTTAATTAACTTTAACCTGCTCATAACCTGCGGTTATGGCTACAGTTCGGTAAATACCGAATATGCCCTTTTCGGCCAAAACTTGAGTTCTACAAGGTCTTTTGACCCGATTCCAGTTGCTACTGATTTTAGATAATAAATAAAGTATTTTGGACTTTATAAACTGAACGGGAAACTCAGATTTCCTGTAGAACTCTAAAACCCCTTTTAAGAGTCCTTAAAATGACCGGAAAACCCCTACGGGGCGTATAATGAACTTAAACTCGTTACGGGCATCACGGAAGGTATCCTACTGATACCACAACCTCTTTAAGGCATATTGACTTGGGAAACAAGTGTAGGACTCTTACGGTTACCCGTTGCGCCTATTGCGCGCACGGTTCGGCTTATGTAACTAGTTGACATAAATTAGCCGATACGGGTCAAACCATATTATTTTGACCCCAAAATCCAGAGTGTGAATATTAAACCCATATAAAACAAGTCTTCGAACTTGTTGGGTCAGAATCACATTCCATTCTCGGTTTTCGCCTTTCACGCGATTAAACCGTATCTATCCCTTGAAACTGACCGGTCTAGGCTACGGCTAATATAAAGACCCGTTAGGATTCTAATAGGTTATTTTAAAACCTTCGTTCCAGAATAGGAGCCCCAGTAAAAGATATCTGTGATTTAATCAATTAAGGACAATACTTGCAAAGGTAAATACTTTTAACTTATTTTCGGTTATACGGGCTTGGGTTACGGTATATATAAAATACCGCTCGATCGAGCATCAAATCTTCCATCGTTAGGTGGTTAATTGAATAATTTGATCGGCTCGTTTAAACAGTCTTGTTACTTAAAAGCCTTTGGGGGGTTAATGACCATGTCCCGGATATCCTTGGCATCATTTTACGAAATGGCCACGACCTCGACATCTGGGTGTAGGCGTACACCCGGCATTATGTCTATATTAATAAAAGACGTAACCGTTGGTTTACCCACCTCGGTTTTACGCAATGTGGTGTGTCTATTGATCTTTAACCCGGACTAGATCCGGGCTACTGAACGCAAAAGGAACATGTAATTCGTTCACATGATTATAATATTTAATAATTCTCCCAAGTTATAAAAGAGTTTGTGCCTTATGCATTCAAATCAATTTTTAATAAACATTTTACAAAAGTTTTGGTTGAATGTATTTACCAGTGTAAACTGACGTATTTTCCCAAAAAGATTAAGTGCAGGTACTACACGTAATCGGCTGGCTATAGTTCCTTAGCATCCTAAAGAGTCTCGCAAGCTTTTGATGCCTTGTCTGTTGAACAATATTTTTATTATTTTGATCCTCCTGTGGATAGCATTCGACTATTTGTGATACATTCGATATTACAATCAAAGGTTGAATTATATTTATCTTTATGCTTCCGCTGTGCATTCATATAATTGTGTGGTTTGACTATATTGTTGCCAACTACGTCACGGTAATCCCCCACCGGGCCCACCGGTGATACACGTGGAAATCGGGGTGTGACAGGTTGGTATCAGAGCCAACATTGAGTGAATTAACCACTATCCTAATGTGTTTAATCTCAGTGACACAATTGCACATACTTGAGTCTAGACAAGAACATAGGACAAATTCGAATTGTTATTCCAAGTTTGTCTTTTTCTTTTATTATTGTTATTTAAAGTTTTAAAAGTAGGAAATATGGCACCTGTAATTTTTCGAGGAAGAGGAAGGGGAAGAAGAGGCAGAGGAGAGATCGTTACTCACCACGATCACGAAGCTGGACCTTCAAATACGCGAGCTCCTTCGACCACAAGGAGTGAAGAACCGCAAAGATGGAGAAACCTTTTCGAACCTGCGAGGCATTCCACCTCGCACAGCTCGACGCCATCGTATCGTCACTCGTTCGGGCCAGATTCCGAAAATGATCCCAATAACCCTCAACCCTCCTACATACCTCTACAGCGTTCGGTATCGCACCGTGCTTTTGACGATCCCACTCCTTACTTCAGGGGCCAGTTTAACCCAGCAGATTACATTCAGGAACCTGCAGGCTTTGTTCCGTTAGGACCACAGGATCACTTCTCAGAAGACCATATGGATGAGGACACTGATCCAATTGAACCTACTCGTGGTACGCCCACACATCCTATCGAGATCTCAGATGGATCTTCTTTTCATGGCACACCTTACCAAGGGCCAGATAGCTTTCAAGCGCTGTTCAACCAACATGAGTGGTACTTCACACCCTCCCATCAAACATCGCAACACGAGCAGCAACAACAACAAGATCCCTCCGAGGATCCACGTTTCGTGGCAGTGACGCCACCACCTCCGCCACCGGTTCAACCTGTAATGCCTGATCCGCCGAGGCGTAGAAGATCGGGTGCTCGTATGTCCACCCGAGGAGGGGAATTCCACTTCAGCACCCCTCGACACTCTAGTAGTAGCCATTACAAGAAGAAGGACCTTCAAGTCCAGTACAGGAGGCGAACTCCGCACCAGTTGCACCATCTTCGCCACCATTTGGGTATGACCACCCAATACCTGCATACACGGGACCAACGGCATACAACCCGTTCGAACCGTCGTCGCACGCACATTACAATTACAACTATGAGAGCGACCCATATGTGGTAGCGGCTAGGTATAATGCCCGCTATCCCGACGGAGCTTTTGGAAACATGGGAATACCGGGCTACTCAGCTCATGGGTATCCAGCACCTCCTAGACCTCCAGTTCCGCAACCGGCGCCACAACCACGTTTTTCTCCACCCGAACAAGAAGAAATCCTCCATCGCTTAACTCGTGTGGAACGGGATTTCGAGGAAGAACGAAAGAACAACAGGGGATTCCTTAAGGGTCTAGCGAACTTGTTGAAAGGCAAGAAGAAGAAACGTGACCATTAGTCCTTATATATGCTCTATGTAATGTCTATTTTAAATAAAGTCCCTGCGTGGACATTTATCGTATTTCAGTCCCTACGTGGACTTATCTTTTAGTCCCTGCGCGGACATCTATCTTGTATTAGTCCCTGCGTGGACTTGTCTCTTATTTTAACCTCTATGTAGGTATGTACTTGTTTAAAAGTCCCGTTTAGGGCAGTGTGTAATCGTATTTAAAATTATGGAATGCTATGCTATAATTTCATTTTTGTTATTACTATATATGAAATAAATCAAAATCATTCCTTTTAATTTGATCTGCCTAAATAAAGAATCTTAAGAGTGAAACCTAGCCAGGTGTCTTTTAAGATCCGGCCAAGATGGTAAGACCTAATTAAAAGATTCAGATTCCCTGTTAACCTCTGTAAGCATGTTAACAATCATGGCAGATGTGATTCGTTAAAATCGCACACGTCATTCTTATACAAGAATCCTTTAAAGGATTCCAAAGCCCAAATCAATGATATAATAAATCATGGGTTAAATCACCAATAAAGGTGATCACTTGTTAAACATCCATTAGCGATGTAGTGCCTACGGGCCAACCTTATCAAACATCCATTAGTGATGTAGTGCCTACGGGCCATAATTGTTGTCATAATAAGACAAAAGACAGTGGTGGTCTATGACTCCCTGTCAGAAGGGGGTAAAAGAACTACGGTTCAAACCTTCATGCCTTGATTCTCCGTAATCTCGGCTAATATTATAATAACGTCCTCGTGACTAGGCTTTCATGCCACTAGCAATATTAATTGTGATTAGGATAAGTATGTTCAAATCCTAAATAAAAAGTGAGTAACAAATTAACCGGATATGGTCTTCGTTACCATGGTTAATGAATTGCCATAAAAGACAATTCTATAATAAACTCCTAAATAAAATTTTCATTATCTTCTGCAGCAGATACAAGCTACTATGGCGAATCCTAATGGAGAAAATAGTCATACTAGTGAAGATGAGTATGATAATGCCCAAGTACATTTAACGGGCGCTCAACTAAAGGCTCTTGTCGACAACGCTGTTCAAGCAACTCTAGATCGACAATATACCGAATCTCGAAGCAGAACCGTTTCCAAACCACCATCAAAGCCGAAGACACACTAAAAATCCCACAGCAAACCATTATCCAAACCACTCTCCAAACCCAAAAAGGACGACGACAATCACTCGTCAAATGAAAACAGTGTTCGTCGTGAAAGGGAGTATACTGATGCATCCCGGGCCAGGGGCTGCACCTACAAGTACTTTGTGTCTTGTAAACCCCGAGACTTCACGGGGGAGAAAGGTGCCGTCGATTGTATGACGTGGCTGGATGAGATGGACACTGTAGTGGACATCAGTGGCTGTGCAGAAAGGGATGTGGTAAAGTTTGTGTCGCAGTCGTTTAAGGGCGAGGCCCTGGCTTGGTGGAGGGCGTTGGTTCAGGCCTCGGGAAAGACTGTGCTTTACAGCATGACATGGGAGGAATTCGTTTCTCTCATCAAAGAAAATTACTGCCCTCAACATGAGGTGGAGAAGATACAGTCCGATTTTGTATCATTGGTGATGACAAACCTGGACTGCCAAGCCTACTTAACGAGCTTCAACACGATGTCTCTATTGGTTCCATATCTGGTAACCCCGGAACCAAGGAGAATCGCTCGTTTTATCGGGGGGTTAGAACCCGCAATAAAGGCAAGTGTGAAGGCCTCTCGGCCAACAACCTTCAGGTCTGTAACTGACCTCTCTTTGTCCCTCACAATGGACGCGGTCCGACTGAGAACGCTAAGGAATAAAGAGGCCGAGAAGAGGAAGCGTGAGGACGATACCTCACGAAGGTCGAGTAAGAAACACCGTGGGAACGGTGATGGCAAGAGAGGGACAGAGTCGAGGAAAGATGGGCAATAATCCGGAGAGAAGCCCAAGTGCAAAAACTGCCAGAAATTCCACTTTGGGAAATGTAGGCTTGGGTCGAACTCACAGTCCCAGTCGAGGTCGCATACTTGTGGACTGTGCAAGTCCAAGGACCACAATACTGTGGACTGTAAGAAGATTAAAGATGCGACCTGCTATAACTGCAATGAGAAGGGGCACATTAAAAGTAACTACCCCAAGCTCGCCAAGAAGACTGAAGAAACCAAGAAGAACAATGCTAGAGTCTTCAAGATGGATATGAAGGAAGCTTTGCAAGACAATAACGTAATCACAGGTACTTTTCTCGTGAATAATATCTTTGCAAGAGTACTTTTCGATTCAGGCGCTGATAAATCCTTCGTAGACCAAAAATTTTGCAAATGGCTGAACATGCCTGTCAAAACCCTAAATGTGAAATACGAGGTAGAGCTAGCAGACGGCACAGTAGAAACCGTCTCCACTATACTAGATGGATGTGTGATGTCCATTAGGAACCACTCTTTTCCTCTATCTCTACTTCCCTTCAAACTGGCTGGTTTTGACATCGTTCTGGGTATGGACTGGTTATCCCACAACCAGGCCCAGATCGTCTGCAACAGAAAACAAATAGTGCTAAAAACTCCGACTGGTGAATCGCTTACCATTCGAGGAGATACGCAGTACGGATTACCCGAGAACGTAACTATGCTCAAGGCTTCTAGATGTTTAAAAAGAGGCTGTGTCATCTACATGGCACAAGTGATTATTGAAGAAACCAAACCAAAGATGGAAGATATTCATGTCATTTCGGAGTATCCAGAAGTTTTCCCCGAAGATCTGCCTGGTTTACCACCAGATAGGCAAGTGGAATTCAGAATAGATATCATCCCTGGAGCAGCTCCCATTGCTAGAGCACCCTACAGGCTAGCACCAACTGAAATGAAGGAATTAAGGACCCAGCTGGATGAACTGTTGGCTAAAGGTTTCATTAAACCGAGTTCATCTCCTTGGGGAGCACCTGTCCTGTTTGTTAAGAAGAAGGACGGATCGATGCGTCTGTGCATCAATTATCGTGAACTTAATAAGGTCACGATAAAGAATAGATACCCATTGCCAAGGATCGACGATTTGTTTGATCAGTTGCAAGGGGCTAGTTATTTCTCAAAGATCGACTTGAGGTCGGGCTACCATCAGCTGAAGGTCAGAGATGAAGACGTACATAAAACGGCATTTAGGACTCGATACGGTCACTACGAGTTCCTAGTGATGCCTTTTGGGCTCACAAATGCACCGGCTGCGTTCATGGATCTCATGAATCGCGTCTGCAAGCCGTACTTAGACAAATTCATCATCGTATTCATCGACGACATTCTTATCTATTCAAAGAACAAAGCTGACCATGAGAAACACCTACGATGTATTCTCAAATTGCTGCATCGCGAGAAACTCTATGCCAAATTCTCTAAATGCGAATTCTGGCTACGAGAAGTCCAATTTCTTGGACATGTCGTAAGCGAGCGTGGTATCCAGGTGGATCCCGCTAAGGTAGAGGCGGTCATGAATTGGCAAGAGCCAAAGACGCCTATCGAAATTCGTAGTTTCCCGGGGTTGGCAGGATACTACAGGAGATTCATTGAAAATTTTTCAAGGATCGCTGCGCCCTTAACCTCCTTGACCAAGAAGAAGGAAAAGTTTGTTTGGGGTCCTAAGCAGCAAGAGTCCTTTGATATCTTAAAGCAAAAGCTAAGCAACGCTCCTGTGTTGACGCTACCGGAAGGTACCGAAGAGTTCGTAGTTTACTGCGACGCGTCACACACTGGCATGGGGTGTGTGCTCATGCAGAAAGGCAAGGTGATTGCCTATGATTGAAAGGATATTAGCTGCACAGCGAGAGGCTGTGTTAGAAGCTAATTATCCTAAGGAAAAGCTAGGAGTAACTGAGGAGCAGTTAACTCTTAGCAAGGATGGAATTTTGAGATTAAATGGGCGAATATGGGTTCCTATTTATGGAGGACTACGAGACGTTATCCTCCAGGAAGCCCATAGTTCCAAATATTCTGTCCATCCTGGAGCAGATAAAATGTATCAGGATTTAAAGGCAAATTATTGGTGGATAGGCTTGAAAAAGTCTGTAGCCGCTTATGTAGCCAAATGCTTAACTTGTGCGCAAGTCAAGGCTGAGCATCAAAAGCCATCTGGCTTGCTACAACAGCCTGAACTTCCTGAATGGAAATGGGAGTGTGTAACTATGGATTTTATCACCAAGTTACCAAAGACGAGCAAGGGAAATGACACGATATGGGTTATAGTCGATAGACTGACTAAGTCAGCTCATTTCTTACCCATCAAGGAGACTTATAGCTCCGACACATTAGCCCAGTTATATGTTGATAAGATTGTAGCCTTACATGGCATACCTGTGTCTACTATCTCCGATCGAGATACTAGATACACGTCTCATTTCTGGAAAAGTTTCCAGCAATCTTTGGGCACACGTTTGAACTTTAGTACGGCTTACCATCCTCAGAGAGACGGTCAGAGTGAGCGTACTATTCAAACGTTGGAAGATATGCTACGGGCATGTGCTATCGATTTAGGTGGTAGTTGGGATAAGAACCTACCACTGATCGAATTCTCCTACAACAATAGCTACCATACCAGCATAAAGGCTGCGCCTTTCGAGGCATTATACGGTAGGAAGTGTAGATCGCCTGTTTGTTGGGCGGAAGTGGGAGAGGTCCAATTATCAGGACCAGAGATAGTTTTCGAAACAACGGACAAGATTGTCCAGATCCGGGAACGTCTCAAGCTGCCCTTGATAGGCAGAAAAGTTACGCTGATCCAAAGCGTAAGGATTTTCACTTCGAGGTAGGTGAAAAAGTGTTACTAAAGGTATCACCCTGGAAGGGGGTGATGCGCTTCGGTAAAAAGGGCAAACTGAGCCCGAGATACATAGGACCTTTCGAGGTTATCGAACGTGTCGGGTCAGTTGCCTATAAGTTGAACTTACAAGAAGAGCTCAATGGAATTCACAACGTGTTCCACATCTGCAATCTAAAGAAGTGCTTCGCTGATGAATCGTTGGTGATCCCACACACAGATGTGCATATAGATGAAAGCTTGAAGTTTGTGGAGAAGCCTTTGTCGATTGAAGACCGACAGGTGAAAAAGCTTCGAAGAAAGCATGTACCTATAGTCAAGGTTAAATGGGATGCCCGGAGAGGTCCCGAATTCACGTGGGAAGTTGAATCCACAATGAAAGAGAAATATCCCTATTTGTTTGAGTGAATCTCGGGTCGAGATTTATTTTAAGGGGGTGAGGATGTAACACCTCGAAATTTGTGTCCAATAATGTATTGACACGTGTCTTGAGTTTACACGTGGCATTTAATATTAAATAAAGGACTAAAGTTGACAAGCCTTGAAAGTATGTAAATTCGAGGGTTATAAATGTCAAACAAGGGTAAGTATACTGTATAGTAACCCTATACGATGCTCGTACCCTCAAACGAATAAATCATGGATCGTACGGAAGCGAAACGCGGAAGAAAGTGAGAGATTACAAGCTGCAGGGGGTTAACTGTGTCAACTTGTTTAATTATACCTCTGAGTGACCCTTTGACGTACCCGAGGATTTGTAACAGTAAAATACGCTCACTAGAATGTACTAAATAAATTTCGCGAAGTTCCGTTTTAAAACGAGAAAGTTATGATCAAATTCGTATGAGAAGGGTTAAAAGCGTCAACAATGAAAGTTAAAGCTTTCCGAATAACTAACAAAATAACCGGGGACTTAACAATGCGGGTAAATAACACGAGGCCCTTAGTTGTAAATAATCGAGGGCCAAATCGCAAAGTCACCCCTTCAAACCTGAAAGGTCAGGTTATTAATTACCAAAGATTTCGTTATTAATTACGAAGATTTAGGCAATCATTTCAAAAGATTCAAAAATCCAGAAATTTAGACCTAACGCGAGCCGCGTAAGGGTCATGGGTAAGTTGATGCGGGCCGCGAGCCTTCTGCAATTACGCGTTCTGATATGAGAACTCAGGCGACCCGCGTACAAGGCGGCCTGATCTCCCATGCGGGCCGCGTGAACCACCCAGATGCAGAAACTTTGGACAGACTTGTTGTTTGAAGTTGTGAACGATCAAAAGTGTAATAAGTGAAGCATGGGCGCCCCCTACTTGCCTCCTAGCATCAAGGGCCACCTGCTGAACATCCATACTCACTTGTAGCCTGAGTTGTAATGATCTAGAGGCCATTCTTTCACTATAAATAGGCCTACATTGTGCATAAGTTCACCACACCTCAAAACATATCTTCTGATCATTCCTGGAGCTCACAAGCTTCCTTCTAACATTCCTAAGTCGTGCACAAGTCTCTGTAAGTATGCCAAACCTTCTATGGCTTTGTTTTTGCTTAGTTTAGCCTAAAAGTCAATCCGTCGTAACTAACGATTGACTTTGCGATAAATCACGAATGGTCCAGTGAATTGTCGAATCAAAAGTAGTTATGTGTTGGTATTTATGTGGGAAATAAACCCCAAAAAGGGTTCCCCCTGATCACCACTCTAACTAGTTCAAATGTCGAGTCAAACGCATACTTAAAAAGTCAACAGAAAGCCATTTTTGCGATTCTTGCATAATCTGTAATATAGATGATATGAAACCTGTTTGAACACTCATAAAACATGATATTAAGTATATAAACTTGTCTAAGCTCGTTTGATTTGGCCATTTGCTATATTGACCCGGTTCGGAGCCGAATGTCGCAAAAGTTTGACTTTTGCTTTGACTTCAGTTCTGACCCGTTTTAGTGTAATGTGGATATGCCTTAGGACTCTCTTAGGACCAGGTCACGTGATGGTATCACCCTCTGTGACCGGTTCGTTGTTTGTCCGAGTCTTTTACGCATTTCCGTTAATTGCTTAAAAGTTGACCGTAACGCCCTTTTTAAAATAAAACGAGTATTTCGGACATGTGAAGGGACCATAACCTTTCTTACTAAATTCTAAGCATGTCCCTAAAGTTTCACGCCAATCCGAGGTCCAGAATGGGAGTTATGCTAAATAGCGCAAATAAAAGAAACTTTTATAATAAACGGCGCGATTAGCATAACGCCTACCTAAACCAAGATTTCGTGACCAAACCTTTTACTCACTGTTGTAAAATAATATTTTGGGATTTTTAAAGATTTTTAATTAACTTTAACCTGCTCATAACCTGCGGTTATGGCTACGGTTCGGTAAATACCGAATATGCCCTTTTCGGCCAAAACTTGAGTTCTACAAGGTCTTTTGACCCGATTCCAGTTGCTACTGATTTTAGATAATAAATAAAGTATTTTGGACTTTATAAATTGAACGGGAAACTCAGATTTCCTGTAGAACTCTAAAACCCCTTTTAAGAGTCCTTAAAATGACCGGAAAACCCCTACGGGGCGTATAATAAACTTAAACTCGTTACGGGCATCACGGAAGGTATCCTACTGATACCACAACCTCTTTAAGGCATATTGACTTGGAAAACAAGTGTAGGACTCTTACGGTTACCCGTTGCGCCTATTGCGCGCACGGTTCGGCTTATGTAACTAGTTTACATAAATTAGCCGATACGGGTCAAACCATATTATTTTGACCCCAAAATCCAGAGTGTGAATATTAAACCCATATAAAACAAGTCTTCGAACTTGTTGGGTCAGAATCACATTCCATTCTCGGTTTTCGCCTTTCACGCGATTAAACCGTATCTATCCCTTGAAACTGACCGGTATAGACTACGGCTAATATAAAGACCCGTTAGGATTCTAATAGGTTATTTTAAAACCTTCGTTCCAGAATAGGAGCTCCAGTAAAAGATATCTGTGATTTAATCAATTAAGGACAATACATGCAAAGGTAAATACTTTTAACTTATTTTCCGTTATACGGGCTTGGGTTAACGGTATATATAAAATACCGCTTGATCGAGCATCAAATCTTCCATCGTTAGGTGGTTAATTGAATAATTTGATCGGCTCGTTTAAACAGTCTTGTTACTTAAAAGCCTTTGGGGGGTTAATGACCATGTCCCGGATATCCTTGGCATCATTTTACGAAATGGCCACGACCTCGACATCTGGGTGTAGGCGTACACCCGGCATTATGTCTATATTAATAAAAGACGTAACAGTTGGTTTACCCACCTCGGTTTTACACAATGTGGCGTGTCTATTGATCTTTAACCCGGACTAGATCCGGGCTACTGAACGCAAAAGGAACATGTAATTCGTTCACAAGATTATAATATTTAATAATTCTCCCAAGTTATAAAAGAGTTTGTGCCTTGTGCATTCAAATCAATTTTTAATAAACATTTTACAAAAGTGTCGGTTGAATGTATTTACCAGTGTAAACTGACGTATTTTCCCAAAAAGATTAAGTGCAGGTACTACACGTAATCGGCTGGCTATAGTTCCTTAGCATCCTAAATAGTCTCGCAAGCTTTTGATGCCTTGTCTGTTGAACAATATTTTTATTATTTTGATCCTCCTGTGGATAACATTCGACTATTTGTGATACATTCGATATTACAATCAAAGGTTGAATTATATTTATCTTTATGCTCCCGCTGTGCATTCATATAATTGTGTGGTTTGACTATATTGTTGCCAACTACGTCACGGTAATCCCCCACCGGGCCCACCGGTGATACACGTGGAAATCGGGGTGTGACATTTACCTTTGATCGAGTTCTCATACAACAATAGCTGCCACTCCAGTATTCAAATGGCTCCTTTCGAGGCATTGTATGGTCGCAAATGCCGATCTCCTTTAAGCTGGCACGAGATTGGTGACAAACATTTTACTGGCCCGGAGATCATACAAGAAGCAACGGATAAGATTCTTCAAATCCGTGACAATCTACTCAAGGCTCGAAGTCGTCAAAAGAGCTACGCTGACAAGGGACGCAAACCTATGGAATTCAACGTTGGTGACCACGTTCTTCTCAAGGTGTCTCCTTGGAAAGGAGTGGTTCGTTTTGGTAAAAAGGGAAAACTTGCCTCTCGCTATGTTGGTCCTTTCAAGATACTCGAAAGGATTGGTAAGGTGGCTTATCGACTCGATTTACCTCAAGAGCTCAACAACGTTCATCCAACGTTCCACGTCTCTAACATAAAGAAATGTCTCGCTGATAAAGGACTTCAAATTCCTCTCGAAGATCTTCAAATCAACGATACTGTGCATTTTGTGGAAAAGCCTGTAGAAATTGTGGATCAGCAAGTCAAGTTACTAAGACGCAGTAAGATTCCTATCGTCAAGGTTAGATGGGAAGGAAAACGTGGCGCCGAATTTACTGGGGAACTCAAAAAGGATATGAAGTCAAAGTATCCTCACCTTTTCCCTACGTCTTCCTAAATTTCGGGACGAAATTTCCTAAAGGAGGGGAGACTGTAACGCCCGGCTCTTTTATACTTTCCATTTATAGAAGGTTTTGTTCGTATTTCTATTTTTGGAAACTTTGTATTCTTGTAATCGTTCCCTTCTTTGTAATCATTGTCAAACCGAGACTTGGATCATTAATGAAGCTTATATTTTGTTACATCTATGTTAAACGCATTCTATGTATACTCGTATGTTCGATTTGGTGAATCAATCTATGTTTAATCGTGATTTTTGGAAACTATGTGCGAAACTTGTAATTAATCTAAACTTATGCATGGAACGTATTTTGAACGAGAACGACACTTGATTTGATACTTATACGCGTGATTATACTTGGTTTATACTTCTCATACTTAATCATGTCTTAAACTATGCCTTTATGGCAAATATGGCCCTTAAAATACCCTAAATGCATCAAATACACAACTCCAGGGGCAAAATTGTAAAAAAATGAAACATATCCGGAACCACAAAGGGCTCGCGGCCCGCGTGAACTTGCCTGGATATCCCAGGCAGGCCGCGTGGACCTTCATACCTGCAGAAAGATGGATGGTCGCGACCAGCCTCCATTTTTTAGCGGGATTTCGAGTTTAAACCGAGTTTTGGCACTTGTAAACACCTCTAATCAACCCTAAACACCTCCCTATAAATACCCAAGGCCCGCCAAGCACTTGGACACTTTCATCACACTCAAATCTCTCAAAAACACTCTCAAGTTCCAGCAAGAATCTGCATTTTCGGACAGATTCATACCTCTACACTAAACTTGGTATATTGCTCATTTCTTGATGAAAACACTTGATTCTTCTTCCTATTTGCTTGGTTAATCATGGAGTTTGATTCCTTGACTTCTCCTTGGAGAAATCAAACCTGGAATTGCTCCGAAATTGACCAAAAACTTTCTGTTTTGTTACATCTTATGCAAACTTCATTCAACTTGTGTTTAACACAACTCAAACCAATGTCCTAATGCTTACAATCCCTCTTATGGTTGGTTAAGCTTAAAAACATGGTTGAGACACTTAAATCAGAGGATTAAACCTCATAAACTTTCTGTTTTGTTAGGGTATTTAACCCACAAGTCATGTCAAGCTTAGACCTTGATGAATGAGTGATTGTAGAACAACTTGGGTTGTTCCAACATAAAATCCTCACATGATTTGATGATTTCCTTTAGTTTAGATTATTTACATACTTGTATTAACCCTAGTTCGTGACCCTCCTTGGTTGTCTTTACATCAAGTGAAGTGGTGAACATTCAAGGGGTCCCTAAACGGAAGCATGTTCTTCCTACCCCATACATGACATTCATGAATGACTCGAGGTGCCGAAACGAAGATCTTAATCTTCTACCTCCTACTTGAAATATTGAACTTAATAATATGTAATACTTAAATATATATATACACACATTCGAACCTTTAATATTAAACTCGTGTTTATATGTTAAAGTAGTAGAATGACATCTAAGACTTAACACTCCAAGTATGATTCTAATGGGCTTACTACCCATGAAATACAATATAACCCTAGTGGTTACGTAGTGTCATATAAGAGTATAAGTCAAGGATGATTATTTTGATATCCTACTTTATGCTATGTTAAACTCCAAATTATAATCTTCCGTTATACGCCAAACTCACACACCTACGTTTCCTTGTGTAGAAGGACTAGGTGCTCCAACTTAATCCATCCACCGAACTCGCTCGCGGGATTTCAAGTAGGAAAGCTTGCAACCACCGTGAGTATACTCGAACCCATTTTTACTTTTAAACACTTTGGGTGCAACATGTATTCTATATTAAACGCACGTGACACTTGAAACTTATTTGAAACATGCTCTATCCTTTAAAACATGAAACCTGAAACTTGTGATACTTGAGACTATTTTGTGCTATGTGAACGTTTAATCCTTGTGTGTAGTTCCGCCTTAACAATGGTAGCGCTATAGGGGTAATGCACCTCCCCGTTAGTCTTTGGGGTATTGTTAGGAGGAGACATATTAACCTCTCGTGAAACTTTGGGTTAGGTACTTTAACGCATTGGAAACTTGGGCTATCACTTGGACTGCGTAAACTAGCATGGTTGAAACTATTTTAATATGTTCATGTTGGATACGAGTTTTTATTCTATTATGCTATGTAAACAAACTTGTATACTCGCTCTTTGCTTTTGCATTGAAACTCTATTTTAATACATGTTGCAGGTTGATTATTGAAGTATGGATGATTGATGAAACAAGTTTAGGGTGGACTAGATACACACCTAAATTTATCTATCTTTTTTTGTTATGTTATTTGTTGGAACAATGTTGTTATTTCCTTTTGAATTTGTATGACATTTAGTTTTGAAATGAAATTTGAATTTAATTAAATATTGTCACATAGTGTTATGACGTCTCTAGCAATCTTTACACACTTCGTCTCATCCCGATGTTTCCGCCATCGGTTGGGGTGTGACAGTTAAGGGCTTACACATGGAAATAAGTACAATTTTCAGTACATTACATACTAAGATTTTCACTTGTACAATTTGATGCCTTATAAATCAACTATAACACTCAAAAATACCAAAGTATAATAAGTGTGTTGATAAGCAACATATGTACAAAGAAATAAATGTTTGAAGCTGGAAAATAAGATGTTATTCACCTTACAACCACTAAAACCTTAAAAGAAGATTGTTCTAAGGTTCATAGTCAAAATACAAGTACAAAATCCCAACTCTAAGGTTCTTCAAGGGAAAATCTCACTACATGATTATGCCATTAGACTAGGCATAAGCAACGAGACTATCAATTATTCTAAAGAACAGTTGGATAAGTTAACTAGGTAGTCACTTACTAAAGATATTTAAGTCTGATAATTTTTAATATTCCTATTAACACATGATTAGTTGACTTTAGTTTTAAACGTTTCCTTACACTTTCACAACTTTTTTCATCATGCAAATGAGAATTTGACAAAAAGGAAAATGAGACTTATAAATTTCATCCATTATAACCAAAATTCATGAGAAACCATGACATGGTTAATGAGGATGATTATTCAACTAATCTCATTCTAAGTGATTTTTAAATCATGACTTTACAACCCTAAATATTACTTGGCTTAAGGAATAAGTATGGGTCCATCATAAGTCATTCATTGACATTCGTGGAACTTATTCCAAATGGAATATTCAGACATAATTCATTTATCATTTAAAAGACTATCAACTTGTATCTAAATTTTGTCGCGTATGGCCAATGGTCTTAAAGAAATCTATTCATATATGTGCTTAACATGATTTCTATTAAACATGTCCCTAATTTTCTTATGACATCTGGATATTAGGGAAATCAAGTAAAGTCTAACATATATATGATAAGTTCCCACGTCACATACCTAATTGAAACTTATCTTGTAGCATTTCTAGAGACATCATAGATCAGTGGGAGCATTAAGGTCTTAATTATAACTTGTAAAAAGTTGCAAGAAGGGGAAGAGTGACATTAAAGTGCAAACTTCACGTTTACTTCAATTTACACCTCTTGTACAAGACACTGCTCATTTTGGCACTGTGTTATCAAAACTTGTCTCCTTACAATCTAATGCTACACTTACAAAAGTTTCATTGTTGCTTAATTGTGGGCACACTTAGATTTCTTACCTAAACTAACATAATCCTCAACAAGAGAAACTACAACGATTAACGTCATTAATTTGTGTTTCTCTATTAGAATTTGTTGGTCATTAAATATTGACCCTAAGCATGCTGAATTCCTAAAGATTTCTAAGGTCAGTGGGAGCAGTCAAAGTCCTTATCATGACTTGCAAGGAATACAAGAGGAGGGGGGAAGAGTGTCATTAAATTTAACTCCGAATTTAACTCCTATTACACCTCTTGTACACCATACTGCACCAACTCTTACAAACTTAGAATGAAAATGATAGCAACCTAACCAAGAGCTAATCCATAAAACTGAAACTTCTAATAAACCCAATAATCAACTCAGGAGGTCATCTAGGTTTAAAAACCTACTAACTTTGATGATTACATAACTTCCCTAATTGAAGTTGAAATGGATTTTGGAAAAGTTTACCGATCCTATCTCTTTTAATTAAGCCATTAGTGTCAATCAATCTTCTGAATGGAATAAAACTGTTTTCTAGCAAAACTGATTTTATGTGTTCGCATAACGTTTGGGATTTGACTGAATAACCTAAAAGTGTTCATAACTAAACCAAATCCTGATATAAACGTTAAGACACAAAGAAGCATGATTGATTGTCAAAGGTTATACTCAGGAAAAGATATATTATTAAAGAATCTTTCTTACATATCTAACAAAAGATTTCTTTTAGGATCATCACTATTCTAGTAGCTTATAATAGTTTTGAGCTACATTAGATGAACATTAAAACAACTTCCCTAACAACTGGCTGACACATTTACATGTTCATAAAACAACCTGAAAGTTCTAAACTTAAGGTTAAAGAACAGTTTGTCTATAAGCCAATAAAATCTATGTATGGGTTAATGCAAACAATGTGATGAAATCTTAACTCAGTTATTTTCATCAAGAACCTAGTGGATTAATGTACCTACCTCAAGATGAGTGGGAGCAACTAAGATAAACTTGTCTATATAGATGATATTCTTTTGACAAGTATATGTTACATAAGTCAAAGCATTGTTAACACAAACTTTGATATAATAGATCTCAGAGATATCTCTTACGTGATAGATATCGTAAAATACCGAGATAGACCCAATGGGACATTATTTTCGTTCCATAAGTTTAACCTTAAATGGGTCCTTACATATGTAACAAAATACTGCTCTCCTTTAGAGGATAATAGGATTAATGAGATTATTTCCTTACGCTTCATTAATTGGAAGTCTTATGTAAGTTTAAGTCTATACTCGTTTAGATATTACTCACTTTGCAACACACTAGATATGTCTAGATTAATGTGAAGCATCTAATAGAGTATTACAATATCTTTAAAAGAAACGAGAGACTATATTTTAAAGAAGAAGTGAGAACTAAAACCGGTTGATTACTTTAACTTTGTAATGTTCAAAGCTGACAAAATGTAATTTCGGGTATATCCTTATGTCAGCAGACAAAATCTATCTCATGGAGGAGTCATAATGGACTGATATCAACAACCTAAGTTATAACGACATAATATAGTCACTAAATGTTGTTGGAAATTTATCAGTGGACTCGTGACTTTATTAACTCCATATAATTAATATATTGAAGACTTATTGTGATAAAGTCAGCTACCATGTCTCCTTGAACAGTAACAGTTCAAGAGGTGCTGCATTAAATTTCGATACGCAATTAGTTATTCATTTATGAACGAACTGAGGAAACTAAATCTTTATATTTAATGCATTCATGATATGCTTAAGGATCCTATAACTAAAAGTCTATCACCCATAACTATTATGTAAGCGCTTATAATAATCACGGGTATATTGATGACTATGTACAACTGCATATCGTACTATGAATGACTAACTATTAATTAATTTTCCTCATCAGTTTGATTTTGTATGTCTCTTACATATGTTCTGCCGGTGTAATGACATATAGACAACTATAAATACAAATCAAACGTTAAAGGTCTTACTTATTTTGATCATAACTGTTAGGTATTAAATTGAGGCTGTAGTATGACTAATGGGGGTCCTGAGTCGCGTAATGATTCAACAACTGTATTTCTCTGCTACGGTTCTTGGTTTAAAGCTAAAATGAGTATTAACTTCTGATCAGACTAATCTAATACTCATGATAACTGATTATTCGGCTAAGTGGGAGAATGTAAGATTAAATATTTATTTATTTATGTTTAATCTAGTAGCCCTCATTATTATTTATATAATATATATCAAAATATATAAAACCTATAATATAATTAGTTGGTAATTGTTGATGGGCCATATTACCCTAATTAACTAATTGGGTTTCCCCTTGGGTGTATATAAGGAGATTACTAGAGAGGGATTAGGGTTAGACATTCATAACATCACATTCAAAATCGCCCCTCCTCTCTCTCCATTACTACGAGTTCTTCAACCCTAAAGAACTCGGTACTACCATCAAGAAGATACATCCTAAAGGGGAACCGAATCAATCTGACGAACATGACGTCTACTTCATTCTCTGATGTGGTTACTGGCTAACCAGGTACACATGTTTTATTATCCATGATTGAATTTATTTAATTAGGGTTTATGTTTTACCCATGTTCTTATTATATAATCAACACAATTAATTAAATGGAATTGATACTAATTTTGAGGTCCAAATAACATACGAGTAGCCTATTGCAAATCGACATAAGGAGGCTGTATGATGGTGGTGTTATGGTATGAAGGAGGATCGGTCGTCGACGGCAGATTGGTGATAATGGAGGTGCTACGATGATGATTGCTGGGTGTGGTGCTCCGGTGATGGTGGCGACGGCAATGTGAAGACGTGGGGATGCTACGGGTGGCTCGCCGAGATGGCACGGTGATGATGATGATGTACGATGGAGACCGGTGGTTGTGATGGTGATAGCCGGAGAGCTGCTGCTGTGGTGTTGGTTAGATGGAGCGGGTATGGTTGTTGTACCGGTGAAGATGGAAGAGATGACCGGCGATGGTGATGATGGAAGAGATGATCGGTTGAAGATGACGTGATCCGAAAAGTTTATCTTTAAATATTTTATTTATCAATTTTTAATATAAAGGGTATTTAGGTAATTTCACACTCATTTAACACCAAAAACTAATTCCCATCCGCACCCGGCACCAGGGACTATCCGGGAACGAAAATTGAAAAGTTGGGGACTATAGAGGTAATTTTAGAAAGTTAGGGACTAAAGGTAAGAAAATGCTAAACCACATGGACTATCTGGGCATTTAACTCTTTCATAAATTTGTTGGTAGTTTGCTGAATTTTTTATTAATATTCATGCCTATTATGTTGTTTTAGATGTTTTTTTTGGGTAAAGTGTTGTTTTAGATGTTCATTGTGATAAAATGGTAATTATAATTTATATGAATATTATTTCATTATTGTATAACTATTATTTAAGTTTGAATGTTGAAAAACTCTTTTAAGTTTAATAAAATCAGTTTATTTATAGAGTTAATTGCTCGGATGGTCCCTGTGGTTTCAAGTTTTTTCATGTTTAGTCCCCACCTTTTGAAAATAGCAGGTATGCTCCCTATGGTTTGTCATTTTGTTACTCGGATAGTCCCTAAGTAGATGTCAGTAAGTTTGGGAATAACATGTATGCTCCCTATGGTTTGTCATTTTGTTACTTGGATAGTCCCCAGAGTAAATGTTGGGGGACTATCCGAGTAACAAAATGACAAACCATAGGGAGCATACCTGCTATTTTCAAAAGGTGAGGACTAAACATGAAAAAACTTGAAACCACAGGGACCATCCGAGCAATTAACTCTTATTTATATTTCAGTTTATTTCAGCAGCTTGCAAAAGTTAAAAAACAATCAATATTCTTCTTGCACCCTCCAGAGGTTTGGTCCACCTCTTCAGCTACAGATGTCTGCAGATGTGGTCCATAGACTACAGACATTTTTTTTGAACGGCCAACGAAACTTTTATTTATCACATTGCTAACAAGATGCTAGCAATAAAAGAAATCCGAGCATACAAGACAATCCGAAACATACAGTCCACAATAAAAAAACAAACCAAGACTATCCCATTTTGGTCGTATCAAATCTCCCCCAGGAGTCCCAAGTCATATCCGACATCTTCCCTCGGTTTGTGATCCATAGATAGCTCATAATCTTTATTTCCTCAAACACATTCCGCACGACAACCGGCTTTTGATTATGGAGTAGATCATTCCTTGCTTTCCAAAAACGAACGTAGTACAGACAACCGGCTTTTGATTATGGAGTAGATCATTCTTTGCTTTCCAAAGACTACAGATATTTTACATCTGAAAAAACAAACACCACCTTAGTGTTTGGAGGAAGAAATAAACATGTACTGATGTACATAATTAGAAGTAAATGTTTAATAAACCTTTCGAAAATACGATTATATATCTTTTTGTTAGAATAAAAAAATTATCAAACATGTATATTTATATTGGTTACTAAAAAATAAAAAAAATATGTAGTTGCTTTTTTAAATCTGTAAATAGGACTTTCTATCTCCTTTTTACACATAAAAATACATTAATCACCTCAACTTCTGCTTTATTTTACATATATGAGTTTTGTTAAGAAAACATACAACACAATTTGAAGAAACTATTTGAGACATGCTCTTACCGTTGTAATGCATAAACAAAATATGTTTAAAACACTCAATCCCAACCATCACATAAGCGGTGGTGGTATATTTGTATAACAAACTAATTTTCAAGGGCTAAGAGACGATAGATATACATATATACTTATACAAAACTTTCATCTAATAAGAGCAACACGCTCTTAATTGGCTTAGCTTTCGTTTCTTAACGGCTAACTCACACACCTCCTAAACATACTCTTATATTTGTATCAATGTTGATGATAAGTCTCGAACCCATAACCACTTGAGGATGAACACTTGAACACATTTACTAAACACGTACTTTGATACCACTAGGCTATAAACCATACGTTTGATATAAATGGATTAGCTAAATTTGTTAAAACACAATCATAAATCAAAATCTTACAATCTTACATATCAGATTTATTAATCACAATCGTAACACAAAAATTTACGCTTCATAATTATTTGGGAATATTAAATCAGGGTTGATTTATCTTATGTATCCTAAATCTAGGAAGGTTTCAAAAACACAACGAATAAAAAAAATATAAGAAAATGGATCACAAAATATAACACAATGCCGAGGAAAAAATACATATTGAATAGCAAAAAAAGACATAACGACGGGAAAAAACACAATGTCAAACAAAAAGACACAGTAATCTAAACAAAAATTCTAAAATCTACAAGCTAAAAATCAAATAAACAAAAACCTAGAATCTAAGATCGTAGGGTTCGACGAGATGGTTTCAAATTTTCAATACCGCTAGAATTAGTTCAATTGAAGTCCGTTTGATACCCTTTTCTACGACTTCCTAGTTTTAAGAGACTATGTATATGAACATTTTCCTATCAAATCAAACATATATAGTCTAAAACATAGCAAACTCTCTCAAGTCCTTAATCATTCTACGACTTCCTAGTTTTGGAAGACCATGTATTTAAACATTTTCCTATCAAATCAAACATTTATAGTCTAAAACACAGCAATCTCTCTCAAGTCCTTAACCATATCAAATCAAACATATACAATACATGTTTAAAACATGCTTAAAGTTCAGCTATGTTTGCAATTTTAAAATATCTGAAAAAGAACTATATACAAGAAAACTAACAAGCAAAAAATCTATTACATACTAAACATCTATAAATTAAAGCACTTTTATCATCCGAAAACAAAACTTCGATTCGTTAAGACAATGTAATTAGTGTCGATTAAGATATCTTAAACTCTTTTAGTTAGGACGCTTTAAATTTCTATCAATCGGGACACCTTAAACTTCAAATGACTTATTTTGCACATCTAGGCGTCTTCCCATATCATTTAGAACTATCGCCAACATGGTCTACTTGGTAAAGGCACGTCTCTTACTCTCTTTGAGGGGAGGTCTCAGGAACTACTGAACTAGGAACGTAGACAAGGGGAAATAATTTAGGATTATTGATGTAAAAAAAAGTAGCATTAGCCGTTACAAAAATTACGACCTCTCAATGTTACTTTGCATGTCTCTAACTTATGATACCCTCTACACTATACCAACATGATCCAACATTTCATGAATAACTACTATAAGGGCATGTGTAGTCATAAAGCCCTTTTAGGGGCGTTATGCGACATGTGGCATGCCACGTCAGCAAGGGGCTTTATGGGGCGTTATGCAATTTGAGGCCGTAGTCATAAAGCCCCTTTGTCATCATTACTAAATTAATTTAATTTTCATTTTTTTAAATAATTTATAAGTTTTATAAAATTAAAAAACATTCCATTAAATAAAAAACAATACATTAAAATTAAAAAAAAAGTTAAACAAAAAAAAATTACACCTAAAAAATAAATTTATTCTTCGGTTTCATTTTCGTTCTCTCCTTCTTCCTCTTCGTTTTCTCCAGCATCCAAACCTACGTCATCAAAGTTCCCGTCTTCGAATTCCTCAACCTCTTCTTCCTCGGAATCTTCGTCGTGATCACTGTTGAATCGAATTGGGCGAATCGCCCAAGCATGCTCAACCAAATCCGCCTTCAACGTGTTATGTATTTCTCTAGATCGCAATAGTTGAGCATTTGCGAGTCTCTCTTCCATTGTCGCTTGGGTTCCTTCGACTAAATCTTCGGGAATATAGTTTTGGCATATCGCTCTTCCATCATCCTCAATGATCATATTATGCAAAATGATGCAAGCATACATGGTCATTCGTATTCTATCCTTATGCCACATGCGACAAGGATTTCTGATAAAATGCCATCGCTGCTGTAGAACCCCAAAACACCTCTCGATATCCTTTCTCGAAGACTCTTGTAATTTTTTAAAATACTTTCTTTTTTCATCGAAAGTTTCAGAAAACGTTTTAACAATAATCGAATATTCAGGGTAGATACCATCGGCCAAGTAGTAGCCATGCTCGTAATCGTTCCCGTTTGCATGAAAACCGGCCTTTGGTATAGTTCCAGAAATGTAGCCCTCTATTAATGGTGAAGCCTCTAACGTATTAATATCGTTAAAATACCCGGCTACACCAAAGAAGGCCGACCAAACCCAAAGGTCGTATGACGCAACACCTTGTAATACCAAAGTTGGCCCTTTTTGATCACCCCGTGTATGTTGACATCGCCATGCGGTTGGACAATTATACCAACGCCATTGACGACAATCCAAGCTACCAATCATGCCGGGTATTCCATGCTTTTCTAGATGCACCTCATATATTTTTTGAAGGTCGTTCCAAGTAGGGTTTCTCAAATAACGTTTTCCATATAACTGGCATATACCTAAAATTTAAAAATTAGTAAGCTACTAATTTTTAAATATGTAAGCTACTAAAAAATAAATATGTAAAAGTAAATAAATAAAAGACAATAAAAATTACCATAGCAAAAATGTTCCAAGCAATCTCGGGTTGTTTTCTCCGCCATCTTCAAATACTCGTCGTTGATGTCGTACGTGTTTTCGTATGATAATACGCGTAAGGCGGATGTGACCTTTTGAATTGAGGTGAAGCCTAGATATCCT
Source organism: Helianthus annuus (assembly GCF_002127325.2). Taxonomy (NCBI): domain Eukaryota; kingdom Viridiplantae; phylum Streptophyta; class Magnoliopsida; order Asterales; family Asteraceae; genus Helianthus; species Helianthus annuus. The sequence continues at coordinate 32,841,364 of NC_035447.2, read as the reverse complement.
CGCGCGTCCATTCTTTGCTTAAAGAAATCATACCTATTTTCCAAATCATTATTAATGCGCAAAAATAACCTTTGGCTCATCCGAAAACGTCGTCTAAAAACATTCGGTCCGTGAACCGGTGTCGCATCAAAATAGTCTTTCATCAAACGCTCGTTCGCGGCTTCACGATCTCGCAAGATATAGGTGCGTCGCAAGATGGGTCGTGGAGGGGGAGTAGGCCGAATGTGCTCAAATGCTTGTATCACAAAAGTACATGCACTCGTAACCGCTTCTTCCTCGGCCGCGTCTTCGTCGGGCGAAAAAAAAATTCGGTGAATTTCGGTGAAAGAGTCTTCCGACGGGGAACCCATTTTTTTTAATAAGGTGAGACTAGCTTTTTTAAAAATATATAGAGAATGAGAGTGGGAATGTATTGAGTTGTAAAAAAAATGAAAGAGTAGGAGGGTATTTATAGTGTGAAAATTTAAAAAAATTGATTTTTTTTTTAAATATGACCGTTGTTAAACGGTCAAAAAATCCAAATCATCAACACATGGCGCCACGAAATTCTTCACGCCGTTTGTTTTTTTTTTTGGGCATAGCGCCCATCGTTTTGGTGTGCAAGGCGCCATCTAGGCGCCATCTAGGCGCTATGGCCCTTCTTAGCGCCCCACTACGTATTACCTAATTACATAAAACATATATAATATATAATTCATGAACACACAAAATCCAAAACACGACTCAAAATATAAGACATGTCATATTTTACATGCAAACCCCATCTTACAAAGCATACATGCACCAACCCAAATTGAGAAACTATCATGAAAACTCACATTGTTGGGTTAATTTATGAACGATTTTAGACTTAAGGATTTGGGCTCATGGATGGCTACATATTGGGCCGACCTAACTTATTTTTTTATGGTCCATATTTAGTTTTTTTAACAAGTTACAAACCCTAATTAGTCTTATATATACCTATATATACTCATGATGTAATTGTAATATTTAAGTTATCATTTGTTTATCGAAAAATATCCTATGTAAAGAAAGAAAAAGAGAAAATATGTCAGAAACTTAGTTGATAAAAAAGAGAGAAAAAATGAAAAAAAAAATACGTTAAAAGAAATAAATGTGGTGATCAAAGATCCTATCCACAATGATATAGTAGTTATGTTATTCATTATTACTGGTCCGGATTGTAACAACTTTAGCCACTTTTGCCTAAATAATTTCTTACCTTTAAAACCTTAAAAAGTCCTTTTAATCTATGCGATGGTTATATGCTTTGTAGAAGATGATTTATGTACAAGCCTATGATAGTTATGGTATGGTAGTGAGTTTTAATAGAAATCTAGCACAATATGCTAGCATCAGAAAATAATCAAGAGATGAGAAGATTGTGAGGGGTGTAAATATGTTTGGTTTGAAAGTGAATTGCACTAAGTTAGTAGATTCTTGTTTTTAAAACTGCAACATTATTAACTTGTCGAGGATAAATCTCTTGACTTTACAAGTCTTGGGGTGAACTTTGATCTTTAAAGATTGAAATAGCATCTGTTAAATAATTAGATGTTGTGCAGTTGGTTAGTTGTTAATGCTTTTATACGAGAGATTGTTTAGGGACAAGTGATGTGCCATCAATTATACATATTTTTAGTGTATAATTACCCCCTAATTCTAAATACTTTTATGACTTTTTAGTTGAAAATACTACCTAAATCATTTCTATTTGACAAATGCAGGTTTCTAAGGTCTTAGGATAAAAAGAAGTGAAAAACGAGCATAAACGAGGCAAAAATCCAAGATTCCAAGGAAATCAGCAAGTTGCCAGATAGGCACGTCTGTGCCAGGCAATGGGCATGGTCGTTGTTAGGCCCAAGTACGTATTTGACAAAAAGTCGCGGTGGAAATTCGTGCCATAAAATTTCTTTCATTACAAACATCTTGACCTACTTGAAAGTTCGTTTTAATATGTATCTTTTACAAAAATAAAGTATAAGTCCTGTTTGCTAAAGCACATACTCAATATTTCCCGTACAATCTCACTTGTGACTCGGTCTTCGATCTCTATTCCTCGTGATAACCGCCCGTGATTCGTACAACCTGCACTCACCACATACATTCATAACATTAGTACACAATACATAAACAAGATTCAATCTCGTACACTTCCCATTTCGTTATATTTCTAATTTTAAGCATTTCATCTGTGTATCCATATCCTGATGAGGCTTCAATAATGTACCTGCATCACTTTTCATTCTCAATGCACACTATTAATAACGTAGACGTATCTAAATCATGCATACATACATTCTTACATGCATACATACACATCTACATACGTACATTCCTTCCTATGTATCTACATACATGCATACACTCATACGTACCCTCATATATACCATATACACATCTACATACGCACATACATCACTACGTCTCTACATACGTTCATATACACATACGTATCTTCACATATACATAAATACACGTCTACATACTTACATACATTACTACGTCATACACGTCTACATACTTACATACATTACTACGTCATACACGTCTACATACTTACATACATTACTACGTCTCTACTTACTTGCATACACTTATACGTGCCTTCATATATACTTAAATACACGTCTACATATGTACATATACTCTTACGTACACGTTCAAGATCTTACATACCTCTTATATATCCATACATTAATTACATGGTACTTAGACTTAGATTTATAGCCCATAAACGTCAAAGGAACGATCAAAATCATGCTTGGAGGCCCGTCGTGGTCCACAGATAATAAACCGAAGCCTACTATACCCAAATCAACTTAGATAACATTTTTTCAAGTTTTTGAACATGGGGAGGCCGTCGGCGACGGCCCCTGCAAATGCTCGTAGCCAAAAACTTCCGTAGACAGTCAAATAGCCCGTCAGCCAAAAACTGACATTCCAGAGCCCGTCGGCGACGCTCCCATGCCCGTCGGCGACGCCCTCTAGAGTTTGCATTTTTCTGCAGCTCCGTTTCGTCGTCCGTACGCACTAAAACGCGCATAACTTTTGAACCGTTTACCCGTTTAACCTCCCGTTATTCCTACATGCTTGTAAATTCACATTCTATCATATGAACTTGAAATCCAACATCCGGTTTAAGGAAAATATTCACTTAAAGCTCTCGGCTTTATATACCCGCTTTCACTTATTCGACCCGTTCATGTTTTCATCAAACGACTCATTTATTTTAACGCAAGACTTACATAAACGTTATAACTATAATACTTTTACATTATCCGAGGTTCGTACTTGGGATTTATGCACCCGATACCCGGTATGCGCTAAACCTATTCATGTCATTCATTTATACGAAAGCAAACTTTGTTAATACAATTTCATATGAGAAATTGTTTGTCTATTAACCATGACTCACAACTGAGTCTTTAGACTATTAATCCGCATCTCCGATTCTTGGTTAGCGTACTTATGTACAATTCTACCCATACCCGGTTATAGTACCGTAATCAATTACTTACACCACCCTTCCGGTATAGTAATAAAACCACATTTTTGACCCATTCGGCCTACTTAACGTAAATCATCAATTTCATACAACCCTTCTTATTTGACTTCAATTATCATGCCTAATTAACTAGAACATAACCTTACTTAACAAACTAAGAAGTGAAATGGAAATCACTTACCTCGTGCGTCCGAGTTCGTGTCCGTTATCTTGTCTCCTTTTGATCCGTTAACCTTCTATGATTTTATCCGTCTTGATATGATCCCTATACTTTCACATCATCGCAATCACATTCTTATTAGCATACATGATTACGCATGTTAACGATCATATCAAATGCATATTTCCCATTTGACTTTCTTTAGTCACAACTAACAAGCATGTGACATATAATCCAATTCATATCCTTTCAAACTCATGAAATTCATCATGTAATCACAAATAACGCATATTAACATAACATGTACCATACAACTTCCTATAATCCTACCTTTACGACAACAAAACAAATCACGCTTCTTATGTGTAGTTGACCTTCAAAAGTCAACAGTTCATCATACAAACTTTTGGCTTATCCTCATGTATCTGTATCATCATTTATGCTATATCAATGAAACTATATACATTTCTTACTCACAATGCAATTATGCTTACAACCACATGATCACCTAGTGATATCAAACACAACGTACAAGTCCTTAATGCATAGTCTTGACCAAGACATACATTCAACCCGAATTCTTGTATAAGTTCCATCTAAAGCACCTTCTTCACGTTAGTATACTACTAATTACATCATTACTTAATCTCAATCATATATATCAAGCTATTTCATACAATCTCCCCTCTTAACTTCACTTAGACATTTCATCATACACTTGGTGTGCGTACACCATTTAGTGCATATTGTATAACTAATTAAAGCACATTCTTCCTAGTTCATCCATGCATTAACATAATCTTTCACAAATCATTATCATAACCAAGCATCATATGTTTTATACAGTGGCGGAGCTTGACCAAAACTTTCGAGGGGGCCTAAAGTGATGGGACTCAAAAAAATATTTCCTATCGTTATGTTTCGGGTCGGGTCAGGTCAGTTATTTGATTCAAGTCGGGTCAAATAATAATAGTTCCAAGTAAAACTAAAAAAAATCACTCATTCAAAGGACTCGTTCTTGCACATAGAAAAACTAAATATTGTATAATAAACAAAAGACTTATATATATATAAAGATATGAGATAAATAGAACCTGGACGAAGAATTACAACTCAGTCCGACAACCTTTAAGATTTTTGAATTCATCAATTAAATAATAGAGCATTGTTACCCAATGCATTCCTAATAACAATAAAAAAAAATAAAGAATTGTTATCCTTATCATTTGAATTAAACACGATTAAGGCTACAAATTTGATATGGAAGTAATAGTAAGAAAAAAATGAGGAAGATCTTGAATTGGAAAATAGGAAAAGTAAAAAGGATAAGGATTGCACACTCACCAAAAATTTCTCCAAAAGTCTTCGGCGCAGAGAAGAATCGCAGAAACAATGTCGGCTGGATCAAGATTTCAAGATAATTTTATTTGATAGTTAATAATTTGGGTATTATGTTTATTGTATGGTGGGTAATCTAGGGTTAAACAAATAAAAATAAGAGTTAAAATATATTTACCAAACTACCCATCATTTAGGAAAAATAATCGGGTGGGCGATCCTATATAATTTTAAAATTTTCAGACGAAAAACCAGACCATATACACTTCTAACCGAAACATTGGGGTGGACGGGTGCACCCCCGAGCACCCATGATCCTTCGCCCCTGGTTTTATATCAAATTATCCATCTAACTACTCTCTATAACACTACTCTAACATCAACATTACATAGTTCATCATAAATCTTCACTAAACCTCATCTTCTTACCATTTCTAAGTGGGTTTTATCCCAACTCATCGATACAATCAAAATTGCACCTAACACAACTTCTAAATGATGATTCTAACACATACCCAAACTCAATTTCATACAAATTCGTGGATTGATCATAACCCACTTCATATCAAAATCACCAAATCAAAAATTACAACTTACCAAGTGATTTATAGGGCTAGATGATGTAGAATCTTGATTCATGCAAGAGAGTTAAGGTTGGGTTCTACTTCAGTTCTTCAAGATTCATCACCATGAGAAACCCTCATGCCTCCTTGCCTTGCATTCGATACCAACATCAGACTTATGTCTGATGTTTTGTGGTCTTCCCCACTTAACCCAAACTTCATTAAAAATGTGCAAGATTAACCCTTGCACTTTAGTTAACTTGTTTCTTTCATTCTTGAGACTAGTAGATGTACAAACTAGGTTAACTAATCATAGTTAGTCAATTCTAGTTAAGTTATTTCATACATAATTCTAGTATATGCCATATTTATTAAATATTATATTTTTGGGGCGTTACAGTCGTGCACACAACACCCAGGAGCACAAAGTCAACAAGTCAACTCAATAATGGTCAACAAAAGTCCATGATATGTGGAAGCATGATTGTGCATGCCTAAACACGCCCGAGCTTAGCTAAAAAAAAAGTTCAGAAGCTTCAAGAACCGACAAGAATACCACCAGTTCAAGACTCGTAAGGACACCTGCCCAGGCACAGCCGTGCTTACTGATGCATGCTCGTGCTCATAACTAATTCTCAATGGAATGTACCGGGAAATTACAAGAAGGATAACCAACTGTCGGGACAAAGGCTGGGCACACCCGTGCCAAGCCTGGCACCCCCGTGTGTGTTGTATACAGTTTCAGTAGACAATAGTTATACGTGGCCATGCATCATTTGGGCATGGCCATGCCCATTCTCTAGGAGATAAGCATCAAGAAGGTTCCTATATGAGACAAAAAAGCAATAGACAAAAAGGGGAAAAAAGTACACACAAAAGACCATACTTTGTCTCCCTAAGGACAAAATGCTTCTAGATCTACTTGGCTTTCAAGCCAAAATCTCACTATAATTAGAGGCCTTGGTTGCCCCATTTTAAACCATCCATTTTCCCCTTGAATCCTAGCATTTCTTCACCACAAATGGGGCTCTCATACCCCCAAAACTCACCCCTTGGAGTTTAGGGATCACCCCACAAAATCACTTGTAATAGCTTAGTTTGAAAAAGAGAGAACTTATAATCAACAACCCTTCTTCATGTTGTTTGATCTTATCATACTTGATCCATCATGATCCTCTCTATAATCATTATTTGTGGACAAGATATGGCCATTGTTGACTAAACCCCTTGTGTTGCTTGGGTTGAAGATGAAGCTTGGTATGAATTAAGTGTTTAATATTTGGCAAAGTGGTGTGTTGTGTCTTTAATAATTCCTTCTACTCTTCTTCTTTCGTAATGAGCTTGTGATTGGTTGTGTAACGCTTTGTATTTCCGTATTCCTATCTTTAGAAAGTTCGTATTCGCATTCTATTTTTAGAAACCTTACATTCGTATTTTGATTCCAATATCACAATTTTAGGCATTAATCACGATGGGATTTCACTTTTATACTCATACGTGTTACATTTCATACTTGTGTGTTATACGCAATCAAATCTTTAAATACAGGTTTATACGCAAAACCGACACTTGAAATACTCAAAATTATCAATTATACGTGCATTATACTCATACACTACTTTCATACACTTCGAATACCTAAAAACATGCTTAATTATGAGCTTCTAGCATAAAATAATGAAATCGCTTGGTAGGTTATTTAGATGGTTAATGTGATGCTTCTTGTAGATCCTGTTGCTTATTGTTCGGTTGAAACTGGTTTATTTGATTGAAATAGATATATTTGTTAAAAACTTAAACTGGACCTGAATCTAATTCTTATTGAAGTTGGTTTGCTTCGTTATTCGGTTACGACCAACTCGAATAGCCCAAATAAACTGGAAATTGAACTAGTGAACACCCCTAATCATAGGCATAATGCATCTTATTTTCTCAAACATTTGTATTTCAGATTTTGTATAGTATTTTCTTAAATCATTTTAATCATTTCTATAAATCATTTTAACCTTATCTTTAATAACAGAAAGGTTAAATAGTTGGAGATAATGGAACTTCTTGAAAAAATATATTTCATAAAACCATTTTTATTTTGTATTAACATGAAATTGACATGCTCCTATATATTAAAAACTGAAGAGAATGAATAGTGATTTAACGGTGTGAAATCATGGAGGCAGCAAGAGTTGTTTATTGGTTCACGTCTTTATCAGAAACTTTCACGTCAATGGGCTTCATGCCACGCGTCTCCACCAGAATCTTTCTTCCCGTTCATTCTTGAAGAATATGAGAGTTAGGTGATGTCGGAGCGTTGGCAAGCAGCCATATTCTGTATACAAGCTTCCGGTCGCTGAAGGTCCTTCAAAATCGTCTTTTTTATTCAAGTTTAAACTTAATCCTAAATTCTTTGTTGCAGCTTTGTTCCACTTAGCGTTGAGCCTAAATCGAATTCTCTCAACCTAAACGTTGAAACCTAAATTGATTTCTACCAACCTGAAATTTCTTCTCTACGATGACTTCACCACCTCCGGCAACCTACCTTCTAATGAGATTTGATTTGTCATCTCTTCCATATTTATCTCCTAGACTATTGCCAGACTTATTTCCTTTCCTTTATTTTGCTTCCTGTCATCTCTATATATTGAGGCCTTGTAATCCTTTTTGATATATAAAAAGATATAAAAAACTTCAGCTTTATTATGGTATCAGAGCGGGTTACGCTCCTGCTCTGACAAAAACCCTAAACCACTTTCTCAGCCCACCAGTCCGTTGATTCACAGCCTGACATGGCTGGCGATGAAGGCAAATCACAAAAAAACCAAACCGATAACAACACACCAGACCACAATTCCCCTTACTACCTACACCCTTCTGAATATCCAAAACAAATGCATGTTAGTGATGCTTTGTCAGACACAAACTATGCTGATTGCGTGCAGGAGATGGAGAACTTCCTGTTTGCAAAAAATAAAATAGGTTTCGTTGATGGAACCATTAAAAAACCCGAGAAGACATCAGAGAACCATATGGCATGGATGCGGTGTGACGCTATGATCAAGGGATGGCTGACTACTTCCATGGAGAAAGAAATAAGGAGTAGCGTCAAGTACGCAAACACTGCCTCACAGATCTGAACCGATTTGAAAGAAAGGTTCGGAAAAGAGAGCGCTCCTAGAGCGTACGAGCTAAAGAATCAGATTGCTACTACCCAACAAGACAGGACCTCTGTCTCTTCGTATTACACCAAGTTACGATCCTTATGGGACGAGATACAGTCGGTTTTTCCTACGCCTCAATGCACCTGTAACGGGTGCACATGTGGGGTTGGAAAACGACTCAGTGAACATCAAGAGAAAGAAAAACTATATCAGTTTCTCATGGGTCTTGACGATGAGTTTGCAGTAATAAAAACTCAGATTCTTGCCACGACCCCAACACCTGCTCTCAGAACAGCCTATCACCTTGTTGCAGAGGACGAGCGACAAAGGACCATCTCCGCGGACAGGAAACCAACCACAGAAGCCGCTGCGTTTAAGGCCTTTATTCCTACAAGAAAAGGTAGCTCGATGGCACAACAGAAGAATAGACTGCCTCAAAAAGGTGTTAAAAAGGATGAAGAAGTGGAACACTGCACCTTCTGTGACAGGGATGGGCATGTTCGTGATGGCTGTTTCAAAATAGTTGGTTACCCGGAGTGGTGGCCAGGTAAAGGAAAGGGAGAAAAGGCGAGGCCAAGAGCTGCCCATGTGGAAGTGGAACCGAGCCCAATACCAGGTATCACAGGTGAACAGTATAAAGTCTTCCTGAAGCACTTTGGGGGGTCAAGCAAAGGAGATAAGGAGGCCACAGAACCTGTTGCTAATATGGCAGGTAGGTTAAACGAACATGAGGATTGGATTATGGATTCGGGGGCTTCCGAACACATAACACATATATCCGATATTCTGGAAAATGAAAGAAAAAGCATATATGAGAGACCCGTGATAATACCAAATGGCGATGCCATTCCGGTTGAAGGCAGGGGTGATTATACCCTGCCAGGGGGCACTAAGATTAAAGGAGTATTGCATGTCCCAAAATTCAATTGCAATCTTTTATCTGTTAGCCGTTTGGCTAAAAGTCTCCAATGTGCAGTGACTTTTTTTCCTGATTTCTGTGTCATGCAGGGGCTACGTTCGAGGGCCTTGATTGGTGCGGGTGAGTGCAGAGGAGGTCTATACCGAATGGGGATTTTTGAGAATAAAAGGAAGGCTATGACAGCAACAGTTGAGAGATGGCACAAAAGATTGGGTCATGCATCAGAAGGAAAACTTAGTAAAGTTGGTTTTCTTAAAAACATTTCTTTACATTTCAAAGACAACGTTTGTGATTCTTGTGCAAAGGCTAAGCATACTAGATTACCTTTTCCTGCTAGCGAAACTAAAACTAAAGAATGTTTTGAATTATTGCATTGTGACGTTTGGGGGAAATATCGCACTCCTTCCTTTTCGGGGGCTAATTATTTCTTGACCATTGTTGATGATTTTAGTAGATCTGTATGGGTTTTTCTTATCAAACGTAAAAGTGATGCTAGCAAACACTTAATCGACTTTCATAAAATGGTAGAAACCCAATTTAGAAAGTCTGTCAAAAGAATCAGATGTGACAATGGTGGTGAGTTCACATCCATTCTGATGACGGATTTTTATAGCAAGAAAGGAATCCTCCTAGAAACCACTTGCCCTCACACTCCCCAACAAAACGGGGTTGTTGAGCGTAAACACAGGCATCTACTTGAAACCGCACGAGCTCTCAGGTTTGGAGCTAACTTGCCCAAGAGATTCTGGGGTGAATGTGTTTTAACAGCTGCCTACCTCATAAACCGATTGCCATCTGAGGTCCTCGACAACAAAACTCCTTATGAATTGTTATTCAACGAAAAACCCGACTATTGTCATTTAAGGGTTTTTGGTTGTCTGACATATCACAGGAGCACCGAGACCAATGGAGATAAGTTCGAGGAAAGGGGGAGACCCGGAGTTTTTTTTGGGTTATCCGCAAGGTACAAAGGGATACAAAATTCTTGACATGGAAAATAGAAAAATGGTCGTTTCGAGAGATGTCAAATTCTACGAGGATGTGTTTCCTTTTCCAACCACTAATGAAGAGGGTGACAGACGCGTAGCAAATGACGCCCCATATATCTTTGATATCGTTGACGACCCATTTGTTCATAGTCAAACCCACAATGTCAACGGAAACAATGATCAGCCCATTGGGTCAGAAAGCCCACAAGAAGAAGAGTTCTCTAACAACAGCCCCACAAACCTTGAAAGCCCAACACAACAAAGCCCAACGAGCCAAAGCTCAACCAATCTAGAGAATACCACGGCCCAACAAGAAGAAAATGTGGAAGATGAGGTTGCACATTCAAATGTTGACACCGTTGAGATTAGGCCAAAAAGAACCAAAATGCAACCAAAGCGTTTAAATGACTTCGTCGTAAAGCTTCCTCATTCGGTCGACCATGCACAAGCCACCACTGATCAAGAGGCCTCGACGGTACACCCTATCACAAATTACGCCTCTTATGACAATTTTTCTAGTGCTCATAAGGCTTACCTAGCGGCCATCACTCTAAATGATGAGCCCAAATCTTTTAAACAAGCTATGCAGGATCAACGATGGATAGAGGCCATGAAAAAGGAGATACAAGCTCTTGAGATGAACGAGACGTGGACTTTAGAAACCTTACCTAAGGGAAAACGTGCTGTCGATTCAAAATGGGTCTACAAGATAAAGTACAGACCTAATGGAGAAGTTGAGAGGTACAAAGCTCGTCTTGTAGCAAAGGGTTTTACGCAAACTGAAGGAGTCGATTTTCACGACACCTTTGCACCAGTGGCAAAACTAGTTACCGTCAGGACTTTATTGGCCGTTGCTACCAAGAAGGACTGGATTATCCACCAGTTGGATGTTAATAACGCATTCCTTCACGGTGACTTGGAAGAAGAAGTTTATATGAAAATTCCCCAAGGTTTCTCCAACAAAGATGAAACTAGAGTTTGTCGCCTAAGAAAGTCTCTATACGGGCTTAAACAGGCTTCCCGAAACTGGTATAAAAAATTTACAACTGTTCTTCTTGAGATTGGTTTTGTTCATTCAAAGTCAGATCATTCCCTTTTTATCCTCAAAGATGGCGAGACTTTCATTGCTATCCTTATCTATGTTGATGATGTTATTGTGGTGGGAAATGATTCAAGAAAGATTCAAGAAATCAAAATATGTTTGAATGAAAAATTTAGCATCAAGGACCTTGGTGTTTTGAAATACTTCCTCGGAATCGAAGTAGCCAGAACCTCTGATGGACTTGTGTTAAGTCAAAGAAAATATACCCTTGATATCTTGAAGGACAGCGGAATGGAAGGGTGCAGGCCTAGTGCATTCCCAATCGAGCAAAATCTGAAACTCATTATGAATGAGAAGGAACCTAAGGTGGATGCTCATCAATACAGACGACTGATAGGAAGACTGCTGTACTTACAAGTCACTCGACCAGATATAGCCTACGCAGTTAATATTCTTAGTCAATTTGTTGCGGATCCTCGACAGAACCATCTTGATGCCGCCACTAGAGTCTTGCGGTATCTCAAAGCAACACCAGGTCAAGGCATACTCTTGTTTCGCAAAGGAGGCACAGATTTAGTGGCATACTCGGACTCTGACTGGCTCGGTTGTCCTTTCACTAGGCGATCAAGAACAGGTTACTTGCTTTTATTGGGTGGCGCTCCGGTTTCATGGAAAACCAAAAAGCAGTCGGTTGTTTCTCGCTCTTCCGCTGAGGCCGAATATCGTGCCATGGCTAGCACCGTTAGTGAAATTTTGTGGATGCGTTGGCTTCTCAACGAATTGGGAGTCCCACAACACAAGGCTACCACTCTCTTTTGTGACAATGAAGCAACTCGGCACATTGCAAATAATCCTGTATTTCACGAACGTACTAAGCACGTCGAGATGGATTGTTATTTCGTTCGTGAAAGAGTCGAATCCGGAGAGATTCATCCTATGTATATTGAAACCAAGCTGCAAATCGCTGATCTGTTTACGAAGGGGTTAGGAGCCAAACAACTACGATTTCTTCTTGACAAGATGGGCATTCGTGACCTGCATGCTCCATCTTGAGGGGGAGTAATGAGATTTGATTTGTCATCTCTTCCATATTTATCTCCTAGACTATTGCCAGACTTATTTCCTTTCCTTTATTTTGCTTCCTGTCATCTCTATATATTGAGGCCTTGTAATCCTTTTTGATATATAAAAAGATATAAAAAACTTCAGCTTTATTACCTTCATCATTAATTTGATCGATTTCTCTCAACTTGAAATCCCTCGTCAGCGAAGAATTCACCACCACTAGCTTCAAAATCGATAACTGTGGTGTCTTTATTTTAGTTAATTTAGTTTTCATTGCCTCCTTGAGTGACCTAGATATCACAATGACTTTTGTTTTTGTTAATTTTGATCTATCTAGCATTTTCTTTTGATTAGGTTTTTATGTTTGTTGTAGTCGGTACTTGATTGAATTTTTGGTCTAACCTCTAGCCTTTTATACAGGTTCATACTATATTAATGATCTTTGTTTGTTGATTTTATGGTCTTTGAGTTCATGGTTTGACCGAGAATATTGTTTAGATTATCTAATTGTTTGATGTAGACCCCTTTGTACCATTTTGGAAGAAATATTATGTCTTTTTACATATAAAAATAATTTTTTACATGTTTCACCCATGATTTTTGGGTTTCCCATTTTTTGCGATTCCCTAATGAAACAAACATGGGTATGGATGGAGAAGTTTAAATAGCTGTTCATTAGGTTATGCGGTATGGTAGAGGCCCATCCTTAGAGGATGATTCGTTACGTAAGCGCCACGTAGGATGGGTGTGAGGATGGGGCAAAGGGGATGAAACTAAGGAAATGGATGATGGACCTAAAATATATACATATGAGTTGTATGTATATGTGTGTGTGAGGATGGTTTGTCTTGTAGTGCCCGTCTCCAACGTCGGGAGAGCGGCATTCAGGACGACGCCGCAAGGGGGGGGGGGGGGGGGGGAGCGGTGAAAATGGTGTTTGGGTCGGCGACGGGCCAGGCCAAGCCCCACACCGCATAGCCTTATTTTAACAACAATGCGTGGTCTTTCTAGAATAAACACATGACACATGCACATAGATTTAAATTGCCTCCTTTTAATTATGGATAACACTGGTTACTACTGGGATGAAATTTAAAACTTCGTAACTATGTTTACCTGTCAAGGGTACCTTTTATTCAGTTATTATGTGACCCTCTTATTGAGTCTGTATTTATTATTACATAAATTCCCTTTTTTAATGGCAAATATGGATCACTGATAGATCATTGGAGTATCATCGTGCCACCAGCGGAACCACCCGATCATATCCATCTCCACTAGACATAATGCATATACACCAACTCAGGAGAAAACCCAATAAATATGGGAAAAACCTATTGTGAGAATTGAACCCAAGATCTATTAATCCCAAAGTGTTATCTCACCCCTAAATATCACTAGGCTATAAAGCCATGGACACATAAATTCCCTAAAGTTATTTTTATGTTAACCCTCTTATTGAGGGTTTGTATTTATTATTACATAAATTCCCTAAAGTTACTTAATAAAGTTTGTTAGCCACACCTGATAAATTGCATAAAGGTAATATAATATAACATATTTTATAATATGTATATTTTTTTAGATATGTGAATATAAAGTTGACAAATTATTTGAGCATATATGTAATACAAAAGAGAAAATACTGCAATCATTGTATTTGTCATATTTATGACTTTTTTTTAAAAAAAAAAATATAACAGATGATATAACTGAAAAAAAGTATCAGAAAAGCAGCCCAAAAAATGTTTTGATAGTATTCGATGGGTTGGCTTAGTGGTTTTGTACTTTTGTCATTTGTGACCACTATGATATGTTATACATCATTTTACATATTTTGAAACCGGCCAATGGTTTGAAAAATGGGGGTGTTTGGATTGAGTGTATCGAACGAGAACAAAGGAGTGGGAACGATATAAGTAAACGAGTATAGTTTGACCATACTCGTTTAAAAGCTAGGAATCATATATATTCTTGAACGCACTAAAAAAACGTGTTAAGAGATCGATTCCTAATGCCATTCCATCATGCTATCAAACCCATTATAGATTACAAACTACATGAAATAGCACTTGGACTTCCTTTATTACATTTATAAGTATAAATAACAAGTGTGATTTTCACGCGTGATATGGCAGGAATTCAGTATATGTATAAAACCTAAAATAATGTTTATAGTAGTATAAATAAAAATTACAAATATAAATTTGTGAATTACAAAGTTACATTACATTATTGTACCATTTCGATGCAGTTAGTGGAAAAATATCAAAACCGACTCATACTAAAACAAAAAAAACATATGAATGAATATCAGTAGCGGGACTTTTATTGTTTAGACAGTGTTGGTTTGGTTTGGTTCGGTTAAATAAAAAGTTATGTGTGTTACAAAACTAAAAAAGTTTACTTAGAGCATTCATATTGGACGCTCCATATTTTGTTAGTAGATTCTTCGTATTATATAGCTAGAGTAGTTGTGAGTGGAAAAAAGTATTGTTCATTAGTAAATTTGAAGAAAAAAATGTTCACCCTCTGTAATTTTTTAATATTTTTGAAAATGATTGTGAATGAATGAGAGAGAAAATATATTTATTAAAGTATAAAATTTTATAACTTAACTGATAATGAAAGAAAAAATTAATGATTTTTAATGTAATTATATTAATAGAGATAGAGGGTTCAATGTGAATGTTCTTACAATAGTTTAATTACTTAAAAATTGTTTCATGTAATCCAAAAATTAAAGTCGTGATATGACCAAAAAGGATAGCGACACATGTTTTACATCAATCAGAACAATAAAAACAAATATCGGTACTTGGTATAGTTTACCATACAATAAAAAAATTTATTTACAAATGTTTCATCACATAAAAATTGTCTGGCGTAACCCAAAAGATAATGTTGTGTTTTACATTGATAAAAAATTATAAAAAAAACGAAAATCGCCACCAATTCAGATAATACCAATACGTGTACCGACGTTGTATGCTAGGTATCAGTATCGGTTCGGTCCGTTATGATACCAGTACTCTGTATAGCTTATGATACAAAAAAATTACTCAATTTTTATTATAAATCCATTTTCAACAAAATTTATAATAGGATGTAAACTTAAACATAACTAGATATTCAGTTTTCCTAAAAACAATTAACAAATGACAATTGTTTAAAGAAAATCAAATTAGTATAAACTTAAATAACTTATAAGTATATATATAAATGTCTACCACATTTTAATCAACTCCAAAAGCAATGCAAAAAAGACACATATGTTATTGTAATCTGATGATGGAGAAAAGAAGGTTGCAACATAGAAAAAGCTTAGCTAGTCCCCCACCACCCTATCTTATAAACCATGACTTCATCTCCCTTCATCATTAAGTAAATCCAACATAAATCACCCCCATATCTTCTACATATATTGCAAGTGGTTCCATTAACTTGTTAGTTAGATATGTACACCATACATATAGATTTGGGGCCTGCGGTCGTAGCGGTGGCTATGTTCATATTGTTGTCACCAGGGTTGCTATTCCAGATGCCAGCACGAACCAGGGTGATCGAGTTTGGGAACATGTACACAAGTGCCATAGCCATTCTAATTCATGCGGTTTTGTATTTTTGTATTTTTACCATTTTGGTTGTAACTATCGGTATTCATATACATACTTGATCATTCCTGATTGTCTCGTTACTCGTTTCTTCTGCTATTATGAGGAGAAATCAACATTTCAGCTGTGCTTATTGTTAGAAAACATGTAAGTTGGCTGTTTATAGAAATTGTTCTAAAATGTAAGAACTTGTAATTGTAATGTTGGTTCTGAGAGGTCATTCATGTATATAATGTTTGCAAACTTACCAAACATGGCTTTCAAAAGAGACCATGAGTCTTGTACACATGACTTCTGTGTATGAACCGGTTTCAGTCATGTGGTTTAGTGTTGATTCAATTTGTTACACCTTTTCTGTAATACATAGAAATGTTAAATTTAGCGAACCTATCCTAAAATAAGCTATGCTTGAATTATAATCTATATCTATATAATAAATAAAAATATTTGATGATACATATTTACCTTCCGGTCTATCCTAACTCACCCTTATTTTCTTTTTTCCCTCTCCTATTAAATAATATTTTTTCCACTTCTCTCCTAGACCATGTGTAGACTAGAGCTGCAAACGAACCAAACGTTCGGCGAACAGTTCGTAAACCGTTCGGTGGGAAGTTCGTTTGTGTTCGTTCGTTTACTAAACAAACGAACATGAACAAGAAATTTCGTTTGTTTAGTTAAATGAACAAACATGAACAGAGGTCGTGTTCGTTCGTTTATGTTCGTGAACGTTCGGTAACGTGTTCGTTTGTGTTCAATACTTCATTAGTGTTTTTAGTTTTTATATTTATTTAAATACTTCAAAATTCCTACAAATTAAATATCTAATAAGGGTCGGTGTAATATATATTCTGTTCATGAACAATTTTTTGTGTTCGTTTGTTTCCATTTGTGTTCATGAACATTAGTTTGTGCTCATTTGTGTTCGTCAACGTTCGTCGCCTAAAATTAACAAACAAACACAAACGAACACGAACAAGTTCATTTCCTTAACAAACGAACACGAACATAAAATCTCGTTCGATAAGTGTTCGTGAACGGTTCGCGAACACATATATTTCTTAATAAACGAACACGAACAAGGTCTTGTTCGTGTTCGTTTGGTTCGTTTGCAGCCCTATGTGTAGTGGTAAAGAAAGATAATACCCCACCCTTGGGCATTATCCGCTATGCGGCGATCCAGTCAGCAATGAGACATTATGGAACATTTGTTTAAAATGGGTGTAGTGGTATATAATGCTCATCCAATGATTACCCATTTTTTTTTGTTTTTTTAATTAAAACTAGTGAAGAAATGGGTGTAGTGGCATGATTGGCCAAAAAAATCTTGACCCGGCGGTTAGTTTGGAACGCCCCAACCCAAATTTTGAAGAAAAAGCCTATGGGCGTGGTGGAGGGGCATTATGGGGCGTTTTTGTGGGGAAAACGTCAAAAAAACCCCACTACGGGTGTTCTTAAATATGATGATATTAATATAAACTAGTGAACTTCCCCCGCGCGTTGCGGCGGAAAGTCAGTTGGTATCGGTTCAATTCAGAAAATTATTGATACCATAATCGACACTTTGTATAGCGACTGAAATATAAACCCCAAACAATAAAGTCATGATATGCTCGAAAATGTATCAACACATATTTTACATCGATAAAAAAAACTATAAAAATAAATACCGATAAAGGTTTCAAAAGTATAAATTTACATCAATCAAAAGGGCTTTGGGCCTCCAAAATTTTAGGGCCTCCATTTAAAAAATATATATATAAATTTAATATGGATATTTAATATTTAGTTTCAGGAAACTTAACATTAATATTGTTGTATTGTAGTGGTAAGAATCCCAACTTTCTCTCTACAGACACTGGTTTGAATCCTAGGAGCATATTATTTTAATTGATATTTTTAAGTTTTAATGACTAATGTTGGGTTGTTCTATGATTATCAACACTGAGTCAAAATCAGAACCGAGAGTTTATCACTGTAGTTATGTTCCTCCTCCTTTTCGTATGGTTTTTTTCTATATTTCTATGTAAAATCAAAATCCAAAGTATGAAGTTGGTCATTTAAAAATGTTAAAAGTTTTCGAAAAAGGCCCCAATTTTTATTTCGCTTTGGGCCTCCAAATAGGTTGAGCCGGCCTTGAAGCTCGTCTAAGCTTGATCTCAATTCAAATTCTCAATTAATTCAATTTATGAGAGCTCGAACTCAATTTGTGAGAGCTCGTCTAATAATTAATAGAGTAAAGTCCTTTTTGAGTCCCTGTGGTTTGTGTATTTTAACCATTTGAATTCAAAAACCAAACTTGTTTTGATTTGAGTCCCTGTGCTCTCTAATTTTAACCATTTGAGTTCATGTGGTCTCTAATTTTAACCATTTGAATCCAAAAACTAAATGTTTCTAATTTGAATGTTGTTTACGTTTTGGATTCAAATGGTTAAAATTAGAAACCACAGGGACTCAAATCAAGAGAAGTTTGGTTTTTGGATTCAAATGGTTAAAATGCACAAACCACAGGAACTCAAAAAGAACTTTAAATTGGAAAGTTAACAAATGATTCAGTCTCATCCCAAATTGTTTCACAACCGGTTTAGTTTCAGTTCCAAACCGGTAGTCAACTTTTCAAACCAAAATTTCTGTAAATACTGATTAAGATGGACTGTAAACAACCAAAATTTTAATTTTGACTTATATTAATGGTCAACTATTTTCTTAAACAAGCTTTTAAACAATGTCTCACCTTCTAGGGTTGATTGTGACACTTGGTGGCAACAGTGGACAGGGGTTGGGTGGTGGGGTTTTGAAGATAAGTGTCTTTACTCTTTAAAATCAAAGATGCTACTCTTAATCTTTTGGAAGTCTTAAAAGTAACCAATTAGTATTTCCAACAATTATATGCCCATTTTTATAGAATATTAACAATTATATGCCCATTTTTATAGAATATTTTTAAGACCATATTTGGCTATGACATGGATTGAGATGAAATTTTATCTGATTTATTACACCATAATATAATAAACTTTTAAGTTTTTCTAAACTTTTTAATTTTATATAGTAGAAACTAATTTTGTTACCATTTTGATAAAACGTTTTCTTAGTTTTACTTGGTTAACTATATCAAATGATTACATTGTAAAAGTTTATTACATCAAATATAAAACGTAGTTTATATTATATACAATAATGCAAACATACCAAACCATTCACCTTTTTCATGAAACAATTATTCTAACGGGTGTGACTATATTTTTTTAATTTTGAACAGCAACACATGTGTGCGTTTATTAGATACTATGATTCAGTGCTTCGTCATTTACAAACATGAGATAGTGTTTGTGTATGAAATATGTATATATGTTGTTTATGTTATTTGAACAACACCTCGATAAAATGCAAATGCATGAAGGAGCGTTTTAGAAGGGTGTGTATGGTAGGCGAGTGGCGACAACACAGAGAACATATTCTAGATGGGGCCAAGATTATTTTCTTGTGTATGTACCGGATGTCGATTAATATGTTAAAAAAATTATGAAGTTAGTAGTGATTTCTTGTTTGCAATAGTAAATTTTGTTTTATTTATTGTATAACAATTATCATTGTACTAATGAATTTGTTTATGTATAAACATTCCCATTTAAGGAGCCGTTTTTATTTAGCCTCTGAAATCTTAGAAACGACCTTGAATATATGATATAGAAACGGCCTTGAATATATGATAATGTAACTAGTTGGATCCACCGCGCTTCGCACGGACTTTCGATGAGCATTGATTCGGTTTGTTACATCACTGTTGGAAAATTTCGAAATTGCTTGGATAAATCTGAAGTCGTGTAATCACTTTCAGATCAAACAATTGGAGTGGCTACCAATCTTTGATCGGATAAAATCAGATTTGATTCTAGATTTCTGTATGAGAATTTGATTGAGAGAATTTTGAGGGATTTGACCAACTGCTAATTCGTCTAGGGTTTGGAAAAACGTTTGAGAGAGCGTATTTACAGTTTTCCATAACTGCCTGCAGTTTTTGTTTTGAACAAAAACACCTTTGGTCCCTCATGTTTCAAAAGTGCATATTTAGCCCGAAATTTAATTTCTGATGCATTTTCGATAAAGCACTTTTGTCCAAAAAGGACTTGACCAACTGCTAATTCGCCGGGGGCTCTGCCCCTTGGACCCCGCTTCTCTCGGGGGCGCTGCCCCCGAACCCCCGCCAAGGGGGCGCTGCCCCCGAACCCCCGCCAAGGGGGCGCTGCCCCCTTGGATCCCCCGTTAGTCCCGATGACATTCAAATAAGCGTGCACTCTTATTTGTATGTCACGCGCAATCTCAAATTACACTAAAATATCCAACAATCACCACCAACACATATAGTGCGCAAAGTTGAAAATAAAAAATCTTAATTACGACATTTTTAAATATCGTAAAACAAAAGATATATCTATAACCTACGCAATTTCAAAATATCGCATAACAAAAGATATAACTATAACCTACGCAAATTTAATATTTCTGAATATTAGTTATTATAATTAAAATGATAAGTTTAATAAGTAATAAATGTTTGTGCACAACTCAGACATCTCACATCATAAAACCTTGTAATAAAATAACATTACGATAATCGGTTATCAAAGTTAACTGGTAGATATTCTTTTAAAATGTTATAACTATTTATGTAAAGTTAGTTATATCAAAATAGTTATTAAATTAATTGATGATGGTTAATAATGCTTAAGAAGTAAAATTAAAACTTTTCTTAAATCATGGACGAATGCAATATTTATAAATTCTTCAAATAATAAATCTTTTATTTTGTAAATTTTGAGATCTTAAAGTAAAGTTTTAACATCAGAATAAATAAAGATTGAAGTTATATATTGTTGTATGATTAGAAAAAAAAAAGAAATAAAAATCCTGCAAAAGGTTAAGTTTAATATTGGTCAAAGTGAATAACTTTCAAAAGTTCAATGTCCAAATTTAAGAAATGAAAAGATTACTATTCCTCCAAACGTTATCAATTAATATGAAATATGAAATATGAAATATATGAATGTGACGTTAAAGTGAATAAATTGGGTAATGGATTGAAGGCAAAAGATCAAATATAAATACCTTTAACGTACAAAACGTACGAACTGAAGGTTTTATTGAAAAACGCGGTGGCATTTTCGTAATTATTTACTCGTAGATTAATTATCAAAATTACCCTACAAATGATCTTGTATGGTAATTTTGATATTGTAGGGTAATTTTGTAAAATGATCCTATAGGGTAGTTTTGTAGAGTATCATAATTACTCTACAAATGATCTTGTAAGTTAATTTTGATCTTGTAGGATAATTTTATAAATTATTCTAATTACTCTACAAATGATCTTGTATGGTAATTATGAATTGTATGTTGTTTGATAAACTAGTAGAATAATTTTAATACGCTTGTAGAGTAATTTTGATAATTACCATACAAGGACATTTTACAAAATTACCCTACAAGATCAAAATTACCCTACAAGGTCAGATTATCATAATTACTCTACAAATGATCATGTAGGGTAATTTTGAATTATTATCATAATTACTCTACAAATGATCTTGTAGGGTAATTTTGAATTGTATGTTCTTTGATAAACTACTAGAGTAACTTTGATACACTTGTAGAGTAATTTTAATAATTACAATACAAGCACATTTTACAAAATTACCCTACAAGATCATTTGTAGCGTAATTTTGATAATTACTCTACGAGTAAATAATTACAAAAATGTCACACCGTTTTTTTTACTTTTTCATACCTTTCGTACGTTTTATATAATAAAACTGTTTGTACGAGAACTTTTCCCCATGGATTGAAATACATAATTTTTATTTTTAATATACATATAAAATAAGGGCGTGATAAACACAAAATATGAAGATAAAATTCCTAATATTTACAAAAGAATGTTTATATCCAAAAGTCCGAATCACAAAATGTAATAAAAGTATATATACCTAATAAACGGAATAAAATAACAAAAAATCATAGAAAAGATTAGCTCTTTTTAACGATATTTAGGGTCAAATCGTCAAAGATTACGATACTAGTGATTTTCAAGTCTAGTGGGGTTACATTTTGTTGACTTCGGACACCTTTGGTTTTTTTTTTTTTTTTTTTCGATTGGTTAGTTACTTGGTTTCCCTTTTTAAGTTTCTAAGTTCAATTCCTACTAGCATCACTTTGAAAGATATTGGTGGTGGGAATAAAGTTTAGAACTAGGCATCACTGGAGGTCAGTTCGAAACAGAGCCAAACCAGGTTTTACCGCAGTGGGCTTTCCCCAGAACCGGTGGCTTGGTGACTCGGGTATGCATCCAACTCTGGCCGTTATGGAGAAGGGGATGCATTTGCTCGACTGAGGGCATCTCAGGATGCTTATCCGGTGATTTAGTTGGTCGTTCAAAAAAATTGTACATCACTAATCAGAGAAAACGTAATATAGATTCATATATTAGATTGTACGGCGTGGAAGCCACAACCACGCCGGAACACCACTCCGGGGGCGGCGGGAAGATTTCGCTAGGGTTGTGTTATTGATGATGATGTGAGCGATGGTAATTGGGTGTGGCTTATAGATTATTAAATTTGATAGATTTGTTTTATTTTTTAAATATAAAAAATAAATACAAAAGGTGTATGTCATGTGTCACACAACGTCACTCTTCCACGCTCTATCCCACCCCGCGCTTTTTGACATCACGCCACTTTTCTGACAGATGCTGACGTGGCTACCACATGAAGTTTCACGCCCTCCCACACTGTATGGTCTTTTTTTTTTTGAACGGCGTACGGTTAGAGTATCGTTAACCGGGTTAGTAGTTAGTATTCTAGTATTACCAAGTTAGTATTAAAACCCCCTTACCTGGACTTGAACCCAAGACTTAAAACCCCATTGTATGGTCTTATTAGTTACGCTTTCCTTAAACCGGATCTAGCAACCCGATTGGAAACCACCTATACAAACCCATCCAATTAATTACTCTTGAGACGTCTACCACCTACACAAACCCATCCAATTAATTACTCTTGAGACGTCTACCACCTACACAAACCAACCAATTAGTCACTCTTGAACAGTCCGCATTAAGTATCTTATAGCAATGATGGAAGAACCAACAAACAGAATCAATGGTCATAATTTACCAAAAAAAAAAACTTTTAATAATAATTAGTGATTCAGAATTTGTATTTATTTTAATACTAAATTAGTGATTTAGAACTAACAAACAGGATCAATGGTTATATTGAGCTCGCCAACGCAATAACGAGGGATAACCGAGGTTAAGGCCCAGTTTGGTGAATAATTAAGAACTTGAAATCCTCATTCAGATGCCATTCAAATGTCAAACCAAACACCAAAACCTCTGATTGATTCCATTCAGATGCAAACAAACAGGGCCTAAGACCATGTGTAGTGGTTAAGAAAAATAATGCCCCCACCATGGGGCATTATCCGACACGTGGCAGCCCAGTCAGCATGGGGCATTATTGCAAAAGTGGTGTAGTGAGCATAATGCCTAATAATGCCCCTACCAATCATTAAACAAAAAAAAAGCAAACTCACACTCCCATTGGCTAGTCAAACCTTGGCAGACTGAAGAACACTCCAATTGGCACATGCACTTGCTCATTTGACCACTTCAGGCGTTTTATTTACAACGCCAACATGCAAACCTTTCAAAAAAAACGCCTTATAACGCCCGGTGTAGTGGGGGGAGGGGCGTTTGGGGCATTTTTTTTCAATTTTTTTTAAAAATCACGCCCCACTACGGGTGGTCTAAGTAAGGTTAAATCAATTTATAATTAATAAAAATGGTGCTATTGGTGGATTGGGGCTTTATCCTATTTCTTGTTTGATAATGGAGCCGCTATTGTTTGGTGTTGGATGAGGTAGCGTATACGTGACGCTGAGGTGACACAGTCGGTCTCCATTCCATTCCCTATCGCCTAACTTTCAAGTTTCAATTGGTAAGGTCAGGGGCGGATTTAGAGGGGTTTACCGGGTTCCCAGGAACCCAGTCAATTTGGAAAAAAACGTTTTTTTTGTGTAAACCTTGTATGATTTGGAAAAAAAACGTTTTTTTTTTTAGTGTAAACCTTGTATGATTTAGAAAAAGGAACCCAGTGAAAAAACTGACTGGATCCGCCACTGGGTAAGGTCACACCGAACCGGGTCCGGACCCCCCTGAATCCGGAAGAAAAATCAATAACACGACGAAAACAACCACTGCCCACCGCGGACCACCGTCCACTGTCGATGATTAACGGTGGACGAAAAAGTAATTCAAAAAGCTAATAAAAAGTAGAGATTTTCCAGTCAATATTCTACAATGTTGTTGATGCCATTTCATTTCAACGACCAGTTGTACCACATGCATCACTTATTTCAACTTTACAAAAAGCTCAATAATAATCATCCAACAAAAAAAAATAAGTAGATCTAGCCTAACAAACAAGGAATCTATTCCATTAAATCAAAATGATAAACATACAAACAATTTCTCAATCAAAAACTTATAATTGATAGAAACTACTACTTACCACTACAACAGAAAGATTACAATCCAGATCTGTAGGTTTTAAGCATCGATTAACAGTTCAGCCGGTGTAGATATGGACATGGACAGCGAGGATGAGGATGGAGTAGATGGTGAAGAAGATGAGAGTGTGAACAGCGATGGCTTTGCCGTTGGTTTTCATGCTCCCGAACTCAACTTGTTTACCGTTTCCGGGTAGCTGGAATAGGAGTCCTGGTTGCAGCAGCACGAAGAGTACCACACCGATGAGTACGGGGCCCCAATCTGCCATTTTTGCACAAAACAACTTCGCTGAAAGAGGTCGCGGAGGAGAAGCTTGTAGAGAGAGAGAGAGAGAGAGAGAGAGAGAGGGGGGGAGAAGGTTTCGGTATTGGGCCTGTAGGCTTTTTAGGGTGTGTTGACGTGTTATTCATATTCCTTCCATCGTTTTCTATCGTAAACGAACCGAACGTTTAACAAACAGTTGAAACTAATCGGCGAAAAATTTATTCGTATTAACAAAAAAAAATTCAATTCAATTAGATAAATAAACGAACATAAATAAAGGTCTCATTCGTTTAGTTGTGTTTATGAACATTCGTTTATTTGCGTTCATTTATATTCGTTATGTTGGTTTGTTTTTTGTTTTACTTAATGGGATTAGGATCAAATACAAAGGATCCTAACTGTAAAAAGTGTAAGAAGGATTTATAGAGTGACAAGTGTCTAATAACCTAAAAAACCCACTACACAAAAAAACCCCACTAAAAAAAAAAAAAAAGAAAAAAAAAACCTTAAACATCCACCACCACCAAAAACCTAACCCCCCCCCCATCACCCACCCTTAAAATTTTTTTTTTTTTTTTTTGCCGAGGGGGTGGGGGGTGGGGTAGGGGGGGTTAGGTTTTTTTAGGTTTTTGGGGGGTGGGGTAGGGGGGTTAGGTTTTTTGGGGGTTTTTTGGTGAGGTATAGTTTTTTCTTTTTGTTTTTTTTTTTTTTTGCCCGGGGGGGGGGGGGGGGGGGGGGGGTGGGGGGGTTTAGGTTTTTTGGTGGGGGGGGGGGGGTTGGGTTAGGTTTTTGGGTGGTGGTGGGGTGGGGTGGGGGTGGGTGTTTAGGTTTTTGTTGGTGATGTAGTGGGTTTAGTTTTAGGTTATTGGACACTTGTCACTCTATAAATCTTTCTTACACTTCTTACAATTAGAAGCATTTGTAGAATAACTTGACCCTTACTTAATGATTTGTATATCTTTTATCTAATTTTTTTTTATAATCCTTCATTTTTTTATTTTTTTTATTACCCTAATAATTAAACTAGTAAACCTTATTTTCACTTTGTTTATGCACTTTTCTAAATTTTTTTTATAATCCTTCATTTTTTTATTTTTTTTATTACCCTAATAATTAAACTAGTAAACCTTATTTTCACTTTGTTTATGCACTTTTCCCCTTTTCTTCCTCTTTATTTATATCGACAGATACGATCGTCCTCCGTTCAATGATTAGGGATTCAAGTTCTAGCACAACTCTCTCCGCCATCCACCTTTAGACTTCGTCGTGTTCACAAATTTATTTGTGTTCATTTGTGTTCGTGAACACGATCATTTTCTTAGTGAACAAACACGAATACAAAATCTTGTGTTGTTAAGTGTTTATAAACTGTTCGTAAACACATTTATTTCATTAATGAACAAACACGAACAAAACATTGTTCGTGTTCGTTCGATTCATTTACATCCCTACTCTTCAGTATACTTGGAGAAATTAAATAAATTATTAAACCGACTCATCATATAACCTTGTAGTTAAGTGCTGTGATGGTATAAAAAGTAAAGTGAATGTTAGGTATTGTCTAAATGTAAAAAAAGGTTTAGAAAAATTAAAATATATGAATCTCACTAACCAGTACCTCTTGTAAGTTATTCTCAATTCTCGCAAGTCAATAAATTTTCTTATAAACATTCTTTCAAAATTTCACCGATTGTTCTTTGCTTGTATCTCTCTATACATAGTAAGACCATGCGTACTAGTAAGGTTTTTTGGCGTTTTACCCTTGAAAAACGCCCTTAGGCGCCCAATCGACCGCCTTCCAGGGCGTTTTGTTTGAATATTTGCTTCAAGGCGTTCTTTTTTACACGCCGAAGAAGGGGATGAAGTGGCCAATCACAGTTAATCTCTTTTTTTTTGCCAATAAGATTTTTTTGATGGTTTTTTATTTATTTAATTGTTTAACACTCTTTTAACATAAGGGTGGAGGGAGTGGTCAATAATATCATGTTATGTCAAGTACTCATTCCACTCTCTATTTTGCACACAATCAGTGACAATGGTCAAACACATGGAGAGTGGTAAGAATTTAAAAAAAAAAATGTGACTTGTTGAAAGGGGTTGAGACCCACCATTAAACCCCCCCTCTCTCCTCCTTCTCTCTTCCCGATCGGTGTATGCTCACCGAAGAAACCTCTCCCCGCTCACCGATTTGAAGCTGGCACCCCTTACCCGTGCGGCAACCCCCCTCCCCGATCAAAGTCCCCGAGAGGATACTGACCACCCTAATGCCCCACATCCCCACTACACCCATTTTAGAAAACGCCCCATAATGCCTCATTGCTGACTGAGATGCTCAATGGCGCAAAACGCCAAATGGTAGAGAAATTACCACTACACATGGTCTAATAAACTTTTCACCTTATTAATATCGTATAATATTTAAATAATACATACCTTAAAAAAAACCTTCAAAAAATCATAATATTCACAATCGGTTGTATCTTTATTAATAAGTTTATTTACGTGGTTTTAATCATTGTTTCAAATTAAATTAAATTAAATAATACATAAATTAAAAAAACTTCAAAAAATCATAATATTCACAATTGGTTGTATATTTATTAATAAGTTTATTTACAAAGTTTTTATCATTGTTTAAAAAACCGGACCCAACCGGCTGGTCGGATCGAGATCCGGAACCTCAGCTCCTTAGTTTTGATCAAATTTTAACCTGATGGGAGCACATCTCTCAGAGTAATTCAGGTGATGTCGGGATTATATGCTCAAACCTCCTTAGCATTGGAGCATGGGACATTGTCACGGGCTTTCTATCGTTTAGTTTACATGTTTTTTTCTTTGCTTTACGTTCACACGTTAAGAAAAAGCGTAGTTGGAGTCCAGTTCGTGATAGGAATGTAATTTTAAGCTTGAGGTTTCACCACGGTGGGTCACTAGTGTTGTCTGCGATTGCAGGCGCGAGTACCCTTTTGTCTATGAGTGTACCTGGATAGCTGAACTTTATTGGACTTTAAAAAAAATATAAAGCAATTGAGTATCAATTCAATAGTGTTTGCCATAATTTCTAACCTTATTACGGAAATATAAGGGTGTCCGGAGTGGGCGGCAAACCCACTCGGCAAAGCCGGTTTACCGCGCGGTAACACCGCCGCCGGTGGGTTTTGCCGCTCAGTAAAATCGGAGATGCGGTGATGGGTTGCCGAAGCGGGGAGAAGGAGGGAAGGAGAGAGAGGGGGTGTGTGTGATGGAGTCCATGCCATCTCAACCAATCACACCTTTTTCATTTTTTTTAAATAGTTTACCAATTCATGAAGTGTGTTTAACCATTGCCAACACTTTTGAGTATAGTTTAAACACTTTTCATTGAATGACATGGCACACTCTCATTGGTTGATTTTGAAGTTTACCAATTTCAAGTGTCTAATCACTCCCTACACCCTAAGACCGGAAGGTGTGGGGGCGCCACCCCCGCTAGCTAGGACAATATAGCGCCCCGGGGCGGTATCCCACCACACCGCTGGCGCCATAAAAGCAGTGCCAAGATGGTAACCAGCAATTTAGCACGTGGACCGAGAAGCATTTAACTTTTTGACCGTTTCAAACGGTCAGATTTAAAAAAAATAATATTCTTTTTTTATAAATTAACATTATAAATACCCACAATTCTTTCACTTTTTCATCTCATTCCTCTCACGTTCTCATCACTTTTTATACCATTCCCTTCATTTTTTTAAAACATTCTCAACAATGTTTCCCAACAACCCATGAGACCCTACCCATCCGTTTTGGCAAAATATGCTAAACAACGAGCAAGAGGACCGCTATCACCGAGACCCGTGTACAGGTGAGCTTGGATATTATCCAATGCCACCAACCACCCCTACTTCTCCTCATCCCACCACTCAACCGATGCCCCCATTTTTCGGGTATTATTCTCAACCCCCATTTTTCCCTCAAACATGCCCCAAAACATACCACCAAACCCAAGACACAACCGAAACCGAATCCGTTCCCGAAACACAAGTCGAATCCTCTTCTAAAAAAAAGAAGTCATAAAAAGAAGGATGAGACCGAAAAACGTACCCCTAACAAGGTTGAATTTTGGTCGCCTAAGGAAGAGTTCGAGTTGGCAAAAGCATGGCTCGACGTATCGGAGGACGAGATTGTTGGTAAATTTTACATACTTTTATAAACATATAGTTTTGTAAATTTAATTTGTAATTCAAAGTTATGCTTTTGTAAATAATTTTTTTTATAGGAAACGACCAAGACATAAAGGTATTTTGGGGTCATATACGTGAAAAGTTTTTCGCCGCAATGGGTCGTGGCGAATATCGAACCACCGACTCTTTTTCGGGAAAGTGGGGTGCTATGAGGACGAAGGTTAACAACTTCAACAGCATATACACTAATCTCGTCAATAGTAGTCGAAGAAAAAGTGGTGCGAGCGACATCGATGTCATGACACAAGCCCACAACGACTATAGAATGTACCATGGGCATTTGTTTACGTTGGTAACCACATGGGAGCTTCTTCGCATATCCCCAAAGTGGCATCTTGTACCACCATTCGACCCAACCCGCCCTAGATCCAAACGGTCCAAATCGACATCACCACCGAACCATCTGTGTCCGATGCTTGTACAGTAACAAATCTAAACGACGATGCTGACGAATTTGAAGAACCAGAAGAGCTGCCTCGTCCAACTGGTAGGGATAAAAGTAAGGCCAAGGCACGTGGAAAGTCTACTACATCAGATGGCCCGTCAAAGATGAGCGAGTTCGAGGCAAGTCTTAACAAAATAATCTCCATTAGGGAAAAAGACCAACAAATGAGAATGGAGAAACAAATCCAAAAAGACATGGACTTTCTCGCAAAGGATGTGTCACATCTACCAGAGGAGGACCGAGTCATTTTGGAGGCTCGTAAGGCACAAATTCAGGCAAAATATATGTAGTTTTTTTTTCTAGTATGTTGTTTTTTTTAGTATATTGTCTTTTTTTCTAGTACCTTATGTTTTTTTAATGAAATTATGTTTTTTTTTTAAATTTTCTAGTTATTAATATTGCCATTTAATATAAAAAAATAATAAATATTTAAATAAATAAATAATTAGGAAATCATGACGGGTGCTCCATTCACACCCTGCAAATTAAAGGGGGGCATGATAAAGCCCCCAGACCGACATGGCGCTGACGTGGAGCCTACGTGGCCTGATAAAGCCCCTAGCACCTAGGGGCTCCAACCACACCCTCTAGCTTAAGTGTTTTAACTTTCAAAATGGTGTTAAATTTTAGAGTAAACTGCCATTTTGGTCCTCGTTGTTTGGACACTTTTGTCATTTTAGTCCAAATCTCAAACTTTTTAAATCTGAGTCCCTGTGGTTTCACTTTTATTGCTATTTTGGTCCAAATCTCAAATCAGCTCAGATTTTAAAAAAAAAAAAAAAAATTGGTTTTGGTCCTTTTTCTCAGAGGTAATTTAGTCATTTCTTTTATTATTTTAACAAACCAGACCTGTTTATTATAACATCCCCCAACCCAACATCATCTTCTCCAATCCTGATCTTCCCCAAATTAAAATCAGACCTGTTCATCGCCATCATTCCGGCACCACGAGCAGAAAAACGATTGCCGGAGACATTGAGACAACAATTGCCACCACCACCTCCTTCTCACCACAGGAACCATCTCCTTCTTCTCACCATAACCACCGTTCCCCTCCTCAACATCACCTAATCACCATCATCATCCCCCTTTCCCCCAAAATCAAAATCCTAAATTCAACCCTTTATCAACCAAATCCACCCAAAATCAAAACCCTAAATTCAACCCTCTAACAACTGCAATCACCACCGCCTCTAACAACTACAATCAACACCCAATATCATCCCCCAATCCATACAACTTCAACCGCAAATCATTCGAAACCTTCTGCACCGACGGATCCGCTGCAATCGCCGCCACAAACTCCGTCGCCGCACAAAACGCCGCATCTAACTCCGTCGTCTCCACATGTCACACCCCAACCGATGGCGGAAACATCGGAGTGAGACGAAATAGATTGCTCGAGACATCATAACACTAAATATTGTGACAAGTATTTAATTAGTAAATTTCATTTCATTTCTAAAGAATCAATTACAAGAATTTGAAACAAAGTACAACATGAATAATGAAATACCATACAATAAGAATACAAAATTTAAAGTGTGTATCTACGTATCCTACTAGATTCCATGCATCATCAACGTCATCTCAAAACCTGCAACATGTTTTAAAAAGCATAGTTCAATACAAAAGTATTGGCGAGTACACAAGTTTTAGACTCGTGTCGTGTGTATAAAAGCATTTTTCAATCCAACATAGCATTTGGTATACAAAGTCAAACTATCATGCAACACAATATGTCAACTCTAGTGTCCACTAGTATTTAGTATTTAGCATCCCTCGCCACAAGAGTGACGAGACCGTTATGTATAATAAATAGCATCCCTCGATACCGAAGTAATCGAGACCGTATAGTATAAAACTTAACAAAACCCCGTCGGGTGGTGTGCTACTCCTATAGCGCTATAATTGTTTAAGCCGAGTTAACAAGTAGTATGTATTCTAGTATGAACTTAAGCATAACAAAGCATGTATACGGATCGAATGAATAAAAGCATGTTTGTAAATTGTGCATTTTAACAAGTAAACATGTTGCACCCAAAGTGTATAAAAAGGAAAATGGGTCAAGTGTACTCACGTTGATTGCGTATAAGAATTCCTTGAAATACGCACGAGTAAGGATGGAGGACTTAGAACAACGAGGGTTATCCTAAAACAAAAATTAGAAAGTACTAAATAAAATGGAAAGTTTAATAATAAGATTAATCTTATTTTATATTCATACATTGAGTACTCCTTGTGTCACCACGATATCCGAGATTCGATGGACTCGGGTGAGATCGGAGATCGTCATCATTTGGAAGGTCGTGACATTATTCCGTTACGAATATTTTCAGGACTTATTTAGAGTATAAATTCACGAACCTATTTGGTCTATTGAAGAGGTTATAAGTTTGAGAAAAAAATCTTTAAAGATAAATATTTAGATTGTTTAGTTTGTTACATTATACACATGTATAAATATATATTAGTTTTTTTTTCTTTCTATTGAAAAATATAAAATAATAAGTTAACATATATAATGAAAAATAACAGATTGCTAGATAATATTAATTGATTCTTTTAAAGTTTGGATAAGAAGAAAAAAAATAAATATTTTTGGATAGCTAAAAAAAGAACAATCATAATACAATGTTGCCGAGTTTCGAACCGGCATTTGAACCGACCAACGATTTTAATGTTATCACCACCGTGCATAACATATTGTGATTATTTCTACATTTTGGTAAAAGGAACTGAATTATTATTTAATTCAAACCATAATTGACTTAGTCTCCTTCTCTTTAAACAAACCTAGTCGAACAACAGTAATACAACTTTTGAAACATGAACCAAAAACTATTATGTATCATTCTATTGTTTCATTTTCAGTTTTGAAATGTTATATAAAAGTTCAACAAATATTAAACGAAAGAAATGGTAAGCGAGATATACCGAACTCAGTTTGGGCGTTTCTGATTTGTTCTCCAATCATCTTCTTGATCTCCGGCGATGACCGTGTCTCCGGCGGCTTCGGTTCTCCGGCTGAACCGAGACTCGGACCAAGACAACTGACCAGAACTTGAAACACGAGTCGAAGCGTGACCCAAACCAAACCGAGATGCAACTAAAACCCGAACCGAAAACTGAAAGGAGTAAACATGTTGAGTTGTTGCTTGAACCTGTTTGGAAAATCCGTCGGAGGACCATCACAGGCCGCCGCCACCCGTGTCGAACCCACTGCTGCCGCGGCTCCGCCGCCAGCGGCCGTCGCTCACAGTACTATTGTCGTCAATAGTCGTCGTCGAACCGCCTTCGACTCGTCTCTCTCTGTCTTGTCTTCACGCCACCACCTGACGGCGGTCGTGGTGGTCGTTCGTCCGTCAAAGGGAGGAAGGGTCGTGTGGGAGTGCGTGAAAGACGAAGGGAGAGGGTGGTCGCGTCGGAGAAGGGAGGCCGGTTGCCTGAGTTGTGCCGACACCGGCTAGTCGCCGGTGAAACAAGGGAATCGGGTGTGAAGGTGGGGGTTTGATGGTGTGGATGCTGTGTGTTTGACAGTGGGGATTGAGAGGGATAGAACATAGGTTGCAGGCAACCAAATTAAGGGAAAAAAAACATATGTAACGGCTGTTATAAAAGAGGATTAGGGTTTGTTGCATTTTAGTTTTAGGAAAGACCATTTTAACCCCTAAACTTTGAAGGGTTTAAATAAATTAGCTTAATTAACTTAATTTAAGTTATATAACATAGTTGACCACCTAACTAGGTCATACGTATTCTAAAAGAACTAATCTTTACAATTAACTTAACCGGGTTAGTTTGTATCCTTTTCTAACTTTAAAGTTTAACGAGACTAACTAGGTTAAAAAGAAATAAACTTTTAAATAGTAAAATTAATTAATTTAGTCAATTAAACCATGAATAAATACCCACTTTTATAACGGATTAGATTAAAGGCAAAGATTTTTCGACGATTAAAACGAAACGACGAACACTAGGATCCGAAGTTTCCAAAAATAGGAATATGAACAATGGTTTTCTAAATATGGAAAGTTATGAAAACGCGAAGCGTTACAGTCTCCCCTCCTTTAGAAAATTTCGTCCCGAAATTTGATCAGAAGGAAGACCTGAAAGGATTTTGGCAAACATAAGAGGATCGGTTAAAATTAAGTCTTTGGAGTTTGAGACAGTAGAGAATAATTGAGGTATATGGGTGAACGATTGATCTAATAACGATTATGAGTATAGGAATAGCATAAGTATCGGATAGACGAAAGTAGCATGTTAATAATGAGGTCTCGTCATGGATAATCAGATATAATACGTTTGTGAGTTGTTTAAAGTTTGTATTAGGTCCAAAAGGTCTACAAAACACTGAATTTCTCACGGCACGTTTTACGAAAGTTTGGTAACATAGTGAAAACACTTATATATAGGAAGTACCAACGGCGTATCCACCATGTTTTGACCACGTTACGTCCGTTTCGTATTCGGTGTCATGTTACGTTCCGTGTTTTACCATACACAGTAGTACACTCTATGGTTCTCATACGCCTATCATTATAATCCCGTGTGCACCCGTGATTATATTGATCGTCGCATGATCCATAGCTTGTACTAGTTGTGTATGAATCCGGGTATACATAAATTTGAAAATAAGATTGAGTACGTATAAGAATATAGTATATAAGCAAGTCCATGCTTAAGTATGTATGGGACCCACGTAAGCGAATCACTCGGATTACGATCGCGTACGGTACGAATTTATGAATCATGAGTATGAATGAAAGTATAAAAGCATAAACATAAGTTTAAGTATGAATATGCACATAAGTATGAGTATAGACATAAAACGTATGAGTATGAATGCGAGTATAAGTGTGAACATAAGATGTATGTGCATAGATATGAACGTGAATATAGGTGTAAAACATGAAGGTTTAAGTATGAATAAAATATGTGTATGAATATAAGTGTAAACAAAGTTGTACATGTGTGAATGAGAACATAAAATGTATGAACATGAATATGAATGTAATATAAACATGAATGTAAGTACATCGCAAATGTATAATTGTGGGTGCATGTATAACGTAAAACGTATGAATTTTGAATCATGAGTATAACGTAAATGTGTAAGTGTGAACATAAGTGAAGGCGTAAAATGTATAAGCATGGATGTAGAAAATAATGATTTTGGTTTATAGTATAAATCGAAATACACGAGTTTATGTGCGTAAAAGATCAAAAGTTTTGAGTATGAAAGAAAAAGAAAAACAGGTGACACATGCGAGATTGTTGTGAAATATCAATTAAAACGTGTAGAATGATATGCATATATAATTGTTTGCGCAAAACGTGGAGTTAAAATAGATTGGATTGTCACGAAATATAGACTCTAGTTTGTGAATGTAAAGGGAGTATGAAACGTCTATTGGTTATATGGAAAGTACTTTGTAAAGGAATGAAATGCTACTGCGGTTTTAAAAGAGTTTACATAAGTTGAAAATTTGTCGGTTCTTATGAAGTTTCCTTGCCCACGTGTTTTGAATTTAATTGACATATAAAGTGAGGTTAAAAAAGGTTCTAGAGATTAATAAGTATGCATCATTTTAAGTAACTTTATGTTAGAAATTTTGAAACTTACAGCTTCTTGTGAAAAAGTTGATCCCTAGAGAAAGGAATTTGGTACATGAACTTAGTGATTGTTGAAAAATGTTTAATTGGTTTTGAAAAGGAATTTTAGTAAATGATTGAATAATATTGGTAATATTTTATAGGTGTGTGCGATAAAGTTGATTTGATTCTCAATTGAAAATAAAAATCTCTAGTTTATTGGTGTGAGAGGAGCGTGTTTCAATATTTACGTTGATTGGTGAATTTGTGGGCAACGGATTCATTAGACCGACTAGGCTGACAAGTAGTATTTCGTGAAATTTTGAAAATCGAGGAACAAGCTTTTATGGTAACATTAAAATTTTTGTGTATGCGAGTGATGTGAAAATAGATTATAGAATAAGAGGTACGTTTAAACAAATGAAGCATTTTGGAATACATGATAAATGATTTAGGTATAAACATGATCGTGTTTACATAATATAGTCTATTAAAAGAAAGCGTTGGGAACGATCACCTAGGTAAGGGAATCACCCCTAACTCGTTGGTGAGGTCGTTGTAAGGTGAGAAATAAAACGAAGTTAATCGCCAAGGTAAGGGAATCACTCCTATCTTGATGACATGTCTCCATTTGTTGTTGCAAGAAGTGTAAATAAAATTACGTAAAATTATGTATGCTAATAATGTATAATCGTATGAAAAGTAATAATATGATGTATGCGTAAAAGTGAAATCTCGAAAATGGTTCAAACTTGACAAAAGAGAGTTTCATTATGAAAGACCGGAATAATGAAGCGTAAGTTTGATAAAAAAGAAACTCGGGTGGTTCCAAAACGGAATGTTGACTAACCAAAGTGGTCGAAGAGTCTTTTGAATTTGAGAGCATGCTTTGGCCTAATAGGTGAAATACTCTCGCCGATACATCGGTTAACGGTATTTACCCTTCCGGTTACTACATGTCCCAAATCAATCGAAATTTCGAGACTTGGCGGGATTTATGAAAAATTTAAGGAGTGGAACTAGTCGACAAGGTGCGGGTTTCACCTCTAACTTGACGATTTCGTATCCTAAGTGTGGTTGGTACTCGTCGGTTCAAGATTTAATTTCAACACTTTGACGAGGGTCCACTAGAATTTAAAAGCGGAAATTCTCCATCAAGGTGAGGATCTCACTCCTAACTTGGTGGCGAATTTCGTGTAAAAAGGATAGGTGGATTGAGAGTCTTTCACCAAATTGTGGGTTTCACACCTATTTTGGTGAAGTCATCTCGTTTGTGTATTACAAGTGGTTTCGAATTTAGTATAAAAATGAGTAAAAGACGTATGTTCCAAATAATAATAACAAGTATAAGCACATAAAGCATTTTAAGAAAATAACACGTAAGAGACATTTCAAGAATAACATGTAAGATATTTCATAAAGGTAGCATGTGAAGCAAGTATGGTCGAATTTTGGTGCTTAACTATAGACTAGGTCAAAAGCATGGCAATTTTCCTAATTCCCTATAGTTATGGCTCTGATACCAATCTGTCACACCCCAACCGATGGCGGAAACATCGGAGTGAGACGAAATAGATTGCTCGAGACATCATAACACTAAATATTGTGACAAGTATTTAATTAGTAAATTTCATTTCATTTCTAAAGAATCAATTACAAGAATTTGAAACAAAGTACAACATGAATAATGAAATACCATACAATAAGAATACAAAATTTAAAGTGTGTATCTACGTATCCTACTAGATTCCATGCATCATCAACGTCATCTCAAAACCTGCAACATGTTTTAAAAAGCATAGTTCAATACAAAAGTATTGGCGAGTACACAAGTTTTAGACTCGTGTCGTGTGTATAAAAGCATTTTTCAATCCAACATAGCATTTGGTATACAAAGTCAAACTATCATGCAACACAATATGTCAACTCTAGTGTCCACTAGTATTTAGTATTTAGCATCCCTCGCCACAAGAGTGACGAGACCGTTATGTATAATAAATAGCATCCCTCGATACCGAAGTAATCGAGACCGTATAGTATAAAACTTAACAAAACCCCGTCGGGTGGTGTGCTACTCCTATAGCGCTATAATTGTTTAAGCCGAGTTAACAAGTAGTATGTATTCTAGTATGAACTTAAGCATAACAAAGCATGTATACGGATCGAATGAATAAAAGCATGTTTGTAAATTGTGCATTTTAACAAGTAAACATGTTGCACCCAAAGTGTATAAAAAGGAAAATGGGTCAAGTGTACTCACGTTGATTGCGTATAAGAATTCCTTGAAATACGCACGAGTAAGGATGGAGGACTTAGAACAACGAGGGTTATCCTAAAACAAAAATTAGAAAGTACTAAATAAAATGGAAAGTTTAATAATAAGATTAATCTTATTTTATATTCATACATTGAGTACTCCTTGTGTCACCACGATATCCGAGATTCGATGGACTCGGGTGAGATCGGAGATCGTCATCATTTGGAAGGTCGTGACATTATTCCGTTACGAATATTTTCAGGACTTATTTAGAGTATAAATTCACGAACCTATTTGGTCTATTGAAGAGGTTATAAGTTTGAGAAAAAAATCTTTAAAGATAAATATTTAGATTGTTTAGTTTGTTACATTATACACATGTATAAATATATATTAGTTTTTTTTTCTTTCTATTGAAAAATATAAAATAATAAGTTAACATATATAATGAAAAATAACAGATTGCTAGATAATATTAATTGATTCTTTTAAAGTTTGGATAAGAAGAAAAATAAATAAATATTTTTGGATAGCTAAAAAAAGAACAATCATAATACAATGTTGCCGAGTTTCGAACCGGCATTTGAACCGACCAACGATTTTAATGTTATCACCACCGTGCATAACATATTGTGATTATTTCTACATTTTGGTAAAAGGAACTGAATTATTATTTAATTCAAACCATAATTGACTTAGTCTCCTTCTCTTTAAACAAACCTAGTCGAACAACAGTAATACAACTTTTGAAACATGAACCAAAAACTATTATGTATCATTCTATTGTTTCATTTTCAGTTTTGAAATGTTATATAAAAGTTCAACAAATATTAAACGAAAGAAATGGTAAGCGAGATATACCGAACTCAGTTTGGGCGTTTCTGATTTGTTCTCCAATCATCTTCTTGATCTCCGGCGATGACCGTGTCTCCGGCGGCTTCGGTTCTCCGGCTGAACCGAGACTCGGACCAAGACAACTGACCAGAACTTGAAACACGAGTCGAAGCGTGACCCAAACCAAACCGAGATGCAACTAAAACCCGAACCGAAAACTGAAAGGAGTAAACATGTTGAGTTGTTGCTTGAACCTGTTTGGAAAATCCGTCGGAGGACCATCACAGGCCGCCGCCACCCGTGTCGAACCCACTGCTGCCGCGGCTCCGCCGCCAGCGGCCGTCGCTCACAGTACTATTGTCGTCAATAGTCGTCGTCGAACCGCCTTCGACTCGTCTCTCTCTGTCTTGTCTTCACGCCACCACCTGACGGCGGTCGTGGTGGTCGTTCGTCCGTCAAAGGGAGGAAGGGTCGTGTGGGAGTGCGTGAAAGACGAAGGGAGAGGGTGGTCGCGTCGGAGAAGGGAGGCCGTAAAGATTGTTATGGTTCTATAATTGTTCGTGTCTCCTCTCATTCATAAGGACCCTTTAAATAGGGAGAGAAAGTACAATATACAAGGAAATAATCAACGTAATAAAGGTACATAATCTCTCCTAAAATATGTGCATAATATACCTATTCTAATAGTCCCCCGCAGTTTTAGCGTCATAGGAACGGACACTTAAACTGGATCGAAAATCTTCAAATAATGTCCGGGGAAGGCCCTTAGTAAAGATGTCAGCAAACTGAGAGGAGGAAGGCACGTGAAGAACTTTAACATGACCAATTTGAACCTTTTCACGGACGAAGTGAATATCTAACTCGACATGTTTCGTCCGATGATGTTGAACAGGATTCTCGGACAGATATACTGCAGAAATATTGTCACAATAGACAATAGTGGCTTTGACAATAGGAACGTGAAGTTCAAGAAGTAGATTACGAAGCCAACTGGCCTCAGCCACAGCATTAGCAACTCCTCGGTATTCAGCTTCTGCACTAGACCTGGAGATTGTATGTTGCCTTTTAGAAGACCATGAAATTAAATTGTCACCCAAGAATACACAGTAGCCGGAGGTTGAGCGTCGAGAGTCCGGACACCCACCCCAATCGGCGTCAGAATAGGCCGTTAGGCGTGTGGAGGATGTAGCCGACAACCGAAGACCATGAGTGATAGTGCCCTGTAAATACCGTAGTATACGTTTGAGAAAGGCAAAATGGGGTTCCCGAGGGGCGTGCATAAACAAGCATATCTGTTGAACAGCATAAGTGATGTCAGGTCTAGTGAAGGTGAGATACTGTAGAGCACCGGCAAGACTGCGATATAAAGTAGCATCCGCTATGAGTTCACCATCAGAAGCCGAAAGTTTAGAGTTGGTGTCACAAGGAGTAGCGCATGGTTTGCAGCCTGTCATGTTTGCCCTATGCAAAATATCACGGGTGTATTGAGCTTGAGACAAAAATAATCCCGTAGAATCCCGAGTGGCAGTAATACCCAAGAAGTGATGAAGCTGACCTAAGTCTGTCATTGCAAATTCTCTGGACAACATGGTTATGATGGAGGTAAGCAGCATTGAATCAGAAGCGGTGAGAACAATGTCATCCACATATAAAAGGAGGTATGCCATGCGATTACCCCGTCGGTAAATAAACAGTGACGAATCACAAATGCTACTCCGAAAACCATGAGAAATAAGAAAACCAGAGAACCGGGTAAACCATGCGCGAGGAGCTTGCTTTAGACCATATAACGATTTTCGAAGACGACAGACAAAGTCAGGAAATTGTTTATCTACGAACCCCGGAGGTTGGTGCATGTACACGGTCTCTTCCAAATTGCCATGTAGAAAGGCATTCTTGACATCCAACTGGTGTATCGGCCAATTACGTGAGACGGCCAAACTTAAAACCGTGCGTATGGAGGCCGGCTTAACTACTGGACTAAATGTTTCCTGACAATCAATACCCACTGTTTGTGACTTGCCATTAACCACAAGGCGTGCTTTATATCGTTCCAACGAACCATCAGATTTGAATTTATGTCTGAATAGCCACATACACCGTATAATTGGCGGCCCAACTGGTTTAGGGACCAAATCCCACGTCTTGTTTTCCTGCAAAGCACTAAATTCATTGGTCATAGCCTTTTGCCAATTAGGATCCGAGTAGGCTTTGTGGTAGGAAGTAGGAAGGGGTGAGATGGTGGAGGGATGGTCAGTGGTGGAAAGATTGAATTTTGGGTTGGGTTTGGAGATACCTAGTTTAGCACGAGTAATCATGGGGTGCTGGTTGGGGGCAGGAGGTGGAGACGGTTCATGGGAGGACACATGCGAGGTGAGAGGAGTTTGAGGAGGGGACGGATTGTTTGTTGGGCCAGGGGAGTGTTGGGCCGAGTTGGGAACAGGTATAGGGCTGGAGGTATGTTGGGCCGATAAGGGTGTATGGTGAACGGGACTGGATGAGGTAGGGGTAGTTGGGCCGAATGATGTAGTGGTAGTTGGGCCGAATGGGTATGGGTCGTCCTCTAGAAACTGGTAACTGAGTAGAGGAGTAGGATGTGGGTATGGAAAATCGGTTTCGTCAAAAACGACGTGACGCGATATATGAACGCGTCCGGTGATGGGGTCAAGACACCGGTATCCCCGAAAATTGGAAGGGTAACCAAGAAAAATACACTTGGAGGATCGAGGAAGGAGTTTGTTTGGTTGAGTTGCGGAAGCGTTTGGGTAACACGCGCACCCAAACACACGTAGATGATCATAGGTGGGGTGACGTTGGTAGAGAGAAAATGCAGGTGTGAGGTGGCGAAGTTTAGCGGTGGGCAAGATGTTGTGAAGGTATGCGGAGACATGGAGAGCTTCGACCCAAAAGGTGGGGGGTAATTGGGCCTGGACAAGAAGAGCCCGAATAATATTGTTAAGGCGCCGAAGCATCCTTTCGGCTTTGCCGTTTTGTGGTGAGGTTTGAGGGCATGAGAACCGAAGGACCATGCCGTGATTAGAAGCAAAGGTTTTAAAATTGTGGTTGTCGAACTCACCACCTAAATCACACTGGAATGTTTTAATTAAGCGATGAAATTGTGTGTGAATAAGTTTGTGAAATTTGGCGAAGGTTGCAAAGGTTTCTGATTTAAATTTCAAGGGATAAACCCAAACATATTGTGTAAAGTTATCGATGAGGACCATATAATATTTATAACCGGTTTTGCTGTAAATAGGTGAGGTCCAAAGGTCACAGTGTATAATGTCAAAGGGAGCAAAAGTGACAGAAACTGAATCATTAAAAGGCAAACGATGACTATTAGCAATTTGACATGAGGAACAAACAAAAGAACCATGAGTTTTATTACATTGAATAAACTTGTTACGAGAAAGAAAATCTAAAATAGTGGTTCCCGGATGGCCGAGACGATTATGCCAAGGAAGTGAAGGTGATGTAGAAACGAAGGCGGATGAAGGTGGCGTGAATGGATATAAGTCCCCCGTGCTATCATGGCGAGAAAGAAGGGTTCCTGTCTTGAGGTCCTTCAAAGAAAAACCAAACGGATCAAATTCAACACTAACATGGTTATCACGAGTAAATTTTCTGACAGATAATAAATCTTTGATAACGGTGGGTGAGTGAAGGACGTTGTTTAATTGGTAAGATTTGTTTGAGACAAGGTGGGTGGTGTTACCGGATCCGTTAATTGGCAATTTTTGGCCGTTACCAACAAGTATAGTACTAGAGGAAATAGACAAGGGAGTTGATATTTTACCAGCGTGAGCCGTGATGTGAGATGACGCCCCGGTGTCCATGTTCCACAAGCGGTCCGGAAAGTCTTGAACTTGTATCATGGAGAGAGCCGTTCCAAGGTCGGTGGGACTGAGAGCATTAAGTGCATTAGGATCAGAGAACTGGGCTGATTGCGGAGGTTGGGCCGGATAACCAGGCTGTTGTGATGGGTGCATGGCGGTTTGGAACTGGGCCTGTTGATAGGCCAGGTGGGCCTGGTTATAGGGTTGTTGGAACGGAACCGGTGGTTGGGTTGGGGCCCAAGCTTGGGACGGGTATGGCGTAGGGGGAGGGGTGTAGTTACTGTATTGGGCCGGTGGGGGTGGGTTGTAAGAATTGGGTTGTTGTGGGCTGTAAGAAGTGGGTTGTTGTGGGTACCAGTTATGTTGGTTTGGGTTTCGGTAGTTGCGGCCGCGACCCCGGCCACGATAGCCACGGCCACGTCCACGACTCCGGTTGGGATCATAGGTGTTGGGTGGGGTGTTAGAATAGCGATTTGGGTCGGTAGGGTAGCGAGTGGGTTCAGTGGGATTAGGGTCATTGGTTGATGGGTTGGAGTTGGGTGTGGAGACAAGAGCCGATTGGGTTTGGTTTAAGCGCGCCTGTTGGCGTTGTTGTTCCTTCTGTAAACTAGTGCGGGCTTCGTCCCATGAGGGGGAAGTTTGGTTGATGATAGCAGCCGTGACCTCATACTCGGTGGGAAGGCCACGTACCAATTGCATGACTAGCCGAGCCTCGCTAACGGGAAAGCCTACATCACCTAATTGATCGGCGATTTCCTTTAACTTCTGACAATAATCATCCAAGGATGAGCATGCACCAAGGGTTAGATTCGTAAACTCATGTTCGAGTGTTGTAGCACGCGATCCTTTATTGTTGAGAAAAATATTCTCAAGTTTAACCCAAGCGGAACGAGCAGTAGCCTCTGTTTCAAGAACGCGGACCATGAGAGCATCCGATAACGTAGCATATATCCACTGAAGAATAAGGGCATCGATCTCGTACCATGCTTCATGGCCTTCATCGGATTCCTCGGGAGGATCCGTGCCGTCAATATGGTCCAAAACCTTGTAGGCTTTGGCATGTAGTTTGAATAATTTCACCCATGACGAATAAGTTACCGTCGTGCCATCAAGAGTGCGGATCTTGTTTTGAACGTTAGTAACAGTATAGGCCGGGTGAAGGGGGGTGTGAGCGGGGGTGTGCTTGTCGCTGGATGATTGTTTTTCGGGTGGTGGAGTATTGCCGGTCATGACTGTCGAAACAGATGTGGCGAACCGGGGAAGGAGAAAAAAACGGCTAGGGTTTTGCAGAGCAAGGCTCTGATACCATAAAGATTGTTATGGTTCTATAATTGTTCGTGTCTCCTCTCATTCATAAGGACCCTTTAAATAGGGAGAGAAAGTACAATATACAAGGAAATAATCAACGTAATAAAGGTACATAATCTCTCCTAAAATATGTGCATAATATACCTATTCTAATAGGCCGGTTGCCTGAGTTGTGCCGACACCGGCTAGTCGCCGGTGAAACAAGGGAATCGGGTGTGAAGGTGGGGGTTTGATGGTGTGGATGCTGTGTGTTTGACAGTGGGGATTGAGAGGGATAGAACATAGGTTGCAGGCAACCAAATTAAGGGAAAAAAAACATATGTAACGGCTGTTATAAAAGAGGATTAGGGTTTGTTGCATTTTAGTTTTAGGAAAGACCATTTTAACCCCTAAACTTTGAAGGGTTTAAATAAATTAGCTTAATTAACTTAATTTAAGTTATATAACATAGTTGACCACCTAACTAGGTCATACGTATTCTAAAAGAACTAATCTTTACAATTAACTTAACCGGGTTAGTTTGTATCCTTTTCTAACTTTAAAGTTTAACGAGACTAACTAGGTTAAAAAGAAATAAACTTTTAAATAGTAAAATTAATTAATTTAGTCAATTAAACCATGAATAAATACCCACTTTTATAACGGATTAGATTAAAGGCAAAGATTTTTCGACGATTAAAACGAAACGACGAACACTAGGATCCGAAGTTTCCAAAAATAGGAATATGAACAATGGTTTTCTAAATATGGAAAGTTATGAAAACGCGAAGCGTTACACCACACCTTCCCAATCATCATCGATATCACCACCAGTCACCACAGTCTTCTTCTCCTGTTCGCCACCAGTAATCCGCTTCTTAGAAACCTCTGCATCTGATCGTTTATCATTTTCCGCTAATTTCCGACGGTTTTCCGGTGAAACAACATCCGGTAGGGTTCCGTTAGGGTTTTCCGTCGCCGGAAATGAGGTTTTCGTCGCCAGAACTGTCACTCTCTCTCTCTCTCTCTTGTTGGAGAAGATGTTGTTGGGTTGGGGGATGATATCTGTTGCTGAGTTTCTTTTATAATTTTAGAATTAATTATTTTAATTAATAATTTGTTAAAATAATAAAAGAAATGACCAAATTACCCCTGAGGAAAAGGACAATAACCAGGTATTTTTTAGAAATTTGACCTGAATTGAGATTTGGACAAAAATGGCAATAAAAGTGAAACCACAAGGACCTAGATTTAAAAAGTTTGAAATTTGGACTAAAATGGCAAAAGTGTCTAAACCACATGGACCAAAATGACAGTTTACTCTAAAT
Source organism: Helianthus annuus (assembly GCF_002127325.2). Taxonomy (NCBI): domain Eukaryota; kingdom Viridiplantae; phylum Streptophyta; class Magnoliopsida; order Asterales; family Asteraceae; genus Helianthus; species Helianthus annuus. Next base: position 32,796,366 of record NC_035447.2, on the reverse strand, counting down.
TTTAAGTCTTGTATGATCGGTATGGGTTTTGGTCAAGCTGAAAGTAAATTCGTGTTTGTGGGCCCATTTTGGATTCAATAATGGTGGTTAGAGGTGATGAAACCTTAAATTCATAACTTATTATGTTTCAAGAATCTTTAGGTTTTAATATATTTATTATTATATTTATTTCAAGTTATTTGCGTTTGTACTAATAATATGGCACAATTATGGGCAACTTTCGGTGGCAATTTGGCGTTTTCTCGTAGACATCAAACAACTTCAGGATGGCATTTGTATTTGCTTGGGAATTTATCCTCTACAAACCAACCAGCCCAGAAAGTAAGAACGCCCTACCCTTGTTACCGAGTTGAACCGGAATCAATATACTTGTTTTCTAATAGGCATGCAGACTAATCAAACTTTTGTAGCTCAAACTCGTTTATTGAGTTTGAGTTCGAACTTAGACACAAAACACAGAGCTTGAAAAGCCAGAGCTCATAGGAGCTCAAATAGATGTAAATCAAAATAGCTAATGAGCCGAAGGTTAACATCGAGGAATCTTGATACAGGTTTGCTAATTCAGCACGATTTGTGTCGAACGTCGAGTAGTAATGCTCACCTCGACGAATGTTTTTGATAAAGCATCCGGATCCATCTCTCTCTAGAGTTTTGAACCTCTATGTGTTTGACGTTTAAACTTTAAAGTTTGAACCCTTTGTTCCTGTTGATCTCCTCAGCCGGTACGCCACCTTGAGCTCGGGTGATCGATCATGTGTTTGGTACCCGTCTCGGTCTAGTGGTATAATGTTTCCCATACTGTAAAAGTGATGTACCTGTTGGGAATCAGTGTATCAAAACTGAAGCGGAAGCGGTTTACAAATTTTAACAAGAGCCAATGAAAATATAATCATGGCCGATTTTGTTTTTATAAAATATGTTCGATTTATTAATCCAATAAATAAATATTCCCAATCAGGATCAAGGTTATACGCGTATAAACAAATAAATAAATAAACAACCACAGTGGGTTTTAGTAATCAACCTTTGACGACTACACCGGAATTGTAACACGCGGGTTACAACGAATCCTCGCTAGTAGAAAGTTCACAACCGAGCACAAGGTACCCGAAGGTAGAAGCGGCCAAGGAAGAGGCGGCGGCATTGCTTGGTCGAGCAGGTGGCGGCGGCCCCTTATGCATGGGGTTGGCCGAACTTGGGGGGGAGCCTAGGGTTTTGTTTTTGTTAAAAAGTGTGATTAAGGTTTGCACCTTAATCTTCTTTTTATAAAACGTGATCTTACATTAAGCCCCACATGATTATACAATTAACCCTCTTAATAATTCTAACAACCCTCCTAAAACACCCTAAATGCCCTAATTCAACCCCGTATACTTGTAACGGTCCTAAATAACATTAATATTAATAAAAAAAAATATTATTGGCCACTCGCGGGCCGCGACCCAGTTCGCCTGGGGAGTCGCGGGGCGCGACCAAGTAAAACCTGGAGACTCCACAAGCCGCCACGTGTCTAGGTGCGTGTGAAGTCTACGGCGTTGATTCACCAAGGCTAGAGCCTAGCCTAAGGTCCTCGCGGGCCGCGAGGGAGAGACCGATATGGGTCTCAGGCGCGAGCCGCCCCTGATCAAACCTATAAATTGAGGTCGAGGCCTCAGTTCATCGTCACTCAATTTCTTTTCTCTCTCAAAACATATAGTGCAGTAATACTCGGGTATTATACCCCTAAAAATCGAATCTCTGCCTCGTTGTAAGTATTATAACCCCCGATCACGTATTCGTTACCCTACCCGATTGATCTAAGGCTCCGTAACGCATGTCAAGACTCTGCCTGACTCAGTCATTGGAGTTTTGTCTCGTGTTGTATGGCTAATGTGATGTGGGTTATCTTACTAACACGTGTGCGTTGTTTATTTTTAATAGATAATAACCAGGATAAGCACCAGGAAGCTATAGTTTTATCTAAGTCTACAATGTGAGTCATTCCCCTTTTATAAACTCTTTTTGTGAGTACATTCTCTTTTTCTACCGAACTGTTTTATCAAAACCTCAAATGTTTTCAATTATACTTAACAGTGATTGAGTCTATGTATTCTACAATTGTTGTCGGTATATGAGGTTTTGTATAAACCACTTGTAATCCATTACAATTGGACAATAAGTTAGCCAATGAGTAACATGACCACAGTAATGGAACTTTGGATCAGTAAAATGACAAATACTGAATGAGTATATTGGTTGATATAAACATTGTAATCGTTCTCAATACTGTAAAGCTATAAAAGTTTTTTTTTGATTAAACTGTGATGCACTCGCCAGTATTTCTTGCTGATAAAATGTTTTTAAAACACGTTTCAGGTAACTTAATCCGTTACAATTGGACAATAAGTTAGCCAATGAGTAACATGACCACAGTAATGGAACTTTGGATCAGTAAAATGACAAATACTGAATGAGTATATAGGTAGATATAAACATTGTAATCATTCTCAATACTGTAAAGCTATAAAAGTTTTTTTTGATTAAACTGCGATGCACTCGCCAGTATTTCTTGCTGATAAAATGTTTTTAAAACACGTTTCAGGTAACTTAATGTGAAGCTAATAGAAGCCAGCTGGAGAGCACTGAAGTCTTAGAAAAGCGGCTATAAAAGTTACCTAAATAAAAAAAGAAGAATTTGTTTTCAATAATTAGGGTTTATCCCTATAAAAGTATTGTAAATGAAACTTGGCTTTTATCCCATTTATTTATGAGTTAAATGCTTGGTTGGTCCCTGTGGTTTGTAAAAATTTCATACTTGGTCCTAGTGGTTTACTAATTACACGCGTGGTCCTAAAAGTTGTCAAAAATGAACTCGGTTGATCCCCTGACCTAACCTATGTTAAATTTTTCAGTTAATTATGTGTGAAATTACTATATTACCCTTAAACAATTAAAAGAAATAAAAAAATATATAAAGACCCACTACTCATCTTCTTCAACCCCTGTCTCTCTCTCTCTCTCTCAAAAATACTCTATCAGCATCACCTCCTCCACCTTCACACTTCACAGGACCAATTAAGCATTTAACTCTGAAAATTAAAAATTGAAAATTGAAAATGAAAATATCAATTCATATTTCAATTGATTCAATCAAACATTTCTGCATATCCCCAATGATCACTCCTCCAGCAACACTTTCTCAAACCCAAACCCTTCAATCTCCACCAACAAATAAAAACTTCAAAATTCATGGAACCACAATAGCACCAATACCCTAACAACGGCGGAAATGGACCGGCAACCGTCACACCACCACTCTGAAACCGGCCTCACCGCCGGCGAACTTCCGGCACTCGATTGTAACCTCACGTCGCTCTGTGATCATATTCAATCGGAAGGTTTTAATCACGGATCGTTTTCGGATGTAATTGTTAAGGCTATGGGCGCTACGTATCATCTTCACCGATAGATTCTCTCTCTCGCAGCTCGTATTTTAGGTTACGGATTTTCAGTTTTTGAAGTTTTTGTTGTGTACAGTTGCATTAGGTTGTTGATTGTTGTTTATAATTTATATGCTTTTGTTTAGTGGTGATTAGTAAGAATTTATACAATTTGTGGTAGAGGTAGTTGCAGGCTGTGAAGTGGAGGAGGTGATGGTGTTAAGAGTTTTTTTTAGAGAGAGAGGGGTTGAAGAAGATGAGTAGTGGGCTATGTTCTTTATATGTTTTTTTTTTTTATTTTTTTAATTGTTCAAGGGTAATATAGTCATTTTACATATAGTTAACTGAGAAATTTAACCGAGGTTAGGTCAGGGGACCAACCGAGTTCATTTTTGACAACTTTTAGGACCACGCGTGTAATTAGTAAACCAGTAGGACCAAGTATGAAATTTTTGCAAACCACAGGGACCAACCAAGCATTTAACTCTTTATTTATTTTAAAAGTTTGGTGTTTTAAACTCTGATAATATTTCCTAACTACGGTCTTGATGTATAAATTTCGCTGCCAAATAAATAAACACCGATACCACTTGATCTGATCTCGCGGCACCCACTCCCGGGGTAGAGCCGTAGAGGTCAGGGGCGCGACAATAATAATCTAATTAATATTAAGTCCCTCAGGTTTAAACTATTATTATTTCACATATATTAATCCACCTACTCGTGAACATATACGATTCGTGTACCAACGTGTAACTCTTCGGATCGTACCGGGTTGGTTACGTTGACTTTAATTACGATCGTACATATACATGTCGCCAACAGTGGGTTCAAATCATTCCTGGTGTAAGTAGGGTTGTCCAAATCGCTCGTCACTCGCTTGGTTTGGTTCGGTTTGCAAACGAGCCAAACACGAGCAAAGGTACGTTCGGCTCGGCTCGAATTAACTTTTATTAATTTATTTTATATATACTTATATATGCATACACAAATTACATGTATATTAGTATTTTATCTATACCGCTCTATTAGATTTGGTCCACTGTATGCAAATATACAATTATATTTATACATACTATAGCCTAATCAAACCAGCAAAAAAATTAATACTAAATTTTAAACTAAAACTCTTAAGTCGTGTCATCAACGGAAACGTAAAGAGAGGGATTCGAACCCTCGGTACAAATAACTCGTACAACGAATTACAATCCGCTGCTTTCGTACACTCAGCCATCTCTCCCAATTAAAAAAGATAATTCCTATGTTACATTACACATCAAGTAAGGATTAAAGAAAGCATTTCTTTCACGTTCTTTATCGTTATTATAGAATTAGCTATACAATTTAGATGCTCGAGAGATCCAAATAGAAAAGGCTCATCTAATGCTCTCACCATACGTCACAATGCGACAATCTTTCTTTGTTGTATATTCATCGCCGAAAACATTCTAAATCTATTGTTGTCCAAATCACTCGCCGCTCACTCGAAAAAATTGCGCGTTTGAATATGCTTGTTCGGATTCCGCTCAGTTGTAAACGAGCAAAGCTTGAAAAAACGTCCGCTCGGCTCGTGAATAGCCCTAGGTGTAAGGTACTCTATTCTTTCCTGTTTTAAGGTTAGGTGATGTTTAAATATAAAAATGTGCTTAAACGTACATACGAGGTAGGTATTTGAGAAGATCATCACGATTGGCATTTGACGCGAAGATACAGATATCAAGATGTAATAGAGTACTTGCACAAGTGATGCATTCCCCATATTTGTAGCTACAAACAAAATCGTTTATTTGTGCCTAGGATGGGAACTACGAGGGTTCGGGCTAGGCCACCGAAAAGATCTTTTTCTTCTATTTTAAGCATTTATACATCATTAGTATTAAAGATATGAGCATAGTCTAGAGTTATTGCAATAATGATCTATTGATCTTAACTTTTCGTTTATGTCTATGACAACATCAAAAAAGTGTTTGGTTTGGGACTTTGGGGGTTTGGATATGTAATATGTTAGTTTTGTATGTTTGGTTTGAAGGATAGGGGTTGATGCCCATAAAAAGAGTATCTTCCACACCCACCTAAAGGGTTGTGGTTAGACATTTGCTTTTGAACACTTAAGCATTATACTGGCTCTTAATTGTTCAGACATCTTAGTAGTTCAACACTTAACGGTTCAAACCTTTTACTGGTTCAACACTTAACCAGTCAGAAGTTGCCAAAAAGCCCTAAGATTTAGGCCGACCGAGCCTCTTCTGGTCTTGGGCTCTAGTCGTTTTACTCGGTCTTGTTTCTACCGGATGCATAGTCGGGATGTTCACAGTCTAGTTCAACCGGTTTTTATAGGATTTTTATCTCAAACCGGTAACTATTTTTTTATGAATAAAGTAAACCAAACCTAGGTATTTTTAATGAAACCAATATAAAAAAGATTGTAACGGAATGAAGAATTTAACGTTTAAAAACATTCTGACATAGAAAAACATCTTATTACAAAAAGAAGAAAAATTGAATGTTGAGAGTGGGATTTGAACCCACGCCCTTTCGGACCAGAACCTTAATCTGGCGCCTTGGACCAACTCGGCCATCTCAACTTCTTTGCTTATCTTCTTCATTTTAAAGTTAAGTAGTTTCGTCCACAGAACTACAACTATTTTTTAGATTTTAACTAGAGTTAATTACTGTTTAAGTCCCTGTGGTTTGTCAAAAATCACTATTTCAGTCCATTAGTTTAAAAATTGCGATTCCAGTCCCTGTGGTTTCACTTGTTTTGTTACGGCACAATATCTGTCGGTTTTTTATGGTATTCACCCTAAAACCAACCCTTTTTTTTAACATGTGACATCACAATCAATCTCACAAATTACAGAAAACCTTTGTACCATGATCGAGTATTCGAGTGGATCAAGATCAAGATTCGGTACAAGAGTAGTACCCAACACTAGATATTGGAAACGGGTTGTACCTTTGCAGATTGATCATCTGCACCATAATTCCGCATCTCTTTCAACATCTCCAGTTGCTGCTATAAAACCAACCGAACTATACTAATATTTTGAATGTAAAACAAAACACAAAACAGAATAAATGAACACACAAAAACATTCTTACCTGTTGGTGTAAATTCTGTTGTGTTTGCAATCTCTCAGAATATTCATCTTGTCTATGCTCGGCTTCTTTAGAATATTCATCTTGTTGAAGCCCGGCTTCTTCACACGCCATCTCCTCCCTGTTATTTCCATCAACTCGGTTTACCAAAACATTTATGATTTCACATCAAAGCAAACCATTAAATCTTGATAATGGTCATACTCCATGTTTATTTTCCCCAAACAACAAGACCATAAGATGGATCTGCAATGATCCACCACATCTGATGTCAACATGTTTATGATACATAACAATGGGACCCCTAAATATGTTGTGTTTGCAGGTTGGCCGGTCAAACCCAACATGACCCGAAAATTATGTCAAGCACATGGACCTGAACATGTTGACATGAGAATTACCCATTTTAACCATATTTTGAAAAAAAAAATTACAAACATATATGGGTTAAACCAGTGGCGGACCTAGCCCATTAATTTAGGGGTATCCCAAAAAAAAATTATCGAGCAATCATACAATAACAAAAAAAAGAAATTTGTTTTGGGGCTTGGGCTATGTTTATCAATTGGGCGTCTTTCAATTATATTATACTTAATTTGTGCTTAATTATTATACAAGTTTGGTGTTGTAAAAGGTTTGTGCTTATAAAAATTTAGAATTTTAATACATTAAAGTATCCTATTTTTTAGGGGTATCCCCATATTTGTTTAAGGGTATCTTTTATATAAAACTGAAAAAAATTAAACTATGAAAACCGGGTTAAGCCGTAGCCCGTGATACCCCTCATTGTATTATAAGTCCGCCACTGGGTTAAACATGTTAACCCACAAACATGTCTAGTCTGTGTTTTAGGGCTATTATCCGTATCATAGCAAATAAATAACGTTTTAGCCCAACAAACAAAATCAAACAAACTATTGACCTTACAGTTACAAAACCAGCAGATTGCAATTTTACAAAACTAAACTGATGAAAAAAAAAACTTACAATTTTCACTGTTTGACCATACTGCAGCAGGCAGCAGGGTCGGTCTAGTTGTTGTCGACGGAGTGGCAAAGTGCAGACAATGAGTAGACTGTAGAGGCCGGAGTGGTAGATTTTATTTGATAGGAGAGGATATTCAAAAATGAAATTTGCTTCTAATGCAAGCACAAGTTGCTCCAATCATTGCCTGCACTCTTCAGCTCTGCCAAAGACCGCCACTTCCAAACCGATCCTGCTGCAGTACGGCCAGACCCCAATGCCTCATTCCCTACTACATTATACGTTATTCTCACCCATTTAGTTTTGTAAAACTTCAGTGTTCTAGTTTGTAATTGTAAGGCCATTTGTTTGCTTGATTGTGTTTGGTGGCTAAAACTGTGATTTATGAACAAGTCTTTGCCTGACCCATGTTCCTTCCCCCTAAAGAAAATTTGTGGATCCGGATCATATCCCAAAGACGAAAAAATGTAGGCGATTTTAACACCCTTTCAATACAACTGAACAATACTAAAGATAAACACATATCACAAGAAATACAAACTAAGCCAAAAAATAACCTACAGCAAAATTGTTCTCTTACAATCTGAAACAGGGATGAGCATTTGATACCGGATACCAGTACCAAACCGGTACCCTACCTTTTTATATAAATAACCTACAGCAAATCTTTAAAAATGCATAAAGATTGTTAAAGACATAACTTTTTATTAACTTTTGTTAAAAGAGGAACATATTCAACAAACACAATCATAAAATAACAACATTAGCAGCAACTAATCATCCTAAAGAAGCATAATAACAAGACATAATCCTAATAAACCAAATTAAAAATCTTCATCCATCTTGAACACATGAGTATCCCCATTTCCATTCAAATTCGACATAACCGAGGCCTTCTGATACTCCCCAACCCTCTTCTCAAAAAAATTCGTCTTCCCCTGCAACGAAATCAACTCCATCCAATCAAACGGATTCGACACGCCATACAATTTCTCACATCCTAACGACCCCAGCAACCTATCCGCAACAAACTCAATATACTGACTCATCAACCCACCATTCATCCCAACCAACCCACAGGGTAAGGCATCACAAACAAACTCCCTCTCAATCTCCACCGCATCCGCCACAATCCCTTTCACCCGCTCCTCACTCAACTTTGTATTCAACAACTTATACAGCAAGCAAGCGAAATCGCAATGCAAACCCTCGTCTCGCGATATCAACTCGTTCGAGAACGTTAAACCCGGCATCAACCCACGCTTCTTCAACCAGAAAATAGCACAAAAGCTACCAGAAAAGAATATTCCTTCAACACAGGCAAAGGCAATTATTCTCTCTGCAAACGATTCTGAACCGTCGATCCACTTCATCGCCCAATTCGCCTTTTTCTGTACACATGGTATTGTCTCAATAGCACGGAACAAACGGTTTTTTTCAACAGAATCTTTGATGTACGATTCCAACAGCAAACTGTACATTTCAGAGTGGATATTCTCAATCGCGATTTGAAAGCCGTAAAAGGCACGCGCCTCGGAGATCTGTACTTCTTTCATGAAGCGGCCAGCGAGGTTTTCCAATACAATGCCGTCTGATGCAGCGAAGAAGGCGAGTACGTGAGTAATGAAGTGACGTTCGTTGTCGGTTAAGGAGTCCCAGTGTTGTTGGTCTTGTGATAAGTCGACTTCTTCTGCGGTCCAGAATGAGGCTTCGGCCTTTTTGTACATTTCCCAGATTTGTGGGTATTGGATTGGGAACATGCAGAATCTGTCGGGGTTTGGGGTTAGGATTGGGTCTTCTGGGATTGAAGGCATTGTTGGAATGGAAGTGTTTGTAGATATTAAGATTAGGGTTGGTGTGGATGAAGAAGAAGATGATGGGTTTTATAGAGGGAGGGAGTGAATAAGGGAGCGGGTGATTTGAATTTGGGGTAAAGCTTGCGGGGGAATCTTTGTTCCGGTTTTTGTTTAGTTTTCTGGTTTTGTTATTTTGATGCTAAAGCTTACGGTGGAATCTTCGTTTTATTTAACGACTAACAAATCAATCCTGAGTACTCTTGAGTAACCACTGGACAAACGGGGTACTCCGAGAGTAACCTAAGTCGTTCACCACCACTTTCGAGGAAAACCCACTAACCCACCCACTCGTAGGTACGACGGTGAAATTACCGGTAAAACTCGTTTTACTCAAAGATCGAACCCAGATCTTCCTGGGTCTCCTATCATTGTCCACAGGTACCTTACTCCTCTTTTACATCAAATGAGAATCGAATTTGAGTCTTCACATAAAAACTCATGTTCTTTTACTACTTGAGCTAGAGATCATTGGCCGGGGGAATCTTTGTTATTTGATGAGAGTGATAATGTATTTAAGTGTTTCTTATTTGTTATTTTAATCATGAATTCAGTATTTGAGCAACTAGTTTTGTGAAATCGAGGTTACTTTTAAGTTTTATTTTTATAGAAAAGTATTATGTACATTGAAAAGATTACATGTGTTTGGCTTGCGTTTGAGTATGGGTATCTTGTGTTTGCTCACGCTACCGTAGTTTGAGGATATAAATATCTTGTGTTAGCTTGTGCCACGTAAGTGTAAGGTCAGTGGGGGTGGTATGTGATGGACACTCCATCACGCGTGGCCAGGTTTAGCACACCGCCGCCACCCAAGTTCATCACTCGTGAAATTAATAACGCGTTGAATTCTTCACGCGTTGTAAAAGTTCAATTGTATGTGTATGACTTATACCTTATCTATTAATACTTGTACGTTCAGATCTGATGAAGCTGATGTTTCACCGGAAAACTGGTCTGCAAGTCGAAGAAGATGCAGATGATGTTTTTTAAAAGTTTGATTCCCTTAACACATTCAGTCCCTATGGTTTATAATTATTTACAAAACTTATTTAAATCTTATTCCTTTTAATTTCAACTTTTAAAAATGGCAGGTTTGGTCCTTGTCATAAAAAAATTGTTTCTTTTATAAACTTGTAAGACTTTTTTTATAAACTTTATAAAAACAAAAAAATGGTTGTGAGTGATGGAATTCCATCACTAGTGATGACCACCGACACTAAAAAATGTTTGTGAGTGATAGAATAGTGGTTGCTGACATGACGGAACATAATTGGATGTTTGTGAATGATGGAATTCTATCACTTGTAACCATCCACACTCCCCTAAGAATATGAGTGTTTTGTGCTTAAGAATTTAAGAGGAAAAAAACTACATACTAAAAATATTTTAAACGTAATACTTTATTGTAACTTCTAAAAATCAAAAGTTTTTAAAAATATGTAAAAAATATATCTGAAAATTTAAAATTTTAGAACTTAATTTTACAATTACCTTCTACGATCGCACTGTCTATTTTATTTCCATCGATTGGTATTGATGAATATCGTATTTATTTTGAATCAAGACGGTGACGTGTGTGGAAACTTTCAAATTTGAATTTGAAAATGAGGTGCTTACAATCTTTGAGAGGGAAACTTTGGGTAAGAGAAACGTGTTCTTTTTTATTGCCTTAGGGGAGGGAAGCATTCTGCCATTTCAACTTTTTTATTTGTGATATTTCCTACGAAAAATAAACAAATTTTAGAATTATATCTTTGGCAAAACATCAAATATAAATAGTCTTGTCGTATATACAAAACGTACGAAAGACATGAAAAGGTAAAAAAAACGCGATGATATTTTCGTAATTATCTATTCGTAAAGTAATTATCAAAATAATCCTTATAAATGATTTTGTAAGGTAATTTTGATCTTGTAAAGTAATTTTGTAAAATGACCTTGTAGGGTAATTTTGTAGAGTATCATAATTACTCTACAAATGATCTTGTAAGGTAATTTTATCTTGTAGGTTAATTTTGTAGAGCATCATAATTAGTCTACAAAATGATCTTGTAGGGTAATTTTGTAGAGTTTCATAATTACTCTACATATGATCTTGTAGGGTAATTTTGATCTTGTAGTGTAATTTTGGTCTTGTGAGGTAATTACGAGTAAAATAATTACGAAAATATTAGACGTGTTTTTTTTATCTTTTCATGCCTTACGTACAAAATGTACGATAAGACAGTTTTTACAGGATGTTTACCCTATATCTTTGTATACACAAGATGAAGACGAAATGTTTTATTTGATATTTAAATGCAATATACATATGGGTTTATTCAATAAAAATATAACTGAGAGGTGTAATATAAATATGGATTTACTCAATAAAAATGTAGTTGAGAAGTATCATGTTTGTATATAGATTTACATAATGCATAAAAGATAATCACTTACGTTAACGAATGAATGAGATGAGAGACGGTTAAAAAATGTCCTATTTATCACATTAACCATGTATTATTTATCAAACACGGTTTCCATCACAAGGTTAATATTCAGGTTGTGCGGCTACACCCCCGCAAGGCGTGTAGGTAGGGCTCATAGATTGGGGGCTCGGGTATAACTAGTCTCACTGGTGTGTTGAATGAATATGGAGATCGGGTAGTTTGAACTCATCAGCTTCCACCCCCACCAATTCAGGTAGTTTGAAAATTGAAAATGTGGCATATAGGTAGTTTGGATTCATTGGCTTACACCTCTAGTACCCTTTGATCGGTTTTAAAGCAATTTAATATGTTTGCTTAAAATCAAACCTATGTTTCGTCCATGTTTAAATACCGGAGTAGACAAGTCGATTGGACCAAAAACCGGCAAGGAAAACAATTCAAAACTAATTGAATGAATCAGTTGGGTTTCATTAAGGCCTGTATATGGTTGTAACCGATCAAATGGAGCCTTGTTCATGTCCGTTCGTCTAGCATGAACTTGTTCACAAACAATTCACCAACACGTATCGAACGAGAATTTTTGTTCGTGTCCGTTCATTAAAGAAACTTGTTCACAAACATTTCATGAACACAAATTAATATATACCATTCTAGAAAATAAAAAAAAACAAGATTCTTGAACCCAAAATCACCTTGTTAAGAGTTTAATATAACACAAACGTTTCATGAACACAAATAAACATATACCATTTTAGAAAATAAAAAACAAGATTGTTGATCCCAAAATCCCCTTGTTAAGAACCTGATATTACAATCATAAACAAAATTATTCCAAAACAAAGGCACAAGTTAGATATAATAAGCAATTAAGCATAAACATAATTATCCCAAAACAAGGTTTCAAAGATTTACGTTTCAAATGACTTTTGTTCTTGTTCGTTCATTTAAGAGAATTTGGATTTTAATAGTCACACCTTTTGGTGGTTGGCCAATAACAATTTCACATTAAAAAATTCCTACAGGTAGTCCCACCTTTTAGAAAAAAAAAAATTCACTGAACCTACGTTAAGAAAACTCAACTCGAAATTCAAACTGATGTTTTAGGGCTTTTGATTAGAACGAGGATACGAGTTGATTGATATTAAAAATTACCTCAAAACGATGCTCCAAACGGTTTGATTTTTGTTAATTGGAAGTTTAAACACCCGAATTGAAGCACCGTTCCATCGTTTGGAACACTGTTTCGATGTAAGTTTACATCAATCGACTCGTATCCTCGTCCTAATCAAAAGCCCTAAAACAACTGTTTGAAATTCAGAAGAAAAAAAAATAACTCCGTTAAGTTTTTTTAACAGAGGTTCAGTTCAGTGAAAAAAAAAAATAAAGATTGGATTGCGAGTTGAGATTTTTAAAATCTATTTGCCTTCATTTAATTAGTCTAACAATATTTATTATTCTTGTTCATTCATTAAACGAACAAACATAAACAAACATCCCGTTGAACAGTTCACAAACGATTCACCAGTTCGTTTACAACTTTATATATAGATACAGCAAGTAAGAGGGTCTCATGTTAGCTTAAAGCAATTTAAATCATCAATCTAGGTTTAAACCAGTTTTGAATGCCATACCTAGAAATCAACAACATATGTGGTTCATAATGGCGGTTGGATCGTTAAATTATCAGTAGATCATACGTAATGGTTAATGCCCTCTAAAAATGTGTAACGATTAATTCCTCTTAATGTCCATTTCATTCAATACTTTTCACTTTTTTTTTCTTCTATTTAGGAATTATTCTAGAAATGTCCTTATAACGCCTAAGGGAATGATGCCAAGGGCGTTATCAAACCCTTTTACGCCCCTATAATGCCAATTACGTATGACCTTAGTTTTTGGACCGGTTTCAATGCCTCATCAAATACGTCAAAATGTAGCTGGGCCTCATATAAGAGGTAAGAAGAAAAGCTTTTTGAACAAAAACCATCTGCATATAAAATCTAATATTTTTGGATTCCATATCAACCAGGTATGGATGTTATCGAAAATGTCAATATAAGAATCAAATCCGCAACGAAAATTGTAAAATATAAAAGGACAAGCTATATCTATAACAAATCTTTCATGTGATGTGAAGTCAGTACTCAGGTCAAAACTAAATAACATTCATGACTGCCCCATACAAGAGAATTCTCTTGTTAATGCCAATCTCATCATCATCATCATGGTCATATCTACTCCGTTAAAACCATTAGACGTTGCCAGATAAGCGGAATAGCTTATCGTGGAGGTGGTGAAGGTACATTTGCTTTGGCGAATCCAACCCAAGCCACAATGGTAACCGCAAGAATAACCCATCCAAATATATCGTACTTCAGATCGCTGCTCTTTTGTGTTTTTGGACCCTACACGAACAATTAGAATTTAAAAAATCATCAATTATTTTAATTCATATTCATATTATTAATTAAATATAACAATTTATGTAGCTTCTTAGCTACAGACTACAGTTAATTGCAGTTCAGCCACTAAGACTTGATCAACACCTCAAGCTTTTTTTTTCTTTAGTTTTTGATCTTTTAGTTAAAGTTTATTTTACTCCCCTTTAAGTTTTAAAAATTGTCACTTTTGTTCATTTTCTAAAAACTTCTTGACCCCCTCTCAATACGTGTCGGTATAAATGCGAGCCCGTCAACGTTTTACGTCACGTGAGTTAGTTGGTGTTATAAATTTGTGTTTTCCTTTTATGTTTTCTTCCGGTTTTGGTTGTTGTTGGCTTGCTACCCGCCCCCAACGCTGGTAGGACGACTTTACGCTCCCCACCCTGCAACGCAGGGGGCTTAAAACTAGTTTCATACAAAAAGAGACATGCTTATACCATAGGAATATGACGGTTTGAGCTATAGCTGACAAATTTGGTTGACTTGGTTGGTTAACAGCTCAAAATATAGTTAAACCAAATCGGGTCAAGTCAGGTTGGGTGATCCAGAAGAACCTTTGTCCAAAATGTTTACTTTTCTACTAGATAATTAGTGTCAAATTTGATTACAAAAGCTACACCATTTTCAGTAATATATAAATAACTTGAATAAAATGATTTAAGAGGTTTCATGCATTAAAAGTGTAGGATATAGCATATATATGCTGCTAACACCACATAAGCTAGTGTAAAAAGAAAAAAGTTCACATTTTTAATCCTAACTTCCGGATCCCCTTCATTTACTGTTAGCAACATGCCAACTCGGGGTGTAAGTGAGCCGACCTACTCAAGCTCAAATCAAGTCAAGCATAAACTAACTCGAGCAATCTAACATAGAGTAGGGTTCATGCGAGAACCACCCTTTATCGCGAGAACCAATGTGAACACAACAAACAATGAACACCCCCCCCCCCCAAGCTACATGCTAAAAACTAAACCCTAAAGCTAAACCCCAAGACTAAATGCTAAGAAGTTTTTTTTATAGTTAAATCGAGACTTCTTATAAAAAAAAGCTTATAAATAAAATGTTACGAATTTTTATGGAAAAATTAAAAAATGTGTGTTTTTAAGTAGTTTTGGTTGTGTTCACGCTGCTTCTCGCAATAAATGGTGGTTACTAAAAACTATACCTCGCAAAAACCTAAACAACCCCCCCCCCCCCCCCAGCTAAATGCTAAAAACTAAACCCTAAAGCTAAACCCCAAAACTAAATGCTAAAAAGTTTTTTTTTTCAGTTAAATCAAGACTTTTTATAAAAAAGTTTATAAATAAAATGTTACGAATTTTTATGGAAAATTTTAAAAAATGTGTGTTTTTTAAGCTTTTTAAGTAGTTTTGGTTGTGTTCACACTGGTTCTCGCAATAAATGGTGGTTACTAAATGATCTTCACCCTAGTTACATAATACATTTATATGTATAACCATAATGTTTATCTAAATAAATTGGAGTTATTATTGTATGTACATATAGAGTAATGAAATAATAAATAGATATATACCAAACAAGCCTAGCTCTAGCCAGTAAGCTTACGCACAAACTGACCTTGAGCTTTACACAATGCCAAAAACGAGTTGCGTTCGAGGTTTACCGAGCTCAAGTTTGGCCAGGCTTATTTACACAAAGTCACAAACTTGCATGCTGCTAACAACTCACATCAGTTTCCCTTAAAAAGTACACTTAAAGACGACAACTTTGACAAATCACCTATTTAGCTAATTTTTTATTTTACAAGTTCGACAAGATGTGATTACAAAAAGTATTTATTATTTCAACAATATTCTAACAACTTCAATAAAATAACTAAGAGGTTTTCTTTTACGCATATAAGAGTACACTTGGGTGTCTTTAAACCAACTGAACCGTCACACCTTTTTAGCTAACTTTTATTATTTTACCAGTCAACAAGTTGATACAACAGAGCAGAAACGACCCAACCAAAGTAAATGCGTCTAAATTGCCAGCTCTATCTAAATCCGTAATTACAGAATTCCTATGGCATAGGAGAACCAGCCCAAGAAATATCGTATTGGCAACCAAACTTGTGTCCCGCAAAAAACAATGATGATTTTTTAATGATTCCTCGTAACAGAAGCAATAGCAACAAAGAGGATAATCTGTATGCATGTAAATGAGAGAAAAGAGTATACCTTGACACTTGAAGAAGTTGAAGGACCTCCCCCAGCCCCTGGTCCCATTGCTTGTTGACTAAAACCTTGTTTATGCAGCTCTGAGTGTAATTCAGGAGCCTGAAATCATAGTAATAAGTCATCTATTCAGCTGCTTCAGAAGCTATAACAACTGGTAGTTTATTAATCCAATCCACAATATTAAATTTTTATATATTCACGAACGTATTTATTTATATGAACATAGGAAAGCTATTTCACAGCTCAAGATATATTCACATACTAAATTTATTAAACCCAAATTTTTTAACAGATAGAGGTAGGTAAACTGAAATTTCACATACTTAAGTTATTGATTACGTGATTCCTTTTTACTTTTTAGGTGTACTGATTATAATTAGTCACAGGATTTAGGATGTTTCTAGCTTAGTCTAATATTCAATGTTTTAAATACCGGTATAAACCGGCCGGTTATACTGGTTAAACCGGAAACCAGACATAGACCCAGTACAATAAAGGCCGGTAAAACTCGAATACGGTATGTCTTATGTACCGGTGGTAAATCCGGTTCTACCGGTTCAAACTGTTGAACCGATTTTCATTATCTTAAAATTTTGATTTTTAATTTTAATAAAATACGATATCAAGGTAATATTGTACTTCCATATTTCCGGTAATTAACCTAGTGCCTTCCATTCCACTATTCCATCACTTTTGAAACTGTTACCCACTTCGTCCAATGTAATATCGTTTATAAGTACTAAAAATACTCTTAAAATGCTTAATATTTAACTAGAAAATAGTTGTTTTTTAGATAAAACCATGATCATATACATAAATTCTAATTGAGATTAGAATATTTTTTAGATGAATTTGTATTTTATGGGATTATAGGGTTGACCAGTAACCCAGTTGAACCGCCCGATACAACCCGGTTCAATCGGTTGAACCATTTCAGAGCCTAACCCGGTATGATTTAAAAACCGGTTTTTAAAACATTGCTAATATTAGAATTCTTTGTTGGTGGGCCTTTTTATTTTATATAATCCTGTAATAGCATCTCTTAATTGGTATGGTATGGCTATATTGTAAATAACGTTCCCCCGGTTCTAACATATGAACACGTATTTCGCACATGTTTTGAGCACGGTAAACCAGTGTTCGAAAATATATTCTAAGATGGAAAAAGCACGACAACTTTACACTCACAACGACACATTTCACTATCATTGTGGCATCAGTATTATAATCAATGACAACTGAAACTGAAAAGTTCCTTTGCAACATAATAGGCAATTATTTAAAAAGTAGATCAGCAGAACGATTCATATATGATCATTAAACAGACGTTGTCATTAAAATAAGGATAGCTACTATAAAATGGTCGATAACTAATGACAAAAACATAATTTCAGTAACTTACAACTACAATTATTATCGAGGGAGAACCGAAGGTCAACAGTATTTTCACGGAAGATGAAGGTCAACGATAATTACAAAAGTAGGATAGGTAAGCAAATATTAATTGCATTTAGCCATTTATAGTTCTATTGTGTTGGATGACCACGTTACTAAATGACATTTGTATGCAAGTTCTTTCTCTTTTTACTAAGAATATAAAAAATCTAGCAACGTGTGTTCATAGTTGCAAACTACTACACGGTAAAGTTCCTTATATAAGTGACAACCATAATCACAGAATCACGGTTCACAACAAGATGGACCGTAACAGATGAGAAAAAATGTCAACAATTTTCTGCCAGGAGATGTAACATTCAGTGGCGAAGCTTGAGATTTCTGACCGGGGGGTCGGAAGTCACTGGACCTAAAATTATACCTTAAAAATTATAAAACCGGGGGGTCGAAAACGTATATATCCAAAAAATTCTATACGAAACGTACATACATAACACTACTGAGTGAAAAGTTCGGGGGGTCGGGCGCCCCTCCCGGCCCCTTCAAAGCTACGCCCATGGTAACATTTGTAATGATGACTTACGGCTTAGAATAAAAACGACAATTAATGTAATGAATGGACAAATATGAACGGAAATACAAAATTATACCTTTGTAGCCACTTCAAATGATTTGCGGTAAAGTTCGTTCTCTGGATCCTGAAATAGACATACAAATCATAACTACATTATACCCCTAAAACCAACCAAGTAATATACTATAAGTACAACTAATGTTTATACTTCATATAAAAGATAGATCAGTGCCGGTTTTGGGCCTGTGCGGTAGGTGCAACCGCACAGGGCCCAAACAATCTAGAGGCCCAAAATGTTTAAAAAATATATGTATATATATAAAGTTATTGTAGAAGACAAAGTACAAATTCACTCCGGCTCAATGGATGCTTTGTTTTCTAAAAGCACACTGGTTCCCAGATCGAATCCAGCCCTTATCCTTTTTTTTTCCTAATTTTTGTTGGTTCTCATGGACTGTGTTTCAATGGGCCTCAAAGGGCTGATTTAAGCCTCATAAAGCTTAATTTTTAGTTTAAGTTTTCACTTTTACATTTAAATATGGCCTACATAAGTTTGTAAATATATTTTTTTTTCTTTCATTTAACCATTTACAAAATAAACTTTACATGTTTTATTGTTTAACTTTATAGCTTTTTTTCATTTACATAACAAATTTTATATGTTTTTTTGTTTAACTTCATAGCTTTTTTATTTCTTATTTAACAATGAACAATATAAATTTAGAAGAACTCAATATCTAGTTCTATATATTTTATTTGTATGAAAAAGGTTTGTTGCCAAATTAATTTGGATATGTTTACACATATTACATTTCTTTTTGCGGAAAGGATTCAAACGTAGGGGTGCAAATGAGCCGAGCCGAGCCCGAGCTCGACCAGGTTGAGCTTGAGCCTGATTTACTTATGAGAGCTCGCGCTTGGCTCGTTGGTAATATCTCAAGCTCGAGCTCGGCTTGTTTATTATATATGATTTAATATGATAAATAAAAATAATATAATTAATAGACTCTTGAAGGCTCGCGAGCTCGATAAGTGAAGCTCAGACTCGTGCTCGTTTACTAAACAATGTTATTTTTAGGATTGTGTTCAGCTCGTAAACAACTTTAAGTAAGCTCGGCTCGGCCATTTATGAGACAATGTTAAATAAGGAGCAAGTGTTATTAGTGAATTGAGGGGTGCTGCAGGGAAAAAAAATTGCGAATAGGGCCCAATTTTTTTATCTTGCACAGGGCCAAATTTTTTTTGTGATTTTCGGAGACGGCCCTGAGATAGATCATATATGTAATCAAGATATTCGATATCCAAGAAAATTTTCAAACAAGATTACACCGAATACCTCGTTAACAGCTTGCTCAAAGAAATCATAAGCTGAATCAAAATAACCCTTTGCTTCATCTTTATCCGGAGTCAAAAAAGCATAAGAAGTTTGGGCATTCCCCATACACCACAAAGCATCATGTTTCTTCGGATCAATCGCCAATGCTTCATCCAACTTCGATATCGCATCTACATAATAACATCAAACAAACCATCAATGAGGATAATTACAGAGAAAGTTATAAAGTAAACCTAATCAAATCAAATCTCCTACAATAAACCTTGGCTAATAAATTACATGTACGGATGAGCTCGGTACCAGTACCAGAAGTACCGATCCCAAAAATCACCAAAATTAGGTACCGGTACCAAAAATGCTCCGTAAGATACCGATATTTGAAGGTAAAATACCGGTACCGAACCAAAAGTATCGATCCCGAAAACACCAAAACGTGAGTATCGAATCAGTAACGAAAATGATACAGCACGGGAAATTCGGTACGATATGTTACTGGTACCTGGTCCCAGATGCTCATCCCTAGTTACATCTAATATATCTTCCAAACACTTCCAACTTACTCCAACAAAGAATACATAAAACCTAACTTAAAAACACAAATCAGCAGCACATTCATTTTTGCAAATTAGGTTACCTTTGATCATCAACTTTGATTCCTGAACACTCTGGAACGTGGACAGTTCAAGCAACGCACCTCCCCATCTAGTTAAGTTCTGTCAGAATAAACAAATCGAACTCAGAAACACTTAATGAAAACGTTATGCATAAACATACTTATTGTATAAGCAAACCCTAACCTCGGAATCCAGAGGGTTTTTCTCGTAGGTGACTTCAGCACTCCGGCGAGCATGTTCGAAAAACATAAGCCGATCGAAGTCGTTTTGCATCTCCATGGCTGAATTTCTCCGGTTTGTTTACACCTCGTCGTCGGCGATTTTTTGGTGGATGAACACTAACAGCAGAGTTGTACGGCGATGGGTAAGACCTACCTAAATGACGGTTTTCTAATGGATAACTATGGATGCTTGAGGTGTGATACACGCGCTAGGTTTGTTTGTAGGTAGGGAGCACGCTATGGAGGTGCGAGTGGTATTGTTTTCGCCTTCTATGCAAGTAGTATAATATAATTAAGTGACACGTTGCAACCGTATAAGATTGACAATTGGAGAAAACCATGGGTCTCAATTTTAAGCACACTAGACTCGCAATTTTGGGCTAGTGGTTTTAAATATGTGCTTTTTTTTTTTTTTTTACCTATTTGTACACTCATTTGTCTATTGGCACACCAAAAAGGTGTTTTTTGTCTTATATGCACACCTTGCAGTGTCGAGCTGTGGTCAAAGCGCGGTGTTTTGTTCCGGTTAACCAGACAAAGACTGACGGGTGTTTGACGGGTCTGTTGACCGGATCAAAACGCCGAGCTTTGGCCGCGTTTTGGTCCTGTCAACCAGACAAAAGACTGACACCCGGTCTGGTTGACAGGACCAAAACGCGACCAAAGCTCGGCGTTTTGGTCCGGTCAACAGACCCGTCAGTCTTTGTCTGGTTGATCGGACCAAAACGCCGCGCTTTGGCAATAGCTCGACAATGTAGGGTATGCACATAGAACAAAAAACATCTTTTTGGGTTGACTATCTACACACTTAGTGTGTAGATAGTTTAAGCCTTTTTTTTAACGGCGAATAGAATCGATCCCGAGCATTTTGGGGCATCTACTGGATCAAACGGAGTACTCCGAGAGTAACCCAAGTCCACCATCAATTCCGGGGAAAACTCGGTAACCCACCCTGTCTGTAGGCACGACAGTGAAATTACCGGTAAAACCAGGGGCGGACCTACGTTACGAGGAACGGGGTCCCCGGACCCCAATCTTTTTTTAAAAAGTAGTAGAAACGGTATATAAAATTGTCTATGGACCCCATAAAATAATTTAGTTGGACCCCATAACAATGAAAGTGAGCCTAGTGCAGTGGTAAAACCCTTTGTTTACACACAAAAGGTCATGGGTTCGATACATGTTTCTTTGTTTTTTGTGTTTTTTTTATGGACCCCGTTGTCCAAAAATCCTGGGTCCGCCACTGGGTAAAACCCGTTTGGCTCAAGGATCGAACACAGGTTTCTTTGGGTCTCCTATCATTGCCCACCAATGCCTCACTCTGCACCAGGTGGGAGTTGAACTTGCATCTCTCAAGAGAAATGCAAGTCTTCCACCACTTGATCTAGAGATCATTGGCTTTAAATATGTGCTAATACGGTTTTTTTTTAACGGTAAATTTGGATTACTGACGGACCACTAATGTATCATCGTGTCACCAGCAGAACTGCCCGATCATATCCATCTCCACTAGGCAATGCCTATATACCAATTCAGGAGAAAACCCAATAAATATGGGAAAAACCCCTCTTGTGGGAATCGAAGCCAGGACCTATTGGTTCCAAAGTCTTATCCCACCCCCAAAATACCACTTGATACTTTAAATAAGTGAGGGGCAAATTTAGTTAACAAACTAGGGCAGGACGTGCATATCAGGTTTTATTAATACTATGAATGGGGGAGTTAACAAAAAATGGTCGAGTCGGGATAGGTAACGGGTGAAGACGATTGCTCCTCTCATCTTCTTAGGTTGATCTTGGTGTCAACTTTCAAGGCTTAACACTGGTTATTATCGATTAAGCTTCTCGTCTTTTTTGCATGCTCTTATTTAACATTGATTTGATATTGTTCTTTTTATCTTCTCGGTTGCTTTTGGTTTCTATCAGGCGTGTTCCTTTTATTTTATAGGGATGTGAAGTCGATTACGTGTTGAATCTTGGATTAAATGTGTTCTCTGGAGTGGGTTTAATAGTCGATTACATGTCTATTAGCTAACTGGTGTTGTCACGCGAGGGAGGGGAAGGGGGGGTTAAACCATGTCAAGGAGCACCAGGAAATATCGTAAAAACAAAATAAATTAAAAAGGAAAAAATAATACCAGACGAAAAGCGGACGTAAAATCATTGAACCGCACACGTCTGATGCGGCATGTTAATGTGAAGAAATTGTACTGAAACGTAAAACATAAAAACAAATAACTAAGTGGATCTAGGACCTGCGTGTTGTGATGAACCTGTCAAACAGGGGAAAATAGATGCCTTGCGAATGGCCTGTCAAACGGGGGAAAATAGATGATGAAACGTTGAACCCCAGACGCACGTTACGGCGTGTTAACTCGCAAAATTTAGAACGAAATGAAAAACTTGTGAAGGATGAAAAGTTGGGGACCAAAGTTGAAAATAAAAATGTGTTGGGGTTAAATTTCAAAAGATGAAAAGCTTTGGGTTAAAAGTAAAAAAATCATAGGGGTTAAAACGCAAAAGATGAAAACCTTTGGGTTATAAGTGACCCCATACATAGGGTACAATACCATAAAGCACCAGTGTGTTGATAATCAGTAGTATGGAAAAATTTTTGGTGATGGACAACTGAAAGCTTAGATGCCAATGAGGTAGTGATGGAGTGGTTGGGGGAAAAACTTGGTGTTCCTTGTGACTCAGGTTCGACTCCCACTCTCCCCGTTATTTTCTGCGGCATCCAAGTGAAGGGCGGATACAGGTGGCGACGATTCGTCTTGGATGGGAGACGAGGTTTTACTTATTATTCCAATGTCGTGCCTTCGGGCGGGTGGAGGTCGGGTTTCCGCGCATCTGGGAGAGCCAAGGGGCTGGCGGCGGTCGAGTAGTCGACCTTGACCACAGCGCCCGGTGTCACGGTGATTGGCACATCGTTCATTGCCATTAAAAAAACCTGAAAGCTTAGATGAATTACTTGATTTATTTAATTATGATGATCTGAAATGAATATATACTCTGATATTTAGCTAAAATTGATGATTTGGTTCATGTTGTGTTAATTTTGAGTTTATAAAAATGTTGTGATGACATTTTGATTCAGTTTTGAGTTTTGACAATATATTATGAAAGTCTATTTTTTTTTTTATTTAGACAATGCTTTTAATTATGTATTAAAAAACACCACTCCAACCATCTTTGGGTAGTAATAAGAGGCGAGTGGGTTGAATACCTAAGGATTAGGAATCAATGTGCTATTCATATGCCCATTTGTCCCTTAAGGCAGAGCCGGCTCGTAAGGCTTATCAATGTAGGCTAAGGTCTAGGGCCACCAAAAAACAAGGGTCTCCAATTTTATTTCCTTTCATATATTAGACTTGTTTTTTGCTATTTAAACAACGTTTCTAGGCCCAAGATTTAAGATTTACACTAGGAGTCTACATTGTTCATGCACACAACACATCAACCCTAGTTACTTGCGGCGTCTTTTGATTTTTGAGTAACCGATGTGAAACTGATTGCGGATTGAGCGAAATCAGGGCCAAGATTAGGAAAAATCATCGCTATGGTTATTCAATGTCTCAAATCTCAACCTCAATTCTTTTATACCAATTTAATAGGGCCCTGATTTTGTAGTTCGCTTAGGGCCTCCAAAAACGTTGGAACGGCTCTGCCTTAAGGCACACAGAATGTAGCAATTATATGGAGGCGACAACATGCGGCGAGTGGGGCAAGTCTACTCCTTGGCTCACGGTGAGTTTCAGCAAGATGGTGATCGGTAACCAAGATACGACAAGGGGTGTCGTTGGTTTGCCAAAGATGCCACAGGTCCACAAGAGGGGTGTGTGTGTGAAAGAGAGAGAGGGGGGAGAGGGTGGGCCCTTTTCTATATTAACCAGTCATATTTTAGTTAGTTTTTTAAATTTAATTTATAAATTGGTTGTGGCATGAGAAACATGAGACGCTAGATGTGACTTGGTAAGTTGTGACAACTAAGAGGCAAGTATTGATGAAAACTGATGTGCCACCGACGTGGCGAGGAAGGGTGTCGTGATAAGTGTTGCATGGGAGACACACATTTCCTCCGCCCTTATAGATGGACAATCCTTGCTTATAGTTTTTATTATACGCCATTATCAAACAACACCATGAGTCGTACACCCTTGTGTCGCCTTTTTAGTATGCATCGTTTCTTACAAGTTACTTTTTTTTTTTTGAAAGGAAAATTTCATAAAACCGGCCGGCCTGAAAAAAAGCACAGGACCGCACCAACACCAAACTACAACATATACAAAGGATAAGAACACCAATCCCTCCAAACAATCGAACTATATTTAGATCTACAAGTTACTTAATAACTAGTAGGGGAAGGTTCATTTGAGAAGAAATTTAATGTGAGAAGAAACATAAGAAAGGGCATATTAGTAAAATGATATTTCATTTATTACTCATATCATTAATTTTTCTCTCTTTAATTAATTAGTCAACTAATCATTAATTATCCTACATATAGTCTACAATACCTACACATATCAAAATTTTTCTACATATACCCTACATATTATAGAATTTTATCCTACACGGTCGAAATTTATCTTACACACCTCAAAATATAACCTACACAACTCGTAATTTATCCTACACAACTAGTAATTTATTCTACACTTTAAATTAAGTTATTTTTTTTTAATTTGGAAAAAAGTATATATTTTGAAAAGGAGTTAAAAATTTAATTTAGCTAGTTATTAAAGGGAAAGAATACAAATTAATGATCTATGTAAGTTTACCAATATACTATTATACTAATACTAAATACAAATATTAAATGAAGTAAAATGAAGCATTCTTATTGGTTGAAACTTCTTCTTTTTTCTTCTTAAAAAAAATTCTTCTTATTTGAACCCTCCACATAACTAATAAATGGACATACTTAATGTCACTAGTGAATTTGGTGTGTAACGTTTCTTGTAATATCCATTCGATTTCACATGACACCGTTAACTAGTTTTTCTGACTAATGACATTAAATATGCCATTGTGATGAAACAATGGTTAACCGGGCAGGGTTAACACACTGGTCTCGTCAAGAAGGGTTAATCCCTTCCTCTCGAGGATCGCTGGCTGGATCACCGGTGGGTTGATCTCCTGCACAAGGAAACAAACCGTGACTCGTAACAAGGAGGATGGGGTGGGGGGTGCTCCTTGTTACCACTCTCCGGCGTGAGAATCAGTAGTTTGCTTGGGAAGCAAAGTAAGATAGTAGTAGTAGTGAGAGAGTTGTGAAGAGATACCTCAAACCTGGTTTGGGGTTGGTATTTATAGCCGAGGAGTGAAGGAGGAGGTGGAAGGATAGACTGACGGCATGCTGCACCTTTGCAGGTGTGTCAGACATGTCGGCCGGGGAGACGACGCCACGTCAGTCTGTCGCTTACGTAGACCTGACAGGTGACTGCCATTGGTTCCACTTGCACTGTGGTGTCAGTCCCACTTGTTGAGCGTATAGGATGCGGTGCTAGCCGCATCGCTGCCTGCGGTAACATCTGATGTTATCGCGTCTCTTGCTTGTGATCAAGAAATACGCGAGATGCGGTGTTGGCCGCATCATCGCCTGTGGTGACTGTTGCTGTTATCCAGCTTCCTTGTATTGATAGAAGTGTTCACTGGACGCGGTGCGAGGCCGCATCGCTGTGAATACTTCCGTTTTCATACATCAGATGTGATGCTATGTCGCATCACTCTACCGTTCTCATGTTCCATGTAAGTCCTCCTTCATCACTAGATAGATTGGATTCAACCCTTGTGTCGACGCGTTCTCGCATGGGCACAAGTAGGTTGTTAGCTGGTGGGGGTTTTGATAAGGGTAATGGTCACTCGCGGTCGATGCTGACGCGAGATCTGGGACCATACACCTTCAAGTCCCCCCAGTCTAGTGTTGCTGCCACATACAAGTTGTACGTGGGAGGAGTACTGGACTATGGTGTTTAGAAGGTAGTTTGGAGTCTGGAGAAGATCCTAGACCATGTGGATGGTCTTTTCTGTTTGTAAATCAAGCTGGAGGTCTGGAAGGGTCATTTGACGCCTCTTCCGTACCGGTGAAAATGTTTCGTCTGATGCGAAATTCTCAGCCTTTGGCTGGTTGCCACCTGTTGGTGTGCCTAACCAACTGTAGGAATTAGTTGGAGGAAGTGTACAAACTTCGAACCAATCTTTGAGATGGTGGTTGAAGGTGTGCACAAACTTCGAACCAACCTTTGAAGTGGTGAATGAAGAAGAGAGCATGCTGTTCCCATGATTGGATATCTAATGATGATTCCTTTCGTGGGGTGTTCATGTTCTTCCCATTAGCTCTCAAGTAACCGCACGTCCTTTGCGGTTACCTCGTTGCTTGACATTGTTGGCCACGGTTGTGGGAACAACGTTGGGCACTTGCGTCATTGTTGGCCATGTTTGGTCGAACAATGTGATTCTGGATAACGGTCAAATAAACATGATCATAGGCATGGTAATGCCTATCATTGTTTATTCTATCCAACGTACAAGTAGGGTAACAAAGTCATAAGCAGACTTGTTACCGCTTGTTCGATCGCTTGTTGTTCGACAAGGGCTCGTATGATCATTGGGGATCTTGTCCGCATCTCTTCCTTAGGCACCTTCCTTCACGCTCCAATACCGAGGAGTTTTTCCTTGAAGTAGTTTCGTTCCTCGATGTGGAGTTAGTTGTGGCTCTTCCGTAACCACCATTTGCGGAAGCTATGGTTATGTCCGCAGCGACTCATGAGTGTCTGCGGTTTTGCATTCCCATATTCGCTAGAAACGGGTGTGTTGTTCGGATGTGGCTCTTGAAGGTTCAGGAGTCAGGGTTGCTGATGTGCGCGCGTGTACATTCCCTTCCTTCTTCTTGTTAAAGAAGGGGTTCATGCACCCTCTGTGGTTGTGAACCGGACAGGAGGGATTTGAAGCTTGAAGAGAATGAAGGCAATGCGGTTTACCTGTATCTGAGATGCGGTTCAGTCCAAAGAACAACGCTGGTTCTGAGTGTCTGACACACCTGAACGGGCTCGTGTGTGTCATTTCCGCATATTCCACGTGTGCTCGTGGGTAGTGCGGAAAGGTCTTATACCCCCTTATAGTGTGGAGATATATATTTTTGCCTATTTTTAGGGGTATGTAAAAAAACGACATGCGGTATGGGTTATGGTGTGGTATACCAGAGAAACCGCATGTCGCTTGTAATTGGATAAGGTAGTCGCTTTTTGTTGCATACGTGGCTGATCTCACGTGTGAGTTGGTGGAAGTTGGTGAGATCTTTCTGGCATGTGCTGAAATGAAAGGACGTTTGCACTACCCGAGGCATTAAATGCACTGTAGCAAAGAGTGTAAACGTCTCTTATGTCAGGCGCGTGGGCGGCCACGCGCGCGTGATAACCGTCAGCGAAAACGGCGCTTGACACGTTGTGTCGCGCAATTCGTTCTTTTTGAACGTGATGATTCGTTTTCTCCCTCCGCATTAATTGCGATGGGTATATAAGGGGAAACCGTTCGTGGTTTCCCCTCACTTGTTCGAAATTTCAAAAATTTGCCGGTGAGAGAACATTTCTTTATCTTCTCCGACGATACTTCTTGAACTTCCGGTGAGGTTGAGTTTAGTGTTTCTACTCACGTTCTTTCGTTTCTTCGACATTTCTGATGGCTGAACCATCAAGTCCACATAATGTGGAAGGTGACAACCCGGAGTCTTCATCGCCGGTGGTGGCGGAGGAAGAAGAGGGGGGAGCCGCCGGTGGTGGTTTACCGGTGTTAAAGTGGACCAAGAAGTCCTTTGATCGTCTGATTCTTGATGTCCAAATGCCCCCTGAATATGGGGCCTTTTACCCATCGGAGGGTGACACCGGTGCCGATGCTCCGGCCGGTTATGTGACCATGTGGGCAGACTTTTTTGGTGACTGTAATCTCCGGTTACCTTTGATTGTTTTTATTGTTGAGGTTTTGGAGTGGTACAAGGTCCACATTTCTCAACTGAGTCCGTTTAGTATGATCCGGATTCGAAATTTTGAATCAACCTTTCGTGCTCTTAGCATAGAGCCTACCGTTGGAGATTTCCGACAGTTTTATCAAATGACGGTGTCCTTGGGGTTCTTTTCTTTCCGTCAACGAGAGGGTAGTCCCAAACTGATGACTCCTCCCAAGGGGATGACGAAGTGGAAAATGAAGTTCTTTTACATCAAGGCTGCTGCGATTGTTGCAAATATGACGTTTCGGAATGTGACCGAGACGATCATATCAGAGACCATTGCAGTCCCTAGCATGAAGTCGGTGGAGTGGTTTCCGCAGTTGCAGACCATTGAGTGGGTGAAGCTGAGCAACACACAGTTGTGGGTGTTGCGCATGATGCTGACAAGGAGGAACAAGAAGTCAAAGCCCGTGGTGCGGGAGAAAAGTGGTGGTACGTACTTTTCATTTGTTTAACTTTCTTATCCCCGTATGCGTTACTGACTTCTGCGTTTGCTATCAGAGGATGCTCCCTTATGGAGGATGTTTGCCCCGGATTTCCAGGGTCAGGTTGAAACAGTTGTTTGTGCGGATGGCGAGGAGGAGTTTAATGTTATCATTCGAGATAACTTCCGGGTGCCTACTGAGGCCGCATTGGCAGTTGAGTTGTCGCGGGGCAAGGTATATTTAGGAATCCTTTTTTCTTGTGATAACAATAATGGTTGCACTGACTCACCTCTTGGATGGTTTTTATGCAGGTGATCTTGGGGCCTTAGGGGACCCTGACGCGAAGGGTGTGCCTAAGAGGCAAACGGTGAAAGGCGTGCGCTTTCGCCAGAAGAAAATACCGGAGGTCACTGTTGTGCCTCATCTGGTGCCGCAGGCGGCAGGTATCTCTCACTATTCTTTCCGTAGATACTTGGATTATGTGATAGTATCTGATACCCTTGAGGGTTTGGGTACAGCTGCGGGCTCGCAGTCTGGTGCTGGGAAGAGGCAAGTAGAAGAGACGGCCGCTGGTGCCGGTGGGCCGAAACGTCGGAGGTTGCAGTCTAAGAGGACTGGTCCAACACCAAAGAAACCTGCGGGTACTGTTGGTAAGTGTTGTATAGCTTGTCTCAAGTGTTATGTACAACTTGTGTTTTGATAGCTATTTGACTTTGTTTTGCAGAGCTTCAAGATAAAGATTTTTCTATCTTTGATGCTCCAGCGTCACCCCCGCATGCCACGGGTGCGGGTGTAACTGAGGAACCTTCGACACCTCCTGTCGAGGTGGTGCCTGAGTCAACCGTGCGAACGGAGGGTACCGCGGAGAAGGTTGCAACCCAGATTTTCGATACCGTTGATTCCTCCAACAATCTAATCTTTCCCAAAGAAGGTGATAATTTGGATCTACGGTTTTCGGATTCTGTGAGACAAAAGTCTGATGCGGAGGCGCAGAAGACTGATGATGAGCCGCAGAAGTCTTCTGCTGGTGTGAAGGTTACCGGTTCGGGTACCGGTGGTGCGGGTTATGATGGGCCTCCGATTCAACCTGGGGAGTCTGAATTGGAGTATTATTACCGCACGTATACCCAGGGTCGAAGTACTGTGTATCACCGACCCCCCTGGACTGTTATGCAGGGGGATGATATTTCCAATGACCCTTCTGCGTGTAAGGAGATTCTGGGTGGTCTGGGCACCCCCTTTGAAGTTGAACGTGCCCGTGCCGCCCCCCGTGAGCTGCGCATCAATCAACTTTCCACCATGCTAGTAGGAAGTTCCATAGTGGCGAACGCCATTTTGGAAGACTACAAGGTGTTAGGCCGCAGAGAGGAGGAAGTTGCTCGCATGCGGGCCGAAGCGGAAGAGTTGGTCAAGGCTGCTCGTGCGGGTGCGGAGCAGCTTGAGAAGGATAGAGCTGCGTTTGAGAAGCAGAAATAGACCTCGGAGTAGGCTGCCACTGCTCAGCTGAAACAGGTTCGTACTCTTGCCAAACTCCTTTCTGATGAACGCAAGAGTTGGAACGAAAAGTTGTCCAATGAGCGCAAGAAGTGGAATGAATCTTGGGCTAAGCAGAATGACAATCTGTTTCGTGCTCGGCAGGAGTTGACGAACGCCAAGGCAGCGAACGTTGCCTTGGGCAAAGAGAAAGCTGCAGCTGAGGCGATTGCGGTTAAAGCGCAGCAGGCAGAGGCCGGGGCCATAAAGGCGTTTGAAGAGGCCAAGGAAGCCGGGGCGCGTGCTGCGAAGGCCCTGGAGGAGGCCGAAGAGAGGGAGAGCCTTTCTTCCAAGGCTCTTGAAGAGGCGAATGCTGAGCGCGTTCGTTTGGATAAAGTTGTTGCCAGCCTTCAGGTATGACTTGTTACCTTTGTTTTATATTTCCCTGCTTTTTGAGAATGTTTACTGAGTAAACTGTTTTCTGCTCTTTGACAGGCTGAGGTTCAGACCCGGGAGGTCGCGGTTACTGACCTCACAGCCCGCATGACTGCAGCGGAAGAGCGGGCCAATGTTGCCGTTGAGGCCAGAGATGCTCTGACCTCTTCGTTTAACCAACTGGAGGCTGACCGTGAGTGGATGCGGAGTCACGGTATCACGCGTGTAAGTATCCCTTGCCTTTATATTTGCTTGGATTAGTATCCGAGACTTATCATCCTTTTACTGCAGATTGTTCAGGCTATCATGGATGCACCTGAGACCGCAGCTGGTTTGGACTTGGTCAAGGAACGTGCCCGCGATGCCGGTTTTAAAGCTGTTTACAGCCGCTGTATCAGTCATATGAACGTCATGTCTGAAGGCGGTTTTACTGCAGAGCGATCTGGGTTCCGTGACGTGGACACCGAAGGTCGCCTGAACGCGGCTATAGCCTCCTTTTATGATACGTCCCTCGCTTGTGTGGAGGAGTTGGACGACTGTTTAGAGGCTGCGGATTATGTAGATCGGCTGCGGATGCTCTATGCCGATGCGGAAGAGGAAGATCCCGCTGGTGGTGCTGGAACCAGTGGTACAAAATAGGGTTTAGGTTGGCTAGTGTGCCCTCTTTTTGTCTTCCTCTTGTATATGATAGGAACTTTATGTAAATCCATTAAGCATCGCGTGGGTGCTTGAACTTTTTGAATATAAAGTTTTTTGTTCAATTTGTACAAGTGTTTTTAATTCTTGCATGTTTGAACGTATGTATGCAAATCTCTACCCATTGTGAGTGGGGTCGAGTGTACTCCATACTGTTGCGGTATGAGTACGCGTCAATTCCGTTATTTACCCCGTTAGGGTTTTAGAATTGTGTAAGCTTTGTAAAAACTTATATAACCGGAACTCTACCCATTTGTGAATGGGGTCAAGTATACTCCATACCTTTGTCGTATGAGTACGCGTCAATTCCATTGCTTGCCTTTTTGGGCTCAGGAATTGTGTTAGTGTTAACAAAAACTTGTTTATCCGGCCGGATAAATATGCAAGTCTTTTTGCCTTTTGCTGGCCTATTACAATATTTGTGTGTGGTTACCACTTTGTATGGGTATCGCGAATGAAGATTTTGCCAATCTGTTTTTGGGATACCGCAAAGTGGACACGCATTTGTAATAGTAGTAACAAACAATAATGTATAAAATTGCTTATTTATTTATTTGCCAATGGCCTGCGGCCCGATATGTTACATAGAAAATGTAGGAACATGGCTTACATATAATAGCGTCGAAGCTGTTGTGCGTTCCATGTTCGTGCGATAGGTTCGCCTTCTAACGTTTGTAATTTATATGCGCCTTTCCCTAAGACCTCTTTGATGAGGTAGGGTCCTTCCCACTTGGGGGCAAGTTTGCCTGGGCGCTCAGCATTAGATGCTTCGTTGTCGCGTAGGACGTAGTCTCCTGGATTGAAAGTACAAACGCGGACGCGCGTGTTGTAGTACTTTTCCAGTTTGGATTTGTATTTGGCCTCGTTGATGGCAGCGTTTTCACGCCTTTCTTCCAAAAGGTCCAAATCAATCCTGCGTTCCGTGTTGTTGTCTAGTTTTTCAATAGCCAACATTCTAGGAGAGGGGAGACCTACTTCCGCGGGGATCACCGCTTCTGAACCATAGACTAGGCTGAAGGGTGTTTCTCCGTTGCTCGTTTTTGGGCTTGTACGGTGAGCCCATAAGATACTTGGGAGTTCATCGACCCAGCCACGCCTGGCCGTTCCCAACCGTGCCTTGATGCCTTTGACTATACTTTTATTGATACTCTCGACTTGGCCATTCCCTTGCGGGTGTGCTACTGATGAGAATATGTGCTCAATAGGTAGTTCTTCTAGCCATTTTTGGAATTCGTCGGCAGCGAAGTTGGTGCCGTTATCGGTGACAATGCACATTGGTAAACCGAAACGGCAGATGATGTGTTCCCAAATGAATTTTCTTGTTATCATAGCAGTGGTTGAGGCGAGCGGTTTTGCTTCTACCCATTTTGTGAAGTAATCAACCGCTACTATGATAAATTTGACCGCACCCGGAGCGTCAGGGAAAGGTCCCACAAAGTCAATTGCCCATTTCTGAAAAGGCCATGCGGTTGTGACGGGGACTAAGTTGTTCTTTGGCCGCAAAGTTTTTGGAGCATGACGTTGACAGTCGATGCATTTGCGCAACTCTTTGACGGCGTCCAGGTGCATGCCGGGCCAGTAATACCCGACATTCATGATTTTGGCCACTACCATGCGTGGTCCGGCATGTATGCCACATATGCCCTCGTGTATCTCTCGGATGAGGTATGTGGCATCCTGCGGGTTGACGCATCGCAGGAGTGGCCCTAGGTATGATTTTCGGTATAAGTGATGTGCGTGAAGTGTGTTATATTTTTAGATATATATTTAAGCCCTTTTTACACTTTTAGCCAAGTTTTAAATTTATAAAACACGATATTTACTAACACTAAACACACATATGGGCAAGTGCACCCATCGTGGACGTAGTATAGTGTTGGTAAGATACCGAGGTCGTCCAAGGACACAAGAGCTTTTAATACCGGTTTATCCTCAACGTCTAATCAAATCAAAAGGTTAGAAAAAATGATTTAAACTAAGAAAAATAAAAACTAACTAAATGCTGAAAAATAAAATAAAATAAAGATAGATAGACAAGATGAATCACTTGGATCCGACACGTGTATTAGTATAACCTTTGATTATTTTCGCACTTTTGCACTTGTTTAAGAGATTATCTTAGTTATTGTAGTAGGCCCCTCTTTTGAAGGCGACGTTACCCTCAACCCAGTAGTTTGAGTCAGCAAGGATACAATCCTAAAGGGTCGGATTATTGAAAGATAATGAATTAAGTTATTAATGCAAATTATGGTAGGCCCCGCTTTTGGCGGTGACGTTACCCTCGGCTAAGTAGTCTGAGTCAGCAGGGATACAGTCCTAAATAGCCGGGTTATAGTATTAATAGTAGTTAACTTATGAGGGGGTCAAAGAGTTTGGATCCCCGCCATCCAATACCTATGGGCATTGAAGGAGATCCTACTAAATTTGACCCAGGTCCCAAGCAGGACCTCTAAACGCTGAACAAGGGCAAGACCTTTACCAAACCGTTCCCTTAACCCCCGACCAGGTAGCCAACATACCTCCATATAGACCGTGGAGATATGAATGGTGAAAATCTTTTATTTTATATAGACAGTAAAATAATGCCAAGACACCACGGACAAACGATAAGGAAAGATCACCTTCAACATAAGTAACTAGTTATTAAAGTCATTAATACAAAACCAAATAAAAAGTGCAAAAGATTAAAAATAAAAAGTATTATACTAAACACTTGTCTTCACCAAGTGATGTAAGAGACTTAGGCAAACATGGCCTTGATTGTCAAGAACTCTTACGATCAATCTTGGATCCCGAGACGACTCACACACTCTACGATGGACAATGGATGATGGTGGTGGATGATGGTGATATGGTGGTGGTGGGTGGTGGATGAGGTGTGAGAGAGGTGGTGTGCCAAGGGATGAGGGAGAATGAAACCAAGCTCCTCTATTTATAGGCTGGACAGAACGCTGGACACGGCCCCGTGTCCGCTGGACACGGCCCCGTGCCCGTCTGACACTCTCTCTCTTCATTAATTGTAATTGCGAATTACAATTAATGCGCCTGCTGTACTTTCAACACGCCCCCGTGCCCGCTGGGCACGGCCCCGTGGTGAGCAATGGAAGCTTCTACTGGTTTGTCTTTTCTGCTGCTTCCTGGGCACGCCCCCGTGTTCGCTGGACACGGGGCGTGTTCAGACTCTGTTTTCTTCTCTTTGTTTTGGGAGGTGCCGTTGAGGGTCCGGGCAGTCCACTTTTGTTCCTTTTCTTGTATTTATGGTAGAATTAGTGGTCTTTTTGCTTCTTTTGTGATTTTGAGCTCATTTCATCCTGAAAATACAAAAGGAAGACAAAAACACTCTTTTTCCAACATTAGTACTTAAAAAGGGTTAGTTTTATGCCTTAATTGATGTGTTTTATATGTTGCATTTTACACACATCAAATACCCCCACACTTGAACTTTTGCTTGTCCTCAAGCAAAACTCTTTTAATGTGGCTTACACTCCCAAATGGAATAGGTAGAAGAGAAGTTTTTTAACTTGTCCTAGAGTGTCGGGAATCCAAGGTTTTTATAGGTTTTATTTTTATTTTATTTACAATCCTATTCGTTATGATTTATTTTGAACTTTTCATAAGATAAACTACTTATTTTGGCATAACATTCCTTATCAAAATTCCATTTATATACAAGTTCACATGCCTCACGGGAGATCACTCAACACTCGGCCGAAGGTGTATATTTAAGTGAATCGCTCGAGAGCGGCACGGATTTACGTTTTCCATAGGCTTGCCAAGCGATCAATCCTCCTCCTTTTTAACTTTTTACCTTTGTAAATATCAAGAGGACTTTTGGGGTGAAGGCTTGAGTTTAAAGGTGGGTGGTTGGTTAGTGGTTAGTAAAAAGGGCGAAAATCGTAACAAGTGTCGGTTTTCATAAAATACCTTATTTTTAGTGACATTTATTTTTGAAGTATTTCTCCAAACAAGCTTTTGTAGCTTTTTGTTTGTTTTTGACTTCATTATTCATATTTTTTTTTTCGTCACGTAGAGGGTATGTTTATGAAAATCCGAGCTTGTTACTAAAATAAGGGTGAAAAAATGAAAAAGGTTTTTGGTGGGTAAAAAAAATTGTTTTGGGGGTAATGAAATGAAAGGTTTAGGCTCAAAGGGGTTTTTCTAGGGGGATTTTGGGTAGGTAAAAAAAAAATGAAAAATAATGGTTTTGAAAGAAAAATAGTTAGTCCTAATGCCTCCATCATTTACTTACTTGGGTTTAAGTTGGTAAGGACCGGGAATGTATCGTCGTGGCAAGTTCTAGATTTGTAAAGACCGAGCGGCTATTCACACAAGAAACGAAAAATGAGCATTTAATCTAAATATGTATATTTTTATGCTCAATAAAGGCTCAAAACTCACTTTTGTGGGAATAGGTTTTTAATGTGACCAAGCATATATAATCGAATTTTAGCTAGACTTGTTATACCGTTTCATAATTTTCTTATGTTAGCTCTTTTTATCATGACGCTATCGGTTGTAAATTTGTAAAAATATAACCTTTTTAGAACTTGTTATTCCCAACTTAAACTAAGACAAGTAAATAAAAAAAAATGAAAAAGTTTTTGAAAAAATTTGGGGTGTTTAGCGGTTCCAATAGAGTTTTGTGTAAGGCTTGTTTTAGGATTTTGCAAAATTTCAAGGTTTTAGCATCCCCCCCACATTTAAATTACACATTGTCCTCAATGTGTCCAAAAATAAAGTTTTTAGTTGATTAGAATGTGAAAAAGTGTGTTTAAAAACAAAGATTTGTGTTACTGGCACTCTGGACACGGCCCCGTGTTGACCGGGCACGGCCCCGTGGTCAAGTGCCAGTAACAAAAATTATAGAAGTGAAACAGAAGCCTGGACACGGGGGCGTGTCCGCTGAACACGGCCCGTGTCCAGTTACCTGAACTGGGTGATTTCCTGCAGGGGGCTCAGCACGGGGCCGTGTTGGTTGGGCAAGGCCCGTGTGGAGCCTTCTGTTATGGAGATTTTTGTCGGTTTGTTCTGTTCTTCTGCATGGTTCCATTTTTCTCGTTCCCTTTTTCATCCATTACCACCACGAGTCCATTTTATTCTGCAAAAACTAAAAGATTAAACTAAACTAAGGATGGGTCCGCGGAATGCCTCCGTGGTGCGCCACGTTTATAAGGGTCTTTGGCTAGACCCGATTCCCGGTCACACGTCTTTTGATTGGGGTGCCTTGCCTCCCAAGTTACACCGTCGGAGAGCGGCATCCAAGCTTGAATCAATAACCTTCATGTAGTGGACCGGGTCGTCATCCTCTATTCTCTTCCCAACTCCAAATTTTACCTCATCGTCCCCATATCTCAAAGTTAGTGTCCCGTCATTCATGTCCACCACTGCTTGTGCGGTGGCAAGGAAGGGTCTCCCTAGAATAAGGGGGACCTCGGTGTCTTCTTCCATGTCGAGTATGACAAAGTCAACAGGATAAACAAATCTGCTTACCCTTACCAAGACATTTTCGATGACACCTTGCGGGAATTTGACCGATCGATCAGCGAGTTGTATGCTTATTTTTGTGGGGCTCGTGGTTCCCAAGCCAAGCCTTTTGAACATTGAAGAGGGCATGAGGTTAATGCTAGCTCCTAAGTCGGCCAAGGCATTGCGAACGGGTGATTCCCCTATTGAGCATGGAATTGTGAAACTTCCGGGATCGATCTTCTTTTGTGGTAGTTTATTGAGTACGAGGGCAGAGCATTCTTCGCCTAAATTAACTAATTGCAAATTTTCAATTTTCTTTTTATGTGTAAGGAAGTCCCTCATAAATTTAGAGTATTTGGGCATTTGGGTTAGGACTTCGATAAAAGGAATATTGACATGCAATTGTTTTAGCAAACTTTCGAATTTTGCGAATTGCTCATTGGTTTTTTGACGAATTAACCTACCGGGGTACGGAACTCGAGAGGCCTTGGTAGGCTCTGTTGATGGGGGAGTGTCCTTCTCCTGCATATGTGTTGGCGTTGATTCTTCCGTTGCTGGAGGTACTTCTGCAGGACCTACGGTGCGGTTTCGTAGTGTGATGAGGTGACCTTGCGCCTTTGGGTTGGTTTCGGTATTGCTAGGTAATGCGCCTTGTGGTCTTTCGGAAAAATTTTGAGCTAGTTGATTTATTTGTTTTTCTATGTTTTGAATGCTAGCTTGTTGATTCCTAAAATTTGATTCTAATTGTAGGAATCTTTCCGAATTTTTCTTATCAGTGTCGGAGACAAGGCGAGATATGGTATCTTCGAGCCTCTCTCTTCCACTTTGTTGAGTGAAATTTTGTGACTCATTTCTTGATTGCTGAAAGTTTGTTCGTTGCGGTTGTTGGTTACTACTATTGCCGGGCTCCCTCCAACCAAGGTTTGGGTGGTTTCGCCATCCTTGGTTGTAGGTCCCCGTTGGAGGACCCGACGGCCTAGGTCTATTATCAATGTAGTTTATCATTTCTTGTTGATCGTCCATTTCTTTCATGCAACTCCAATTTTCATGTGACCCACCACACCCTTCACAAGCCATGACCGAGACTGTTTTGGTCATTTCTAATTTTTTTATTTTTGAAGAAAGGGCCTCGATTTGGGCTTGTAAAGAGGTGTTTTCGTCTACCTTATGGGCGCCCGGGGCGATAGATTTATTTCCCCGGGGAGTGTGCCACTGAAAATTGGTTTGAGCAATTTCCTCAATCTGATTATATATTTCGTGTGGGCGACGATTACCTAAAAGTCCCCCGGAGCTAGAATCAAGTGTCTGCCTAGTATGTGGCAACAACCCATTGTAGAAAGTGGATACTTGTTGCCATATTGCGAGGCCGTGATGGGGACACTTGCGTAATAGCTCCTTGAACCTTTCCCAAGTTTCATATAAGGATTCCCCGTCCTCTTGTGAGTATGTGTTAATTTCAGCCATTAATTTAGCAGTTTTAGAAGGAGGGAAATACTTATACAGAAATTTTTGGGCTAGTTCATCCCAGGTGTTTACCGATCCAGCTGGGAGGGTGTTGAGCCAAGCTTTCGCTCGGTCTTTTAGTGAGAATGGAAACATACGAAGGCGGATGGCGTCGTTTGATGCTCCATTGATCCGAAAGGTATCACATATTTCTAAGAAATTAGTTATATGTAGATGGGGATCCTCGTCCGCGAGCCCGTGAAAGGTCGCGGAGTTTTGGAGCATTTGTATCAAGTGCGGTCGAAGTTCGAAGTTATTGGCTTCGACATTCGGTGCATTGATAGCGGCGCCTAGATTACCAACGGTGGGCCGTAAGTAATCCATGAGGGTACGTTGGTCCGCCATTGGGGTTGGATCACCCGAAACCTTCTCTTGGTTTTTGGCTTTTAACCGTTTTCTGAGAAAGCGTTCGGGTTCTTCTAATGGCTCCTTTATGTCTTTATTGGAACTGGAGCTCATACACTACGCGAGGTTGGCGTCGGGTTCCAAGTCCTGCAATAAAAACAGAAAAGAATATCGGTCAGAAGGTTCACCACGGCCCCATGTCGAGCGAACACGGCCCCGTGGTCGTAGTTACAGTGATTGTTTTTCAGATCCCAGTTACTGGAAGTTGGACACGGCCCCGTGTTGCACCGACACGGCCCCGTGTTCAGCCTTCTGTAACTTGAAAAACAAAAAAAAAAAAAAAAAAAAAAAAAAAAACTGCCAGTAATGAGGCTGAGCACGGCCCGTGTCCGACCAGGCACGGCCCCGTGCTGAGCTCTGCAGAAGCTGAAAAATCTAAAAAAAATCCTAAAAATTAAAGAAAAATAAAAAGATGATTAGGCCGTTGATTCCTAACTTTCTTAAAATCCTTGTGTCCCCGGCAACGGCGCCAAAAACTTGATGTGCGTGAAGTGTGTTATATTTTTAGATATATATTTAAGCCCTTTTTACACTTTTAGCCAAGTTTTAAATTTATAAAACACGATATTTACTAACACTAAACACACATATGGGCAAGTGCACCCATCGTGGACGTAGTATAGTGTTGGTAAGATACCGAGGTCGTCCAAGGACACAAGAGCTTTTAATACCGGTTTATCCTCAACGTCTAATCAAATCAAAAGGTTAGAAAAAATGATTTAAACTAAGAAAAATAAAAACTAACTAAATGCTGAAAAATAAAATAAAATAAAGATAGATAGACAAGATGAATCACTTGGATCCGACACGTGTATTAGTATAACCTTTGATTATTTTCGCACTTTTGCACTTGTTTAAGAGATTATCTTAGTTATTGTAGTAGGCCCCTCTTTTGAAGGCGACGTTACCCTCAACCCAGTAGTTTGAGTCAGCAAGGATACAATCCTAAAGGGTCGGATTATTGAAAGATAATGAATTAAGTTATTAATGCAAATTATGGTAGGCCCCGCTTTTGGCGGTGACGTTACCCTCGGCTAAGTAGTCTGAGTCAGCAGGGATACAGTCCTAAATAGCCGGGTTATAGTATTAATAGTAGTTAACTTATGAGGGGGTCAAAGAGTTTGGATCCCCGCCATCCAATACCTATGGGCATTGAAGGAGATCCTACTAAATTTGACCCAGGTCCCAAGCAGGAC
This sequence comes from Helianthus annuus, assembly GCF_002127325.2. Classification (NCBI taxonomy): domain Eukaryota; kingdom Viridiplantae; phylum Streptophyta; class Magnoliopsida; order Asterales; family Asteraceae; genus Helianthus; species Helianthus annuus. Next base: position 32,756,209 of record NC_035447.2, on the reverse strand, counting down.
CTCTAAACGCTGAACAAGGGCAAGACCTTTACCAAACCGTCCCCTTAACCCCCGACCAGGTAGCCAACATACCTCCATATAGACCGTGGAGATATGAATGGTGAAAATCTTTTATTTTATATAGACAGTAAAATAATGCCAAGACACCACGGACAAACGATAAGGAAAGATCACCTTCAACATAAGTAACTAGTTATTAAAGTCATTAATACAAAACCAAATAAAAAGTGCAAAAGATTAAAAATAAAAAAGTATTATACTAAACACTTGTCTTCACCAAGTGATGTAAGAGACTTAGGCAAACATGGCCTTGATTGTCAAGAACTCTTACGATCAATCTTGGATCCCGAGACGACTCACACACTCTACGATGGACAATGGATGATGGTGGTGGATGATGGTGATATGGTGGTGGTGGGTGGTGGATGAGGTGTGAGAGAGGTGGTGTGCCAAAGGATGAGGGAGAATGAAACCAAGCTCCTCTATTTATAGGCTGGACAGAACGCTGGACACGGCCCCGTGTCCGCTGGACACGGCCCCGTGCCCGTCTGACACTCTCTCTCTTCATTAATTGTAATTGCGAATTACAATTAATGCGCCTGCTGTACTTTCAACACGCCCCCGTGCCCGCTGGGCACGGCCCCGTGGTGAGCAATGGAAGCTTCTACTGGTTTGTCTTTTCTGCTGCTTCCTGGGCACGCCCCCGTGTTCGCTGGACACGGGGCGTGTTCAGACTCTGTTTTCTTCTCTTTGTTTTGGGAGGTGCCGTTGAGGGTCCGGGCAGTCCACTTTTGTTCCTTTTCTTGTATTTATGGTAGAATTAGTGGTCTTTTTGCTTCTTTTGTGATTTTGAGCTCATTTCATCCTGAAAATACAAAAGGAAGACAAAAACACTCTTTTTCCAACATTAGTACTTAAAAAGGGTTAGTTTTATGCCTTAATTGATGTGTTTTATATGTTGCATTTTACACACATCAATAAGATACCGTCTCCCATTTGATAGTGGCACGCTTTGTGTTGTAACTTGCGTGCCTCTGACTTGCTTTCGGGAGTCACACCTGATTGCAGATATGCGATAATAGGTGTCATCCATGATGTTGTACCGTATTGAATGATGTTGACTTGGCGCAGGGGTACCGAAGGATTTTGCAGAATTTCGATGCGTATCTCCTTTGCCAAGTGCTGGAAGCTGGTGGATGCGAGTTTTGATAGTGCATCCGCGGATTTGTTTTCACTTCGATTAATATGTCGGATATTGAACGAAGCGAATTTGGATGTTAGTTGCAGGGCTTGCTCGAGGTAGAGGATCATGATGTCCCCTTTTGCGGCATAGTTGCCGCGTATTTGTCCTGCAACCAATAAAGAGTCGACGTGTGCTTCCAGGTGTTGCACGCCGAGTTTGACTGCTAAGCGTAGTCCCGCTAACAGGGCCTCATATTCTGCCTCGTTGTTTGTGCTTTTGAAATCGAGGCGGATTGCATATGTAAGCTCTTGGCCGTCAGGGCTGACGAGTCGCAGACCTGCGCCCGCACCTTCCTCGTTGGAGGCACCATCGGTAAATAGTGCCCATGTTTCTGAGGAAGATGGCGTTGGTGCAGGATTTTGTGCTTCTTCGCATTCTTGGATGCGATTCACCGGTACTTCGGCGGCGAAATCAGCTAAGACTTGGCCTTTAATTGCGGGGCACGGTTTGTAGTGTAGCGTGTGTGCGCCCAGCTCTATTGCCCATTTTGCTAATCTCCCAGAGATGTCCGGTTTGGATAGGATCGGGCCGATCCTGTAATTGGTTAGCACTGTGATGACGTGATTTGCGAAGTAGCGTCGCAACCGTCTTGAAGCGTGCACCAATGCTAGCACCAACTTCTCCATTATTGAGTACCTTGTCTCTGGGTCGTTGAGCATCTTGCTGATGTAATAGATGGGTGTTTGAACCCCCTCCCGTTCCACTATCAATACCGCACCCACCGCATTGTCCGCGGCGGATAGGTATAATATGAGTGGCTCATCCTTGCGTGGTGCGGTTAAGGTTGGGAGTTGTATCAAACACTCCTTCATTTCCCGGAAAGCGTTTTCAGCCTCTGCGGTCCACTGGAATTGTTCTTTCTTTAAACAGTTCCGCAGGGTTTTGATGAAAGGATAAGACTTAGCTGCATGGTTGGCTAAGAATCTGTTGAGTGCTGCTAGCCTGCCGGCTAGTCGTTGCATCTCTTTCATCGATGAAGGCGATGGCATGCGCTCAATCGCCTGAACTTTCTCTGGATTTACCTTGAATCCATCTTTAGTCACGATGAACCCAAGGAATTTGCCTTCTTCCATTCCAAACGAGCATTTCCCTAGATTGAGCTTTATGTTAACGCTTCGCAGAGTCTGGAATGTTCTTTCAATGTCTGTGAGCATGGTATCTTCCTCCATGCTCATGACGACTAAGTCGTCCATGTAGATTTTGACACTTTTGCTTATTTGGCCGCGGAAAGTGTCGTTCATCAGCTTTTGATAAGTTGCGCCCGCGTTGCGCAACCCAAACGGCATTTTTGTATAACAGTAATTCCCGGTGGGAGTGCGGAATGCCGTTTTGTCCTCATCCTTGACTGCCATTTGTACCTGATGGTACCCTTTGTAGCAATCGAGGAAACACTTCCATCTGAATGGTGCGAGATTATCGACTTTTTCGTCGATTTCTGGAAGCGCGTAACAATCCTTGGGGCAGGCTTTGTTAAGGTCTTTGTAATCGACGCACATGCGCCAGCCCCCGGACGGTTTTTCTACCATGACTGGGTTGGATAACCAAGTCTGGTATTTAACTTCCCGCAGGATGCCTGCGGAGAGCAGTTATTCGACCTGCTCTTGCATCGCCTGATTTTTAGCGGACCCAAGGTGGCGTTGGCCTTGGATCACCGGCTTGATACCTGGTAAGGTATTCAAGTGATGTTGCGCTATATCACGTGGGACCCCGGTCATGTCCGCGGGTGTCCACGCGAAGATGTCTTGGTTCCTGAAGAGAAGTTGCTTCAGGTGCGCTTTGGTGGTCGGGGACAAGGCGTGACCCAATGTGACCTTTTGTTCTGGGTATCTCGCGTTGAGAACCCATTTTTCTGGTTGGTCATTGGGAGTAGGCCTTGCGACCTTGGTCGGACGTACTTCGTCCGTCATCATGACGTCTCTGCGGGCATAGATTATCGCGACCCCCGATTCGGTTGGGAAACCGACAGCAGAGTGGGGGACGGATGTAATCATATTGAAATCTCCTTGGGATTCTCTCCCAGGGAGTACGTCATATCTGGAGGTGTGAGGTAAAACCATGAAGTTTACCTCTTCTGTTCTTGTGTGCCTTCCGCTGGTAAGACGCACAGGAAAAGTGATCTGGCCTAGGGGAAAGACGGTTTCCCCTGCGAACCCGGCCAATGGATAATCTACTGCTTGCAACCGATCTTTGTCCTCCTGGTCGAACTGGTTGAAACATTGTTCGTAGATTATATCAGAAGTACTGCCCGGGTCGATGAATAGACGCTGGGTGCAGTAGTGTGCCAGTTGGCCTGAAATAACGACGGCGCGCCTATCGCGCGGTCCGCCTCGGACTTTTGGGAAGACGACTTGCTCGTCTTTCCAGTCATTGTCCGGCCTTCTCGCCGCTTTGCGCGGCCTACCTTTGCCTCCGTTGATCATGTGGGTGGAAGCCACGTACATGGTTCTCTTCCCGGAGGAGGTACCTTCGCCATGAGGGGTGATGCGCTTGGTGGGTTTTTGTCCACCTGGCAAAAGATGTTGCAGCTTCCCCTCTTTTAAGGCCCGCTCAATCTCCAGCCGGAGACTGATGCAGTTGTTAGTGGTGTGGCCCGAGTCCTTGTGATACTCACAGTAGAGTGTGAGGTCCTGATTTTTCTTGGACTTCATTGGTTGGGCCGGTCGCAAGAATTGCGGGTCTGTAAGAAGGACCTCGCTTGGCGACATGGTGATCTCAGTCCAGTTACGGTCCCGAGAATCTTTCTTTGGTGTCCGGTTGTCCCGTTGAGGACTGCGTTTCCTCGGGTCAAACGGGTTGGTCCGCGGGACATATGGTTTGGAAATATCGCTATTCCCTACGTCCCGGTTGCGTTTATTGTTACGCTTGGACCCTTGGTTGGAAGTTTCGGCCTGGTGTTCTGCCTTTGCCATATGCGGCTCGAGGGACCGCTGTGTCTGGGCATATGTCTTGACTGCGGCCATGACATCTTCCCATTTTTTAGGCAAGCCTTCTTTGCCGGAGATGGTCATAACCATCTGCTTATCTTTCACGGTCTTGATGAAATGGTTCTGTGCCATTTGATCTGCCACGTCGCCTATTTCTAGGCACTCTTTATTGTATCGGACAACGAATGCTTCTAGGGATTCGTTGTCTCTGCGCCAGATATTCATAACGTCCAACGAGTCACGCGCGTGACGTCGTTGCTGGCTGAAATGAGCGAGGAACTTTGCATGAAAGTCCTCGAATGAGGCCAGTGATGCCACTGGCAAAGAATCGAACCAAGCCCTGGCCAGACCCGTAAGGGTCTGGGGGAAAAAATTACACCAAGTGGGTTCGTCCCACTGGCCATTGCACCCTGCGCCTATGAAAATGTTCATGTGGTCGTCCGGGTCGGATGAACCACTGTATTTTCCAACGTTGAATGGGAATTTTGTTGTGGTGACATGGGCGTGGGCTATTCGCGGGGCGAATTTGGAGTTTTCGGCCGCAACCTTTGGTCTGTAGGGTTTATTCTCAGGGCGCTTTGCAGCCCTGAGGTATGTACTGCGGGGGTGAGTGGGAGGAACATAGTTGCGTCCTCCCGGCCTGCTGCAGGTGTCATGCGAATCCCCACAATATGTAAGGCCGTCCGGGTCGGTACGACCATACCCTTCGGTGTATGGTTGTGGGCCCAACCGGCTCTGAATTCCAGAGCCATGTCGGGATGTGGATCGTTGCCTGTCCTCGACGTAAGGAACTAGGCGAGTATGCACTGGTCCCCTGGTGTGGGACCCGTATGCGGAATCGTCCTCGTTGATTGTGTGGACCGAACAGTAGGATGATCCGCGGTCTTCACGTCTGCTTCTCGAAGCTGGACGTGAATGCGCCCTGCCTTCGTATTGTAAAATACGATCGGCAGGGGTGTGCGGTGCTGGGGTCGGCCCAGCTTGTATTTGCGCTTCCGCACAAGCGCGGTTGTATGTTGCGGCCAGTAGGGTGGCCTGTTGGTCATACCAGGCGTGGGGGTCCATGTTCGGGGGGATCACAGATGCGTATTGTGATAAGTCGTGTCCGAACGTTAGGGATGGACCCCGTTGCGTTGATGTGCCGACGTGTCCGGGTTGCGATGTTGAGGGATTGACCCCAACCGGACTTAGATTTGTGGGATTTTGGTTATCCCCAGTGTTGTTTTGGTGATCAGTCATGATCGTGAGAGAGGGAAAAGGATGGTTGGAAAAGTGCTAAGAGTAGCGGTGGGCGCCAATGATGAAACAATGGTTAACCGGGCAGGGTTAACACACTGGTCTCGTCAAGAAGGGTTAATCCCTTCCTCTCGAGGATCGCTGGCTTGATCACCGGTGGGTTGATCTCCTGCACAAGGAAACAAACCGTGACTCGTAACAAGGAGGATGGGGTGGGGGTGCTCCTTGTTACCACTCTCCGGCGTGAGAATCAGTAGTTTGCTTGGGAAGCAAAGTAAGATAGTAGTAGTAGTGAGAGAGTTGTGAAGAGATACCTCAAACCTGGTTTGGGGTTGGTATTTATAGCCGAGGAGTGAAGAAGGAGGTGGAAGGATAGACTGACGGCATGCTGCACCTTTGCAGGTGTGTCAGACATGTCGGCCGGGGAGACGACGCCACGTCAGTCTGTCGCTTACGTAGACCTAACAGGTGACTGCCATTGGTTCCACTTGCACTGTGGTGTCAGTCCCACTTGTTGAGCGTATAGGATGCGGTGCTAGCCGCATCGCTGCCTGCGGTAACATCTGATGTTATCGCGTCTCTTGCTTGTGATCAAGAAATACGCGAGATGCGGTGTTGGCCGCATCATCGCCTGTGGTGACTGTTGCTGTTATCCAGCTTCCTTGTATTGATAGAAGTGTTCACTGGACGCGGTGCGAGGCCGCATCGCTGTGAATACTTCCGTTTTCATACATCAGATGTGATGCTATGTCGCATCACTCTACCGTTCTCATGTTCCATGTAAGTCCTCCTTCATCACTAGATAGATTGGATTCAACCCTTGTGTCGACGCGTTCTCGCATGGGCACAAGTAGGTTGTTAGCTGGTGGGGGTCTTGATAAGGGTAATGGTCACTCGCGGTCGATGCTGACGTGAGATCTGGGACCATACCCCTTCACATTGGTTACCTAATAAAGTACTTGCACATCATGCTTGATTTCATCAGCATATGTTTTAAGCAATTGATTACTTGTAAATACCAAATTTGCTTGGGTATTTGGTTAATTAAACACACATGCTCATTTACAACACCAATTAACCCGTTGTTAAAGATCCATTTCAAATTTTTTTTATGTGTAACTCATTTTAAAACTTCACTTACTGACCCTAGTTTTTAAGTTCCATACTCTTTGGTAGCGTTCGTTTCATGGAATGGAATGGAATGAAATTAGGAAGTTTTTCTTTGTAAAATTGATCTTGGTTGGGGGAGGGAGGAATTTGAAATCCCATGAATTTCTTTAATCAATGAAATTTATGACTATTTCAACATTCCATTCCATTCCTTCATTAAAGTGAAGGATTTCTAAGGAATGTTGAAATAGTCACAAATTTCATTGATTAAAGAAATTCATGGGATTTCAAATTCCCCCCTCCCCCAACCAAGATCAATTTTACAAAGGAAAACTTCCTAATTCCATTCCATTCCATTCCATGAAACGAACGCTACCTTTGATCCTTGTGGCTTTCCTCCTCTATATATACATCAAACAATTTATTATACAGTTTTACGTAAGCATCCGTACCATGCTCTAACCAAAATTTATCGTAATTATAACCCCGTTTATGATTGACAGGTTCATCAATCGTTAATGTTTTTTAACTCATTTTCCCTTTATAATTTTGCAAGTTTTGAGCTCCCTCACAAATCACTGTTCAATTTTACTCTTATTTGATTGGTTTATTCACTTTACTCTTATTTGATTGGTTTACACAAGATGCAACATGCTATCCACCTCATATCTCTCTCTCTCTCTTCACTCTATTCTCCGCAACTACCCGCATTACTTACTTCCCCATCTTTCCCTCATTCCCTCTTACCTCCTCCAACAGCATCACACCAACATGCACCGCTGGTACTCCACAAGTCTGTCCCCATTCAACAAGACCACAGCAACGACGACATGGAACAGTCGAGATCTACATTGGTGAAGATGGATGGACGGATTTTGGATTCGCAGGAGAGGCGAGTTGGGTCGTTTATAAAACGTGCATGTTCGTCGGCCGGAGGTCACCTCCGTGTTCCACGGCCCGCCGGCGGCTTGGTATTGGTGCTGCACAGTTGTGGTGGTGGTGGTAGCCATGGGGGTTTGGTGCTGATGGTGTTGGAAGGCAAGTGGTGGTGGCGGAGGGTGGTGATGACGACGATGGTGTCTCTCAGTGACTACTGACAGTGCCGTGGTGGTGTTTGGACAAATCAAACGAGGATTTGATTGTTATAGATATGGTGAGATGGTGCTCACGATGGTTCGGTTAAGAGCAGAATTGTTAGAAGGGGGTTGTTGGTCGGGTTAGTGTTATTAACATCATAGAAGATGGTGGATATTAACATAATATATTAATTTTAGACCGTGGGGTATGGTGGGGCTTGGGTTGGGGGCATGAGTTGACACGTGGAGTTCGAGCCCTCCCACCGCCTAGTGACGTGTCCGTGGGGTATGTGATGCGGGTGAACCCGTTCTGGAATGGGATCCCGGTTGAAGATTACCCGAAGATTTGAATAATATTTAATTCCTTAATTATGAAGTTTTTATTAGTTATCGTATCTTTTATTTATTTTGTTTATTCATGTTTATCACTAAGATTTTTAGTTTCTAGTATAAATAGGGGATTTAGGGTTTATTGTTATTTAGTTTTTGAGTTGATTATTATAAAAAGAACTTTGTTCTTGGAACCGTTGGTTCAATTTATCGTCTTTGATTATCAATAGTTTCTTGAGCCATTTGTATGCTTCCGAAACTGCATCAGTTGGTATCAGAGCTGGTATCAGAGCTTTGGTTCTCAAATGGCTCGACGTGAAGGTGAATACTTGTTTGCTCGTAGAGTCGCCGACAGAGGCAACGACATCAGTGTTTTCTTTTCACGTGCTCGTGGTAAAGATCGACACCCTACTCGTAGATTCACCGACCGAGGCAGCGATGGAGTCTATCCTGATCCACGAGATCTTAAGATCAAACGACTTCATCAATGAGTTCGAGATCTTGAAGAGATCAAACGGCTCCGACAACAGATCCGAGATCTTGAAGAGATAAATCGGCTCCGTCAACGAGTCCGAGATCTTGAATCATAACGGGAGATGCACATTAAGGAAACCGAATCGGGAAGCATCATCTGGGACGATGTGAACGAGGAAGAGGAGTATCCTTTCGAGCATCCCCACCCTCGGTTCCATGAGCCGATCTATCAAGAATGTTTATCGAAAGACAACCCCATATACGATGAAGATGAGAGTGATTTTGATGCAGAATAATGCCGATTTCTGCAAACGGTTTTTAATGGGAATACTATTCTCAAAAACAAGCCCATGAAAGAAACATATGGTAATTCTGTTACTAAGGGTGGCAGTAAGCTCACACATGGTAATGAATCATTCTTGGGGGTTCCAATAGGATTGCCGACAATCATGGGGAAATTGCCTGGTGACTTGCAAAATTCAGCATCTGATGGGGATTTCAAATTACAAAATAATGAGAAAATTCAAGTTGCCAAAGGTGAGGATTATCTTCGTCATAATATTGGGTTACCATTTATTTAAAAAGTCCGAATGAATGGCTAAGTGCACAAAATAAGGAGATAAATGAAAATAGAGATTACATGGTTGTCATCCATAAGGAAAGAGATAATAAAATATTTAATGTGGATGATTTAATTGAAAAGTGTGATCATCATCACGGTGGAAATACACGTGGTCATGAAAGGTTTAGCATGGATAATCCATACAATTCTAGAGATTTAAATTGTTGCAAAGAATCAAGTATGAATATTTGGTCACCGGAGTCCATGGGTCATCTTGAAAAGAGTTTAATCCCATTGTCGCTTAATATGATCGGGCCTACGAGTATAAATACAATTATGGTTAAGTCAAAACTGGGTGATGGGCTTGTGGGTGGCTTGGTTCGAAGGCAAAACTCGAGGACGAGTTTTTTGAAGACGGGGAGAATGATGCGGGTGAACCCGTTCTAGAATGGGATCCCGGTTGAAGATTACCCGAAGATTTGAATAATATTTAATTCCTTAATTATGAAGTTTTTATTAGTTATCGTATCTTTTATTTATTTTGTTTATTCATGTTTATCTCTAAGATTTTTAGTTTCTAGTATAAATAGGGGATTTAGGGTTTATTGTTATTTAGTTTTTGAGTTGATTATTATAAAAAGAACTTTGTTCTTGGAACCGTTGGTTCAATTTATCGTCCTTGATTATCAATAGTTTCTTGAGCCATTTATATGCTTCCGAAACTGCATCAGTATGGTTGGGCGTCGGTGCACCGCGTGGGTTGGCAGGTTATTAAAAAATGTATATATATATATATATATATATATAAAAAATTTAAAACCCAAGGCGAATAGGAGGCCGTCACATCAAACCCACGCCCGCCCCACGCCCGGCTTCAAACCCAAGCCCCAAGGGCCACGCCCCAACCCAAGCTCCATACCCCACAGTCTTAGTTAAGAAAATGTTTGATGTCCACCTTGATAATATCAAAGGACCTAGAATATATAATGCTTCGACCTGACTGTTCGTTTCTTTAAACCTCTTAAGAAAAGTTTATAGTTTATTTTTCCTCTAACTTACTTTTACTAAAGCTATAAAAAATTTAAGTTGATATAATATTCATAAAATATGTGAGGTTGAAATTAATTTACTAAAACTATGTAAGATTAGAGTTAAAATGAGATGTAAGATCAGTTTTGGATGATCTTTAAGTTACAATTAATACATTAATTCAAATCTAATACTATTACTATCATCATTATTTAATTGTAGTCATTAAAGATCCTTTTGTTTGTTTTAGGGGCATTGGATTTTAATAATCCCAAGTTTCACTAATTGGCCGGTAATAATCTCAACTTCAAAAATTGCCTACAACAGTTCCAACTTGTAAGATTTTGGCCACCAATGATCCTTTGCTAACTGGGTTATAACCCAGTTAGTTTTTTGCTGAATGGGCTGCTAACGTGGCACCATCACCACCTCCACCTCCACCTCCTCCACTGCCACCACCATCTCCTCCAGCCACCACCATCATCTCCGACTACCACCATCACCCACCACCATCACCTCCGACCACCTCCACCTCCACCCACAGTCTTCCAGCACCGGAAAAATACTATCATCTCCGATTCACCATATCCATCGAACACCCCACCCTTCCAACCTCCGGCCACCACCATTAAACTGCCATCCACAACTCCAACCGCCTCACCGGAAAAACGTGATATCTAGATATGGTAGAAATTTTGAAGTTTTGAGTGGTGGAGAAGGTCACTAGAGGTTGGAGATGACAAGTGGTGGTCTCCTTTGGTGGTTTCAGGGATAAAGAAGGTCGTCGGAATAAGTTGCAGGTCACCGGAGTTGCGTAGATGGTGGAAATTTTAAACTTTTGAGAAGCGGAGAATATTACAGGAGGTCGGAGATGATTGGTGGTGGTCTCGTTTGGTGGTTTCAGGGGTAAAACGGGTCGCCGGAATAAGTTGCAGGTCACCAGAGTTGGGTATTTTGAACTTCTGAGCAGCGGAGAAGATTACAGGAGGTCGGAGATGATTGGTGGTGGTCTCGTTTGGTGGTTTCAGGGGTAAAACGGGTCATCGGAATAAGTTGTAGGTCACCGAAGTTGGGTAGATGATGGAGGTGGTCGGAGATGATGGTGGTGACTGGAAGAGATGGTGATGGCAGTGGAGGAGGAGGAGGTGGAGGTGGTGATGGTGCCACGTCAGCAGCCCAACATTTAAGTTTTTAAACACGTCAGCTGCCACGTCACTGCCACGTCACATTTAACTAACCCAGTTAGCAAAGGATCATTGGTGGCCAACATCTTACAAGTTGGGACTGTTGTAGGCAATTTTTGAAGTTGGGATTATTATCGGCCAATTAGTGAAACTTAAGATTATTAAAATGTCACACCCCCAAAATCCACCTGCGGAGTAACACCGCTTGGGAGCGTGACTGACCAGGATCAAGCCACCAATCATATTGAACATGTAAATATATAGTAAAAGTTATCCATCAATACGAAAGGTGTTTATCAAAACCAACATAGTTAAGTATAGCGGAAGCATTAATGTAAAAACCCAATCATAAGTATTAATGTATGAAATGACATAAGTAATCACGATCCATTTGCCACAACGACCTGCTCCTCCTTGTGCAAGCTCCATAATGTACCTAAGGTCCTGCAAGGCATGCAACAGATAATCAACGACTAGTTGAGCGAGTTCACAGAAAGTAAGTTCATAACAGTAATGCGTAAGTTCATCTAGTGGGGGCTTCCCATGCAAGTATATACTACTGGTGGGGGATTCCCACATTTATCCTTAATAATGGGGGCTTCCCATTATGGTACTTACTAGACTATTTGCAACCATGTGTTCTTCTTAATCCGAGAACAGGAATACGTACAAGGTCACGCAGGATTTACGTGAGTGCCCTTCCCCGAGGACAGTGGTACGCGTGGGGTTTACGTAGGATTTACGTAAGTGTCCTTCCGACCCGGAAGACAGTAGTGGGTGTTAGGTTACGTAGGATTTACGTAAGTGTCCTCCCGACCCGGGAGACAATGGTAGATACTAGTTTACGTAGGTTTTACGTAAGTGTCCTGACTATCCTGAGGACGATGGTCTATAGTCTAGTGATTGCGTAAGTACGAGTAATCATTCCATATCAAACATTCCAACCCAATTCCCAACCCGGGAATCCCATGCCTTGGCTGTGTGAACTCACCTTGGATTGCTCGGCAGATACACAAAGAGGGTTTCTTGAACTAAAGGTGGTCAACCACGTCCTAACAGGGTTACCACACAAGTCAGGTTTTGACTCAAGTAATGCACATACGTATCACATAAGTTAACACGTTACAAACACGCATAGATCATGGTAACACTTAACAGTCAAGAGCATAACTTGTGCGTTTTAATCTTAGCCCAAATGTACTCGGCCCAACATAACCCGGCCCAATTATCATAACAGATCAATAACACATCGGCCCAATTAAACAACATAATAGCCCAATGGCATACACGGCCCAAACACTTAAACAGATAATTCAACTTGTACGACCCATGCATCTTGTGCGACTGGGATCACATTGTGCGACTCGTTTTGGGCTTTGAGGCCCAACAGTTAAACAAACTTTATCACATGTGCGATTCAGTAAACCTTGTGCGATTCATACGGGTTGTGCGATTAGGATTGGGCTTGTGCGGTTCTACTTGGGCTGATCGGCCCAACTACTTAACAACATTTCAACACTTTGTACGTTTATGTGTGTGTGGCCCAACATATCAAACAACAAACTGTCCAGCCCGGTCCATGTGTCTTGTGCGACTCGTTTTGGGCTTAAAGGCCCAAACGTTAAACACATGTAGCTCGTGCGATCCAGCAGGCCTTGTGCGACTGGACGAGTCTTGTACGACTGGCCAGACTTGTGCGAGAGAACCCCTTATGCGACTAGGGGCCTTGTGCGACCGGTTTAACAAAGTTCCGGATTTCTTGCCAATCGGTTACAATTATCATTTGTCATCAATAGTTTCCAAGTTTATAGAATCAATTAACAATTAATCAGTTTCATACCATGATGGATTTCGATCAAACAAAGTGGTTAACATCCAATTCTTATGAACCCTAACCTAATCATAACATGAACATCAAACACAATCCTTAACATATATCACATCACAGCCGATCACTAGGTGTTCGGTTCTAACTCTAGGTCATGCAATCCAAATCATAAACATCAACCAATTCCTCATGTAAATCAAACGAATCAACTAACCCTTCAATCTAGTAACCCGTGAACCATTTTCATAAACACTTCATTCTATCATAATCAATCTTATGAATCCATATCATCAATGATTTCATTAACAAAACCTTAGACTATCATACAAGGTTATAGAATCATAACATCAATCATCATACAAATAAATAATTAACAACACACTAACCGGTTAGAACAAAGATTGATCCCGATTAAAAGAGCTTCGAGGAAGGGAAAAATGTCGCTGCCGTCGAGTTCGAGATTGAGGGAGAGAGAGAGAGCTAGGGTTTTTGTGTGTGATAGTGTTTTGATAAGAATGAGAGATGGTTGCTACACTCTAAGAGTTATGCGTGTGAGGTGTGTGGGCCGAACCCTAACATGGGCTGCCCTATAGTCCGTTTACAAGCAATACGGCCCAATGGCCTTGTGCGGTCGAGTGGGTGTGTGGGTTGTTGTGCGATCGGATCATGTAACCCATATACATTCATATAACATGTCATACATTCATTCAATAAGAGCACATATCACATAACATTCATATCGTTCACATACGTTACATCAAAGCACAAAATAGGTTCGGAAACACGAGTTGTCACATTATCCCCAACTAAAAAGAAATTTCGTCCTGAAATTTGGTATGCACTCACTGAGGGAGCTAGGTAAGTTGTATTGTTCACTGGTTTTCCTGGGGTGTCACATCCTCCCCCCGTTGATCTGGAATTTCGTCCCGAAATTCCGAAGTAGTAGCTTCAGCCTCAGTAGTGGTTGCATTGGTTCCGAATAACTGGGGGTACTTTTCTGTCATCCTGTCTTCGCGTTCCCAGGTGTACTATGGGCCACGTTTGGAGTTCCAACGTACTCGAACAAGAGGGATTCTCTTGTTTTTGAGGACCTTTACATCCCGGTCCGTGATTTCTACAGGTTCTTCGACGAACTGCAACCGCTCGTCGATAGTGAGTTCCTTAAAAGGAATTATGAGGGTCTCATCTGACAGGCACTTCTTCAGATTCGACACGTGAAAGACATTGTGAACTGCACCGAGTTCAGCTGGTAGGTTCAACTTGTAGGCCACTTTGCCGATTTTCTCAATGATTTCGAACGGTCCGACGTACCGCGGATTTAGTTTGCCCCGTTTTCCAAAATGAACCACACCCTTCCAGGGTGAGACTTTTAGTAAAACCCGGTCCCCGACCTGAAATTCCAATGGCTTTCTACGCTTATCCGCGTAGGCTTTCTGACGGTCGCGTGCTGCCGCCATGCGTTGTCGTATCTGTGCTATGTTTTCCGTGGCGTCCACTACAATCTCTGGACCCGTAATCTGACTATCGCCCACCTCTGCCCAACAGAGAGGTGACCGGCATTTATGTCCGTACAATGCCTCGAATGGAGCGGCTTGTATGCTGGTGTGATAACTGTTATTGTATGAGAACTCCACCAAAGGGAGATGCTTTTCCCAGCCGTTGCCGAAATCGATAACACATGCCCGAAGCATGTCTTCAAGAGTTTGAATCGTTCGCTCAGACTGCCCATCCGTCTGAGGATGATATGCTGTGCTCATGTCTAATCGTGAGCCGAAAGATTTGTGCATCGCTTGCCATAGTTCTGACGTGAATCGTGCATCGCGATCCGAAATGATGGATGTGGGCACCCCGTGCCTCGAAACAACTTCTTTAAGATAGACGTCTGCGAGAGTGGAGAACTTATCCGTTTCCTTTATAGCCAGAAAGTGTGCAGACTTGGTGAGTCGATCCACGATCACCCATATGGCATCATTCCCACGCTGGGATCTGGGTAAGCCCGTAACGAAATCCATGGAAATTTCTTCCCATTTCCATTGCGGTATCTTGGGTTGCTGAAGTAGACCCGCTGGTTTCTGGTATTCAACCTTGACTCTCGCACAGGTCAAGCACTTGCCAACATAAGTAGCGATGTGGGCCTTCATGCTAGGCCACCAATAAGTAGTTCTGATGTCGTGGTACATCTTGTCCGACCCTGGATGTACTGAGTAGTGAGACTTGTGAGCTTCATCCATTACAAGTTCGCGTAGACCGCCGTAAAGTGGGACCCAAATACGCCCCGTTACATAGTAGGCGCCGTCTGCCTTCTGTTCTAATCGTTGCCTTGAGCCGCGTAGGGCTTCAGCCCTGACGTTTTCTGGTTTCAATGCTTCTGCCTGAGCATCTCGTATCTGTGTAGGAAGGCTAGACTGAATCGTAAGCTGTAGCGCTCGCACGCGCCGTGGTAGAGTGTCTTTCCGACTGAGGGCATCAGCCACAACGTTGGCTTTGCCTGGATGGTACTTGATGGCGCATTCGTAATCGTTCAGTAGTTCAACCCATCGTCGTTGACGCATGTTCAAATCCTTCTGCTTAAGAATATGCTCGAGACTCCTGTGATCGGTGTAAATCGTGCACATGGTACCGTACAGGTAGTGTCGCCATATCTTAAGCGCGAAAACAACAACTCCCAGCTCTAAATCGTGCGTCGTGTAGTTCCGTTCGTGAATCTTAAGTTGGCGCGAGGCGTAAGCAATGACCTTGTCGCGCTGCATTAACACACATCCAAGACCCTGGATGGATGCATCACAGTAGACCACAAAGTCGTCCGTGCCCTCTGGCAATGAGAGGATAGGTGCACTGCAAAGTCTATCCTTTAAGTGCTGAAAAGCAGTTTCTTGCGTGTTGCCCCAACGGTAGGTGACACCCTTCTGTGTCAGTAGTGTAAGCGGCTGAGCAATCTTCGAGAAATCCTTGATAAACCGTCTATAGTACCCCGCCAAACCCAAAAATTGGCGTATTTCCGTTGGTGTACGTGGTGTAGGCCAGTTTCTGATCGAGTCTACCTTGGATGGATCAACATGGATCCCATCCTTGTTCACTATGTGGCCTAGAAAGTGGACTTCACGAAGCTAGAAGTCACATTTCGAAAACTTGGCGTACAGCTGTTCCTTCCGTAGGAGTTCCAGAATATGGCGTAGGTGCTGCTCGTGTTCCCCCTGACTCTTGGAGTAGATCAGAATGTCGTCGATGGAGACAATGACGAACTTGTCAAGATAGGGTTTGCACACCCTATTCATAAGGTCCATAAATACGGCAGGTGCGTTCGTTAACCCGAACGGCATGACAAGAAACTCGTAGTGGCCGTAGCGAGTTCTGAATGCGGTTTTGGAGACGTCCTCATCCCGGACTCTCAGCTGATGATAACCGGACCTCAAGTCTATCTTGGAGTAGTAACACGGCCCTTGCAACTGGTCGAATAGATCATCTATGCGTGGAAGAGGATAACGGTTCTTCACCGTCACCTTGTTGAGTTCACGGTAGTCGATGCACATCCTGAAGGTACCATCCTTCTTTTTCACGAAAAGTACTGGAGCTCCCCAAGGCGAAGAGCTTGGACGAATGAAGCCCTTTTCCAAGAGCTCTTGTAGCTGCTTTGACAGTTCCTCCAATTCTGATGGAGCTAGACGATACGGTGCGCGAGCTATGGGTGCTGCTCCTGGAGCGAGCTCGATTTGAAATTCGACCTGACGGTGAGGCGGTAATCCAGGTAAATCTTCAGGAAACACCTGAGGGTAGTCACGTACAACTGGAATGTCTTCCAATTTCTTTTCCTTCACTGATGCATCCGAAACGAGTGCCAAGATTGCGGTGTGACCCTTCCGCAGACACTTCTGAGCCTTCAAGAAAGAGATGATGCCTACCACTGCACCACTCCTGTCACCTTGAACTTCGAGGGGTTCTTGACCAGAACGTGGAATACGAATGATCTTCTCACTGCATAAGATCTCTGCCTGATGTTGGGATAACCAATCCATCCCAATAACGATATCAAAACTTCCCAAGACTATGGGAATAAGGTCGATGGAGAAAACTTGACCGGCTAAGACAATACTACAACCCTTGACTATTTGCGTGGCTTCTAAACTCTTACCATTTGCTAACTCTACGACATGTTTGGTTCTTAGGGGTGTTGATGTACGTTTTAACAATTTACTGGCTTTCACAGAAATATAACTTGTATCCGCACCCGAATCAAATAAAACAGTAACATAAATATCGTCAAGGAGAAACTTACCCATAACCACATTGGGATCGTTCATTGCATCTCCTCGTCCTAACACGAAAGCTCGACCCCTTGCCTCGTTGCCATTGTTGTTGTTGTTTCCCCCGTTGTTGTTGTTCCCGTTGCCCTGGTTATTGTTGTTGCGATTCTGGTTCTGGTTCAGTTGAGGACAGTCGCGTTTGAAATGTCCTTCAGCCCCACACTGGAAACATCCCCGGTTTCCACGCTGTGGCTGCTGCTGCTGTGGGTTCTGTGGAGCTGGTTGTTGCGGTTGCTGGTTCTGATTTGCAGGCCGTGGGCTCCTACAGTCTTTGGCCTCGTGACCCATCTTGAGACATCTTTGACAACGACCCTTGTTGCACTGGCCGCTGTGATGTCTGTTGCAGTTGTGACACTTGGGGTGAAACCCTTGATACCTTCTCTGTCTATGACCACCAGAGGATTGCTGACTAGGACTCTGGTAGTGGTCAGTCTTTTGTTGCTGAGCTTGAGATTGAACTGTTGCTGAACCTTTGCTAGAATCCCCATCCCACTTTCTTTTGTTGTCACTGGGTGTAGTGGGAGTAGCGGCTGAAGTGGTAGCACTGATGCGTTTGGGCAATTGTTTTGTTCCACCGCCTGATCCGTGAGGCGATGAGCAAGACGCTGGATGTCTTGGATATTGTCGAGGTTAGCCGATGTAACATGGCTCTGAATTTCTGAGGCTAGACCCTTGAGGTACAACTCGATGCGTTTGATGGGAGGGTCTACCATGGTAGGACACAAAATAGCCAGTTCGTTCGATCGCTTCGTGTAAGCTTCTATCTCTGACCCCGTCATCTTCAAGTGATAAAACTCATTCTCCAACTTGTGGATATCATCCCTTGTGCAGTACTCACGCTTGATAAGTTCCTTGAATTCGTTCCAGGGTGTGGTGTTAGCAGTTGCCAACCCTAAGATCTGAACTTGGGCGTTCCACCAAGTTAGTGCTATTCCTTCTAGCGTGCCAGTGGCGTATTTCACCCTGCGAGCCTCAGGGCATTCACACATCTCGAACACTGACTCCAGCTTCTCAAACCAGTGGAGGAGTCCCACTGCCCCCTCTGTGCCGCTGAAAGTACTTGGACGATAGTCCATGAAGTTCTTAAAGGTGCAAACTTGCTGCTGCGCTGGTTGACCTATTGTGTACGAATAGGGCAAAGTTTAAATACAAGGGCTAGTTTAGGAGTGTAGGATCTAAAGATCCTAGTGTAAGTTATGACTACAGGATATACTACCTGCTTGAGCAGCTGCAAGTGCCGCAGCAACTTGAGCTTGAACGAGAGCCTCTAGCTGGGCTTGAGTCATGTTAATTCGTCCAGACATGATCTTCATAGTAAAAGTAACGTAAGTGAGAGTGGTTCGCGAATAGGGCGATGACAGAAAAGCGTAAGCACGTAGGTATTCTCATGTAATAAAGTCATGTGTATCTAAACGTAATGCGAGCAAAGTTCTATATAGTTCTAGCATGCAGGTAATAATCATAAACCTTATTACCTAGGATGTCGAGTCTTGCACGTGAAGCGAAGCGTCGTTGTGGATCGTTGAGAGCACTGTTCTGGTTATAGTCTGGTTTTAATAAAAACGTTTTCCCATATTAAAACCAAGTTCTCTATAACCAATGGCTCTGATACCAATCTGTCACACCCCCAAAATCCACCTGCGGAGTAACACCGCTTGGGAGCGTGACTGACCAGGATCAAGCCACCAATCATATTGAACATGTAAATATATAGTAAAAGTTATCCATCAATACGAAATGTGTTTATCAAAACCAACATAGTTAAGTATAGCGGAATCATTAATGTAAAAACCCAATCATAAGTATTAATGTATGAAATGACATAAGTAATCACGATCCATTTGCCCACAACGACCTGCTCCTCCTTGTGCAAGCTCCATAATGTACCTAAGGTCCTGCAAGGCATGCAGCAGATAATCAACGACTAGTTGAGCGAGTTCACAGAAAGTAAGTTCATAACAGTAATGCGTAAGTTCATCTAGTGGGGGCTTCCCATGCAAGTATATACTACTGGTGGGGGATTCCCACATTTATCCTTAATAATGGGGGCTTCCCATTATGGTACTTACTAGACTATTTGCAACCATGTGTTCTTCTTAATCCGAGAACAGGAATACGTACAAGGTCACGCAGGATTTACGTGAGTGCCCTTCCCCGAGGACAGTGGTACGCGTGGGGTTTACGTAGGATTTACGTAAGTGTCCTTCCGACCCGGAAGACAGTAGTGGGTGTTAGGTTACGCAGGATTTACGTAAGTGTCCTCCCGACCCGGGAGACAATGGTAGATACTAGTTTACGTAGGTTTTACGTAAGTGTCCTGACTATCCTGAGGACGATGGTCTATAGTCTAGTGATTGCGTAAGTACGAGTAATCATTCCATATCAAACATTCCAACCCAATTCCCAACCCGGGAATCCCATGCCTTGGCTGTGTGAACTCACCTTGGATTGCTCGGCAGATACACAAAGAGGGTTTCTTGAACTAAAGGTGGTCAACCACGTCCTAACAGGGTTACCACACAAGTCAGGTTTTGACTCAAGTAATGCACGTACGTATCACATAAGTTAACACGTTACAAACACGCATAGATCATGGTAACACTTAACAGTCAAGAGCATAACTTGTGCGTTTTAATCTTAGCCCAAATGTACTCGGCCCAACATAACCCGGCCCAATTATCATAACAGATCAATAACACTTCGGCCCAATTAAACAACATAATAGCCCAATGGCATACACGGCCCAAACACTTAAACAGATAATTCAACTTGTACGACCCATGCATCTTGTGCGACTGGGATCACATTGTGCGACTCGTTTTGGGCTTTGAGGCCCAACAGTTAAACAAACTTTATCACATGTGCGATTCAGTAAACCTTATGCGATTCATACGGGTTGTGCGATTAGGATTGGGCTTGTGCGGTTCTACTTGGGCTGATCGGCCCAACTACTTAACAACATTTCAACAGTTTGTACGTTTATGTGTGTGTGGCCCAACATATCAAACAACAAACTATCCAGCCCGGTCCATGTGTCTTGTGCGACTCGTTTTGGGCTTAAAGGCCCAAACGTTAAACACATGTAGCTCGTGCGATCCAGCAGGCCTTGTGCGACTGGACGAGTCTTGTACGACTGGCTAGACTTGTGCGAGAGAACCCCTTATGCGACTAGGGGCCTTGTGCGACCGGTTTAACAAAGTTCCGGATTTCTTGCCAATCGGTTACAATTATCATTTGTCATCAATAGTTTCCAAGTTTATAGAATCAATTAACAATTATCAGTTTCATACCATGATGGATTTCGATCAAACAAAGTGGTTAACATCCAATTCTTATGAACCCTAACCTAATCATAACATGAACATCAAACACAATCCTTAACATATATCACATCACAGCCGATCACTAGGTGTTCGGTTCTAACTCTAGGTCATGCAATCCAAATCATAAACATCAACCAATTCCTCATGTAAATCAAACGAATCAACTAACCCTTCAATCTAGTAACCCGTGAACCATTTTCATAAACACTTCATTCTATCATAATCAATCTTATGAATCCATATCATCAATGATTTCATTAACAAAACCTTAGACTATCATACAAGGTTATAGCATCATAACATCAATCATCATACAAATAAATAATTAACAACACACTAACCGGTTAGAACAAAGATTGATCCCGATTAAAAGAGCTTCGAGGAAGGGAAAAATGTCGCTGCCGTCGAGTTCGAGATTGAGGGAGAGAGAGAGAGCTAGGGTTTTTGTGTGTGATAGTGTTTTGATAAGAATGAGAGATGGTTACTACACTCTAAGAGTTACGCGTGTGAGGTGTGTGGGCCGAACCCTAACATGGGCTGCCCTATAGTCCGTTTACAAGCAATACGGCCCAATGGCCTTGTGCGGTCGAGTGGGTGTGTGGGTTGTTGTGCGATCGGATCATGTAACCCATATACATTCATATAACATGTCATACATTCATTCAATAAGAGCACATATCACATAACATTCATATCGTTCACATACGTTACATCAAAGCACAAAATAGGTTCGGAAACACGAGTTGTCACATAAAATCCAATACCCCTTTGTTTTAAGTAAATTTTGTTTTCGTTTTGACTTAATTATTACGATAATGATTAAGTAAACACTTCGCAAAGCATGTGCGTAATTAAACGTTTCAACATCTATATTTTTGTTTGGTTTAATGGTCTCGCTGCAAGGCGCGGGTCCCAAAAACTCGTTGATTTGATAATAAATCGTTTATATGACATAAATCTTCATTTAATAACATATTCCATTGTGTGTTTTACACTTGCGCATGGCATTTAACATTTATCATGGCTATAACTTTGTGTATCAATGACTAGCATCGCTAAATTGATGAATTGCTGTATCATTAATGTCCTAAACTACCAAAATAGGATATATTTACCAAAGTTAAAATAAAAGTTTATTTCTCGCAATTATAAATCTATGTATCACGATCATGAATCACATAAACACAACATGTACACGCACATGACAATTAATTTCAAAAACACAAGTTGTGTGTAATACGGTTGTGCGTTACATATGACATACCTAATACGTTAAAGCACACATTTAACATATACTTGCACACAACTTTAAGGTATATAACTTTAATACAATGACTCATGTGCATTGTGTTGCGACACGTTGATACGTAACCATAATACAAACACTACTAAATTGTTTAGTACACTGTTATCAGAAGTGCATAAGAGCATCCATAATAAGGCATTGTAAGCGTATTATTTATTATAAAAAAATTAGTATAGAATATCATCATTAGTAATTCACTGATTCAGTCCTATAGTCATTTCTTTCAACGCTATCTAGCAAAACTTATTTTTTATTATAATATTCTTTTATTGTATATACATATAATGAGAGAAGTCAATTCCACTTTACATTATATGCCCCAAAAAAGAATCCGGTTTGCGAGTTGCGGCCCCGAGCATTGTGCACGATCAAAGTCCAAGAGCTAATTTATCAATCATCACCCAACAATTGGGCTTGGGCTTTTCTTTCCAGTGCTACGTACAGAAAGCAAACTCTTAAAGCAACCTGACATAGAGCCCACATGACTCTCACTCTTGGGCTTCGGCCCATCTTTGCCTGGGCCCATTGGATCATCTTTGCTGGATGGTTCAGCAATTTCAAAATTAGGATCATGGTTGTTGTCTCTTAGGCTTTCTTTGAAAAGGTCCAAAAGTCTCCTCCTCTTTTCTGTTGGGGTTGGAGATGGTTGGGATGAGGAACCGAGAAGCTCGTCGTGGTTCAAGATAGTTGCACCCACATTGATTCGTGGGGTTCCTTGGGTCAAGCTATGGTGCACCGGGGTGTTGCCTCTAGAAGGGGTGAATTCTGCATCGAATGCGCAAAGATATAAACATCACAAGTTGTATGTATTTAGTGCATAAATTTTAGGTGTATGAATATAAAGCCACGAGCACATTTAGCTAAACAGGTTGGGTTCAAGTTAAAAGGGTAATGTTAGTGCCAAACCGCAAACGTTCAGGCCGTGTTCGGGTTCTCGTGTCTCACACAAATTTTTGGTGTGTGTTGGATTTCACCCACCAACCCACAAACACGACCCGTTTAGTACTCCTAATAAATATCGTGTGCTTGATTACCCCCATTAACGCTCATAAACTCGTCTTCATAGTCTGAATCTAACCATGCTTGGGAATCGAAAAACGTCTCCTCCCTAGTACCTGCAATGCGAAATAAGATAGTATGAAACGTCACATACTAGTAAAACCCGGATAAAGTTATATAAACCATATAAGTGAAATCATAAACCTAACTCCAAACGGGCCCATATTGTTAAAAAGATTAAAAAAAGATACACTCTCCATTATTGCAACTTTTTAGCCCACGAATTGTTAATGCGCCATAGTGGCATAGTCATGCCTTTATTTGCTCAAGTGTATGACATAAAACAAAGTCAACAAGTGCGTGTATATATATGATTTTTAATAAATATATTAATATAAGTTTTAGTTAAACTAAAATAAACAACATAAATACAAATACGTATTAGTTTTCAACTAGTCAAAAATAAATATTAAATTTCTAAATTCTAAAAATAAACATGCATTCTCTGTGCAAAATCATACTCCACGTGTCAAACTTTGTGCGAAAACGCACTTCATGTGAACACTTGAGTTGCGTAACACGTGCAAAAACTTTGTGCGACAGGTGTACATCTCAGCTACGTGACATGGTACATGTAGACTCTTTGTGTGCCCCTCCACGATCATTGATATCTTTGTGCATCCTGCAGACGAATTTTAAACCTTTGTGTGTCCTGTCTGTGAGCATTGATTTCTTGGTTTTTCTTACCGGTGGCCATTAGTTTCTTTGTATGTCCCGCACAAAGATGTTCGAAATAAATGCATTTTGCATAAAAATACACATGACGAATCCCTAGTATGTCCATGTAGTGTGTGTGTTCGCACAAAGCCACACGTGGAGTACGGTATCACACCAAGATTACATGTTCATTTTTAAAATTTGAAAAATCAAAGTTTATTTTAGAATACTTGAAATGTTACATGTTCATTTTGGTACATAGTTACACAACTCTCAACTTAAAATTGGTTTGGTATTTTCTCTCTCTATGTGTATATATAGCAATTATTATTGAAACATTATTATCACACTACTCTACTTGTTTTACTAGTAATTATGCAAAAAGTTGTTTCAACTTTCACTTATCATATTCTCTCATATTTGTTTGCTAGCAAAAAGCAGTTCAATAGCAACAAACAAAAACCAACAAAGCATGACTCACCAACCTATTCATGTTCTAGAGGAAAACAAAGCTTCAAAATAAAACAGACCACTTGACACAAATACATGGACATCATGTGAAACAGAAATATCAAAACATCCAAATATATTGAATTAATCAAGCAACGATCGAAATTAGATACTGAAACATATAAGTTGAACAAAACAATAAAACCAATCAGATCAACCCAATCCCTTAATAATAGTAATAATAATAATCGATCAACAAAGTCCATGCACACATAGTCAATCAAAGCTTTGAATCAATCAAATCGCCTTCACGTGAAGTAGTGTTTTCAGACCCGGACCAGATCGGTCGGACCAAGAACCGGTGGATTGGCCGGTTCAGGTCAAGGTATCGGACCAGAATAACATTGAACAAGAGGTGGAACCGGTTTTTAAAGGGGTTGGACCGTTTTTTTATATATTTTTCAGATTTAACCCTATTAATTTTTATAATATTTACGACATCTCCCGGTTCTTACGTCCGGTTCGACCGCTCAGACACGTGAACGGGTAAGAAGACCGGTTCGACGTCTAGTCCAGTTCTAAAAACATCATAAACGACTCAAACTACAACGAAGAAAAACTGAAAATCATACCGTATTCGGAGAAAGTAGCCGGTGAAAGAGAAGAAGGCTGTTTTAGTTGTTGTTGTTCATCCATAACGGAAACTAGTTTTCCAGTAGGAGAAGGATGAATGACCGATGTATGGTCAGGTTTAATAGGAGTATCAAAAGGCACTTGTCCCTTCATTGAAGAAGCTTTATGATGATGAATCGAAGTGCACGCACCCATTCGACAACACGATTCTTCTACCCACTCAGATATTTAGTGGATGCTGCTGGTATGGATTCAGTGAAAAATGCTTAGAATTTGGAGAGAGAGAGTGAGAGAGATGAAAAGTTGTTTGGATTGATCAACATTTGTAATCCCCTTTGATATTCTTTTCTCATTAACTATTGGGTGAATCTAACAGTCAAAATGCAACCACTATTATTTGACACTTTTTATTTTATAAATCAAGTTGTAATTTTTTAAAAACGTTTAGTTTTCGATGATAAAAAAAATGAACAAACGATTTGACTCGTTAAAGTTATTTAAGAGAGCGAGGTATTGAGACTCGCTATTTGACTCGCTATGATGTTGTCTATGTAACATCTTTATATTTTTTAAATAACCAGATTATTTAATCCGTGTGTTGTAGTAGAGACGTGAGGTGAATTCGATTTGTATCGGTTTATTCGTTGTGATACCGGCACATGTTATATTAAACACAAAAGAAGACCTAGAAAACAAAGTTGTAACATAAGCACGACCTCAATGATAAAACATTAAAACAAAGAACGATAAACATTATAAAGAAAAACCGCAACTTAAAAAAAGAAAGCTGTGAACTTAAATTAAGAAGCACTTTTTAAGTAGGTTAAAAAACTATTGAAACATTTTGAAGCGGTTACGTAAAAACCTTTTTTCTAAGCAGTTGAAGAAAAAAGACTGATCAAGACGGACGACTCATTTTAGCATAGGGGAGATAGCTTATTTTGGCTGCAGCCTTTAATCTTCAAAATGTATATAAAATAATAATAATATGTATATCCCACTTATTTATTATATATGTATGGTTTGCTAATTTTTTAAGAAAAATATATATATATAAAAGAAAAAAAAAACCCAAGAAGCGGCCTACTAGAGAGAACTAAACCAGAACGCACCGAAAACTACATGGAATTGAGGGGATTTATGAGACACTCGACCCATCTAATGTTTACCTTTCATTGAATAAAAAAATACTTTCCTTTCTAACACTTTTCGATCCAAACATATGCTCTTCCAAAATCTCCATAGCACCTAGGGGTGTTCAAAAAATATGGATCTCAAAATGAATCCGAAATATCCGAATTTTCGGATTCGAATGCGGATTTCTTAAAATTCAGATAATCGATCCATAAACTTCTGAAACAGGTAAAGACCAACTTAAGCCATCGAGCAATTACATCCTATGTCCTTGAGGCAAACACACACTCTCCAAAAATATGATCTGACGACTCCATCATATGATCACAAATTGGACATAAAATAGATGGAATATCCAAACCCTTATTACTTAAATTCTTTTTGTGTGATTCTATTATTAAAACATTGTGTAAACCATTATCCCTTTTGAATATCTAAAAAGTGACTAAAAATATACATATAACAAATTATAATATAAACACAGCTAAAGGATATGACAGATATGCTTATGCCATGTTTTAAAGCAAATCGATATTAAAAAAAATTACTCTTGTAAGAAAACAAACGATGGTTTGTGGACGAGAATTTTAAAAATCATATTATAATATGGCACGTTTTGTAGGTGTGGAATTTAAACAATGCAAAAATTTATGACACGGAAAAGCAGATAAATTATAGGAAAAGTCAATAAAATAATCTAATTTTGCTGGATGATGAATATAATTTTAAATAATGGATGATGCGAATTTGCATGTAGGAGATGGTTCAAATGAAAACCAATTTTAACGTGAAAACTCGAAAAACTAACTAAAAAAGCCTGAAAAATACACCATTTTTTTTTTTGCATTTTTTTTTATTAAAAATCGCTAGTTTTTGTATATAAAAAATTTCAAAAAAAAAATTGTAGTGCACATATGTAATAATTCACATGTGTAGTACAAATACACATATGTACTATTACACATTTGCACTACATTTTTTTTTGAAAAAAAGATCTTTTTTTTATACCTTAAATAGCAAAAATTGGTATGAAAAAAAAATTGTTATGTTTTTTAGGCTTTTTAAGTTAGTTTCTGAGTTTTCGCGTTAACTAGTGGTTTTTATTTAAACCTTCCCCTTTCCATGTAAACTTTTAATTGTATACGATTAAATGTGAATATCAATAACACTCTGGTTACTATTTAGCATGGTGTTTGGTGGTCTCATTTGGTCTCTTAGGTTTTTTTTACCCCATCGACTTTTTAATATGTATAGGTATAAATTCGAATGCGACTAGATTTTATCTCACGTGAATCACTTGGTGTTAGAAATTCGTGTTTTTATTTTACATTTTTTCTCAGTTTTGGGCGTTCTTCGGTTGCTACTTAGCATAATTTTACGTCCCTCACCGCAACGCTAGGCTTAAGACTCATCGTGTTTTTAATAATGTATGATTCTAGTTTCCATGTAAACCTTTAATTGTATATGATTAAATGTAAATAACTAAATATCAATAACGCTCGAGTTAATACGTTTGTGTTAATATCCAACCTATATATCAACCAATATTGGTTGATTTGTTATAGTTTACATATATGTTTGTGTTTTTGTTGTTGTTAGAGTGGAGGGCTTGGTTTATAAAGTGATCATCATTAAAATGATCTTATTGATATATGAGTCAAATCAAATTGAGCTTAGTCAGGATTATTTTATGCTCGGCTTGGTTTATTAAAAAGCTGATTTGTAAATGACTTGAGCCAAACAAGGCATAGTTAATAAATGATATGAGTTGAGTTGGCTCACTCGCTGATTTCAAACTAATCTTTTTCGAAAGAACTTCAAGTCACAATATATTAATATTTTTATTTATAAAATAACGTGTAGATTTAAAATAAGCATCAATAAACTACAAACAATTATATATATATATATATATATATATATATATATATAGGACAAAGATCCGTTAGAAACCACCCTTTATTGCGAGAACCGTCAGAACTAGTGTGAACACAAACAGTAATACCTAAAAAAATCTAAAAAACACCCAAAATTTTTTTTTTTATTTTTTTACTATTTTTTATATAAAAATCGCTACTTTAAAAAAAAAATTTTTTTTGCTACTAAAAGTAGCGATTTGAACATAAAAAATAGTAAAAAAATAAAAAAAAAATTTAGATTTTTTTTTGATTTTTTTAGATTTTTTAGGTTTTTTGGGGGGTTTAGTTTTTAGCATTTTAGCTTGGGGGGGGGGGGGGGGGGGTTGGGGGGGTTTAGGTTTTTGGGGGGTGGGGGAGGGGGGTTTAGGTTTTTTGGGGGGGGGGGGGGTTAGGTTTTTTTTTAGGTTTTTTGAGGGTTTTTAGCATTTAGCTTGGAGGGGGGGGGGTTAGGTTTTTTTAGGGGGGGGGGGGGTTAGGTTTTTTTTTTTTGGGGGGGGGGGGGGGTGGGGGGGTTTAGGTTTTTGGGGGGTGGGGGGGTGGGGGTTAGGTTTTTTTTAGGTTTTTTTAGCTATTTTAGCTTGTGTTCACATTGGTTCTCGCGGTTCTCGCAATAAAGGTGGTTTTTATTTAAAATCGCGAAAACCAATGTGAACACAACCTAAAAAAATCTAAAAAAACACATAATTGTTTATTAAAAAAAATATTTTTAACAAAAATTTTTTAAATATTTGTTAACAAAAATTGCTACTTTTCGTTTATTAAAAAAATAATTTAAAAACAAAAATTTTGGAGACTAAAACTAGCGATTTTTATTTAAAAAATTTTAAAAATTGTGGTTTTTTTAGGTTTTTTTTGGGGGTTTAGCTTTATGGTTTTGTTTTTAGCATTTAGCTTTGTGGGTTTAGTTTTCTTTTTTTCTTTTTCTTTTTTTTTTTTTGGGGGGGGGGGGGTGGGTTGTTAGGTTTTTGTGGTGTAGTTGGTTTATTTTGTTGTGTTCACAGATTCTCGCGATTCTCGCAATAAAGGTGGTTCTCGCATGAACCTTCCATATATATATAGGGGAGGGTTCAATTGAAAACTACTAATTAAAGTGAAAACTTGAAAACTAACTAAAAAAGCTTAAAAAACATGTCAAATTTTTTTTACAAAATTTTGCTACTTTTTATATATATATATATATATATATATATATATATATATAAAAACTTATACTGCACATGTGCATTATATGTGTACTACACATGTGCATTATTAGACATGTGCACTACATTTAAAAAAAAATATTTTTATATATAAAAAGTAGTGAAAATTTATTAAAAAAAATTGGTATGTTTTAGGTTTTTTTAGTTAGTTTTCAAGTTTTCACAATAAAAGAAGTTTTCGCTTGAACCCTCCCCTAATATATATATGTGAAAAGGTAAACGTACAATATTCCTTAACGTGCGATGGTACGATATGAAATTACTCATGTTATAAAACTCAAAACCCTAACACACAAGGAAAAAACCCTAACCACACAAGAAAAAAGCCATAATCATGCATGCACACAAGCATAAATCACGCATGAACAAAAATCACAACCATGCGTGATTATGGTTTTTTGTCCATGCGTGATTAGGGTTTTGAGTTTTATAACATGTGTAATTTTCATATCGTACCATCGCACGTTAAAAAATATTGTATTTTTCACTTTCACTCTATATATATATATGTGTGTGTGTGTGTGTATGAGAATGGTAGAATGAGAACCCCATTGAGTTGTGAGAAGCAGACAAATAAAATACGTTTTTCAAAAAAAAAAGTTTTTTTTAAAATCAAAATGTTACAGAAAAAAATAATAAAAAATAAAAAATGTCGCATGCCAAAAGTTACATCACGGTAAAAAAAATTACGGGTGACGTCATCATTTTAAAACAAAGTTACATCAGAGTAAACTAAGAATAAATACCGGCTCAACAAATTTTTTTACATATATTTTTATAACATTTTCATCCATGTTTGTGCAAAAAATAGTGTCAAAACTTGCCCATTTTTTTAAAATTAACTAATGTTTAGTTGTAATTATATAAAAATATTATTAAAATAAAGTTTCAAGTTAAAATTTTCAATAATACGATTTAAAGGGTTTGTGAATTGAAACTATACTTTGAGTGTCTTTTAACCTTTTTGATATGTTTCCGTTTAGTTATATATTTTATGCGAGATGTTTATGTAACACCCTGTGTTTCCGAAAGTCAAAGTCAAAGTCAAAATTGAAGTCAAAGGAAGAAAAGATCGCTTATAGCAATCTGTCTCTCCTTGCTCAATCCCTGTTTTGACTTCTTTGACTGTAGTTAGTCTATTTTCATGTTTTTACGTTAGTTGTATTATGTGGAGTAATTAATTACAATCGAAGTAATCGAACTATATTTCTCAATGCGAACCGCTTTACGACTGTGAATAATATGAAATAACAATGCGATAAAGTCAATTAAACGATAATCGAACTAATCTAATCAACATCGCGCTCGCAACTCGAAATTCGCATTTTGGCTTATTGTTATACGTGTGTGTGTGCCTTATGTGTTACTTATGCATGTTTACTTTATGTTATGTGTGGTAATCAATCGAATCGCAATCGAAACGCAATCGAACTCAATCGCAAAACGAATACGAAATTATAGATGATTGTATGTTGATATAGTACGATAATTAGTGGAGAAGGGATAGTGCAAGATATGAGTAGTTGGGATTAAAAGTAATTTGAATAGGAAACTCTATCGTATCCGTATCGTTCGCAATCGAAATCGAAATATCAAAAATCGTCGCACCGAACACTCGAATCAGGCCGCTGATCGATCAGGCTACCAGCCGATCGAACAGTCAGCCGATCGGACTGTTGTCCGATCGGACAGGCTGTCCGATCGTGCTGACCAACCGATCGGCCAGCCATTACCTATTTTGGCATCCAATAAATACCCCTGTCATTGTCAAACTTTCTACTTTTGGAAACCTCTGTCCGACCAGCACGCTCAGCTCACTTTCTCTCAGATTTCTCTCGATTCCGGTAAGATTTCGTCCTAAATCTTGTACTTTCTTGATCTACACGCACTCCTACACCTTTCTATCTTTCAAATCTTAACTTTTAACCGTGGAATCATCAAGATTCAAGTGTTCTATGATGATGTCATCATGGGTTCTTGAAGAACTTCATGTTTTGGCCTCAATCCACCAAGAATAACTTGGATCTAACCGATTTCCACATAAACAAACAAAGATCTTTCACAGATCTAAACATATTCACGGTAAAAAGGGATTGAAAGATGGTTTTCCAACTTTCTTTCAACTCTTTTACACTCAATGCCTTCAAAACCAATAGAAACGGAACTTGTGCTGACTTACTAATCATCCTAGTAGTTGTGCGGTTCAAGATCCGGGTTCTATCCACGAGGTTTACCGATATCGGGTTAAACGCTAAACAACCGTCCCGAACAGTTCACTAACCGGATTGGGTGATTCCTGTCCGATCAGGAGAACCAAGTAAAGACGAGTTTTCTGTTGTTTCGCTCATTCTCAAAATACCTTGATAATACGACAAACAATCAGAACAACCAAAGTGTTAGACGAATAGGCTGATCGGACTGCTGTCCGAACGGACAGCCAGCCGATCGGACAGTCAGCCGATCGACCGGCCAGCCGATCGGCTAGCACAAGGTCCCACACTTAATCAACTAATCCTCTTGAAGTTGAGTATTGAACGAACTGTTGTTCGATCGGACTACCGTCCGATTGGATTACTCTTCGGATCATGAGATACTATACTTCAACACTTAATCGATTTTCAACATGTTCAACGCACTAGGAGTGCCACCCGATCGAACAGTCGTCCGATCAAGTGACACCCCACCAAGAACTTGGTTTGCTGAGGTACCTAGCCGATCGGGTTGCCGGCCGATCGAACGACCGTTTGATCGACCGAACTGAAAGGTAAAGATACTTCAATGTTTTAAAATACTACAACAAAAACTTCAAAAGGTCA
Source organism: Helianthus annuus (assembly GCF_002127325.2). Classification (NCBI taxonomy): domain Eukaryota; kingdom Viridiplantae; phylum Streptophyta; class Magnoliopsida; order Asterales; family Asteraceae; genus Helianthus; species Helianthus annuus. The sequence goes on along the minus strand of NC_035447.2, from coordinate 32,724,413 downwards.
AACCATCATACACAAACACATCCTACACAAAGGAAGAAACAATCCACTCGAACAGCCATCCGATCGGACTCCCGTCCGACCGGACAACTGTCCGAACGGACTGTCAACCGAACGGTCAGCCGTCAGATCGGACTACCGTCCGATCGACCGGTTGTCCGACCCTCAAATACTTGTTTTCCGTTTAACGCGTTGCTTATCGTTATGCTATCAAACTATTCAGGCTAACCTTACTCTCAAGCGTTCCCTTCAATCCATCAACCGCTGTGAGTATACTCGATCCCTTTTTGCTTTAAGCACTTTTGGGTGTTACATACGTTACTTATACGAAATCACATCGAACACACTACGCAACATTTTAAACGCTAACCGTTATCGCATGTACTACGTGACTAAATGAATGCTTGTTTATTATGTTTACACATGGAATGCTGTCTACCTGCCTTAACGATGATAGTACTATAGTTTGGACTCAGCACCCGTTCACACGGGGGTTGTTAAGGACAATTACTTGCATGGATTACGGTGGTAATCATGTATTGCGAACTGCCTCGGGCAGTCAACCCGCAGTCATTGGTATCGATAGATCCGTGTCGATAATTAACATGCATCGTTTTCCTCTGTGTACGTGCTGGTTATGCGTAAACTATTTCGAACTCTATTATACTATTATCAAACTTGTATGCTCACCTTTACATTTTATGTATTGACTTTTATTTTAACGTATGTGACATGTGTTTAAGATGCTTATCTGCTAGGAAAGCGAGGCTAGAATAAAGCTCTAGAGTTGTCTGTAGTAGTCAAATTTAGGGTCTCTAGAAGCAGATAAACAATTGCTGTTTATTTAAATCTGAGTTGTCGGAACAGAATACTTGCCTGGATTTTGTCTGTAATAATTTATTTACTGTTTGAGGTACGGTATGGGACGTATTATTTAAATTGAATAGTAATGATAATTGTTATGGAAACTTCTGGACAATCTGTTTCGCTTAGTGCGATGCCCCGATGATTCCGCCATCGGTTGGGGTGTGACAGATTGGTATCAAAGCCATAACTATAGGGAATTAGGCAGACTCGACCTAGTCCGGGTCGATGTCTTAGAGACCTAGACTATAGTTAGGACCCAATAGACCGATTCGTGCATGTCCATTTAGGGACTATGTATGAGTTTATTACTATTCTTCGCTATTCTCGCCTACACTACACTATCACTGCACTCGAATTTTCAATGATGAGAAAGCGATTTAGTCAAGATTAGGTGTGAAAACCGTAAACTCTCGACTAAATTGCTTGATCAATGCTGATTTATCAACTTATCAATGATCTCTTCACTATTCTTTTTCAATAACGAACGCTTGTTCAATGGGGGAATTATACCAAATCAGGAGTGAAATCCATATTTTTATGAATAATCTCCTCTATTTTACTAAAATCAAGGGACAGTTGTCAAGCTAGGGGTGAAACCCTAACCTTGACGGCTTGTCCATAGATTTTACCAAAACTCTCACCAAAGTCTCGACGGACTCCAACGACCTAAACTCACAATACGGCTCATGGGATACACGCCGAATGCCCAAGAATCGAGGCAGAGGCCGATCCCGAAAGCCGGAATGTGATGACAAGCCCTTGAGAATAGTCGAATCGCTTTGGGTAGTCAATGTCTAATAGCCGCAGACAATCTATTTCTCGATTTTTGCAAGTTTCGATTATGATCCCGCAACTGCTGACTCTGATGACTCGTTGATTTTATGTGTGTTTATATGTGTTTAACTGTTTATGTGTTTAAAATTTTGAAATTTATTCGATCTTTGCTCTCACTTCGATCGACACACACACAACCTGCATTGCTCTTCTACCTCAAAACGCCAACGGGTCGCTACAATCTAGACAACATATTATACGCGATCGCTATATTCGAACGACTCGCGAGCCTTGAATGATAGGTTTCTGTATTCTGACTGCCTCTGTGACTGAATGCGTATGTGCTACTGTGTTTCTGTGCTTCTGTGCCCTACGTGCTTATGTGCTTCTGTGATTATGTGAATCTGTGATTTCGTGCCTATGTGTTATGTGATTATGTGTGTTACTGAGCCTTAGTTAGAACTAGACGTGTGAGGTGAGATTCGATTATGATGTTTCTGAGACCTACGACGATGTCTATTGCAGACAATGTCGTCATCTGGACACTGAACCCCACTTACTCGCCAAGAAAAGAGAGACAAACGTCTTACTGCTATCATCGCCAAAAAAGTAGCAAAAGTTGTGAGTGAGGTTTATGTGAACGTCAGCAAGTCATCTGAGGAGTCGAGAACTGAAGCTCCCAAAGATGCTGCCAAGACTGTTTTCAGCTTCAAACAGTTCAAGGCATGCGGACCAAAGGAATTCAACGGAGAAGATGGCCCGACAGCTATGTTTCAATGGTTTGATTCCGTCGAAGTCACTCTGCGCCAAAGCGGCTGTCCAGAAAATCTCCATACCCTAAACGCAACCGGCGTCTTCCAGTCCCGCGCTCTAGACTGGTGGACGGCCGAACGAAACAAACGCGGGAATGATGCAGCTTATGAGTTGACTTGGGAAGAGCTGAAAGCCATCATGATGGACGAGTTATGCCCTCCCCATGAACGCCAAAAGCTGGAGGACAAGTTTTGGAACATTAAGCAGAAAGATGGAGACAACGCTGCCATGACTGCTCGCTTTAAGCAGCTCAGCATTATCTGTCCCGACCAAGTCAAGACGCCAGAGATAGCAATAAAGAAGTACATTCGAGCTCTACCCGACTGTGTTGCCGATTTTGTTCACGCCGCGAAGACCTCATCAATTGAAGAGACTTACTTGCTTGCCGCTGAAATCAACGACAAACGAGTAAAAGCTGGTTTCTGGGATAAGCCCTCCAAGTCCCTGCATCAAGCCACCACTGCACCGACCGCTGAAACCGCCACTGCTCAACCGTCCAAGTCGTCGCGCCGCAAGAAGAAGAACAACAACAGCAACTCCAACAGCAAGAACTGTGCTGTCACTACCACTGCTGCTCCTCTGTAAGCCGTACCGGCTCAACAGCAGTCTCACCACCGCCCAGCACCAGTTACTCAAGCGCCGCCAGCAAAGCGTGCTTACACAGGTCCCTACCCGCTCTGCCCGACATGCTCATATCATCATGTAGGTCCCTCTCGGATGATGACGAACCTAAACCTTGTTATACAAACCCACTAGCGAGTGCGGAATCCAAGCTAGCAAGCAAACCGAGATGAAACAAGTATAAACACAAACACACAAAGGTTCGCCGATTAACACCACTTGTATTAATACGAATGAAGGTTCCGGTTACAAGCACAATGTTTACAAATCAGTTTTGCAAACTCTCAAGGTGTGTGTGTGTGTTTCGGACAGAATGCTCTCAACTTTCTATCTCTCTATGTGTGCATCTATCTCTCTTGTCTGACTACTAACACACACTGCATGGGTATATATATACCCAGCACAGATTGTCTTGTTCGAAGGATCCGATAGATGGTCGAAGGATCATCTATCGACTACAAAGCCATCGAAGGATTTACAGGGACCTCGAAGGATGATCTATCGAGGTCCATCAATCGAAGGATATCTTTCGATGAGATCGAAGGATATACATCATCCTTCGATCTCTTATCCTTCGAGACAGACAATCACATCTATAATTCTAACTGTTTGGCCAAGTCAAACTAGGAGGACAGTTGACTTGGTCAAACTTACATGACTAACAAGGACATCGTTTATAACGTGACCGAATACAGACAAAGTACAGACACAAGTGCACCAACAAACTCCCCCTTGGCTGTAGCTTTGTCTCGATCTTCGATGTTTGCAGATTTGTCTCGATCTTGATCATCATTGATCTTCATGTCTTCAAGACTCTGATTTCCTTTCAAGTCTTCAATGTCGGAGGATCTTTAAAGTCTTCACGTCTTGAAAGTAGAAAGTGTATCAACAAACTCCCCGTATCATGTAGGAAGTGTGTTGACAAACTCCCCCTTAACATAAGCTCCCCCTTGAGTTATGCTCGTGAATGACTTGATCTTCAAGGCTTAAGATCCTTGTGGTGTTGATGATGGTCAGCGGCAACTCGATCATCTTCATCTTTTGAGTGCCTTCACGTCGTGTCTTCATTCCGAAGCTTGTCATCGACTATGTTCTCCTAGCCTTTAGAATCTGCACATGCAAGAAATCTAAACGCGTAATGAGAACACCTGCTTGGAATATAGTTAGCATAAACAAATGACACACGTATGACCATGTCACAATCAAACACCGTCCGACAGTTTGAAAGTTTAATAAATTTCTCAATTTAGATTTAACTTTCAAAACTTGCAAATTTCGACCGTTTATGAAGATTTAGTCAATTCGGTTTTCGTTCCGGTTTCAGGTAACGAAGACTCGAGCTCCAACATCGTACGATCGAAAATAAAATAGAAATAAAATCTTTTTGGTTTTTATAAAGTTTATATCAAAACACACCTAAAATCTTTTTGGTATTTTTGAAATTAAAAGACAACAATTTTAATATCCTTTGAGTGTTATCAAACGACATCACCGCTAATGTCGTGCTGATATGCACCAAACGACGAAACTGTTTAAAAATAAAACAATAAAAAGTTGAGCAGTAAATAAATATACACAGACAATCTTTTTGCGAGTTTCGAGGGTAAGAGAATCATATCAGTGTACGGTCATGCCAAAACACTCTTGTTGTTCAGTTAGTTAACATTAAAATAAGCATCCTATAACAATTATCGGTATTGTTGTCCACTTAAGCTCAACTTATCAGATGTAATCATGGCGAGGGGATACGTTAAGGTATGATTTATACTTACCGACCGGTGTTCATCCACATCACGACACATTCCCGTATCAAGGTATGCACGAGAATTCATCTTACCGGTGAGTATACCGATTATCATCTGTTTGACCGTATAAGATGTGAGATACTCACTTATTTTTTATTTGAAAACAAGCCCTATGTGATATAATCACTTATTGATGAGGAACTTGATTTTCATATGCATGAGGGCACAGGAGCAAGTCCGTGAACAGGTCAGTACTTCCGTACAGCAGAGAGACGAACTTGACTCCCGGATAAATGTGATATTTTATCACTTATTTGATATGGACATGTGATTGTTTATCACTTATTGAGGTCGAATGCAGTATGTAATATGTACACGTATGTATGGTATCATGGAAGATCTAGACTTGCGTCCCCGTTATTTTTCGGTAAAAGATACAACCATGATACCCAGATGATAAGCAGCATAAAGACCGAATATCTCAGAACCTCGGCAATCTATCAAACGAAATTTCGGTACTAAGACCATATGCCAATGAATGGTTCCCACCTGGTCTTCAGTCTATTTAAGATTTATATCACCCTGCACATTTTAAAATGATTGTGAGCCTACCGATACATCTTATATAGAGCTGCTTATCGTTTTTCATTTAAGGTTTAAAGAGGTTTGGATAGACCACTGATGTACTATCATTTTCTCTTTTGCTCGCCAGGAAACTCATTTTTGTTTTTCTATTGTTTTTGTGTTTTTGAAATTTTTCGATGTTTTTGGATTTTCAGATTTTTGGATTTACTCCCCCTAAAATCAATAAACTAAGACAAATTTAAAAACACAAAGGTATTTACAAAAATGATTTTCCGATGTTGGTTTACTCTTGCTTGACCTTAATGCCGTTTACCAATAATAAAAAGTCAAATCTTGATTTGTCAAAAGCTTTGGTAAAAAGGTCGGCACGTTGGTCATCGGTGTGGACCTTAACAACATCGATTAGCCTTTTCTCAAAGCAATCACGTATGAAGTGATATTTGATTTCGATGTGTTTGGTCTTTGAGTGCTGCACAGGATTTCTAGTGATCTGTAATGCAGCAGAATTATCAACGTAAATAGGAGTAGTTAGGAATTCAAAACCGTAGTCCCGCAATTGTTGTTGGATCCAAAGAACTTGGGAGCAACAACTTGAGGCAGCAATGTATTCAGCTTCGCATGTTGATGTAGCGACGCACGTCTGCTTCTTGCACTGCCATGTGACTAGGCGATTTCCTAAAAACTGACATCCAGCCGTTGTGGATTTGCCGTCGATTTTGCATCCGCCATGATCAGAATCACTGAATGCGATCAAGTCAAAGTTATCATCCCTAGGGTACCATAGACCGGTGTCAGGGTAACCCTTCAAATAACGAAAAATCCTTTTTACAGCTGCAAGATGTGAGGCCTTCGGGTTGACTTGATATCTGGCTAGCAGGCACGTTGGGTACATTATGTCTGGCCTTGATGCTGTGAGGTACATAAGAGATCCGATCATTGCGCGATAGTATGAGGGGCTAACAGCTTCACCCTTCAAGTCTGGAGTAATTCCGTGATTTTGTGGCAGTGGGGTACCAATGGGCGTTGCATCAGACATCTGGAACCGGCTCAAGATGTCACCAACATATTTAGTCTGATGGATGAATATCCCAGACTCAGTTTGTTGCACTTGTAGGCCCAAGAAGAAGGTCATCTCCCCCATAGCACTCATCTCGAATTTATCCTGCATAATGCGCTCGAAATTCCTACACAAGACATCATTAGTAGAACCAAAAATAATATCATCAACATATACCTGTACCAGAAGAAGATCTCCATCTTGTTCTTTGATGAAGAGAGTACAATCGATAAGACCTCTTCGAAAACCGTTCTCCAGCAGATAGGTGGATAAGGTTGCATACCAAGCTCGTGGCGCTTGATGAAGACCATAGAGAGCTTTGTTGAGCAACCAAACCCGATCGGGATGGACAGGATCTTCAAAACCTGGAGGCTGTTCGACGTACACCTCTTCTTCAACCACACCATGTAAGAATGCACTTTTGACGTCCATCTGATAAACCTTGAATCCTTTAAATGAAGCATAAGCCAGAAAGATCCGAATTGCTTCCAGACGTGCAACAGGTGCATAGACTTCGTTGTAGTCGATTCCTTCTATCTGACGAAAACCTTGAACGACTAAACGTGCTTTGTTCCGAATAACCACTCCACGGTCGTCTTTCTTGCATTTGAAGACCCATCGAGTGCCAATTTTCTTGTAGTTCTCAGGTTTTTCAACAAGCTTCCAAACACCAAGCTTTTGAAATTGCTGCAATTCTTCCTGCATGGCTTCAACCCAAGCACTGTCTTTCAACGCTTCTTTCCAAGATTTTGGTTCTTCTTGTGACACGTAACACGCGAAGGACCAGTCATTTTGTTGACCAGATTCTCTTATGGCTGAATACAAACCAGCATTCCGGTTGTTTCTCAGCTGATTACGCGTCTGCACACCGTGATGGACATCTCCTATAATATTCTGCTGTGGGTGGGTATCATGAATCCTCATTTCAGGATTTTCTGGCACACGTGCATTGATACCCAAATTGCTAAGATTAAGATCAACAACCAACTCCACACCAGGAATGTGTGTAGATGTGGATGCATTCCCTTCAGCAGTGTCTACATTCTGCATATGAGGTGTATCAACAGAGGCACCTTGAACAGGAGCAACTGGAGCCGAAGATCCTTCAGCTGCATCATGATATTCATCATCTTTAGAAGATTCATTATAATCAGCAGCATCTTCATAAACCTCATTTTGAACCATATTGTTGACAGACGAAGAAGCTTGAGGGTCAACAACAATAGGTCTAACCAAAGGCGAGACAGCAGCGTTGTCACTTTCCAACAACATCCTGGCCACTGCTGATTCTTCGTCAAAGGTTGGCAGATTGAAGGAGTCAAATAGTCCATCATAATCGAACATCCACGGATCACCCGGAGCCCTGACAGGACTCGTGTACCTTTGAACCCTCACTTCACTCCATAGCTCAATCTTTTTGGTAGCCAGATTCCAAACACGAAAATTCGGAGTAGCATATCCAAGGAAGAAACCCTCGATAGCTCTTGCTCCAAACTTTCCATCTGGTTCAATCATAGTACATGGAGCACCAAACGGTTCTAGGTAAGAAAGATCCGGTTTCCTTTTCTGAAGGAGTTCGAAGCAAGTCTTGCCATGTCTCTTTACTGTAAGAACTCTGTTTAACGTGTAGCATGCAGCCGATACAGCCTCCCCCCAGAATTGAATAGGGAGTTCCGACTCTACTAACATTGTTCTTGCAGTTTCGATAATCGTCCGATTCTTCCTCTCCGCGACACCATTTTGTTGTGGAGTATAACGAGAACTGTACTCATGAAGAATGCCTTTAGAAGTACAAAACTCATCCATAACTTGATTCTTGAATTTGGTTCCATTGTCGCTTCGGATCCTCTTCACTTTCAAGGAATAAAGATTCTCCAACATTGTAAGAAGATCCTTGAGGATGCCAGGAGTTTGACTCTTGTGTGCCATGAAGGATACCCAAGAAAATCTAGAATAATCATCAGTAACAACTAGACAATAAGCATCTCCGAATGTTGTCTTGTGCTTCATAGGTCCAAAGAGATCCATATGAAGACGTTCGAGAGGCATGCTGACAGTGTTGATTTTCTTCAAAGGGTGAGACTTCTTTGTTTGCTTCCCTTTTTGGCACGAGACACAGATATCTTGTAAATGAAAACTTCTCACAGGCACACCATTCACAAGATTATTTTTCACCAAATGGTTCATCTTTCTCAAGTGAATGTGTCCCATTCTTCTGTGCCAAGATATAGACTCCTTTTCCGTGGCTTTTGAGACAAAGCAAGTGACTTGTGCAGATGTTGTAATCGCTTGGCTCATGTCGAGAATATAAAGATCATTAACTCTCGGAGCCGATAAGAGAATCCATTCTTGTGGAATTTTGAATCCAGGTTTCAGCACATAGCAGCCGGCATCATCAAAATGCACTGAGAATTTTTTATCGCAGATTTGCGACACACTGAGAAGATTATGATCAATTTGCTTAACATAATTGATCTTATCGAAGCACACCATACCATTTGAGATACTTCCTTCTCCAGTGATAAATCCGCCTTTGTCACCCGCAAATGCAACATACCCTCCTCTAATGTTTCTCACGTCGTGTAGGAGCCGTAAGTCGCCAGTCATGTGCCTGGATGCTCCACTATCAACAATCCAGTGATTATTAATAGTTCCTCCTAGAACATCCTGCACATGTCATTTAAAAACATCAGTTGAGAATGGGGACCCAAGCCTTAGTGGTCTTGGGTCGTCCCTGAGCATCACGAAACGTGATATCAATCTCTTGATGGTTTTCAAGAACAACTGCTCCCCCTGAATTGTCACCCGCCTTAGGTAACCAAGTTCGTTTTTGCCTACCAGTTTTTGAAGATTCTGGTTTTACAGGTTGTGACACACTTGGTTCCCTTTGAACTGTTTTAACCTCAGATTTTAAAGCTTTTTCAACAGTTTTCATGTTCTTACGTCGTTGTTTAGTTTCTTGTTCTTTTACAGTTCGTTTATCATGTTTAGGTGAAACTGACCGACGTTGAGGATGAACTGTTTCAGGTGGAGCTTTCTCAACAAATTTATTCTTTGGAGCATTTGGGCAGCTTTTGATGATGTGCCCAATTTCTCCACATTTAAAACATGTTCTCCTTTCAACAAACTTAGGAGAACTTGATTGACCACAAGATGTCGAACTCGTGGAACCTGAGGTACTGGCCTTTTCATCATACCCATTTGTGCGTTGAGTGTAATTGTTATCACTGTTACGTTTTAAGATTGTCACTTGTTTTACAAAATCACTGTTAGATTTGTTCTCAAAAGTTTCAATCTTATCAGTACCCTTGGATGACACGAACTTGACATCTTTTTCTTTCTTTTGAAATCGAGCTCCTTTTGTGTCAGACTTTATCTGAGAAACTTTATGCTTTTGAGCTCGTTTGACTGGTTGTTTACCATTAGAAGCACTAGGTTGTTGAGTGGTTGAAGATTTTTGATTACCAAACTGTTTTCTAATCTCAGCCTTAGGAATTGGATCACATTGTGTTACCACAATTCCCGGAAGTGTTTTTCCCAAAAATTTGTTTGTGTTGTCTTCAAAGACTTTATCAATCAAAGATTGATTTACATTTTTAATTGGAAAAACGTGATCTGAGTAGATTTTATTATCTCCAACCAATGTGTACAACACATTACTGCTTTTAACAGTAGACACACATGTCTTATTAACTTTGACAGGATCAATCACTTGCTTCTTAACAGATGGAACATCAGGAGTATCAGGATCACAAAGGATGTGATTCTCTCGTAGAATAACTACTCCTTTCATCTTGTTAAGTGATTTATCCTGATCACTTACAGCCACTTCTGATTCATCATCTGATGTCTCATAGTCCTCGATAATTGGAGGACTTTGCTTCATGGATGATGACGTTTCGTGTTCCTTAGAGGTTGTGTTTGAAGAATTGTCCGGTTTGAACCCTAGGCCAGTAGCAAATTCCTCAACATCAAGAGGCACACTGGGTTCATACCGAGGCATTTCCTCCTCATCAGGCATCTTGGTATAATTATTCATCAAAGGGGGCGGACATTTCTTATACCCTATGCCTTTCTGATTTCCCTTCGGTTGTTGAACATCGATGATGTGATCAAGCACAAATTGGGAGTTAGAATAACTTTCCAATTTTTGTTTGATCGCATCATGCTCGCATTGGGCAATGGCTAATTGCTTCTTAGTTTCTTCCACAATGTTAATGTATTCATTTATACTTACTTGCTTGTGGTAAACTACTTTGTTAACCTCGGACACATTTTTCTTTAATGTTTCTATTACAGATTTAAATTCTTTTTCATTCCGAGTTAAAGCCATGTTCGCCTCTTTGCATTTCGACAGTTCAATAACCAAATTCTGATTATGACTATGAAGCTTTTCTGATTCAAGCTTCATATCAGCACATGATTTACAAACACTAGGAGCAGGAGGTTCAGAATTTACCTGACTAGAAGAGGCTGAAAAGTTTGCCATAAAGGCAGTTTGAAAAGAAAAAGCTCCATCTTCAGAAAATAACTTCTCCATTTCCTTTGATGCAGTAGCCGCCTTCCTAATCAGAATTGATTTCTGACATTTAAGCTCATCAGCTTCATTCAGTAGATCTTGAATATCATCACCTCCTTCCTCCTTCACATCAGACTCTGAGTGATTATCCCCAGAAACAGAGCCTTCTTCATCAGAACTTCCAGAATAACCAGAACTGTCATCACTTCCAGAGGACTCTTCTTTATGAACATGCTCGATGATCTTTGCATAACAAGCTGTTCCACTTCTCTGATCATCTTCACCAAACTGCACTGACCAGTCACATCCCTCATCAGCTTGAACAGCCAAAGCCCGATTGGGATTTGAAGTTCCAGGCTGGCCCTGATTGTTATTAACTGCCACCATCCTCCTTTCACGGTTTTCTTGTTGGGCATTCACATTTGTAGTACTCGTCTGGTTTCTGAAAGGGTTGTGATTGCCTTGTTTTGTTGGTCCAGTGCACTCACGTTTGAAGTGCCCTTTATTACCACAATTAAAGCATGTAACAGCGTTGATATCAAACCCATACTTCGTATCTTTCTTTCCTTCCAACGAAGTTCTACCAGTACGAGCCATGAAGTCTTTGGCCCTTCTAACTGCACTTGCAAAAGCCCACTTAATATCCATCAACTCCATTTCTTCCTTGTCGATCTGTTGATAATCTTCATTGGTCATGTTGATGTTTCCAAGCTGACCTGCTACCAAACCACAGTAAGCACTGACCATTGTATTGATAATTTCCATGTGCTCCTTAGCAACTTCAATGCTGAGGTGTGAAAGGTTTGAATTATCGACTCGGATTGTGTTAGGGTTTTGAGGTTGAGGATTGCTTGTATAGTGAGCCTGCTGTTGTTGTTGTGGAGGTTGGACTTGTGGCTGTGTTGGGACAGGAATGTAAGACCTTGGATCAAAAGCCGGAGCAGCAATTGATTGAGGAAACGGAAGAGAACTTGTGTTAGACACAAATGCAGTTTGCAGTTTAGGTTGCTGTTGCTGAGCTGCAGCGGATCTTGCCAACACATCGAAGCCTGGAAGGTACATCTCTGTATTCTGAGGAGCGGGAGCACGCTTTGCTTTCCTGATTTCTTCATCATTTTTATGTTCCAGCTTCTGAATGAACTCATAGATGTTAACCGTGTCTAGAGTTCCAGTGTGCTTCAACAACTCAATAAAAGAACTCCATTTTGGAGGTAAAGCGTCAGCAAACCTATTTACCATGTCTTGTTGAGTAGATACGACCCCATAAGCACACATTTCACTAATCAGATGATAGAACCGTGTTGTCATATCATTTAGAGTTTCGTTTTCCAAAAACTGAAACGATTCAAACTCTTTCTTCAACAAATCATGACGAGACTTTCGAGTAGCTGCATTGCCTTCTCCTCTAGCAACTAAGGCATCCCACAATGTTTTCGTGGTCTTGCAGTAGGAGAACTGATGATAGATATCTTTGTTGAGTGCTTGTGTAAGTGTAGCAAAGGCCTTTTTCTCCAATTCATAAGCCTTCTTGTCATTTTCGAGCATGTTAGCATAACCTTCTGAATTGGACGCTGCAACTTCAAGATTGGCATTGAATGCATTGATGAAGCACGTCCAAAGATCGGTGCTTTGCCCTTGAACATACGTGTGAAAGCGGTTTTTCCATGATGGAAAGTCATTCATATGATTCAGCTTTGGTGGACGATTGTTGCTGCCCGTTTCGCTTTCACTAATCAAAAGGTTTTGAATGCTTTGACTTTGATTGGATACCAAAGCCCATTGACTTGGACTGATTGATGGCGGTGGAAACATACTTTTCGCCCAAGCTGCAGCAGAAGTTAGTTCTTGACTAGATTGTGAGTCCAAACTCCAATCCCAAGGACTTGTACAACGCATTTTGGTGAAATACTAATTGAAGATCTACACAAGCACAAACTGTTAAATTCAAACAGACAAGAATTGAAAGATACAACCTTGTTCGAAAGATCAAGATTTGTTCGAAGGATCAACAGTGTTCGAAAGATCACTGTTGAGTTTCGAGCAAAGACTTCGAAAGATTCACAATTGACAGATCCTTATCTTTCGAGCAGTTATCTCGAAAGATTCACGGTTTGAAAGATCCTTATCTTTCGAGCAATTATTTCGAAAGATTCACAATTTGAAAGATCCTTATCTTTCGAATAACTATCTTTCGAAAAGATTCCCTGGATCGAAGGATAGATCTCTGACTTCGAAGGATGGGTCGAAAGATGATTATCTATCGAGCCTTCCTTGATCGAAAGATGGTCTTTCGACTTCGAAGGATATCCTTCGATCACACTGACACAACTGACAAAAAGGTGACAGGTTGGTGAGAAAGGTGATTGGTTGGTGTACCAACTTTCGGCAGAAGGGATGTTCTGCACACGACTTTTCACCAACTTTTTGACTTTCAAATAAAATATGCCCAAAATGGCAAACCTTATCCAGAAGGTCCGGTCACCGGAACACACCGGAGATAAGGCCGGAAAACATCAAGTTACTTAAAAACAGGTTTTTAAGTTACCCAACCCAACCTTGAACACTCCCGAAAGGTTTAGAACGCGTTTTTCAGTTTAAAAATGCAAGAAAACCACCAAAAACGGGTGCTAAACCAAGTGTCCAAACACACCAAGAACTTGAACAAACCCGGTTTTAAACAAGGTAAAGAGCCACGGCTCTGATACCACTTGTAGGTCCCTCTCGGAGGATGACGAACCTAAACCTTGTTATACAAACCCACTAGCGAGTGCGGAATCCAAGCTAGCAAGCAAACCGAGATGAAACAAGTATAAACACAAACACACAAAGGTTCACCGATTAACACCACTTGTATTAATACGAATGAAGGTTCCGGTTACAAGCACAATGTTTACAAATCGGTTTTGCAAACTCTCAAGGTGTGTGTGTGTTTCGGACAGAATGCTCTCAACTTTCTATCTCTCTATGTGTGCATCTATCTCTCTTGTCTGACTACTAACACACACTGCATGGGTATATATATACCCAGCACAGATTGTCTTGTCCGAAGGATCCGATAGATGGTCGAAGGATCATCTATCGACTACAAAGCCATCGAAGGATTTACAGGGACCTCGAAGGATGATCTATCGAGGTCCATCAATCGAAGCATATCTTTCGATGAGATCGAAGGATATACATCATCCTTCGATCTCTTATCCTTCGAGACAGACAATCACATCTATAATTCTAACTGTTTGGCCAAGTCAAACTAGGAGGACAATTGACTTGGTCAAACTTACATGACTAACAAGGACATCGTTTATAACGTGACCGAATACAGACAAAGTACAGACACAAGTGCACCAACACATCAACCGGTGGGTCTTGCCTGTCGTTTCTGCGCTCATTGCAATCTGTACGGTCATTTCACTGCCAACTGTCGCTATGGTCCCCTTAACACCCCAGCTCCTGCCACTGCTCATCAAGCTCTACTCCCAGCCCCGCAAGGCCAACACGCGGCTCAGGCACCCGCGATCAATGCTCGAGTCTGCTTTGCATGTGGTGATCCTAACGACTTTGCAAACATGTGCCCGAATAGGGTTGTGAAGCAAGAGTCCCAGCAGCAGCAACCTCAGCAGCAGCAACAAGCAGCACGCGCCAGAACTTTCAACATCAATGCTCGTCAAGCCCAGGCTGACAACAACGTGGTTAATGGTACGTTCCTTGTGAATGGTATTTATGCATCGTGTTTGTTTGATACTGGAGCCGATAACTGCTTTGTGTCGTTTGAATTCGAGAAGCTTCTTAGTCGTAAGCGCTCTTATTTGTCTTCGTCATTCGAAGTTGAAGTCGCTACTGGAAGAACCGTCGCCGTTAATTCTGTTCTTCGTGATTGTACCCTCGAGCTCAACAATCACATCTTCCCAATCGACCTCATTCCGATGTAACTCGGAAGTTTTGACGTCATAGTGGGCATGGACTTTCTTCGCGAAAACCATGCTGAAGTTGTATGCTTCGACAAGATGATTTGATTCTCGCTCGCAAATGGTGATTTATTATGTGTCTATGGCGAAACTGCTTCGAAAGGTCTCAAGCTTATGACCTGATTCAAGCTAGCAAGTATCTCCGCAAGGAATACAGAGCTTTCTTGGCCAACATTGTAGTAGCGGAGAAGGAAAAGAAAAGGGAGACAGAAGTCAGAGATGTCACAGTGGTCCGTGAATTTCCTCAGGTATTCCCTGATGATCTTCCTGGACTACCGCCAAGTCATGATATCGACTTCCGTATCGACCTCATCCCTGGAGCCAACCCTGTTGCCAAAGCTCCTTACCGACTCGCGCCGTCCGAAATGCGTGAACTCTCGAACCAACTCCAGGAATTACTTGAAAAAGGCTTTATTCGCCCGAGCACCTCTCCTTGGGGCGCGCCAGTCCTTTTCGTTAAAAAGAAGGATGGGTCGTTCAGGATGTGCATCGACTACCGGGAACTGAATAAGTTAACCATCAAGAACCGCTATCCCCTACCCCGTATCGACGATTTGTTTGATCAGTTGCAAGGTGCAACGTGTTTCTCCAAGATCGATCTACGTTCAGGCTATCACCAGCTACGCATTCAAGAGGAGGATATACCTAAAACCGCTTTTCGAACTCGCTACGGCCATTACGAGTTCGTTGTTATGACTTTTGGTCTAACCAACACACCCTCGGTTTTCATGGATCTGATGAATCGCGTGTGTAAACCTTATCTCGACCGTTTCGTCATCGTGTTCATCGACGATGTCTTGATCTATTCTAAGTCAAGAGTCGAACACGCGCAACATCTACGTTTGGTTCTCGAGCTACTCCAGGGAAATCATCTCTACGCCAAATTCTCCAAGTGCGAATTCTGGTTAGAGGAGGTTCAGTTTCTGGGTCACATCGTGAATAGTCAAGGTATACATGTCAATCCTGCGAAGATTGAAGCAGTTAAGAGCTGGATTACACCTAAGAACCCGTCCGAAGTTCGTTCTTTTCTCGGACTAGCGGGTTACTATCACCGATTTATCGAAGGATTCTCCAAGATCGTTGTGCCGCTTACCGCTCTCACGCATAAAGACAGGTCTTTTGTTTGGGGAACTGAACAAGAGTCTGCTTTCCAAACCCTTAAGCATAAGCTTTGCAATGCTCCTGTTCTCACATTGCCCGATGGGAATGACGGTTTCATTGTCTATTGTGATGCTTCCAACCTCGGCCTCGGTTGTGTTCTCATGCAACGAGACAAGGTTATAGCTTACGCTTCTCGACAGCTCAAAATACACGAGAAGAACTACACAACCCATGATATCGAGCTAGGCGCAGTTGTTTTTGCGTTAAAGATTTGGCGACACTACTTGTATGGTACCAAGTGTACGACCTTCACCGATCATAGGAGCCTGCAACATATCTTTGATTAGAAAGAACTTAATATGCGTCAACGCCGATGGGTAGAACTTCTCAACGATTACGACTGTGAGATTCGTTATCACCCAGGCAAAGCAAATGTCGTTGCCGACGCACTCAGCAGACGGAGTTATTTGCTCAACATTCGTAATACCCAAGCCCAATAGGATCTCGAAACTCTTATTCGCGAAGCCCAACACGCCTATTTTAATGAACGCACCTTGAAGAGGGAGAGAATCTATCACGATGGAGCTCAGCTTGTAAGCAAATCGAACGGGATCTTCTATTTCCTGGACCGAATCTGGATCCCTAAGCGGACTGAATTGCGAAAGATTCTGATGGACGAAGCCCACAAATCCCGGTATTCTATTCATCCCGGCGCCGATAAAATGTACCAAGATCTTTGTTACAAGTACTGGTGGCCGGGAATGAAAAGGGATATCGCTCTCTACGTTGGGAAGTGCCTGACTTGTGCAAGGGTCAAGGCTGAACATCAAAGGCCCTCTGGCTTACTCGAGCAACCCCCAATCCCTATATGGAAATGGGAGAGTATAGCTATGGACTTCGTAACAAAGCATCCACACACGTCATCAGGTCACGACAGCATTTGGGTTATTGTTGATCGCTTAACCAAATCAGCCCACATTTTGCCAATACGGGAAGACTGCAAGGTAGAACGATTAGCCCGAATCTACACTGACGAGATCATTTGTAATCATGGGATGCCTCGTGACATCATCTCTGACCGTGATGCTCGGTTTACTTCGCAATTATGGGAAACGTTTCAAGCTGCTCTTGGTACTACGCTTAATCTAAGTATCGCATTCTATCCTCAAACCGACGGCCAGACTGAAAGAACGATCCATACTCTTGAAGACATGCTCCGTTCGTGTGTCATAGACTTCGGTGGTAATTGGGACAAATACCTACCGTTAGTCGAATTCTCGTACAACAATAGTTACCATACCAGCATCCAAATGGCACGAGATCGGTCACTCGCAATTAACCGGTCCTGAGCTATTACAAGAAACGACTGAAAAAGTCCTCCAAATTCGAGACAACTTGTTGAAAGCTCGGTGTAGACAGAAAAGTTATGCCGATAAACGACGCAAGCCCCTTGAATTTGACGTTGGCGACTACGTACTCCTAAAGGTATCACCTTAGAAGGGTGTAGTCAGATTCGGCAAGAAAGGGAAACTACCGCCTCGATATGTTGGACCTTTTAAGATTCTGGAAAGGATCGGAAAAGTCGCCTACAGACTCGAACTACCGGAGGAACTTAGTAACATCCACCCGACTTTCCACGTGTCAAACCTCCGAAAGTGCCTGTCTAAGCATGATTTAATTGTACCTCTCGATGACCTTCAAATAAACGAAACACTGCACTTCGTGGAAAGTCCTGTGGAAATCATGGATCGCCAAACCAAGCAGCTCAGACGCTCGCGCATTCCTATTGTGAAGGTCCGATGGGAAGGCAAACGAGGCGCAGAGTTCACTTGGGAACTCGAAAGCGACATGAAGGCGAAGTACCCGCAGTTGTTTAAGTGAAAGTCTAGAGAGAGAAAGTTCTCAAACGTGATTCACGGTGTTGTACACTTTTCGGCCTAATTTCGGGACGAAATTCCCTAAACAAGGGGAGGCTGTAACACCCCGTGTTTCCGGAAGTCAAAGTCAAAGTCAATATTCAAGTCAAAGGAAGAAAAGATCGCTTATAGCAATCTGTCTCTCCTTGCTCAATCCCTGTTTTGACTTCTTTGACTGTAGTTAGTCTATTTTCATGTTTTTACGTTAGTTGTATTATGTGGAGTAATTAATTACAATCGAAGTAATCGAAGTATATTTCTCAATGCGAACCGCTTTACAACTGTGAATAACAGGAAGTAACAATGCGATAAAGTCAATTAAACGATAATCGAACTAATCTAATCAACATCGCGCTCGCAACTCAAAATTCGCATTTTGGCTTATTGTTATACGTGTGTGTGTGTGTGCCTTATGTGTTACTTGTGCATGTTTACTTTATGTTATGTGTGGTAATCAATCGAATCGCAATCGAAACGCAATCGAACTTAATCGCAAAACGAATACGAAATTACGGATGATTGTACTTTGATATAGTACGATAATTAGTGGAGAAGGGATAGTGCAAGATATGAGTAGTTGGGATTAAAAGTAATTTGAATAGGAAACTCTACCGTATCCGCATCGTTCGCAATCGAAATCGAAATATCAAAAATCGTCGCACCGAACACTCGAATCAGGCCGCTGATCGATCAGGCTACCAGCCGATCGAACAGGCAGCCAATCGGACTGTTGTTCGATCAGACAGGTTGTTCGATCGTGCTGACCAACCGATCGGTCAGCCATTACCTCTTTTGGCATCCTATAAATACCCCTGTCATTGTCAAACTTTCTACTTTTGGAAACCTTTGTCCGACCAGCACGTTCAGCTCACTTTCTCTTAGATTTCTCTCGATTCCGGTAAGATTTCGTCCTAAATCTTGTACTTTCTTGATCTACACGCACTCCTACACCTTTCTATCTTTCAAATCTTAACTTTTAACCGTGAAATCATCAAGATTCAAGTGTTCTAGGATGATGTCATCATGGGTTCTTGAAGAACTTCATGTTTTGGCCTCAATCCACCAAGAATAACTTGGATCTAACCGGTTTCCACATAAACAAACAAAGATCTTTCACAGATCTAAACATATTCACGGTAAAAAGGGATTGAAAGATGGTTTTCCAACTTTCTTTCAACTCTTTTACACTCAATGCCTTCAAAACCGATAGAAACGGAACTTATGCTGACTTACTAATCATCCTAGTAGTTGTGCGGTTCAAGATCCGGGTTCTATCCACGAGGTTTACCGATTTCGGGTTAAACGCTAAACAACCGTCCCGAACAGTTCACTGGCCGGATTGGGTGATTCCTGTCCGATCAGGAGAACCAAGTAAAGACGAGTTTTCTATTGTTTGGCTCGTTCTCAAAATACCTCGATAATACGACAAACAATCAGAACAACCAAAGTGTTAGACGAATAGGCTGATCGGACTGTTGTCCGAACGGACAACCAGTCGATCGAACAGTCAGCCGATCGACCGGCCAGCCGATCGGCTAGCACAAGGTCCCACACTTAATCAATTATTCCTCTTGAAGTTGAGTATTGAACGAACTGTTGTTCGATCGGACTACCGTCCGATTGGATTACTCTTCGGATCATGAGATACTATACTTCAACACTTAATCGATTTTCAACATGTTCGACGCACTAGAAGTGCCACCCGATCGAACAACCGTCCGATCAGGTGACACCCCGCCAAGAACTTGTTTTTGCTGAGGTACCTAGCCGATCGGGTTGCCGGCCGATCGAACGACCATTCGATAGATCGACCTGAAAGGTAAAGATACTTCAATGTTTTAAAATACTACAACAAAAACTTCAAAAGGTCAAACCATCATACACAAACACATCCTACACAAAGGAAGAAACAATCCACTCGAACAACCATCCGATCGGACTCCCGTCCGACCGGACAACTATCCGAACGGACTGTCAACTGAACGGTCAGCCGTCCGATCGGACTACCGTCCTATCGACCGGCTGTCCGACCCTCCAACACTTGTTTTCCGTTTTACGCGTTGCTTATCATTATGCTATCAAACTATTCAGGCTAACCTTACTCTCAAGCGCTCCCTTCAATCCATCAACCACTGTGAGTATACTCGATCCCTTTTTGCTTTAAGCACTTTTGGGTGTTACATACGTTACTTATACGAAATCACATCGAACACACTACGCAACATTTTAAACGCTAACCGTTACCGCATGTACTACGTGACTAAATGAATGCTTGTTTATTATGTTTACACATGGAATGCTGTCTACCTGCCTTAACGACGATAGTACTATAGTTTGGACTCAGCACCCGTTCACACGGGGGTTGTTAAGGACAATTACTTGCATGGATTACGGTGGTAATCATGTATTGCGAACTGCCTCGGGCAGTCAACCCGCAGTCATTGGTATCGATAGATTCGTGTCGATAATTAACATGCATCATTTTCCTCTGTGTACGTGCTGGTTATGCGTAAACTATTTCGAACTCTATTATACTATTATCAAACTTGTATGTTCACCTTTACATTTTATGTATTGACTTTTATTTTAACGTATGTGACAGGTGTTTAAGATTCTTATCTGCTAGGAAAGCGTGGCTAGAATAAAGCTCTAGAGCCCAACAAATAGTTGTCTGTAGTAGTCAAATTTAGGGTCTCTAGAAGCAGATAAACAATTGCTGTTTATTTAAATCTGAGTTGTGGGAACAGAATATTTGCCTGGATTTTATCTGTAATAATTTATTTACTGTTTGAGGTACGGTATGGGACGTATTATTTAAATTGAATAGTAATGATAATTGTTATGGAAAATTCTGGACAATCTGTTTCGCTCAGTGCCATGCCCCGATGATTCTGCCATCGGTTGGGGTGTGACAGTTTAAGATAAGGGGAATTGGCCTGTAATAATCCTACCTAAACCTTATTGGCCATTATTAATCCCACCTCAGAATATTCCCCCCACCAGTCCCACCTTTCACCTATTTTTCCTACAATGGTCCCCTGTTAAAAAAACTTAACGGAGTTAAGCTTTTTTCCAAATTACAAACAGATTTTTTAGGGTTTTTGATCAGAACGATGATACGAGTCCATTGTTGTAAAACTTACTTCGAAATGGTGCTCCAAGTTACTTGATTTTGGTTAATTGGAAAGTTAAACACCCGAATTGAAGCGTCGTTTTCATTGTTTAGAGCACCGCTTCGAGGCAAGTTTTACATCAATGGACTCGTATCGTCGTTCTAATCAAAAGCCCTAAAAATCTGTTTGTAATTTGGAAAAAAGCTTAACACCGTTAAGGTTTTTTAATGGGGGAATATTGTAGGAAAAATAAGTGAAATGTGAGACTGGTGAGGGGAATATTCTGAGATGGGATTATTAATGGCCAATAAGGTCTAGGTGGGATTATTACATGCCAAATTCCCTTAAGATAAATGGGTCAAAATATCGATGCAAAAGACTTGGTTCCAGGCCTAAAAGACACAGTCCTAACATCTGAAACTGGGTCAATTCGCTTTGGTCATTTTGGTATTGTTATATTATCTAAAAAGTTGCTTGAAATATTGGTGTTTTTGTTGTTACTTTTAGTGAAATTGACTTGGAAACTCAAAAATGGAACTGTGTTTGTGAAGATAGAGCATGATGAGGTGCCATTTAGGTTCAAAATAGATTAAAGATTTTGCAATATGGACAACAAGAAGGCATTTGAAACTGATCCTCATAATAGGCAATCTCTTTCTTCTAGATTCCACAATATACTTATATTAATGAGTCGGTAGTTTTGAAATCAAATAGTTTTGTTTAGAATGAAATTCAATATAGTGCATTATGACATTACAGTCGGACATGTATAAAGATAGTTGCCAGAGTTATTAACACATGATTTGACAATTCTACTTTTTAAACATATTTACTATAGTTTAATCATTCGACTATTGTGTGTTCACTAATTAAAATGATAATTATCAAGAAAAAAGTAAAAGACCACATAATTCATTAATTTAAAAGTACTTATTTGTGCACTAGATGCCACCTACATGTACAAAATAGAGCTCACTTTTTACCTTTTTATGAGAATAAATGTATTTTCAAATATGTATTTTATTCTATATTGATTTTCATGAAAGATAACTATTTTAGGGAAAAAATTTAACAAGAAACTATCAAACCATAAAAGAGAATTTTGAATTTAGAAAGTGTTATGGTTGACTTTGAAAGTCATGTTACAGATTGCAGGTTCACTATGGGTGCATGATTCAGCAGTAAGGGATGCCCATACGTTGATAAAAGCATTGACAAATAACTTCATTGATCTTTGATCTTGAAGGTGCAATATGCAAGTTCTCGACGCTATCCATACTGATATGTTTTTTTTTCCTTTTTTTTGTTGAATCTGCATAAATATATTGAGTTAATTAATTTAATGAACTAAAAACTCTCAATTAGATCATATTATGTTTGTTTTGTGATCAGGCTCTTGATTTCGCTCATCTTACGAATTATGTATAAAAGGTTGATAATTAGTCATGGTGATGTAAGTGTTTATTGTATCTTTGAGATATCATATATTATATATATTATGACTATTTTCAATAATTAAGCTTACACATATACGGGTGAATGAGTAAAATTTGGTGGAGCGATTTTGAAATACTACAACCTTAAGGCCTAACATTATATATATATATATATATATATATATATATATATATATATATATATATATGAGCTTATTTGTTTTAAATAATCATAACATATCTGTTTATGGCAAATATAAATGCAATGAGGTGGCTGTTGTTATCTTTCGTTTATTTTATATCAATAGTACGTTAGTTTGTTCTATTTACTTTATAAACTTCAGATTTTCATAATAATTTCATTCGTAGAACTTTATTATGTTCATCATAAACGTAATTTTTTTTGTCAAAACGTAAAAGACATATCATTTTGTCAAAACCGCGATATTTGCGAGTATTAGCACTAGTTCTATTATATATTAACATATCTCAAAATGGTTTTCATGGTAGCCATTGTTAACTCATGGTTTCCCTTTTTTTGTTTCCTTTTCTTATTTTCTTTTTTTTTATAGTTTTAGTCTTTTATTTTTGGTTTTTTTTGTTTGTTTTTTTCTCAAATATAATGTGTTTTCACTAGACGGTATAAGTTTGAATGACTTTACGTTTTAATGTTGCCTCAACGCCCGATACCATTCTTTAACTAAAAAAAAACTACTTTCTTACATGTTTTAAGTACGTTTCGGCATAACTTCAAGTTGGTTTATGTTTTGACGTAATTTTTTCTTGATAATGAGTTAGATCAAATATAATATATTTTCATTCTTATTTTTATGTATGTTTTCATTTGTTCTACATTTTGATGTAAATTTTGTTCGAAACAAGTCAGATCAAATATTTAACAATATAAATTCGAGTTATTTTAAGTTTCATTGCCGCCGCAACGTGCGGTGGGTGAAAATACTACTATATAACTATTCACATATAGCAAATCAATGTAGCCAAGTGATTTGCTTTTCCCTTTTTTTGTTTTTTTTATTTATTTTAAGTACGTGTCAGAATAGATTCAAATTGGTTTACGTTTTGTCATACATTAAAAGGAGTCTGGTCAAACATACATCATACGTTTTTACTATGCGGCATATAAGTTCGAGTTACTTTATGTTTCAACGCTTCTTTAACGCACGGTACCATTCTTTAACTTAAAAAACACTATTTTCTTACGTGTTTTTTTTTTAAATATGTTTCAGTGTAAATCTAAGTTGGTTTACGTTTTGACATAATTTTTTCTCGGCAATGAGTCAAGCAGGTCAAATATAATACGTTTTCGTGCTTATTTTATGTATGTTTTTAGTTGGTCTACGTTTTGACATAAATTTTGTTTGAAAACGAGTCAAATCAAATATTTGACGGTACAAATTCGAGTTACTTTAAGTTTCGACGTCGCCGCAAAGCGACGAGTCAAAATTCTAGTTTTAAATAATGGTTGAGATCAACATCTCTTATGTCCATGAATCGGGATCATTCCCTTCCCATATCTGATCCGTCATGATCAACTGAAAGTATGATCCGATATTGAAAACGGGTTGTTTTTTGGTTCTTAACTATTATAAGTGCCTGATGGCTAAAAACAATATATTTTTTTTGGAAGGAGACTTTCTCTGTACAAGACCGAATTGGTCTCCGGGGTCATGTCAAAGACATTCCCCCGTCAGCCCCGTTCTTCCGGACGCGATGTTCGATCGGGCCCCGGCCGTTGCGCAAGCTGACTTCCGCCCGGAAACCATACTGCCCCCACACGAGAGACTCGCTGGGGTAACAGCTGGGTAAAACCGGGTTACCCTCAGGACCGCACCATGCCTCGGTAGGAACGATCCATCATTGGGACTCCCACCCCCGTATGCCGCAGCCAGAAGTCAAACCGGCGACCTCCAAGGAGGAAGCCGGCCCAACTTAACCCAAGTGGGGATACCCAACTGGGCTAAAAACAATATATAACTAAAAAGTTATGCTTAAGAGTATTTAATAAGTGCCTGGTGGCTAAGACATTTTATTTTTTTCAATCTTTATCTTAGATTTTATATACTTTTAACTATGTGTTTTAGACTTTTAGGTTCTGTTTGTTTTCCTGCCAGAAACACTTCTGGCCACTTTTGTCTGCGTCGCGCAGACGCGCGCAGACCTTTGGGTCCTGCAGCTTGTTTGTTTTCTCGCAGACCTTTCATTAAAAAAGGTCTGCGAGACCTCTTCCCCACACAGACATTAGCCCATGTCTTCTAACCTCTTCTCACCTCTTCACCAATACTCCTCTTCTCCATCTCCTCCGAAACCCACCAACCAACCATCATCTTCATCTGCAAACAAAACCTCCAAATCGAAACCCACCACCACCGCTGACATCATCAGCATCATCCAAATCAAAACCCCCAAATCGAAACAGAGAGTTATAGGAGAACAGGGGAAAAAGATGGGTGTTTACCGGTGTGATGGCGGTGGTGAGATGAAGGCGGTGGTGTGATGGCGGAGATGAAGGTCGGAGACGGAAGGTCGGAGACGGCGGCGGCTCCGCCAGTTCTCTCCTCTCTCTGGTTCCCTCTCTTTCTTTCTGATGGCAGCGGTGAGATGATGGCGGCGGTGAGATGATGGCGGCGGTGAGATGGAGGTGGTGTGATGATGGCGGTGGTGTGATGATGGCGGTGGTGAGATGATGGTGGTGGTGCTATGGCGGAGGTGGTGGTGGTGGTGCTATGGGCGGTGGTGGTGCAGATTGTAGAGAGAGAGAGAGTAGAGAGAGTAGAGAGAGAGAGGAGTCTTGTGTGTGTGGTGTGTATGAGAACTGTGAAGTGGTTTTATTAGGAAAAAAAAAACAAACGCTCTTCTCCTTGCAGACTGCAGACATTTGGTTCACCTCTTCTTCTGCAGATGCCTGCAGATGTGGTCCGCAGACTGCAGACATTTTCCAGCAGAAAAAACAAACACAACCTTAGTGCTATAAACTATTTTTCATATTATTTGTATACCAACTCTTGTTGTGTTATTAAAAAGTTAATGAAACCGACGAAATGCTGCGTGTATGTTATCTTTATATTTTGTTTTTATTTAATCAAAAGTTAATTTAAAGACTCAAAGTTCGAGATGAGTTTTGATCATTACATGTCCAAATATGTCCATGGTATTTCGGTTGTCTACTTCCAAAAATATGAAAGCCACATTTACAAGCATAATATGTAGGTGCTATTTTATAACATATTTACATAATATAAATTAAAGTTAAGAGATTGTGGTGTTGTACTCATGTTTTGAGGGTTTTTTTTTTAAAAAAAAAGAAAAATGATATTTCACTTTACACCATAAAATACATAATATAAATTGTAGTTTTTAGTTTTTCCAATATAATTTCACAATTTTTCTACTTTCAACTTTGATCCCTTATGTTTTCCATATTTTTGCAAAAATTTTCGTTTTATGTTTAGTTCTAAATTTTGCGAGTTAACACGGCACAATGTGTGTGGGGTTCAATGATTTTACCTTTTGTTATACGCTTCGTTCTAAATTTTGCGAGTTAACATGGCGCAACGTATGTGTATGGTTCAGTGTATTTATGCCGTCTGTTTTTTCCCCATTTAATAAGTTCGTCACAACGCGCGAGTCCTAAATCGAGTTAGTTATTATTTTCTATATTTTATATGTCGGTCTAATTTCTCCACGTTAAGACGTCACAACTTCAATGTTGGTGGTCGTTGGCTATAGTGTGGCATTGGTGCTATTTGTCACGGTTTTACGCGCCCACCGCAACGCAAGGGGCTTAATACGATAGGTTATATATATGGATACAAGTCATGTAACGTAGTAATTATGACACCATTAATTGTATTGAGCTTATTTGGTGAATTACTTATTTGTATAAGATAGTAATACAGACTTAACCGACAAAAACATCTTTAACATATTGTAAATGTGAATCTGATCAACAACATGTCAATTTCTTTGGCCGCAGCGCAACGCGCACGGGTCAATCTTCTAGTTAACTAACAAAAATGACAAGTGAGCCGTTACGAGATTACCGAGTCTTAAGAAATAACCAAAGTACTAAAGGGTTGTTTGTTTAGCTCTTAATGGTTCAAACTTCTCATTGTTTCAGCACTTCATGGTTCAGACTGTTTGTTTCGCGAGAAGATGTCTGTCTGAATGATTCAAACATTTGCCTCTGAATGGTTAAGCATTATACCGAGTCTGAATGGTTAAGATCTCTTATCTGAATTGGTCAGACGTTTGACTCTGAATGGTTAAGCATTATACTGCTTATTAATGGTTAAGACATCTTACTGGTTCAGCACTTACCCATTCAGAAGTTGCCAAACAGCCCCTAAGTTGCTAAGTAATACTTGACGCCACGATACCTATTAAAACGTTTATGGTAGCGTGGTCTGTCCAAATGACGATTTGTTTTCATTTGTCAGACGTGTCTATACTCCGTTCATTTATGCTTTCATCTTTAGGTTTTAGGGTTGGAACAACCTTTGATCCTATGTTCGAGTTGTCTGTCTACAAGCTCTAGAGTTGGATAAGTGATGTAAATTACAAGTTTGTTCGACAAACATAACTTCAAATTATTATTGCTACAACGACATAACGTCAGAAAGTCGGTTTTATTAATTTTCTTGTTATAAAGCTTCATAAGTTCTATACGATAGCTGCTCTAAAGTTTTAATAAAAGTTTTATTCAAGTAAGGGGCTGTTTGTTTACCTCTTAACTAGGCTCTTAATGGTTCAGACCTCTTACTGGTTCAGCACTTAATGGTTCAGACTGTTTGTTTCACGAGCAGATGTCTGAATGGTTCAGACATTTGCCACTGAATGGTTAAGATTTATACAGAGTCTGAATGGTTAAGACCTCTAATCTGAATTGGTCAGACATTTGCCTCTGAACGGTCAAGCATTATATATGCTCCTAATGGTTCAGACCTCTTACTAGTTTAACACTTAATTATTCAAACATCATACTGGTTCAGCACTTAACCATTCAGATGTTTCTAAACAACCCCTAAGAGTAGCAACTCGAGTATATAATTTGGACTTTTGAGCAAGTTATTAAGAACTCATTCAAGTACACGTTTATTAACAACTAATAACTACAGGAGCGGATCTAAGCCATTTTTGTGGGTTCCCAGGAACCCATCCGGTTTGGAAAAATAGAAAAAAAAAATTAGTCAGGACCTTGTATGTTTAAAAAAAAATAGTGAGAATTGATGAGAATCTACTAAAAAGAACCCATTAAAAAAAGTTCTTAGATCTGCTACTGAATAACTACTTGGTGAAGATAAAAATAATGAATACAACAAAAAATAATAGTTTACGTTTGCTCATCAATTAAGGTACATATATCTCAACTATGTTCTCTTGCTACTAGTGTGCTATAGAACTATGGATATTTTTCGTTACGTTCTCAGTTCATTTACATAATCAATTGTGAAAACAACATAAACACTTAAAACACCAGCTAAAAGGCATTGAGACATCTGAAATATTAGACACAACAAGACCATCGTTCCGAGAGGTGCCCCAAATTTTGGCTTAATTTATCTTATTTAAAGGAAATAGCTTCGTGTAACAGCTAGGAAATTGGTGGTAACATACAAGATCAACTTAAGGGTTTCACCAAATATCTACGGTTTGAACCTTTCAAGTGAGACATCGGATTCAATACTAGCGGTGTTCCTAAAGATATGATTTATGTCTTAGCCTCTTAGGGTTCTGTAAGATTTTATCGAAGCAAACTTGTATTTCTCCTTTTGTTATTAGCCTTACTTTAATACTCAATATCTTATCTATACTATATTATAATGCATGAGGAGGGATATTTTAAGATACCCAAAAAAGAATAACATTTCCCTCTTTATTTATAAAAACACCCCTAAAACGAGGGTGACTTTGTCTTTTAAACACTAATTATATTTTAGTCCATCGTATTATTACATTTAAATCCCTTTATTTTAACAAAATTATGGCTAATTAGTTACATTTTTCCCCTTCCACAACAAACTTATAATTCTTTTACGTATGTCTGCCATATCTTATCTATACTTACTATATTATAATGCATGAGAGAGAGGTATTTTAAGATACCCAAAAAATAAGAATTTCCCTTTTATTTATAAAAACACCCCTAAAACGAGGGAACTTCGCCTTTTAAACACTAACTATATTTTAGTCCATCATATTATTACACTTAAATAACTTTATTTTAACCAAATTATGGCTAATTAGTTACACTTTTCCCCCTTCCACAACAAACTTATAATTCTTATACGTATTTTTTCCACATCTTATAAAATATAATGTTTTAAAAAAATCTAAAGGTACCGTGATGACCTACTCATTTTTGTCGACGTTTCGATAGTTGTCTTGGTCAGTATTCTTGTGCTGATTAAAATGTACAAGTAGATGACGCATTAGTATACAAGTGATTAAAGCAATGTTTCCTATCACATTTCAAATGCTCAAGACTTTTATCACACCCCGATATTTCCACATATTACCGGTGTGCCCGGCGGGGAGTATCGTGACGTAGTTGACATTATCATAGTCAAATATACACAGTTTATTGCACATCGGAAGTCTTGGTAGAAAATACTATTACAAACCGAAATGTGAAGTACGAATAAAATATTATACAGACGGTTGTAAGAGGATCCACAGGCGGATCTAAAATATAATACAAAACGTTGTTCAACAGACTTTAAGCATTAAGAACTTGCAAGATTCTTTAACTAACGCTCAGAGCTCCCATCCAATTTCGTATAGCACCTGTCACTTAGTCTTTTTGAAAAATACGCCAGTTTTCACTGGTAAATACAATTAACCGACTCTTTTGAAAGCATTTATGAAAATTGATTTAAATGCACAACGCACAAATATTCTTTTATAACTTGGGACAATTATATTAAAAATAATCTTGTATCAGATTTACATGTTTGTCCAAGATTAACCAACACACCACAAATATAATCCCACGGCGGGTCACCCCAGCAAGTGAGTATATCTTTTACATACGCAACTGACAGGTGTATGCCTACACCCCGTGCTTAAGTCGTGGCCATTTACGATTTTTAAATGAGCCAAGGATATCCAGGACACGGTCGTTAACCCCCAATGTTATTTGTTATCAAGCAACACTGATTAAAGCGGGATTATGCAATTTAACCATATCCGATTAAAATGTTTTTACACCCGACCAAGCGGTAATATTTTACCGAATCCCAAGCCCATATAAGGGAAAAATAACTTAAAAGTATTTATCTGAGCTTAAAATGCAAGTTTTGTATACTCAGCCGTATAATCTACTCAAACAAGTGTAAGTAGCTTCTACCAGGGCTCCTAATCTAGAACGAAGATTTTATTAACCCTTTAGATTACTAACAGGTCTTATTTAAGTTGTAAACTTAGACCGGTTAGTTTAAAGAAAGGTTTACGGCACGAAACGCTAGATTAAGCGATGACCGGATTGGAATGTAATTTAGACCCGACAAGTATGGAGACTTGTATAAAATGGGTAAACTAAATACATTCTGGATTTTGAAGTTAAAATGATAAGAATTGACCCGTTTCGGCTAATTTATGCAAACTAATTACATAAACCGTACCGAACGCGTATATGCATAACGGGTAGCCGGATGAGTCATGTACAAGTTCCATAAGTTATTATGCTTTAAATATGATATGATATCAGTAGGATATCAACAATTATGCCCCAAATGATTTTAAAACCAATTTAAGTCCCGTAAGGGCATTTTGGTCATTTTAAGATTAATAAAAGAGGTTTAATCATAAACTGATGTTTTGGTCTAAAACATTCTGGAAAAAATGTTTATTTTATAATGTTATAACAGTAAGATATCATACATATGTGTGGTTTACCATTTATGGCCAAACTATGCACCGTAGAGGCATTTTGGTCATTTCCCATATTTCTTTTAAGGATAAAATTGGAAGTCTGAGTTCATGACTTATACCTACTGTAAAAGTATTAAAATTTATTTATAAATTTAGTAGGTAACAAGTCTTAGGTGTTAAATATGGTTTTAAACCATACTATGCATCTAATTAGCGTAAAAATAGATAATTGACGATATTTGCGATGTTTATGAAATTCTGAGATTTTGATCAAACTTGTATGTTTAAAATATTTTATTTTTCATATAAAATCAGTAGGAAAAGGTTTGGCATGTTAATCATATATAAATCTCATTTTATTAACAAAAAGGGCATTACCATCATTTATCGAATTTATACAAGAACTCAATGATATGGTCAGTTTATAATCTGACCCAATATTACAAAAATCCCTAAAACTAATATCATAACAATAGGTAATAAGTTTGGTGCCAAAATTTGGTCTAAATATGATTTATGCACAAAAGCGTAGTTTAATTAATAAAAAGTTCAATTTTTAGATATCTTGTGTCACACCCCCAAAATCCACACGCGGAGTACCACCGCTTGGGAGCGTGACTGACCAGGATCAAGCCACCAATCATATCGAACATGTAATTAATATCAAGTATAATAAATGTAAACCAATCATTCAATACGATAGGTGGTCAAAACATAATCATAGTTTCAAAGTATAGCGGAAGCATAATAATGAAAATCCAAAGTAAAGTTATGAGTTCAATTGTTTAGCATAATGTCTGCGATCTGAATCCCACAACGACCTGCTCCTCCTTGTGCAAGCTCCATAAGTACCTAAGGTCCTGCAAGGCATGCAGCAGAGAGTCAACAACTAGTTGAGCGAGTTCACAGTTAACAGTTCAGTAATAGTATGGTATGAGTAATAGTATGTTCGTTCGTTTATATCATGTATCATGTTTCCATCGCGGCCTCCCAGGCAGGTGTGCGAAGATATTAGGGGATGTTCCTCCCAAGTGTTCTAGACTAGGTTTATTTGTATCGCGGCCTACCAGGCAGGTGTGCGAAGATTAGTAAGTTCAGTTCGCGGCCTTCCAAAGGCAGGTGTGCGAAGTCGGTCATAATATCGCGGCCAACCCTTGGCAGGTGTGCGAAGATCAGTTCAATAAGAGTTACTAGTCTAGTTGGTTCGTATTCGTTAGGTTCTACCATCTGAGTATACACAATAATCCATCAAATCCCATTCCCACCCGGGAACCCATGCCTTGGCTGTGTGAACTCACCTTGGGTTTGCTCGGTATGCTAAGTTAAGTGCTCACAATAAATCAGTCAAGCCCTATAGTGCACGTATACTCAATCAGTTCACGTTCGTAATATTTCGCATGCAATCAATATCAGAGAGTGTTTTTGACAGTTGATATCATATAACATACATCAGTTAATCATGTTCAAACAATCCATGTTATACATAGAGGTCTTTTTGTAGTTTATTCTAATATGACAGTCCAGTAATTCACTCAACAGAATTAGCATCCAAATCAGAACTAACAAACTGATTGGGTTTACAGAACTAACAAGGTTAATAAAACACAAGAGCCGAAAACACACACATGGCCGAATTCACTATATGGGCCGAAATCACCTTTAGTGATTTCGTCCAGTTTATAATTGTGGGGTGTTTTCGTTAATATCATCATCATCAATAACACGGTTACATGCAATAGCACCCTAATTATCTCAAACAGTTTCCCCTACTGTGACAACCAATCGACCAATCAGAAATTCTAAATCCTCTAGTGGTTACCCCTTTTAACTAATAAATCAATTTAAACATGTAGTGCGGCATATGATTTCACAACCATTTAAAGCAAATAAGTGGTCACGTGATATTACTTACACAATTCATGTGTGTCAGGCA
The DNA here is from genome assembly GCF_002127325.2 of Helianthus annuus. Classification (NCBI taxonomy): domain Eukaryota; kingdom Viridiplantae; phylum Streptophyta; class Magnoliopsida; order Asterales; family Asteraceae; genus Helianthus; species Helianthus annuus. The sequence goes on along the minus strand of NC_035447.2, from coordinate 32,692,081 downwards.
CATGTGAGATCCCTGACCTATTCCCTTGTCATCGGCCCAATCACAAAAGGTTTAACATATTCATACACAGCAACAAAATAATGATTTCCAAATATTTGGTTGACACCCATGTATAAGTGGGCCGATAATAGTGACCAATGCCCTTATAAGGGCCGCCCATACCCACCAATCAACATGGAACTTTCTTTGTCACACAAAAATGAATTTCTTATTCACCTAACAGATCCCCATGTATGCCAAAGACTTATTCTTGTAACCTGCACCATACCAACCCACCATTTGTAGTAATCATTCCCCCACCACTATCAATTTATCATGAACCGACAACTTTTAACCACCTCAATGTTTTATTGGCCAATTAACTCGGTGGGTTTGACACTATACAACACTCCAAATTTCAATTCATTTAACAGTGCAAGAAGAATATCAAGGAAATAACATTAATAATGACAATCATCAATAGTAAAAAATCATCACAGATGACAACTACAATATCGATAACGATGCCAAAAGCTCATTGGCCGACAACTATAAAAATCAAATATCATCACAGACGACATGCAAGAATAGTATTCAAATAATCGGTTAAAAAAAACATATAATTGGATAATGATTCACAACTAACCACAATGGTTCTTTGAGGATCTCGCCGTCACAAAATCACCGTCGGTAGGGAAAGGCTCTAGGGTTTTGTGATTTCTTTCATACGTAGAATAAGAGCAAAATATTAAACAGCCTACTAATGGGCCAAAAGCCCAACTTATCTTTGCTGGCAACATGGTGGACGAAAACACACTAGGTGTTTTCAGCCATGAGGTGTTTTCATGAGATGCTAGTTTTCGACTAGGGGTGCTAGGCACTGTTCCATTTTTGATCGATTAAACAAAATTCAAATGTGTAAACCTATGCACACATACAATACATATCACAATTCACACTTATATTGTACCTCAACTTAGTTATTAAACACGCTTGATAACACAACGGATATATAGTCACAATACGATTTAATGTATTACCAACGTGTCCAATTGTAAAACCAACAAGTCGCGTAAACAAACAATCTAAACAATTATCGTGCAATAAATGCGAAGATATAAATCGTGGAAATTCGAGTTGTCACATTCTTGCATATCTTTAATTTGAGACCAGAAAATTATGTCAAAATAGTTTTGACATATTTATATATCAGTAACTAACTTATCTATATGACCATATAATTCAAAAATCTCATTTTTAAGCTATAAGGGCATAATAGTCAAAATTAAGCATAATAACGGAAACATGCAATAAACTCAGATTGCTAAGGGACCAAGTAGTATAACCTCAGAGAGTTATACTAACATATAATATGGTCACAAAGGAACCTTAAGGCATAAAGAAACTAAGCTAATTCGGGTCAGAACTGAAAGTCAAAGCAAAAGTCAACTTTTGCGACTTTCGGTTGTGAACCGATTCTATACTCAGAATTGTCGGGTTGAACATGTCTAGACATGTTCTAATAATATTTACCAAGTTATTAAAGTGATAAAACATATTTTATAGCTTCTACATTATCAGTTATGAATTTTTATTAAAAACTGACCCGTTTGACTTTTATGTTAATTACTTTGACCCGACAATTAACTAAGTAAACGTGATAATTAGTAGGTGCCCTTTTGAGGGATTAACACCTACTTAATTATCAACACATAGCCACATTCGTTTAGAACCATGGCTGGACCATTTAAGTTTAAACTAATAGTCAAAGCCTAATTACGATTACTTTGACTTTCGGTCCTTAGACATATAAAAACTGAACTATAGAAGCTAAGAACACTTACACAAGGTCCTAGCTCAAAGTTTTAACTGATGGGAGTCTCCTTATAGACCAGGATGCTCCAGAGAAGAAGTTGTGAGTGAAATTTGAGAGTGCAAGTTCAAAATGATCAAACAAGCACGTATACATAGAGATTTAAGGGTCCTTGAGATCATTCCAGCTGTTGTGGGGAGTTACCAGATGATTACACATGTTAAGGTGGCAGTAAAACCCATTAAACAGCCCCTGGTATCGATTAGTAGCCATGCAATGGCGGTGGACAGGCCTGTACATGCAGCTGTCCAGTTTTTGGTCGCTGGAAGGTCCCTCGCGGGCTGCGTAGACATCAAAGGGAGCTTACGCGCCCCGCGACACTCCCTGTTTCCGGTTAACATCTTTCAAATATTGCATTTTCAGTCCCTGGTCCTTTATAACTTGAAATATCTTTCATTTATTGCACTATTGACCCCCATAGTTAACTTTTAAGTATCTTGGGACATATAATAAACATCGTTAGGCTTCCGATCAGCTATGAGATCACCCGAAAGGTACTATTTCTTTTCGTTGACGCTTTTAACCCTTCTTCTTGGAATTTGCAAATTAAATCATTTAATTGCACCGACATTTCATGAAATCATTATCCGACATTCGTGAGAGTATAATAAAATATTACAAAGCCTAGGGATCGTTAAAAGGTCACTCAGAGGTAAGAATTAACATGTTGACACGTTTAACCCCTGTGCTTTATAAACTTTCGATTTTAATCACAAACGGCTTCTTGCGTCCGACAATTTACTCATTAAAGAATACGAACATCGTGTGAGGTCAATCAGAGGCACAAGTTTGGCATGTTGACGCTCTTAGTCCTTCCACATACATCTTTACACTGTTAGTCAACTTTAGTCCCTCAAAGTTAACTTTTTACATGATTAGGGTTTATGACACGTGTCATTACTATATTGGACATGATTTTGCGAGGTGTTACAACTTTCTACGTTGTTGTCATTATTATCAATTTAATAATGTTCCAACCCTTTTCACTCTGATTTTCGTTTAATTAAGATTGTTCACCAATTTGTTATGGCAACAAGATAAAATTTCGAAACCGTACACATACGGGTTTGATGTGAGTTTTGTTCGTATTCTGTATGTTTGTGTATTTACTTGGTTGGGTGCACACACTTACATGGGTTTGCAGGTACTAAATTGACATCAAACAAGCTCACTTATTTTATCTAACTGGTTATATTAAAATAATGTTTAATTAGTTTTCTCCATCTAATAGTGTTTATACCTAATGAACTGGTATGTGGCCGTAATGAAAAAGAAAAACCTTTAATAGGCTAAAACATAGTTGTTTTAGTTGATGATGTCTCCTAAATAATGGAATAACCTTTTTTTTTGTCAATTTTAGCAGATTATTTGCATTGCGCTTTTTAGTCGAAGATCCACATGTGTATGCAAAAGATATTGTTACATGTCCATAATATTTTATTTTAAAGGATAAGCAGGTTGAACAGAAGTAAACACCATAAAATAATATCATTTTACTTGTGCGGATGAAAATGTACAACGGTACCTTGTTCGGGTTTGTCCAGTTTACATTGTCACATTCCAACCCTTTTCAACGTGTTTCCTACAAGCATAACGGCAAAAAAAAAAACAATAAAAAAGCCTGCAGCCAGATCAACAACAAGCCCACGAGCAGATGACCGAGTCCACCCAGCCGCGAAGATAATTTTGACCTGATCTTCTAAGCCGTTGAAAAATGTTGCTGTTTATTTACAAAAAACAAGACAAAGTCAGTAATTATAAACAACTTAGTGAAATCCTCCTTTTTATATCAAAAATAGTAGCTCGTAATTAATGATAGTTTACACGGTCCATAACTAAGAACTCAACTAAAATAATTGATTAACGAACCAAAACCGAAAGAGCTAACAAAGCAAACAAGCAAACCAAAATAACGAACCTAAGCTAATAACTGACAGTTTGGTCTTTTTAACAGGTAGTTACGCTTCAATATCGGTTATGCCTCGCTCTAAAACCAAACTGAACAGAATCAAACAACACCGAGCTTTTTCAAATGTTTATTGTTAAATATATAGTTCAATATCATTATTTTTGGCCAAGAATTTTTAGCCCTAATTTATTAAAAAGACGATAACAAAAACTTTAGTACAAAAGTTTTTAGCCCAATTATTTTGGAATATTTTTATAGGCCTAAACGTTTCAAACCTAAATGAAAAAACTCATAACTGAACTGAACCGAACCCACACGTAAAAACCAAAACTAGAAAACCAAAACCAGAAAACCAAAACCGGACAACAGTCTAAAACTTAAAAACCGGATTTTCCGTTTTTGTTCGGTTTAAGCCCAAAGCTGACACTTATCGACCCATGCAAATCCTTGCTGGTATTAAATTACAAAAAGATTCTCAACTTTTTGTAATTTATATCATATAGCAACATGAATGAAAAAGATATGAGAACTTGTCTTATCAGAGACATGTCTCCTACAAGTAAAATAGCTATAAACTAAACTAAATTAAATGCAACAAAAATAGCGTTATATTTCGCTGTGGTCAGTGGCAGAAATATCTAATTAAATCTATGTTCAATGAAGCTTCTTCATTTTCCATACCTTTTAATAAATATATCGTAGAAACTTTTTGTCATGCTATAATAAATATCTAATTAAAAAAACTTATATAAAAGCTATTCTATTCGTCTTAAAAATCTAATTCAACAAAACTTTATATAATACCACATTCAACAAAATGGAATTTAGTTTTCATAAATAAAATTATAAAAACATTTTTAAAAGCATTTTAGTTTTCATAAAACCTTCTTTTTATAGACACGTTTTTTTAAGTTTGGTAAATAAGTTTTCCACCAACAAACTTTTAAGAAAAAACTTCATAATCTAAGCATAATACATCTTCAAAATCTGAATACAAAACACAACACACTTTCTAACTAAAGGGGTGCCAAATCTGATAGAAAACAAGCAGGAAATACACTCTTTTTAAAATTAAACCCTAATGCACTACTAAAGTTATCCTATAAATACATAATAATAATGCATATCTCTATTGCCAAACAAAGTAAAAAATGGATCAAATTCCAGATTCAACTCTTTGGAAAGACCGAGCATGTGAGATTCAAGCTTCTAAGGTCAGTTTGGTAAATCAAAGCAATGCATATACAATTTTTTTACTTTTATGTGAATGTTATCAACATATTTGATTTTTCAGATTATGTTGCACGATGAACATAACAATTTATACAAGCTAATCGCCGTACAAGCTTCTAAGGTATTGATTTTGCATATTTTTAAGATTTATTTTTTGTGTACATCTTTCATATTAACAAGTTTGTTATGTTAATATATGTGTTTACTGCAGAATGATGGTGAGAAAAGTGTTGATATTATTTGTTATGGTGCAATTTTTAGTCAATATAAGTCTGATTTTCAACATGAATCTAGTGAAGAGGTAATTTTAATGTATATTTAATCTTATCTTTAACTTCTATATTTTTTTTTCATTTTTAAGGATCAGAAGTTTGAAACTTAAAGAAAAGATCCAAGAGCCTCTCTGAGTGGAAATGGAGTGAGGTTATTAACTTAGATGACACTGGTGACCATGACAAAGAAGACGGATTAGAAGATACTCTAGATTCAAGCACAAACAAGAAAACCCGATTTAAAATACATTGGGTCTCAATTCAGAAGCGGAACAGATTTTATGCAGTATATTAACATAGCTATCAAGTTTGTTTTTTTTTTTTTTTTGAGTTTTTCCATTTTCATTTTCTCATGTTCGAGCTAGACCTATGAATTTTAATTTATATTTGAACTTAATTTTTGGTGTTATGATGAATTTTATTTTATACTTGAACTTAATATTTTGATGTTGATAGCATTAAACTGCTGTTAATGAATTTAAAATGTTGACTTTAAAAATATTAACTTATTTTATTTAATTAAAAAACTGCATTTACTATGATATTTAAAAATATTGACTTTAAAAATATTAACTTATATAGATCATGAGAAATTGAAAAACATGTTTTTAAAATATATACTATCCCTTAAAAAATTCAAAAGACTACTAAATTATAATTGTTCAATAAAAATTTGAGTTAATTACATAGTTAGTCCCTGCGGTTTGCACAAAATAACATACTTAGGTACTAATAGTTTAAAATCACCTTTTAGGGTATTAACTTTTCATTTTGTAACGTTTGGAGGTATTAATGTTAATTGTTTGTTAAACTATTAGTAACTAAGTATGTTATTTTCTGCAAACCACAGAGACTAAGTATGTTAATATCCTAGAAGTTAATACGTTCAAACGTTACAAAATGAAAAGTTAATACCCTAGAAGGTAATTTTAAACTATTAATACCTAAGTATGTTAGTTTGTGCAAAATACAGGGACTAACTATGTAATTAACTCTAAAAATTTAGACCTTTATATGTGTGCTTCTATATTGATTCTTAACATCCTATTTGAATTTTATATGTATAATTATAGATATAAAATCTTAACATCCAATTTTTTTATAAAAATTATTTATTTAAGTTTTATAACAATAGAGTTTTTTGTATTTATAAAAATGAAATTTACAACTGAAGGTAAAGGTCAAAAACATATTTAAGAGTCAAATACTATTTCAAATTTTTTACAATTTTAAAGTTAATTGGATGAGTACTATATGGATATTTAAAAAAGTTATGAACTTTTTAACAGTAGACAGTAGTAGTAGTAGTAATAATAATAATAATAATAAAGAAAAAAATTAAAAACTTATCAATTTAACCATAAAATAAACTTACTTTACAGCTACAACAACTTATTTTTTATTTTTTTTTATCTCTTAGTATTATTTTTGTTAAAAAACAAAACTTTACATGTCTAAAACAAACAATTTTTTTATTTTATTTTTGAGATACACAAAACATTCTATTTAAAAAAACAAAATAATGTATTTTTATAAAAAAAAAAAAAAAGCTTGTAAAAGGTAACAAAAAAGTAATCCAGAAATTTTTAACCTTGACTAGATACTTACTAGATTATGTTGCAATTTTAAGGGATAATAAGTTCAAACTATATCTTATAGATAAGTAAGGGATAATAAGTTCAAATTTTATTCTTATGGATCAGACTAGTTAGTTGCAAAAAAGCTTTTTACTTAACTAGATACATACTAGATGATGTTGCATTTTATTTAGAGATTATAAGTTCAAAAATACTCTTATAGATAATATTAGTTAGTTGAAAAAAGCTACAAGTTATTTAATTCGTTGGTTTATACGTTCTATATATAGTATAGTTATTCATTAGTTCTTTCCCTTCAAGAAATTTCTTGTTCTTTAGAATTCTTGGTTTACAGGTACCTCTGTTGTGTATAACTTTGATTTATTCTTCTAGAGTAGGAGTTGGGTGGAAAGTCTATTTTTCCTAGAAAGTCTAGGAAGGAATAAGAATTGGACATGTGTCATTGAGGGATTTTAAGTAGAAGGGCTATCATGTAATTTCACATTTTAATTTTATTTTTGGAATATATCTTCATTAACTAAAATTCCATGATTTTCGGAATTTTTATTATTTTCGAATTCAAATTTGGAAGTCAATGTGTTCATTAACTAAAATTCCATGTCACGTTACATCGCATATTCCATTGTTCAGAAGATTACTGGAATTTATCAGCATGTTCTTGGTGCTGTGTCTTAACAGTTTACAGGGCTAAAGTCAATTTTTTTTATAGATCCCACAATATAAAGATGGTAAAACACAGGGTATGAATCTGATTGCTGTTAAAACACAACTGTATGAATCTGAATGCTAAAACACAACTGTATGAATCTGTTTGCAGTTAAAACACAATTGTATGAATCTGATTGCAGTTAAAACACAACTGTATGAATCTGAATGCTAAAACACAACTGTATGAATCTGCTTGCTGTTAAAACACAATTGTATGAATCTGTTTGCTGTTAAAACACAATTGTATGAATCTGAATGCTAAAACACAACTGTATGAATCTGCTTGCTGTTAAAACACATCTGTATGAATCTGGATGCTAAAACACAACTGTATGAATCTGAATGCTAAAACACAACTGTATGAATCTGCTTGCTGTTAAAACACATCTGTATGAATCTGCTTGCTGTTAAAACACAACTGTATGAATCTGTTTGCTGTTAAAACACATCTGTATGAATCTGAATGCTAAAACACATCTGTATGAATCTGCTTGCTGTTAAAACACATCTGTATGAATCTGGATGCTAAACCACAACTGTATGAATCTGCTTGCTGCTAAAACACAACTGTATTAATTTGCTTGCTGTTAAAACACAACGTCAAGAAAACGGGGATGATAAGAACAATATTTGAATGGTGATGATGAACTCGGAGATGGAGAAGTGTTTTAATTTGATCCGGTGCTCTACATCGTTTCTAAAGTTATATTCTTCCATGATTGTAGTTATTTTTGGTAGGGATTGGGGTTTCCAAGATGGGTTTGGAGAGAGAGAGAGGGAAATCGCTTGAATTTAGGAACTGGGCAGTTATCTAATTGATTTAAAACACGGCCATTGACAAAATTGCCCCTACTCATTTAAAACAATCAATTAATTAAACTCAAATATTACAAGATTGCCATTGATTTAATCTCAACCCTTAAACGCACCAATCAGATGGACCAGATCGCTTCCTAGACTTTCTAGGAAAAACACACTTTCCGTGCGAACCCTACTCTATTCTTCTATATGTTCTATATATAGTATAGTTATTCATTAGTTCTTTCCCTTCAAGAAATTTCTTGTTCTTTAGAATTCTTGGTTTACAGGTACCTCTGCTGTGTATAACTTTGATTTATTCTTCTATGCTCGCACTTAACATTCATCTTATTTATTATTCAATGGTTTTGAAGCTTCAATATTCATCTTTTCAGATCTTTACACAGGTATGTTATTTCTAAAACATGACACATTGTTTTCTTTTATATTATGTTTAACTGTGAATGTCGTTTTTTATCCTATATTATATATAACGATAACATGATAAAAATATATAACTAAAATGCTTAACATTTTTTTCAGTTCCCCAAAGTGCTTCAACTACAGCTACTACTGATGTATCAGTTAAAGAGGGGAACAAAGAAGAAACTCATGCTCCAAATGATGTAACAATCAAACATGAAGAGATAGAAGAAATTATGGAGGATGTTGATCTCGATGATGACAAATGGTGGTGTGACAATATAGATGACATATTTGAGATGTTTAAGCCGTATGATTACTAAATTGATCTTATCATGATGCAAAGTACTTGACACTTTAACTTTTAGTTTTCAACTTTTATGTTTAAGACTTATATTTCCGTATTCGTGTGCTACTTTATATAACTTTTATTTATGTTTAAGACTTTTTTTTCTTATTCGTGTGTTACTTTATTGCATCAATGGTTTCTTGAAATACTTGATAATTTAAATTCTAAATTTAATAATTACTAGACATGTGTAACACTTATGACATATATCCACCACAATAATACTACCATAAATATTAGGTTAAAGGGTGTGGGAATCATGATTGGGACATGATTTGCCACCTAGGAACATGAATGGAAGGCTACACCACCCCCTTGCTTGATCCACCATGGTTTGTATGGATTAAACAATGACAACCATTGTCCTCCTTTCCATTTTTTAACAAACCATTTCCTTTTTCTTTAGACAAAGATAAATTAAAATAAATAAGTAGCTAGTGGTTTGAGTCATGACCACACCCTTAGGGTAGTGGTTTTGGATGGTTGATTATAGGTGGGTTACATGACACTGACATGGAGGGTAATGGTGATCATAAGGGTCATGGCCACACCCAATAGCCTTATACGAATAAAAAAACTACTAGAAACGAATGACGTAATGCAAAGTGTCGCCCCCACCGCATCACGCGGACACCCAACTAGTTACTTATAATACTAATGATATCTATGGGTGTATTTAAAAGGAGGTTAATACCCGCATATTTCTAGAAATAGAAATATGAATATGTTGTGAAAATGGTGTGAAACTCAGGGCTTTTGTTGGACGCACAAATTTCGGCCCATTGGCCCGTTCACCGTTGGGTGACACTCTAATCCGGCCCGGTCTCTTTGGGTTCTTTTTAGTTTGCTTATTGGGCTAAAAAGTTATCTGGTATTAATTCGACTACATGGTAAAATAACCTTTTTAGATAATGGGCCAAACAAATTGGTTTTGGTTGACTTTTTTGAATCTTTTGTTTTGTTTGTTTATTAATAACTAGAATTACCACCCGCCGCAATACGGCGGGGGATTCATTAGTCATATATCATGTTAGATGAAAGACAAATGTTTCTCATATGACCACGAGCCTGTGTGTAAAACCGAGAAAAAAATAACTAAGTCGATCTCTGACTTGCACGTTGCGACAGACCTATCAAACGGGGAAAAATAGACGCGCTGCGACGGACGTGTCAAACAGGAAAAAATAGATGAAAAAACGTTGAACCCCACACACACGTTGCGGTGTGTTAACTCGGAAATTTAGAACGACATGTTAAACGGAGAACTTATGAAAGATGAAAAGTATATAAGAGACTACAGTTAAAAGTAAAAAAATGTTGAGATTAAATTGCAAAAGATGAAAAGCTTTGGGTTGAAAGTAAAAAAAAAAATAAAGGGGTTAAATTGCAAAAGATGAAAAAACTTTTGAATTAGAAGTGAAAAATCAAATTAATCAAAAGAGATAAATAGATTTAGTTAAATTGATGTTTAATAATATTATTATTATTTAATAAAAGAGATAAATAAAAAAACATGAGTGAGAAATTATCAGAGAATGACATGTGTCCAAAAAGGATTTTTGTTTATTAGCATAGAAAGATTCAATAAATAATTAGTTATACTTGTAAATAGAGTTAATTGACAAAATCGTCCCTAAGGTTTTAGCAGGTTTGTCATTTTCGTCCAAAATGACATTTTTGTATCAAATTGCCCCCAACGTTTGTAACTTTTTGCCATTTTCATCCAAACCACTAACTTAGTTTATTTTTTCTGTTAACTTGAGGATATTTGGATGAAACTGGCAAATATAAAACCACAGGGACGATTTTGGCAATTTACTCAAACTCTTTTAAATTTCTTTTATTTAATTAATTTTGTTACATATATAATAAAAAAGAATATAGATGCAATTTTTATATGAAAAAAATAATAGCTTTGTCACATAATTTTTATAAATTTTTATCCAACCACTAACTAAGTTAATTTTTTCTATTAAGGCGAAGGATGTTTATAAACCAAGACAAAAATTAATTTCTATTTTTTTATATAGATCAGTTTTATAAAAATAAAATCTACTTAAACCTCTAAATTTTTAAAACTAAAATGTTGGTGACCTTATTGAAAAAGGTCAAATAAAAACATTTTATTTCTACCAACATATTTCCTAGGTGCTCAACACATTTAAAATATATTTAACGTTTTACAATTTTTTTCTATCTCTACAACTAATAAATATTAAAAGTTGTAATCGAATGTTATGTGTTGCACACCAATGACGTTTTATCTTTATAAAACTGATTTATATAAAGAAACCGTAAATTAATTTCTGTCTTAATTTATAAAATTTAAAACATCCTTCACCTTAACAGAAAAAATAAACTGAGTTAGTGATTTGGATGAAAATTTATAAAATTATGTGACGAAACTATTAATTTTTTTTCTAAAACTCCATGTATATATTTTTATTATATATGTAACAAAAATAATTAAATAAAAGAAATTAAAATGGGTTTGAGTAAATTGCCAAAATTGTCCATGTGGTTTTATATTTGCCAGTTTCATCCAAATATTCTCAACTTAACAGAAAAAAATAAACTAAGTTAGTGGTTTGGATGAAAATGGCAAAAATTTACAAACGTTGGGGGCAATTTGGTACAAAAGTGTCATTTTGGACGAAAATGACAAACGTGCCCAAACCTCAGTGACGATTTTGACAATTAACTCTTGTAAATATTTTATTTTGTTATCTGAAATAAAAAAACAGTCTAGAACTTTTGACAAATTTATCAACGCTTTGCAATTGTTTGTGTATTTGAGCCAGAGCTTGATTGGTTTTTTTACAAGACCTAAGAAATATATTTAGTATAAACTAAATGTATAATGGCAGATTAACCTAACATAATATAGGGTAAAGTTATTCTACAAAGAATCATAAAAATAAGAAATGTACAAAAATACAATGGATCGCAAAATATAACATGATGTTGAGCAAAATATAACACAATGCCAAAAAATATAACACAACATCGAGGAAAAAAGACAGAATGAGTCGTAAAAAAGACACAATGACGCAAATATAGAAAAGGTACAATGATAAATAAAAAGACACAATAATGTAAACAAAAAATCGAAATTCTACAAGCTAAACATCTAGAAGCAAAAACCTAAAATCTCATATCGTAAAGTTCGATAAACGATTCCAATGCCGGTTGAATGAGGTCAATCGAAGGTCGTTTAATACCCTTCTTACGATTTCTTATTTTTAGGAGACTTTGTATTTTATCCTTGTTAATATATTAACAAAACCATTGGGTGTCAGCCAAATGGTTTTGTTAATATATCAATCAAAGGTTTTAAGGATAGGGATCCACTTTTAAAAACTTCACGAATTTAAAACTTCACGAATTTAACCAAGATTTAAGCTGCAATCTTTTAAAACAATTGTGTTTCTAGATTACAATTAGAATAGAACAATAATGACTTAAAAAAAAATTAAATAAACATATTATGACATGTCAACAACTTATATGACTACAGTCACCAAAAACAGGGCCTTCAAATTTTTGGGGCCCAATTAAAATATTTAAATTGGGCTGTCCAGTCCACTCTCTGATTTCTGATTTCGTCTTTGGGTCTCCGGTCCACTAACCAACACGGCAACACACTTTCGGGTTTTCATCGAATGGTACGTACAAAATATATTTTGAAGGGATTTTATTTTTAAAGAAATGGTTTTTTTTTTCACTCTTTCATTTCAGGCATGGATTTAATACGTGGGAAAAAACAACTGAAAATTTTGAAACTTGAGCTATGTACAACCGGAGCTTGACCAAAAGTACTATAGTTTATTTTTATAAATTTTCATACTTTAATAACAAGTCACCATAACTAATGATGATTAGCTAAATGGAACAGAGTTCGGCTACAATGAGATCCAAAGAAACTTGAAAAAAAAAAAAAATAAAACATTCAACTAAGGAAAACATGTTTGAAAACACCCAAGAGATAATGAAAACAAAATAAAAGATAAACACCAAATAAAAATAATAAAAACAATCTTCCAAATCAAAATTTATAAATTAAGTACGATGCTCTTGCATCATACTCTCCTTTTTCGACAAAAAATCATCCACGAGTTTGCCTCGAACCAGTGGCGGACCTAGAAGAAAAAATGAGGGGTATCCTCAGTTTTTTTTTACCTGTGGTCGTTTTTGAGAATTAAAAAGCCTGTGCGGGTAGTAAAAATGGGCCCTTGGTTTTGTTTTTTTTTTTTAATCTGGGCCTGTCCCCTGAGAATTCAAGAGCCCTTAGGGGACCTCGGCGGCTAGTAAAAATGAGTCTTAATATATATAATTACACATATGTGTGTTACACGGGTTGAAATTATGTATTGTTAGGTATAGACACATTTATATCGAAATTATTTTTGAAAACAAAATCGTTAATTATTTCTTTATAATCCATACTCTATAATAGAGTGTTACTCTCTAATAAAATGTGAGAACAAAAACTATTGACTTGCAAGATCCGAATATAATTTTATTTCTATATACATTGATTATCATTTTTTACTAATGAGTGTATGAAACACATAGTAGAAGGTTATAAATTATTTTTATAAAACTTTAAATGTTATTAAGAAGTTTTATAGATATAATTTGTAATAAAAATATATTCAACAACAAAAAGAATCAAAAATTAAAAAAAAAGTTAATCTAATACTTTTTTTGAACGACAAATTTGGATCACTGACGGACCACTGGAGTATCATCGTGCCACCAGCGGAACCACCCGATCATATCCATCTTCACTAAGCATAATACACTTAATAAAAAGGATAAACAAAGAAATAAAAAAAAGACAAACAGATAATGTTTACAGTAACAAATTAAATATACTAAATGTTTAGATATTAATTAAAGTAAATTGTTTTTTTTCTTGGTAAATATTTGCTTACAACATTTTGTGGTTTTATTAATACTGGCCTCTAAGAAAAAATAGAGTAAATGGTTAAATGCAATAGTTTAACTATTGACTTGAATATAACTTCTGGCATTCCAACTTGTTTTGTTTTTTATGTTTCCAATGCTCCTTACTATTATTATTTATTAAACTTCATCTTTTCCATCTTAAACAATTCTTTTGCACGTCGACCGGAAACGTTTCCGTCGATGGAAAATTTTGATTTCATTTCATCTTCACCTATTTTCACCTTAGGTAGTTGTTTAGGGGTGTCCTCGTAGTTGTTTAGGGGTGTCCTTAGTATAAAAATCGAAAAAAAATAAAAAAATTTACACTACCGGAAAAAAATTGAGCCGTAGCCCGGGCTACGCCTAGACCTACACTAGGTCCGCCCCTGCCTCGAACCAAAACCATCTAGGTTAAAGGGAATGGCCTATTCTCTTACAAGTGTTTGTGTTTTTTATCACATCTACGGTAAGAAATATAAGTTTAGAGATTATGATCATTGATTTTAGAAAGTATAAATGGGCAACTATGTCAAATGAATGGAAATATGGAATTGAATGCAATACAGTCGCATGTTAAATCATTAAGTTCTCAAGTATCATAATTTTATTATTAAATTAAGATTTATTGTTTTTAAATGATACTTTTTCTGATCAACCATATTTGTATCAGTAAATTACACTTTGCATTCTTTATATATTACTAGAATTATAAAACGTGCCTCTAAAAACAATTACAGATTATGTCTAATATCACTATGTTATGTAACTGTTTTTATCCTCTAGGGCTAACCTAGTTAAGAAACTCAGTTAACCTCGATCTATTTAAGTGCAAAAATGTCTATTCACATCTTTGACTCTAAAACTCAGTAATCGAACCAACAAAAAACACCCAGATCCCCTTTTCCCTATCCCCTGACATTGATCCCATAAAAACAAGTATTTTATTCTCTTTAATTTGAGTATAGAATTATTAATTTTTTTTAATCTAAAGATGGTTTTTTAAATTGAATATTCTTATCTATATTTATATCTATACTATATACAATGCATAACACAAGGTCATTTTAGGATATCCGAAAATTACAAACTTTTGTTTTGCTCAATGCATAAATTACAATTTAAATGTGGATAAATTAGTCTTTTAAACATTAATTAAATTTTAATTCTCTCATCCTAATTACACTTTAAGAAAATTATAGGAGTAAAATACTCGGATAGTCTCTGTGGTTTTGTAAAATAACACCTCTAGTTCTAAACTTTTGGAAATTACACCGGTGCTCCCTGTGGTTTGACGGGTTGTTACTCGGATAGTCCCTGGAGTGAATGTCCATTAGTTTTTTCTGTTAAATCTATGTAAAATGACAAAATTGCGGTTTCCTTTTATTAAAATATAAGAAAAAACTAATTAATAATTTAAATATCAATTGGACTCCACAATTAATTATTAATAATTAAATACAAATATATAACACCCCACCCCCACCCACCCCACCTCTCTCTCTCTCTCTCTCTCTCAATCTAAATATGTGAATTTCTTTTCAAAACAACCACTACCACCACCATGCCATCACAAAACCACCAGTCACCACCACCATACCACCACAAAACCACCAGTCACCACCACCATACCACACCACATCTACCAAACACCACTAATCAACCACAATCACGACGCCGCACCACCACCGCGACATCCCAAATTCTCTCTTTAATCTCGCAATAACCCACTCAAACAATCTGTATACATAATCCCCACCCCTTTGCCCGTCGCTCCTTTTACTCTGCAGATTTTATCGGTGCAGCTCTACTTTTAACCTCCTATATGTAACAAACCATTCATACTTTTGGCTACATTTAATTAAAAGAGTAAATTGTCATTTTAGTCCCTGAGTTTTGTTCAAATTTGCCATTTTAGTCCAAATAGGTTTTTTTTGCCTCTGGGTCCCTGACTTTTCTCTTTTATTGCCATTTTGATCACATACACTAACTCCATCCAAAAACTCCATCTTTAACCAGGGGTATTTTGGGGATTTTCATTTTAAATGTTTTCAATTTCCATTTTGATCCAATTCCAAAAAATCAAAAAAAATTCCAAAAAATTCTAAAAAATCATAAAAATTCTAAAAAATTCTAAAAAATCCAAAAAATCCGTTTCGGCGCGAACCGTTTCGAGCTGAACCGTTTCGACGCGAACCGTTTCGACCCATACCGTTTTGACCCGAACCGTTTCGACGCGAACCGTTTCGAGCTGAACCGTTTCGACGCGAACCGTTTCTAACTGAACCGTTTGGAACCGAACCGTTTCGAGCTAAACCGTTTCGAGCTGAACCGTTTCGACGCGAACCGTTTCTAGCTGAACCGTTTTGAACCGAACCGTTTCGAGCTGAACCGTTTCAACGCGAACCGTTTCAACCCGTACCGTTTCAAGCTGAGCCTTTTCGACGCGAACCGTTTCGACCCGAACCGTTTCGAGCTGAACCGTTTCGACGCGAACGGTTCGGTTCGAAACGGTTCAGCTAGAAACGGTTCGGTTCGAAACGGTTCAGCTCGAAACGGTTCGGCTCGAAACGGTTCAGTTCGAAACGGTTCGCGTCGAAACGGTTCAGCTCGAAACGGTACGGGTCGAAACGGTTCAGCTCGAAACGGTTCGGGTTGAAACGGTTCGGGTTGAAACGGTACGGGTCGAAACGGTTCGCTTCGAAATGGTTCAGCTCGAAATGGTTCGGGTCAAAACGGTACGGGTCGAAACGGTTCACGTCGAAACGGTTCAGCTCGAAACGGTTCGGCTCGAAACGGTTCGGGTTTGAAACGGTTCGCGTCGAAACGGATTTTTTGGATTTTTTTGGATTTTTTAGAATTTTTTGCAATTTTTTTGATTTTTTGGAATTTTTTTGATTTTTTGGAATTGGATCAAAATGGCAATTGAAAACATTTAAAATGAAAATTCCCAAAATACCCCTGGTTAAAGATGGAGTTTTTGGATGAAGTTAGTGTATGTGATCAAAATGGCAACAAAAGGGAAAAGTCAGGGACCTAGAGGCATAAAAAAACTATTTAGACTAAAATGACAAATTTAAACAAAACTCAGGACTAAAATGACAATTTACTCTAATTAAAAAGACAAAAATGCTGACAAAATAGTACATCATCGATTAAAAAGACAAAATAGTACATCAACGATTCAGCAGAGCAATTGCTATTACATGAGTTCTATTTAGACCGTGGGGTATGATGGGGTATGGTGAGACATGGGTTGGGGCTTAGGTTGGGCATTAGTTGACACGTGGAATGGGTGGCAGACATGGGCTAAACCCACATTCAACACGGTATGGTAGGGCGGGGGTTTGGGGCGTTTTGGTGGGCTTCGCTGGGCTGACCCGCTGGGCTATTTCAATATTATTTAAAACAACAAATTTAATTTTTTAAATATTTTTAAATAAAGAAAATTACAAAAAAAAAAAAAAAATCCTAACTTTTATATTTGGTTTTTTTATCTCTTCTCTCAACGCCAAGACTAGTTGTAACTCGTCACTCTGTAGGTGATCAATCGGCTGGGATAGAATTTTCAAATTAGCCCGTCTTTGTTTCAGGGCATCTCTAGCGGCATCTCTAGCTTCTTTGCTCCTTCGTATTTCGGCCCTTTGTTGTTGGAATACATTGAATATATCCAACTTGCATGAAAAGTCATCCAACTGGTCGCTGTATATTCCCCTACGCGAGCCAGAACTCCCAGCTGAAGGCGATGTCGTATCAGATCTAGATTTTTGAGCACGCCTTCTTGAGACATTTCTTCCATACTCAGGCCGGTTTGGGCTTGGCGAATCATCCAAAAGGTCCTCAATGCAACTTCTTCAGCATAGACCCATTTTTGTTAAGAATACCTAAAGTTGAATGTTGAGATTGTTCACACCAAGCCCTCGCCAATGCAACTTCTTCAGCATAGACCCATTTTTGTTGTTTTCGTTTGGCGGTTTCAACTACTTTATCCTCCTCGGTTTTTTTCTTATGACTTCTCTTTTTGATGGGTTTCGATGCGGAAGGACCATCATTGGGTGGTTGAGTTTCGGGAACGGATTCGTTTTGTGAAAGGTCGATGGAGGTTGGTGCAAGGTCGATGGACGATTGTGAAAACGGGGTAGGTATCGAATCGTCGATGTGTGGGAAGTTAGTAAATAAACGATTCCCGATATACGATGCATAACCCGCCATGTCGGGCATGGGGGGGGGGGATATTCCACGGTCCTCCCAACCGCCGAGGTAGGAGAGTGTATGAAAAATGGACGAGCTATTGGACGAGTAGGTGGTGGGCTAGGATTATTTTCTTGGAATCCATACGGGTTGCTCGGGTCAAAAGGACGGTTGTAAGGATGCATTTTTTCGTTTTATAGAAGGAGAATTGAAGATGTATAGAAGATGTGGTTGAATGTGGTAAAAAATGGAAGAAAAATGTGAGTTTTATAGTGAAAAAATGGAAGAAAAAATTAATTTTTTTTAATATAGCCATTGGCCAACGGCTAGCCCAACGGCTCTTTTCTTTTGGCTATACACAGCCCGCCATGTCAGCTCCCTTCCCCCGCCCCCTGCCCGGCTTGAAACCCAAGCCCCAAGGGCCACGCCCTAACCCAAGCCCACCCGGGGTGATGCCTTGGGTGTTTTCCCCCAACCCACGCCCCAACCCAAGCCCATACCCCATGACCTTAGGAATTAGGATTTCATGTTGTTTCTATAGCGGTGGCAACTTCAACCCCCTTTTGAAAAGGGGTCGGTTGAGGTTGTATATTGATATTACTGAGAACAAGTAAAATGGGTGAAATACAAAATTTTGACTCTAGGAAACTGATTAAATGGATTGCAGGAGCCACCGAGCCAAACAAGTTTAATGTTGCTTTAAGTGTATTTATTTGTTAAAAAATCAGATTCGTCTTTACAAAACATTGTGGTAGTAAGCGCATGTAATAAAATTCAAGTAGAAAGAAAGAGACGTGACATAAACGACATCTAGCCTTGAGGGGGTGGATGGTGGCAGGTGGTGGTGTGGGGTGGTGATGCTGGTAGCGGCAGGTGGTGAGGGGGGTTTTCCTGTGAGAGAGGGGGAGGGGGGGGGGGGGGGTAAAGAAAGTCGGAGTGTGTGTTAAAGAGAGATTCTTATATTTTAATAAAAGTAAGGGGTAAATAAGTAATTTAGATGGACTTAACGGAGAAAACTAACATACATCCACTCCAGGGACTATCTGAGTAACAATTCGTTAAATCACAGGGAGCACCGGTTTAATTTCCAAAAGTTACGGACTATAAGTGTTATTTTACAAAACCACAGAGACTATTCAGGCATTTTACTCAAATTTTAGATAATTAGTTTGTAGTTACACTTTATACTTTTATAAAAAAAACTAAGTATCCCACAATTTTCAAACGATCACAACTTTTTTGTACGTAAATATTAAATAAAATACATTATAAAGGCGAGTATTTTATTCTCTTTAACTAGGGGGAACACCCGTGCGATGCACGACATGCATAATAGTTATTGTTTTTTCCTGGAACGACGACTGATATAGATAGTGCGTGACACGGTACGAAAGTGCGAAAGTGCGAATATAGTATAGATTTTTAAAACAAAAACCGGTTTTTTTTAAAGTTAGCCGTTTGACCATGGTTATTTTGACCAAAGTCCACTCCTCGTTCGGCGCTTTGTGGTAGCACTACCAGTCAAAAAAAGGCCCAAAACGCCCGAGGGTACAGTGTTCCCCCGCGTTTTTAAGACGCTTTGAGAGAGGTTTGCGCCCCACCACATGTGGTCTCACAAAACTTCAATTCTATGGACGTGTGGTTTCTCAACCCTCTTCAAAAGACGTCACAGTTTTCAATTTTTTTTATTTTTATTTTTTCTTTTTCATTGTTTTAGATGGTGTAAAATAGATGTTAAATATATATATTATACTACATACACATATACATATAAATTCAGTTTTGACATCTAAAAGTCAAATTGCAGGTTTTGTTCCCTTTTATAGATAAGAAAGCAGTTTATTATTTATTACTAAAATGTTGTATTAACTTTATTCTGCAACATATTCTTTATAAACTATGCTTACCTTGACATAACCTAATAGTTATATTTCCTTATTAGAAGTCTCTTATAATTGAAAATTAGTACATATTATTACCTTGCTGGTGAACACATTTACTCTATGTTTAGGGAACAATTTGATTAGGTTGCTGATATTGAATTGAATATCACACCAAATTACAATAGCAGTTTATATTGCTACTATTCACCCAAATCAAGCACCTTAAATAAGTCAGTGTTTCTCTATATTCAAAAAACGAACTATAACTGACGATTATTAAATTGCAATAGTCAATTCAATCCAAATACTGCAATAGAAACATAAAATCTACCACAATTCGTTGGTTAATCACGTATAGTTCTTAATCGATTAGAATCAGAAAAAAGGAAATTGACTCACCGTAACTTAAAATCAGGAAGAAGGCGAACAAAGGGGCGGAGTTTTTCGAAATCAATGACCCCTATCTTTCATTGTTATTCCTTGAATGAGGTAAGCAAGACCCCATACTACACACTACATACACATACATAAAAATTGGGTTCTATATTATTTGTATAAACACCGATTGGAAACCCTCACATTGCATTTGATGAAACCCTAATCAATATAAACACACACACTAACACTCACGAATCGAATCGAATTTATAAAAGGAAAAATTCGGGCTGTTTTTACCTCTTGCTGCTCCAAATCTTCATTACCATACATTATCTTCATCTTAGAGATATAGATATTGCACTTAAAGGTCTCAACCATCAAAATACGATCCAAGGGCTAAAAAGTGGTTCCTAATTATGCAATGGTTATCATTTGAACCTTATTCCATGAGACTTGAGGTAAGATGCAAAGAGCATTCTTTTGAGTTTTAAACCATCTGTAATTAAGTTCATTATTTAATCATTATTGTTGCAATTATTAGGTATTATAGATAATAATACCCCATGAAATTACCTTTTAGTAATTTTTGTTTCTAATTGGTTAGCATCTTTTAAGTTTTAAAACCATTTATAGTTATAATTAAATTCATAATAACGTTGATTAAGTTTTTTTATATTTAATTATTATTATTATTATTATTATTATTATTATTATTTATTTTTATTTTTATTTCATATGATGTTCATCAACTATCTGATAAAATTGCAAAAAAGGCTGTAACCTTATTTGTATGATGTTTAGCAATTACTAAACCAAATAATAATGACTTAATTATAAAATTCAATTAAGTAATCGGTTACGGAGAACTTGAAATGGAAAAGCAATGTAAATATGAGGAAGGTGATGATGTTCAACTAAGTCAAATGATTTAATTCTTTATCAAGTATTTAACAATACTTAATTTATAAAGTTATCAATTTAATTGTATTTATCAATTTATGCTCATGTAGAAAGACTAATTCCCTTTACTAACTTCATTGAGTTGTTGTACTATAAGCATAATATGTTGCAATTATTTAAATTTGGTTGGAACCCTTGTGAAATGCTTTATACGATAGTATAGATAAACGCAATCAATTTAAATCTTTTGCGCAGGTTGAAAACATCCGAGCCCTTAAAGTTTGCTGCCCAATCCTGTCAAACAATACCTCCTCAAATATTTCCTCTGCATCTATATTGCCTATATATAGTATCAATTAAATCACACAAAAGCATCATATGTTTAAAAAAAATAGTAAAGTAGAAATTAAAAAAGGAAATACCAATAGGCCAAATAAATGTCTATCTCCAAATGAATAACTTTTCTCGTACCCACCCTTTTACACCTCCATATACATGAAGCTGCAAAAAGGAAAAAGACTATAAATTTATGAACAATTAAACAATACATTGGTAAATGGTTCCAGATACTATAGTCATGCAAGGGTACCTTGATGAAGTATGAAGTGTCTGTCTTTTTGTATCCAATAACCTGTGTGTATACTTTATATGTAATATAAAATCATAATTTGAAAAAAAAAAACCACTAAATCACCAAAAACATAATAAAACATCAATATAAACTAATAGATTATGTAAAAGAAAACTGTTATCCCATTTGAATATTTTAAGAAACAAACCAAAGTTTTTTCGAATAAATGTTGAAATGGGTATAAAAGAACACACCTTTCCACCAAGATAAATAAATTTCATATCAACTTATCTCTTTCTTATCTCTTTCTTTTCGACTCTAACTCGCACAATAGTAGACAAAGGAGTTGATGTTGAGTGAAATGGTGAATTTATAGCAATGATAGGAGATTCCTTAATCAGTCAAATTTATTATATATTGATTGAAATTGGACTTTTGGAGTGCTTTTGCGGTTTATCCCAATAGGTTTCGTTTATTAATTGCAATTAAGAACCGAACTTATTATTGTATTATTATAATTAATTGTGATTATATTCTCATTTAATTATTTTTTTATTTTTTAATATTAATGTAGAAAGACCATTTCACCCCTTACTAACATCATTAAGTTATTGTACCATAAGTATAAAAGATTGTAATTACTTAAATTTGGTTGGTATCCTTATGAAATGCTTTATAATATAGTATAGATAGATAGATATAGATATAGATAATTATTTTTTTTTATTTTTTAATATTAATGTAGAAAGACCATTTCACCCCTTACTAACATCATTAAGTTATTGTACCATAAGTATAAAAGATTGTAATTACTTAAATTTGGTTGGTATCCTTATGAAATGCTTTATAATATAGTATAGATAGATAGATATAGATATAGATAATTATTTTTTTTATTTTTTAATATTAATGTAGAAAGACCATTTCACCCCTTACTAACATCATTAAGTTGTTGTACCATAAGTATAAAAGATTGTAATTACTTAAATTTGGTTGGTATCCTTATGAAATGCTTTATAATATAGTATAGATTAGGTTCTAGCATTAATGTACTGTACTATATGTTAATATGGTGTTTCATGCATTGCTTTGTTGCAAATTGTGTTGTTTTATTTGTAAATTATTATTATTATTTATAATAATCTAATTAATTTAGCCAAAATCTTGTTAATAATATATTAGAATATATATATATATATATAGTTATTTTAATACTTTTATTATTTTAATATTATAATAATAATTCCTTTTTTTACTGTTTAACTTTAATTTAATGATTTTTTAGTATCACGGGGTGGGATAAGCTTGGTGTCAACCGGTACTGGTATCGAAAATACCGGTACGGTGTTGTTTGGTATCGGTACAAATAGTAATTTTAATATTTTAATAATATATATAGTTTTTTTATATATTTTTATTATTTTAGTATTATAATAATAATTCTTTTCTTTACTTTTTAACTTTAATTTAATGATATTTTTATGATACTTATGATCTTTCGGTTTAAATTTTATCTTAATCTATTAAATTCTGATACTAATATCATGGATAAGTTCTTAATATTTGATATCATTTGGATCCCTTTACCTATTTTTTTATTATATGTTTTCTTTGAAAATATATTGTTGTGTTTTTATTACGAATTATATTTGAGCTACTTTTAATATATTAGTTACTTCGAAATTTAAATTTATGGTTACCTTGTCAAAGATCATTTTATAGAATAATCATAAGTTTGGAATAATTATCTTTAAACCAATTATTAAAACAAATTAAGATCAAAGTTAACTTTAAACTAATCTACCTTTATCTATAATATATTATTTAGTATAATGTGTTATTGATGATATTAATTTTAATGATTATTGATATATAATTATTTTATTTTATTTTTTATCTTATCTCTTATTTATTTAATATAAATTAAATGCAATTAATAGGATTTTTATAGGATGATGCATTTAAAACAACCATAAATTTTGGTTTTAAAATAGAACATATAACTAAACTTTAGAATATATATAGCTACTTTTAATATATTAGTTACTTCGAAATTTAAATTTATGGTTACCTTGTCAAAGATCATTTTATAGAATAATCATAAGTTTGGAATAATTATCTTTAAACCAATTATTAAAACAAATTAAGATCAAAGTTAACTTTAAACTAATCTACCTTTATCTATAATATATTATTTAGTATAATGTGTTATTGATGATATTAATTTTAATGATTATTGATATATAATTATTTTATTTTATTTTTTATCTTATCTCTTATTTATTTAATATAAATTAAATGCAATTAATAGGATTTTTATAGGACGATGCATTTAAAACAACCATAAATTTTGGTTTTAAAATAGAACATATAACTAAACTTTAGAATATATATAGATTTTATTTTTTATCTTATCTCTTATTTATTTAATATAAATTAAATGCAATTAATAGGATTTTTATAGGACGATGCATTTAAAACAACCATAAATTTTGGTTTTAAAATAGAACATATAACTAAACTTTAGAATATATATAGATATAGATTATTTTGTTTTTTAAGAACAATACATTGGTAAATGGTTCCAGATACTATAGCCATGCAAGGGTATCTTGATGAAGTATGAAGTGTCTGTCTTTTTGTATCCAATAACCTGTGTGTATACTTTATATGTAATATAAAATCATAATTTGAAAAAAAAAACCACTAAATCACCAAAAACATAATAAAACATCAATATAAACTCATAGATTATGTAAAAGAAAATTGTTATCCCATTTGAATATTTTAAGAAACAAACCAAAGTTTTTTCGAATAAATGTTGAAATGGGTATAAAAGAACACACCTTTCCACCAAGATAAATAAATTTCATATCAACTTATTTCTTTCTTATCTCTTTCTTTTCGACTCTTACTCGCACAATAGTAGACAAAGGAGTTGATGTTGAGTGAAATGGTGAATTTATAGCAATGATAGGAGATTCCTTAATCGGTCAAATTTATTACATATTGATTGAAATTGGACCTTTGGAGTGCTTTTGCGGTTTATCCCAATAGGTTTCGTTTATTAATTGCATTTAAGAACCGAACTTATTATTGTATTATTATAATTAATTGTGATTATATTCTGATTTAATTATTTTTTTATTTTTTAATATTAATGTAGAAAGACCATTTCACCCCTTACTAACATCATTAAGTTGTTGTACCATAAGTATAAAAGATTGTAATTACTTAAATTTGGTTGGTATCCATATGAAATGCTTTATAATATAGTATAGATAGATAGATATAGATATAGATAATTATTTTTTTTATTTTTTAATATTAATGTAGAAAGACCATTTCACCCCTTACTAACATAATTAAGTTGTTGTACCATAAGTATAAAAGATTGTAATTACTTAAATTTGGTTGGTATCCTTATGAAATGCTTTATAATATAGTATAGATTAGGTTCTAGCATTAATGTACTGTACTATATGTTAATATGGTGTTTCATGCATTGCTTTGTTGCAAATTGTGTTGTTTTATTTGTAAATTATTATTATTATTTATAATAATCTAATTAATTTAGCCAAAATCTTGTTAATAATATATTAGAATATATATATATATATATATATATATAGTTATTTTAATACTTTTATTATTTTAATATTATAATAATAATTCCTTTTTTTTACTGTTTAACTTTAATTTAATGATTTTTTAGTATCACGGGGTGGGATAAGCTTGGTGTCAACCGGTACTGGTATTGAAAATACCGGTACGGTGTTGTTTGGTATCGGTACAAATAGTAATTTTAATATTTTAATAATATATATAGTTTTTTATATTTTTTTATTATTTTAATATTATAATAATAATTCTTTTCTTTACTTTTTAACTTTAATTTAATGATATTTTTATGATACTTATGATCTTTCGGTTTAAATTTTATCTTAATCTATTAAATTCTGATACTAATATCATGGATAAGTTCTTAATATTTGATATCATTTGGATCCCTTTACCTATTTTTTTTATTATATGTTTTCTTTGAAAATATATTGTTGTGTTTTTATTACGAATTATATTTGAGCTACTTTTAATATATTAGTTACTTCGAAATTTAAATTTATTGTTACCTTGTCAAAGATCATTTTATAGAATAATCATAAGTTTGGAATAATTATCTTTAAACCAATTATTAAAACAAATTAAGATCAAAGTTAACTTTAAACTAATCTACCTTTATCTATAATATATTATTTAGTATAATGTGTTATTGATGATATTAATTTTAATGATTATTGATATATAATTATTTTATTTTATTTTTTATCTTATCTCTTATTTATTTAATATAAATTAAATGCAATTAATAGGATTTTTATAGGATGATACATTTAAAACAACCATAAATTTTGGTTTTAAAATAGAACATATAACTAAACTTTAGAATATATATAGATTTGAGTATAGTATTGCTATAGTTTTTTTATTTAAAAAATTGATATGTTATATAACTAACAATGTCTAGGGTGAACAATAACAGAATCGTTAACCAAAAACTGACGAAACTGAACCGAAATTAACAAAAAACTGAATTAACTGAAAACCGATTAACCGGATCCTGAATTAACTAAAGAGTTATCGATTTTTTGTACCCTCGTTTAATCAAAATTAACCGAGTCAAACCATTTATATTTTCAGCTTTTATACCTCCAGTTCATTTATTTCATATTTATTCCGTGACTTTAGGTATTTATATTTTAATTTTATGTATTATACATCTATTCCATGTATTTTTATTTCAGTTTCATGTATTTTTAAGCAAAAAGTTTTAACCCGAGTTTGGTTTCGAAAATTAACGGAAACTAAAAGAATCAAACATAAAACCGTCAATCTAACCTATTAAACCAAAACAATTGGTTAATAAAATAGACTAAAATGACTTATATTTCGGTGGAGGATGACGGAACCGACCCAATAATGTCTGACAGTGTTTGTGTTTCCCGTCGAATCATGCGAACGCCTAATATAATCACTCAAAGCCACGCGCTCGACCACCGTAACAATAATAAGAAAAATAGAAAGCTGACATCCACTCACCCGTTGTCGTCTCGGCAAGCGGGCGCTTCCGTCGTAACCTCTTTGGAGTCATTGGCGCGTGTGTTTCACCTTCCGTCATACACAAGTACTCTGTACTCATTACCCCCTCAACGTCTTGCAATCATTCAAAGTACTTTCACTTGCTTTAATTGCTCTTTTATGGCCCATAAAAACTTTTAAAAACAATTTTTTTTTTCTAAATGTTTTAAAGGCACTTTTTAAATACGTATACAGTTTTTTTTTTTTTTTTTTTAACTTATGGATCAATAATGGTGCAATCAAAACTATTTAATGACTAATAGTAAATATAATAACAGTTATGGATTAAAATATTTATGAATAACAAAATATTTCACCCATGTTTTTTCTTAATCATAAAAGTATTTAAAAAAAAAATCTTTTAAAACTCTCATGATGGAATTTACCAACTTGCAATAGTTCTGGCTATAATAATATCAGTTTTATACTCGATTATAAAATTATGTATCACATCTAGTATCCTTCGGATTTACAAACATATTACGGTCTTATGTGGTTAAAATATACTCGTTTGGATGCCCACATAAAACCCGGTCTTGAACTCACATCTAAAAATGAATTTAAAATATAAAATATTCAACCAGATGTCTAATAATTTTATCAAGTTAATAATTCATATCTCTAATTACTTTAGCATACTATTTATCATACTTTTTAAATCATATAACAATATAATATGTTAACTTATTCAGTTTTTAAGACTTTTAACCCGGCAAGTATAATCTTACCTCATGTGTGTCCCAAACCCGTAAAATATTTCAAAACTAATTCCAGGTTTGCAAATCCCTTCAAGTAGCATTTTTTTTACCATCCTAACTCGCTGGTGTCGTCAGTTCAGTTACAAGCTAATAGATCGAAACACAGTAAAAACCCGAGGGACCGAAAGTGAAAAAAAGAAATACTTGGCTTCTCATTTCTCCATTACATGATATACTGAATTGGTCTGTGTGGGTAACCGAGCATCTCACATGCACGGAACGACCTTTTACTTTTTGTCCACATTTCACCCAATTCAGTGACGCTTAATTCCATGTAAGTTTTATAATCACTTTTCTCTATCGTCAATTCTGTTTCATTTTTGTAAACTTACTTGATCATGGCATTGTGAATTTGTGATAAGTTTATTGTTGTTGTGGTTGAGTGAGGGTTTTTGGGTACTGAAATCGTCGATTTTTGCCCTAGTTAAAGGTATTGTGGTTATTTTGAGTTAGATGTGATGATTTCTGCAATTTAGAGCAAGCTCGGGTAATTTGTTCTGCATGATATATTGATTGATATGCGAATATATATGTAACTGGTATTGGCAATTTTGGTTAGGTTTTGTGTATCTACTGATTTAGTTGCTTAAACACTAATGATTTCTTCAGAAGGGTTAACTAGGTGTACATTGATTTAGGAGCTTATGAATTATGATTTCTTCCTAATATGAATGTAGTAAGAACAGAGGTGTACAAAAAAAAAAAAAAAGGTTTGAGCCAAAGCGGGTTGAGCCCCGGAAAAACCCGACGGTGTGAGAACAGTTTGGGATTTCAAATCTAAAATCGATTCATAAACCGAACCGCTTTGGGCCAAATCGGTTTATAACCTGCTTTATAATAGGTTTGGGCCCAAACCGGTTTAGAACCGGACCCAAACCGATTTGGATGGGTTCGGACTGTCAAACCTAAAAGTGATTCATAAACTGAACTGGTTTGGGCCTAACCGGTTTGAACTCATGATGAAAAAACCAAGTCGGTTTACGAACCGAACTGGTTTGGGCGTAAACCTGGTTTTTGTACATCTCTGCCAAGAAGTATGAAACTTGGTTTGAATGCAATTTGGATTGCATATTTTGTTGTTTGTTTGGGTGATCCTCTTTACTTGCTATGTGTCATGGGTCATTTGGCTGTGTGCTACTAAAAATGATTAGTGTATAGGGCTGTTCATGAGCTGAGCCGAGCTGAGCTAGGCCAAGCTCGGGCTCGGCTCAATTATAAACCGAGCCGGCTCGGCTCGGATTTAAAACCGAGCTGCAAATCTAAGCTCGGGCTCGGCTTGTAGAGGTGTACAAAAAAACTGATTTTAGAATCGAAACCGGAAAAAAACCGAAACCGGTTTTTTTTAACCGGTTTTTTTAACCGCCGGTTTTTATACCGGTTACTATTCTTGACTTCAAAAACCGGTTATTAACCGAACCGGTTATAAAAAACCGGTTAAAACCGGAAAAAAACGTTTTTTTTTGGGAAAAACCGGTCCCAACCGGTTATACCGGTTATTGTTTTGGACCTCAAAAACCGGTTAGTAACCGGAACCGGTTATAAAAAAAAACCGGTTTTTATTTTGGGTGAAAAAACCAAAACCGGTTAATAACCGAAACCGGTTTTTGAAAAAAATCGATTTGTACACCTCTATCGGCTTGGTTTTAAACCGAGCTGGCTCGATTCGGCTTGGTATGGCTCGAATTCAAAAAGAAAAATTTATATATAGCTCTCAAAGTTCAATAGTCTAAAATATTTTCGATAATTTATAAGAGCATATCCAAAATGAGTTCAACCTTATACATTACAAGTGAAAATCAAGTTCAACAACACAAAATAAGTTTCAAATTTCAACGAAATACAATATAAGTTTATTAGCATGGTAATCCACTATCAAATATGTCATAGGTATACAATTACACTCATAAATACATGTAAATAATAATTTTTTTGTAATATATTATAAAGTATATAAAAAAATACACTAAAAGTAAAATAATCCGAGCTAAGCCGAGTCGAGCTAAAAAGCAAGCCAAACCGAGCCAATTTGGCTCGTTACGAGCCGAACCGAGCTAGGCTCACTTTCTTACCAAGCCGAGCCGGCTCAGCTCAGTTTCAAACCGAGCCATATCGAGCGAGCTTTTTCCGAGCTAAATTCGAGCGAGCTCCGAGCCGCGAGCTCTTTGGACAGCCCTATTAGTGTAACTTAACAATTGCGACTTAAATTGCAATATTGGTTTAAATTTAAACACGCAACCAAGCACCCCCGCACCCCCTTGGAATTCTTGCTATTTCATATCAGTTTCAGATACTAATATAACCTTTTTCTCTCAAAAGATTCCCGAAAAACAAAAATGGTACTGGGACTAAAAACAAAGAGCAGGAAGAACCCGTACGTCCAGCTTGATTATATTATCAATCTCATCGAGATTAAGCCATGGCCTCCCTCTCAATCATTACGATCACTTCGATCCGCATTTCTACAATGGGAACACGGTGACAAAAATTCAGGGTCTACTAAACCAGTTGCTCCACTTATTTCTGGTTCTGGCGTCGGTGACGGTAAAATCGTATTTAACGAAACTTTCAAAGTTCACGTGACACTAACAAGAGACCCGTCAGTCAAAACTGGGGACGACGAAACTTTCTTAGCGAATTGTATAGCGTTTAATATGTATGAACCACGTAGGGACAGAATTGTAAAAGGCCAGTTGTTGGCTACTGCAGTTATAGACTTTGCAGAATATGGTATTGTTGAAGGGAGTTTAATGATTAGTGTGCCTATGAACTGCAAGAGGACTTTCGGTAATACGGCTCAACCTATGCTCTTTGTTAAAATCCAAACGGTTGAGAGAAATAATCATGCGAGGTCATCGTCTAGGGAGAGTTTGGTCAGAGAAGGATCAATGGACACGAACCAAAGTGAATCTGTTTCCGCTTTGATGAATGAAGAGTACGCTGAAGAAGCCGAGTGTGCTTCCGTTACAGATGACGATATTTCGTCTCAATCTTCATTGGCTACCGGTTCTTCAACTTTTGGATCCAATGGGATATCAAGTTCTCAAAAAGAGGTACTTGAATTTGCTCTATTTTTATTTAGAGTAAAATGCCATCTCGTCCCTCACGTTTGGTCAGTTTTGCGACTTTCGTCCAAAGGTTTGTTTTTCTGCATCTGGATCCAAAAGGTTTGAAATTTTGCCATTTTCATTCAGCTCGTTAACTCCATCCATTTTCTCTGTTAAGTCAGGGGTATTTTCGTCTTTTTTTAACTTAAAGGGCAATTCGGTCTTTTTCACTTTATGTACAAGCATTTAGCATAATGTACAAGTATTTAAAATATGGAATTTTCCTTTAAGTTAACAAAAAAGACGAAAATATCCCCGACTTAATGGAAAATCAATGGATGGAGTTAACAAGCCGGATTATAATGGCAAGATTTTAAACCTTTTGGATCTAAATGCGAAAAAACAAACCTTTGGATGAAAGTCGCAAAATTGATCAAACCTCGGGGACGAAAATGGCATTTTACTCTTTTATTTATTTTTTAAACTAAAAACAAATTGGATTTTAATAATTCAAACCTGTATAGGTTATTATCGGCCAACGGGTCATAGTTTGGACTAGCCATAAAAAAAATACTGAAATTCACTACTAATTTAGCGAGAGAAATTAAGATTGTTGAGCCGAATTCATATTAATCGGGTGCCAGTTAATTGCAGAATGGATATGAAGCTATATGTGGAACCACAGAAAAAGTTAATGGTAAAAAGGTCTCTGTTCAAGATAAAAGGGCTGCTTACGAAAAAAATATATTATCATCAAAAGATTTGTATACTGAAGTAGAAAATGCGCGTATCACTTTATCAAACATCCGTAACTCAAGATTCACAATGCTCCCAAGAAAGGCTGTTGCCGATGATGGCACAACTGAACAATGTGTACAATCCAAAATTTTGGATGCAAGTCAAAATGGTCAAGAAAGTCAAAGTCAAACCATTGGCGATTTTCGATTTGACGCTGATAGATTACAGAATGTGAACTCTGTCGGTTCTTCGTTGGATTCATGCCTTAACAATGGATTTGTAAGGGCTAGCAAAGTTATAGAGAGATTTAAAAATGTCGGTGTTCATGATCGGGATAACGGAAGGAAAGATATGATAAGCAAGGTACAACAATTGGAACAAAGAGTACAAGTTCTTGAAGGTGAACTAACGGAAGCTGCAGCCATTGAGTTTAGTATTTATTCGGTAGTTGCAGAACACGGAAGTTCTATTAGAAAAGTTCATGCATCGGCCCGTCGTCTTTCTCGGCTGTATTTTCATGCATGCAAAGAGAGTTCTTTGAGGAAATCGAACTCAGCGAAAAGTATTGTTTCGGGATTGATTTTGGTTGCAAAAGCTTGTGGAAATGATGTTGCAAGGTAGATTTTGACATTTTGTATCAATGAGTTACACGTGTAACGTGTTTGGTTGGAATTATTGAGTTTTGATGGTGTTTCTGTTCTTGAATACAGGTTGACTTTCTGGTTGTCAAATTCTGTTATGCTGAGAGCGATAATACACAAATCTATTGAGAAAGATACGTGTTTGGACGGGAGTAGAATCGATCTACACACGACTTCA
Source organism: Helianthus annuus (assembly GCF_002127325.2). NCBI lineage: Eukaryota > Viridiplantae > Streptophyta > Magnoliopsida > Asterales > Asteraceae > Helianthus > Helianthus annuus. The sequence continues at coordinate 32,659,574 of NC_035447.2, read as the reverse complement.
AATGAATGGGATGACACTCGTGTGATTATTTCTGATCTTGAAAAAGTAGAATCGTGGATGTTCTCACGCATTGTTGAATCCATCTGGTGGCAGGTGCTCGGTTTTAGTTATATATGGCAAAATGGGTGGGGCAGGTGGGTTGGGTAATGGGTCAAAACAGGTGGCTTTTCGTATGCGTCTGGCTGGTTGGGTTGACCTAAAACATTTTTTTTTTTACCAGAACTTCTGACTTTCTTTTATAAATAAGAGTAAAATGCCATTTTAGTCCATGAGGTTTGGCCAGTTTTGCGGCTTTCGTCCAAAGGTTTATTTTTTCGCATTTGCATCCGAAAGGTTTGAAATCTTGCCGTTTTCATCCGGCTCGTTAACTCCATCCATTTTTCTTCGTTAAGTCAAGGGTATTTCCATCTTTTTTGTTAACTTAAAGGGCAATTCGGTCTTACATAAAGTGAAAAAGACCAATTTGCCCTTTAAGTTAACAAAAAAAGACAAAAATACCCCAGACTTAATAGAGAAAAATGGATGGAGTTAACAAGCCGGATGAAAATAACAAGATTTCAAACCTTTTGGATCCAGATACGGAAAAACAAACCTTTGGATGAAAGTCGCAAAACTGACCAAACCTCATGGACGAAAATGGCATTTTACTCTATAAATAACTAGTGTTTCATATATGCCTGCAAAAATCATATTATTACAATAACAACATAATATATTAAATGTAATGATTTTGGAGGCTTTATGCATCAATAATACACTTTGGGTGGCTTTCAACCAGTTCAAACCATTGACCCCATTTCCTTTTAAGTTCTTTTATCCCTTTGACCCGTTAGAGATAAAACATTACCCAAATCGATTCATTCATAAGTAACTGGGTTAAAATTGCCATCTGTTAACTTTTTTGTTTGGCGAAGATCAATTTTATAGTTTCTAACCTCGTTATCAAAATCATCTAGACTCTTGCTCCTTATATGCAATCCACTACCGCAAACGGGATCGTTATAGATTGCGGATCCTCTAAATCTTGTCAAACAACTACCTCTTTCGAGCTTTGGAAAACGGCTTTCAAGGATGTTTGTGAACGGATTTGTCCCGTTCGAGCTGCAGGACACAACTGTGGTTGCTTGAGCGTGCTGTCTATGTTGGTAACACATTTCTATTTAGCTCGATAAATTTATACATGCCTAGAGGGGTGTATGTTATTAATATGATAAATGATTTTTATTTTTTTATTATTTTTATCATAGATAATGGAACAATGCGTGAGTAGATTAGATGTAGCTATGTTCAACGCCATTCTTCGTGAATCGGGTGACGAGGTTCCAACCGACCCTGTGTCGGACCCCATTAGTGATTCTAGCGTTCTTCCTATTCCATCGGGAAAAGCAAGTGTTGGAGCCGGTGCACTACTGAAAAGAACGGTTAGTAAAACTAAATTATTCTTAGGTTTAATTCACCTGGCAGGTAGTTTTTAATACTTTCTGTTTATTTTGGTCATGTGCATATAGGAAAATGGACCGGTTGGGTAACTGATCAAACATGTAATTTTTAATATTTGTGTTATTTTGGTCAAGTTTAGATAGGAACGCGAACGGGTTGGGTAACAGGTAGGCCTGTAAATGAGCCGAACGAACACGAACATAAATGTTTGTGTTCTTTCATTTAACTTTAACAGAACACGAACACGGACACGAACACAAACATATAATCGAACACATTTCTTTGTTCATATTCGTTCATTAAGAAAATGAGCATGTTCGTGTTAGTTTATGTTTGTTCGTTTAAAACCTAAACGAACAACATGAACCTAAACGAACATAATTTAACAAACAATAACTAAATGAACATAATTGAACAAACATAAATTAACACAAATGAAGATAATTGACTAAACATAAACGAACATAAAGTAATCTTTTATATAAATTAGTGATTTACGATAAAGTTCTTTGGAAAACCATTTTATTACTAGAAAGTCCAATTACCAATTAGTTATATTTATATAAGTAGTTAGAAAGTTCCTTTTATGTTTAATATTTATATAAATATAACTACTTATGTATTTAAATTGTAACGATCATAAACGAACAAACATAAAACGTGTGTTCATGTTCGTTCATTTAATTAAATAAATAAAAATTGTGTTCATGTTCGTTCGTTTAATTATATGAATTAAAAAATTGTGTTCATGTTCGTTTGTTTATTAAATAAACGAACAAAATGAACTTCCCGCCAAACAAGTTCATGAACGTTCGGTTTGTTACTGGCCTAGTAACAGGTCAAGCAAGTATTTTTAACATGTGTTAATTTTGGCCAAGTTTAGATAGGAATATGGACGGGTTGGGTAACGGGTCAAAACAAGTATTTTTAATATGTGTGTTATTTTGGTCAAGTACATATGGGAAAATGGACGGGTTGAATAACGGGTCAAATGGGTAGTTTTTAGTACGTTTGTTATTTTGGTCAAGAACGTATAAGAAAACAGACGGGTTGGGTAACGGGTCAGATGGGTATATTTTAATCCGTGAGTTATTTTGGTGAAGTACAGATAGGAAACTGGTCCAGTTGGCTAACCGATCTATTTGGCACACCAATCACTTTTCATCTCCTTACTGCATTGAGTGAGCTCATGATGCTTCCAAAGGACATGCTATTAAGCAATACGATCCGAAGCGAGGTTTCTCACTTTTTATAAAACCAAAACTATTATTTAAAATCTGCTAATCTGATCATCTCCTTGAGTTTTAAAAAAATCTAACTCTTTTAATTTGCAGGTGTGTCCCACTTTTGGTGTACCATTAATAAAGAGGATCGTTGATAATTTCACCCCCGACGAGTTTTGCCCAGACCCGCTTCCTAAAGTGGTGCTTGAAGCACTGGATTCAGAGGTCAGTTTCTCGAAAAACGAGTTTTGTTCGTATTTATGACAAAATGTGTGGGCTGATAAAATTAGGGGTGTGAATTTCAGATACAGACGCTACATGAAATTCACGGGTTTGGGTTTAACCTCAACGGGTTTAGTTGGTTTTGGGCCGAACTCACGAACACATTTAGCTAAACGGGTCCATGTTTGGGTCGTCCTGGTGGGTTCACGGGTTGGCCCGTTCAATTATACGCTAATTTTTTAAAATATGTTTTATGTAACAAGCAATAACTTAAAACTGATTTTAATAGGTTTAGTCAGTTTCGGGCCGAACTCACGAACACATTTAGTTAAAAGTTTCCATGTTTGGGTCGACCTGGTGGGTTCACGGGTTGGCCAGTTTAAATTTTATACTAATTTTTTAAATGTGTTCTATGTAATAAGTCATAACCTAAAACTGATTGGGTATTTTATGCCGAGATGCTAAAGATAAAAGAGAAATAAGCCTCGAGTTTTATGGTTTAAACTTTAATTACTTTATATATATATAGTTGTATTTTTTGCTGTGAATTTGTATTTTTAGATTATCAATTTGCAAAAAAAAAAAAAAAAAAAAAAAAAAAAAAAAAAATTAATTAATTAATTGGGTTAAACGGGCCGTGTTCATGTCAATATGCAAAACTTCATGTCGTGTTTGGGTTCATGTGTCTGACACGATTTATCAGGTTCAATCTGTCAACGGTCAACCTGAAACACAACCCGTTTAACACTACTATCCAAAATGATGAACTTTGATCCTTTTGATCAGGATTTACTCGAGAGTGGTGAAGATTGTGTCATGAGTCTCCCATGTGCAGCAGCTCCTATTGTATATCACCCTCCATCTGCATCTTTAATAGGATGCATTTTAGGAGATGATGGAAGCCCGGCCCGTTTGTCACGCAGTGGATCTTCAATCTTACGAAAGTCAAACACAAGCGATGATGAATTAGATGAATTGGAATCACCTTTGACTTCAATTGTTGACTCTTCTCAGGCTGTTGCTGCTTCAGTGAAGCCCGTGTGGTCGTTGAAAAACGTCGATGGTTGCAGTAATGACAGGTATCGACTCCTTAGAGATGTGTGGATGAATAGTGATTAGTCATCATGTTTGACCTTTTCCGGAGTTGTAACCAATGAAGCTATTGTTGGTTTTCCGGCCAGTGTGAATTATGTGTATGATCTGAACTCAATGTTTCTAACCTATAATCATAATTAGATTAGAAGTAACTACATTTTTATTGTCTATATATGGTTTGGACCAAATTACAAAATACAAGAATAACCATTATCAGGACAATCTCACTTATAGACAAGCTATTTGTGGTGTATGAAGAGAGTGTGATGTAGGCGAGCCTTATCTCTATCCCACGAGATAAAGAGGTTGCTTTCAGTGACCTCAACTCCAAGGCCATATCCAGACATAAAAGTCAAATAAAAACATACATAGACACATACATAGCTACCAAAAATATTCTTATTAAGCTACCAAAAAAGAAATTTGGTGAAAACATAACAAATCATACAGACACAGGTAAACGATGACATGCAAAGGCCACTAAAATAAACTGAAAAAACAAGCTACTAAGACAAGAATCTAACACCAAACCGTACTATCTTCTTAAAAGTTTTTAACTTTAATCATATGTCTCCATGAACTTCTATATTTAACCATGTAATGGAAGATATGTCAATTATGTACTATTGCTATAGTCATGAGATATGCAATAGTTTAGATGCCCTTGTCTAATTTAACATTGCTTTTGAGTTTTTATTTACTTTAGAGTAAACTGCCATTTTGGTCCTTGTGGTTTGGTCACTTTTGTCACTTTAATCCAAAACTCAAACTTTTTTGCATCTGGGTTCCTGTGGTTTCAGTTTTATTGCCATTTTAGTCCAAAAATGAAATCAGGTCATATTTGCCTTATAAAATCCTGCTATTTTGTCATTTTCTGCGGGGTAAAATGATCATTTCTCTTTTATAAATAAATACCATATTTTATAAGACAAATATGACCTGATTTACCCCTAAGGAAAATGACAAAATTGCAGGATTTTATAAGACAAATATGATCTGATTTCATTTTTGGACCAAAATGGCAATAAAACTGAAACCACAGGGACCCAGATGCAAAAAGTTTGAGTTTTGGACTAAAGTGGCAAAAGTGACCAAACCACAGGGATCAAAATGGCAGTTTACTCTTTACTTTAAAACTGAATTTCAAAATATTAAGAGTACAACACCATTTACCACCCTATGTGAAGTTGTGAACTTATTGATGGAAGACGGGAAGGATTCAAAAGAATACGCTAGATACATTCTAACAAACGTTGAGATAAACATTCAAATTCAGAACTTTTATATCTTATGTCATGAGGGTCTTTAGACATTACACGGCTCTATTTATAGTTATTCATATCGAAACTTTAAATTCGGTTTAAGTAGTTGACATATTAACAAGGGGTGTGAATTTCTGACACGACCCGAAAACACAACACGAACCTAACACGAAATTCGTGGGTTTGGGTTTAGTCTAAACGGGTTCGGGTCAGTTTCAGGTTGAACCCGCGAACCCATTTAGCTAAACCGGTCAGGTTCGGGTCAGCCCATTCGGGTTGGCGGGTTGACCCGTTTAACCCATTTGTATTATATTATATTTTTTTAAAATATGTTTTATGTCATAAATTAAATTGGGTGTGTATTTTATGCTATAAATATAACTTATAAATGGAAGTTGACATAAATTTTTATGATTTTAATGTAATTTTATTATATAAATTTGTGTTTTTTTGTAGTAGTGTTAAATTTAATATATTAATTTGCTGAAAAAAAACTATAAAATTCGAGTTGAACGGGTCGAGTTCGGGTCAGTTTGCGAATATTCGGGTCGGGTTCGGGTTCGTTTAAAATTTTTGGGTTTGGGTCGGGTTGAACCCGCCAACTTGCGAACACGACCCGTTTAGCACCCCTAATATTAACTGAGTTTGAAAACCACAATATTATTTCTGATCAAAATAACTAATATATTAAACTTAATCCAGATAAATAAAGAATTGACAAAATTAAACAAATACTAAATTATCAAAAAGAAAGTTATGGACGTGTTCTATTTCTATTTGTTTTTTTTTTAGCATTTACACTGAATCAAATATAAGTCACTCAACTTATCGGTTTCTTTTCATCCACATGACTTGACATTTTTCATAAGGGTGTTAACTACACTCCAAATCCAAATTGGTTCACCCATTCTCAAGTTGTGTTGTGCAAGTTGTCCAATTAAACAATTCGTATACATACGAACTTAATTATTTTATGGCTACAAAAATCTTTGCTAATAAGTAGCTGGTGATTGGAAGCTGTTAGCTGTTAGCTAGTAACTGTAGCTTTTTAGATGTATTTGGTGTTTGACAGAGTAGCTATAGCTTTTAATAAAATGTATAAAATGACCAAATTAGACATAACTAAAATTTTAAAAAGTTTGTGCATTAAAAAGTTCATTATCTTTAGATGTTAAAATAGTCATTTTTCTCTAAAAGCTTGTAGCTCTTTCTAAACGCTTCAAGATACGTTAACCAAACAAGACTTTTTATTGAGTATGAGTTTTTTCTTAAAAACTTAAAGCTAGAAGCTCCTGAAAGCTACTAAAAACTTCATACCAAACATACCCAATATATGTATACAAACTTAAATATTTTGTGTCTGTATAAAACTTTGCTAATATAAATATAAATAGTCAATATAAAAGGTATTTTCATTGAATTTCCAAGAAATTTTCCATTTCGTACGGATGATAAAATATTCAAAGCCAAAAAAATCAAAATTGTACCTTCCATGCAGATCACAATCAAGATGACTTTGACAAAAAAATAAAATAAAATAAAAAAATTAGTCGGTTAGGCTTATGAACGCCCCCACTGATGTGGAAATATAGGGCATGAAAAAGGATAGCGGGCGTGGGTTGGGTAGCGTCATGTGAAAGAAGATGGTGGTGTATCCCGTCCTTTTCGGTTAATCAAACATTTTTTTTAGAGTAAATTGTCACAATCGTCTTTAAGGTTTAAATAGGTTTAAATCTATTTGACAGTTTCATCCAAAAGACCTTTGGCATTTTTTGTTATTTTCATCTAAACTACTAATTTAGTTTATTTTTTCTATTAAGTTAAATGATATTTGGATGAAACTGGCAAATATAAAACCTCAGGGACGATTTTGGCGATTTACTTAAATTCTTTTTAATTTCTTTTATTTAATTAATTTTGTCAGATATATATAAAACAAAATATACATGCAGTTCTTATAAAAAAATAGTTTTGTCACATAATTTTTATAAATTTTTATCCAACCACTAACTCAGTTATTTTTTCTATTAAGGTGAAAGATCTTTTAAATTTTATAAAGTAAGACAAAAACTAATTTCCAATTTTTTAATGTACATCAGTTTTATAAAAATAAAATCTACTTCCAACCTCTAAATTTTATAAAACTAAAATGCTAGTGACCTTATAGAAAAAGGTCAAATAGACAAATCTTATCATATGTACCAAGTTTGTAATTCATCTTCTACTATTTTAAATTTGCTCCTAACAAAAAACAGAAGGCACTGCCCCCCCCCCCCCTCAAACGACGTATCGTTACCAAGTTTTAAAATTACCCACCAAATAGTATATTGCCATGAACCAACTCAAACCACTCGGAATAAATATTAGTTAATTAGATAAATGTTTTATTTCTGCCAACATATTTCTTAGGTGTTCAACACATTTAAAAATATGTAACGTTTTATAATTTTTTTCTATCTCTACACTTGATTAAATACTAAAAGTTGTAATCGATTGTTATGTGTTGCACACCATTGATATTTATTTTACATGTTTTTTCTTTATAAAACTGATCTATATAAAAAACTGGATATTGATTTCTGTTTTAATTTATAAAATTTAAAACATCATTCACCTTAACAGAAAAAATAAACCGAGTTAGTGGTTTGGATGAAAATTTATAAAAATTATGTGACAAAACTATTACTTTTTTTTTTTTATAAAAAACTGCTTGTATATTCTGTTTTATATATACATATGTGACAAAATTAAGTAAATAAAAGAAATTAAAAAAAGTTTGAGTAAATTGCCAAAATCGTCCCTGAGGTTTTATATTTGCCAGTTTCATCTAAATATCCTTCAACTTAACATAAAAAGTAAACTAAGTTAGTGGTTTGGATGAAAATGGCAAAAAATGCCAAAAGTGAAGGGTTGTTTGGTACAAAAAAGTCATTTTGGATGAAACTGGCAACCAGGCCTAAACCTCAGGGACGATTTTGGCAATTTACTATTTTTTTTATTTATTAGATCTAAAAAAGAGTTATGTTCTTATTTATGCCTAAAATTTACAAATTTATGACAAATTCGCGGGTTTGTGTTTAATCTAAACAAGTTTAGTCAGTTTCGGGCTGAACTCACGAACATATTAGCTAAACAGGTCCGTGTTCGTGTCGACCTGGCAAATTCATGGGTTAGCCCGTTTATTTTTATACCATTTTTTTTAAATCTGTTTTATGTAATAAGTAATAATTTAAGGCCAATTGAGTATTTTATACTGAAATTCAAAAGATAAAAGAGAAATGAAGCTCGAGCTTTATAGTTTAAACTTTTAATTATTCTATATATACTTGTTTGTTTGTTTTTTGTTGTGCATTTGTATATATAGAGTATCAATATGCAATAAAAAGGGTAAACGGGTTGTGTTCATGTTAATATACAAAACTAGTTTTGTATTTGGGTTCATGTGCTTGACATGATTTATCAAGTTCGATCCATCAACCTACAAATACATCCCATTTAACACTATTACCCAAAATGATGACCTTTGATCCTTTTGATCAGGATTTACTCGAGAGTAGTGAAGATTGTGTCATGAGTCTCCCATGTCTAGCAGCTCCTATGCATTGCATATCACCCATCTGCATCTTTAATAGGCTGCATTTTAGGAGATGATGGAAGCCCGACCCATTTTTCGTGCATTGAATCTTCAATCTTACGAAAGTCAAACACATGCGATGATGAATTAGATGATTTGAATTCCCCTTTGACTTCAATTGTTGACTCTTCTTAGGCTGTTGCGGCTTCAATGAATCCCGTGTGGTCGTTGAAAAACGACGATAGTTGCAGTAACACCAGGTATCGACTCCTTAGAGATGTGTGGATGAATAGTGATTAGTCATCATGTTGACCTTGGCTGAATTGTTCTAGGGCCAGTGTGAATTATGTGTATGGTTAAGAAGTATCTGAATCCATGATTTTGAACCTATAATCATAACTAGATTAGAAGTTAATTACATGTTTTTGTCTATATGTTCTGGGCCAAATTATAAATATTATTGCTATATTTATGCGATTGTGTCAAAATACATGGATCAACACAAAAACTTCTTTACTTAACACTAAGAACAAAATATAAACAAATCTGTAACAGTGAATGATAACACGATGATCAACACGATGATCTGCTACTCTCACAATGTTAGATCTACAGAGAAAATTTAAGATCTCAACTCAAGATCTTAACAAATCTAACATCAAACGTGAAAACCCTAAGAGAGAGAAGGTACTAGACTCTAGAGATGATTCTGGAACTTTAGAGAGAGAAACAAATGTGAACTATGACTTCAACACTGTAGAGACACGAATATATATCATGCGAATGGGGCCAGACTTCTTAACAGCTACAAGCAGTGTTTCCAAACCCGTACCGGGCCGGCCGGTCGGACCGGTCCGGCCGTGACCTGGAGTCTAGAGCGGGCCGGTTCGCTTGTTTGAGCCGTTTCAACATTGGGCCGGCAGCCGGGCGGTCAGGCCGGCGGGTCAGAGGCGGAGGCCGGGCCGGTCATGTTTAAATCCATTGAAGATGAGAGAGAAAATACCCCGATTTGATAGAAAAGGCCGTTATAACCATGAGATTTGAAGAAATTATCAACGACTTCGTTACGGTCGTGAGCATCGGGACAGGAAGAAGTGCCACCGGCGGCAAATTTGTCGTGGCCACCGCCGGAGAAGCAGTTAACGACAGAGGAATTTAGGGTTTGTGTTTGGTAGAGAAAGGGTCTTTGGGAAAAGGAAAATAAAGAGGTGTAAAAATAGCTAGATAATATATGTTGAAAAGTGAATGGTGTTTTAATTTTGATATAAATTAGATGGTAGGTTTTCTTGAAAAAGGAAAAATGATATTTTGGGAAGTGATAAGCTGTTGATTTGCTTTATGAAAAATATGAATAGAAACTTAAAATCTCATTTGATAGTTTTGATGGATACGTATGTATATATCTATATCTATGTAATATATATACATATTATATATACACACACCGGTTCTTAAATCCGGTCGGACCGGTCCGACCTTTGACCCCGTAAGGCGACCGGGTCGACCTCCGGTCCGGTTTTGAAAACATTGAATATACTCATACATATATTACAATTTCATTATTATTAATTATGTTACATATGTTAAAATGTATTGGGCTCTTTATTTGTTGTGTTGTTTAATGTGTTAACAGGTGGGTTACTCAAGTGGGCTTCTGAATTGCTGAATGGGCTTGTAGCCAATGTTTTCAGAACCGGACCGGAGGTCGACCCAGTCGCCTTACGGGGTCAAAGGTCGGACCGGTCCGATCGGATTTAAGAACCGGTGTGTGTATATATAATATGTATGTATATTATATAGATATAGATATATACATACGTATCCATCAAAACTATCAAATGAGATTTTATGTTTCTATTCATGTTTTTCATAAAGCAAATCAACAGCTTATCACTTCCCAAAATATCATTTTTCCTTTTTCAAGAAAACCTACCATCTAATTTATATCAAAATTAAAACACCATTGACTTTTCAACATATATTATCTACCTATTTTTACACCTCTTTATTTTCCTTTTCCCAAAGACCCTTTCTCTACCAAACACAAACTCTAAATTCCTCTGCCGTCAACTACTTCTCCGGCGGTGGCCACGACAAATTTGCCGCCGGTGGCACTTCTTCCTGTCCCGATGCTCACGACCGTAACGAAGTCGTTGATAATTTCTTCAAATCTCATGGTTATAACGACCTTTTCTATCAAATCGAGGTATTTTCTCTCTCATCTTCAATGGATTTAAACATGACCGGCCCGACCTCAGCCTCTGACCCGCCGGCCTGACCGCCCGGCTGCCGGCCCAATGTTGAAACGGCTCAAACAAGCGAATCGGCCCGCTCTAGACTCCGTGTCACGGCCGGCCCGGTACGGGTTTAAAAACACTGAGTATATTTTTAACAACCCCCCCCCCCCCCCGTTTCATTATTGAAACAAATCAAACAACTTCAACTTTTTGCACAACTCAAGATGAGTTTGTACTAATACTCCTTTTGTGAAAATATCTGCAAGCTGATTAACAGACTCTACACCCAAACACATAATTATACCTTTAGCTATACAGTCTCTTAGGAAAAACAGATCTATTTCGAAATGTTTGGTCCTATCATTAAACACGGGATTTGCTGCTATAGCAAGTGCAGCCATGTCATCACAGTACAAGTTAATAGGAGTATGACAACAATATTAAGTTCATTCAATAATTTTTTTAGCCACATGACCTCACATGTTGCTACACACATAGCCCGAAATTCAGCCTCTGCTGAAGACCTTGACACAGTATATTATTTCTTACTTTTCCAAGACACAAGACAATTACCAAGAAATACACAAAAACCAGTAACTGATCTCCTGGTACTTAAAAATTAAAAGAATCCGACTTGGTAAATAATATACCTTTACAAGGAGCTGATTTAAGGTATCTTAACAAATGGAAAGCAATTTTTAAATGACCTTCAGTTGGGCTATGCATATATTGACTTAAAAAGTGAACAACATATAAAATGTCTCGTCTAGTATGAGACAAATAAATCAATTTTCCTATTAACTGTTGATAACATACTACATTTTCTAAAGGACCATTGTTACTATTAAGAATAGCATTCACAACATGACGCTATTCTATTGGACACCGGCTTACAAGCCAACACGCCATATTCAGTTAACAAATTAGTGCAATACTTTCGTTGCGACTTGCAAATACCATCACCACAATTGAACATTTCTATTCCTAAATTTATTGCAGAACTCCAAGATCTTTAATAATAAACTTCGACTTAAAACATTCTTTAACTTTATTAATCTCAAATAATGAATTTCCAGTTAGCACAATATCATCAACATACACTAATAACACAAGAAACACATTAGCAACATTTTTAACAAACAATGATATGTCACATTTATTTTGGACAAAACCAAACTCAAGTAATGCACCAACTAATTTCTCATTCCACATTCTTGGGGGTTGTTTAAGCCCATATAAAGATTTCTTTAATTTACACACTTTAGAATTATCATTGTTGGTGCACTACGTCTATTGACTTCGTTTTTTATCGAGTCTTATGTCTAGAAAGGATAAGCTAGCACACAACAGGGTTGAAATTAGGGTTTTACATGTAAAAGTGGGTGATTCCGCTTGAAAGTGTCAATGTCCAGTTCAAGCGAAATCAACAAGTTAATTCCGCTTGAAATGAATATGTCATTTTCAAGCGGAATCAGCCACATTATACATAGGTTGTGATGCTAGTTGATTGGTAACTTTCCGATTCAGAGCCGAGGTGCTGCCTGTGTGTAAATTGACTTGTAAAAGCTGTGAATCGAGTAATAAGAAGATAATTAGAAGAAAACAAGCTGAATCACGTCTATTTCTCTGATTCCGCCTTTGAAATAGATCTTGAACTCTTCTAAACGACTCATTTGGGTCACACGACGATCCAACAAGTGGTATCAGAGCTCAGGACGAGGAGTTCATACCAATTCAGCTTGATTTTACCGGATTCTCTCACTTCTACTCTTTATTTTCTGATTTGAACGAAATTTAATGGTCAAAATGGCTTAAAACTCACATATATCAAGCGAAACATAGTTTTAATTAATCCGTGAAAGTATTGGATCTTAATTCGACTTAAATCTGATAAAAACTTGTAATTTCTCTTGAAAAACTATTCGATTTGCTGACATCATCTTGATTCCGCTTGAACTAGCTCGTGTAATTTCAAGCGAAATCAGCTTGAAATCAGATTCCGCTTGAAAGATATTGTCTAATTCCGCTTGAATCTGTCAGTGTTCTTTCAAACGAAATCACTTATTTCGCTTGAAAACACTTGTTATTTCAAACGAAATTAACTTTTTGGTTAATTCCGTTTGAGAGTGTTGACTGTTTCATATGGAATCACTAATTCCGCTTAAAACTGCTGTTGAGTTCAAACGGAATTACTTATTTGGCTTCAAATTGTTCTTATTTCGTTTGAAAAACCTTATTTCGCTTGAAAGCTTATTCCAGTTGAAATTTGTGTGCAGGTTGATTCTGTTTGAAGGGTGTTATTTCCATTTGAATTCATAATTCCGTTTGAATTATTTCACATCAAATCTGATTCTTGAAAGATTGGTCAAAATGTTTGACGAAAAGGAAAACGTTAAACTTGAAAGATTAAACAATTGGTATAGTTGTTCTTATGATGTGAAAAAGGAAGATATGGTTGAAAGATTTGAATATTTTTCATGTAGGAAATATGAGAAGTTTAATGATGTGGAAAAGCGATATGATGAATTACTTAAGGGTTTGAGAAGGTATGAGATAAAGATATCAGATGCTGAAAAGATATCTAAATTTGCAGATGCATTACCTTCAGAATGGGATGAATTTTTGTGTAAACTGAAAAAGGATTCTAGGTTCTCAAAATTTAGTCCAGGTGACTTCATCAGAGAGCTTAGAACATACAATTGTGAAACTGAGAAGAAAAAGAAAGAGTTTATGAAAGAGTTAGAAAGTAGCTCAGAATATATAAGTTTGGATGTGATTTTTGAAATAATCAAAAGAATCAGAATAGGTCTTAGCGCAAGAAATAGGATGAAATATGATTTCAAGAGAGGTTGTTTTTTAAATGATGATTTGAATCCTGCTGATGTGGTTAAAATTTTTCTTGCAGGAACGTCAAAGATTGAAGAATCCAAGAAGGATGAAACTTCAAAATGTGAAGTTGTGTGTTCAAAATGCGAAAAATTCGAAGCAGAAAATGTCAAACTCTTGAAGGATGTGGAGAGTTTGACATTGGAAATCAAAAAATTAAAAGAAAATGAAAAAGATTTTCAAAATAAAATAACAGTTTTTGAAAATGAAAAATTAAAAATTGAAAAAGAATGTGAAAATCAAATAAAAATTTTAGAAAATGAAAAATCAATTTTTGAGAAAAATAACTTGGAAAAACAACTATCAATAAATTCTCACATTGAGAATATCATTCGACTTAAAAAAGAAGCCGAATGTGATAGAAATAAAATTGCTGTGTTAGAGAATAAGTTGAAAGGTTTTGTGACTTCTGCATCACATATTTGTCCAGAACCAATCAATTCAGTTCCAATAAGTGACGATGTCACAAATTTTGACAAAGTCAAAATTGAAGATTGCGATGATAAATCTGATGATGAGAAAGAAAAAGAAGAAAAAAGAAAAATATTTTTGGAATTAAAAGAAAATTTTAAAAATACTGATTTGCAATCTACTGAAATAGGTGAATGCTCAATGCAAAAACCTGTTAAGAAGAGTGTAGAACAGAAACAAAAAGTTAAAAATTTGAAAAATTTTAAAAATGAAAATAAAAGCTCATCAGATCAGTCATCCAATCATTATGAAAAACCACAAAAGTTTAAAAAATCAAAACTTACAAAAAGTTGGTAATAAGTGGTGTAGGTTTGACCACAGTTCTCAAATGCCAAATCAAGGATACAAGAAAGGACATGATTACCACAAGGCAACTCAATGTTATGATCTAAGTGTGTGGTATGAAAATGGTGTATGGTATGAAAATGAGGAAAGGTATGATAACAGAATGTGTTACGTATGTGGTTATCAGGGACACATTGCTGTTAACTGCCAAACTCAAAGATTTGAAACAAGAAGATGCTATGAATGCCAAATCAGAGGCCATATTGCAAGAGATTGCCCAATGAGATCAAAGGAAAGATCGAGGGCTGAATCTCAGAAAATGGTGAAGAAATCAGTCGAAATTGAAGAAAAGCCTAAAAGACAGAAAAAGGAGAAAGTGAAGTTATCACAGGGCAGAAAGATCGACTGAGGAAGAAGAGAAAGAAAGCTAGAGAGTATTTGGAAAAGATTTTGTCCTCGGATACAACTGGTAATCCGAGAAAAAGTTCTGATGAATTGCTTTCCTCAACTGAAAAGGCAAGCAAAACGAATTCATCAGATGCAAATCTGAGGATAAAAGGGGTGATAAAGAAAGAAAAATTAACTAATCAAACCAACAAAAAATCAAAGAAAGTTAATTTTTCAGACAAAGCCTTTATCAAAGTGTTTAAGTATAACAAAGATTGTGAAAAATCATGCACGTCACGAGTTGACAAATTTGGAAAGCTTAAACATTGTAGAGATTAGGTTCAAATAAAGAATGGCGATGAATTTGTTTCTGAAAAAACAAAAGAGCCATCTTCTGGCGATGAATTTGACTTGTCAAAGTCAAAAGAACCATGTTCTGGCAATGATTCTGACTCGTCAAAGTTAGAGGAGTCATGATCAGGCAATGAATCTGACTCGAAAAAGTCAGAAGAGCCACAAATTGAGGTAAAAAGTGGTGAATCTGAATTGTCAAAATCACCCAAGGCTGGTCAGGCTTGGGTGAATCTGTTTAAATGAAAAACCTGACTTGCTGGAGTTCCCAAGATGGTAAGTGTGGAACAGGAATCGACATCTTTCTTGAGAAATTCACAGGTTGGTAACTGTGATATTTCGAATTACAAAAGTCTAATCAAGGACATGAAGTTGTACTTGATTTATCTTTCCGACAAGTGGTTAAAGGAGAACAAGGTGATGAAACCCCAAGTTTGTGAAAAGACAAACAAAACTAATTTTCCGGAAAAACCATTTTTGATTAAAACAAACTTAAGTGTTTTGGAATCATAATGGGAAAATAGTTTGTTGTCAGGGGGAGTTCTGATTGTTTATGTCAAGTGAATGGCGAATTGAAGTGATTTGATATCAGTTTGTCACTTTCCTTGTACAGTTTGTTTTCAAATTTTTCTAGAAAATCAAAATTGAAATATATTTTGATTTTAGGGGGAGAAAAAATTTAAAAAATTTGAAAATTTGAAAATGCCAAAAACATTGAAAAAGCTAAAATGAGTTTTGTTGAGAAAAGAGGAAATGATAGTAAATCAGTGGACTATCACAGCATGCCAAAGAAATGAAATGTCAAATGTAATAAACGGTTTCACTAAAGATGTGACGATAGGCTCAGCTAGACTAGTAGATTTGCAATAACGATACAAACATAAATGAAAAAAACTAGTTCTAGTGGGAAACATGGTTGAAAGCATAGTACTTAGTTTTGTCCTTCGTGATTGTGTACCTACTCAGTAATTGCTGAATGCTAAAAGAGCATAAAAACCGGTCAGTTTGTGAATTTTCACAACTTACTGAAAAAGTCATTGTGATTGTGCATTTTATTTTGCAAAGATTTAAACTTGTTTTATTTCTTTATTTTGTTTAAGCATTGGACATCCTCTGCGTATATGTGAGTATCGACCTGGATGTTATTGCCTAAACGTTCTGCTTTATTTTATTTGGTGTTTCGTTTAAGCTTTGGATCACCTCTGCGTATACGGGAGTATCGACCGTGTGGTTAAAGCTTAAATAATTTCAACTTGTTTTATTTTCTTATTTTGTTTAAACATTGGACTTTCTCTGCGTATCGAAAGATCGACCTGATTGTTAATGTTTAAACATTCTGCTTTGTTTTTGCACATATCACAGTTGATGAAAGTTTAAAAGCATTACTTGAGTTAGTGTATTGCATGATGAGGGGATATGCTGAAATCGTGGGGTCCATAAGAATTTAGTGCAAATTAATATATCTTAACGTATCGGTAAGCATTTCGAAAGTTTTTAGATTGAGTTTAAGATGACAACTATATCGTCAATCTATGTGTTTCGTTTAGAACTTAAAATGATTAAAGCTTAACGGTGCTAGTGATTTGTCACATGAACTGATATGATCCTCTTACACAAACTCACAAAAATATTGTCTATATATATTTCTTTACTGCATTTCTCTAAAAACATGTTTCCAAAAAGATTGTGTTTTTAGCATAAACTTTTGAAAATTCAAAAAGATTTTAGACAACTGATGTTGGAAAGTGGATTTTCAAAATTTTAAGTGCTAAACATGATGAACTATATTGGGTTGGGAAAGTTTGTTAAGAAACTTTGAATGTCATATACAAATACTTTGAAAGATTGTATGTTTATCAAGGTCATTCATTTGAACTTGATGTAACTATAACAGTTTGATGAATGATTTCTACCAGTAAGTTTATTTTAACTGTCATAAATTTGTGAAACTTACGTTGAGGTAGAAGATGTGCAGGTTAGTTGAGATAGATCAGCTTAAGGGGAGTTTAAAGATAGAAGTTTAAGGGAGCTTTACAACGATAGAAATGTTGTTTGAACGCAAGGACTGATGAAGACTGAAGACTTTGAAGACTAGACACTGCAGACTTCGTTGACATCCAAGGGGGAGTCTGATAGTGCAGTTTGTCTGTCAACTTCATCTGGTATCAAGTCTTGCATTGATTCATGACACGAAGATCGAGAAATCAAGACAAAGACTGAAGACTCGACGCCGAAGACTTCGTCAATATCCGAGGGGGAGTCTGTTGGTGCACTACGTCTATTGACTTCGTTTTTTATCGAGTCTTATGTCTAGAAAGGATAAGCTAGCACACAACAGGGTTGAAATTAGGGTTTTACATGTAAAAGTGGGTGATTCCGCTTGAAAGTGTCAATGTCCAGTTCAAGCGAAATCAACAAGTTAATTCCGCTTGAAATGAACATGTCATTTTCAAGCGGAATCAGCCACATTATAAATAGGTTGTGATGCTAGTTGATTGGTAACTTTCCGATTCAGAGCCGAGGTGCTGCCCGTGTGTAAATTGACTTGTAAAAGCTGTGAATCGAGTAATAAGAAGATAATTAGAGGAAAACAAGCTGAATCACGTCTATTTCTCTGATTCTGCCTTTGAAATAGATCTTGAACTCTTCTAAACGACTCATTTGGGTCACACGACGATCCAACAATCATTCATACCATAACCTTCATGTAAACTCATATAAACCTCTTCATTTTAATCACCATAAAGAAACACATTATTTACATCTAATTGATAGAGTTGCCAGTTATTCCACACGGCTAAGGACACAACACATCTAACCGTGACAGCTTAACAACATGAGAAAATGTTTCTTCATAGTCTATTCCCTCTTTTTGGCTATACCCTTTAGCTATAAGTCTAGCTTTAAGCCTTTCTATTTCACCATTTGATCTATACTTAATTTTATAGATCCATTTACAACCAACTACACTTCTGTTTTTAGGCTTATCCACTACATCCCATGTATTATTTCTATGTAATGCTTGAATTTCATTATTCATTGCATCAATCCATTTGGGATCCTTAATAGCCTCTTTGTAGCTTTTAGGTTGAAAACTTTTAGTTAAAGCAGATGCAAAACACTTAGATACAAGTGATAACTTTGAAAAAAATTACTACTTTTTCAATTCCAAATTTAACTTTACTATTAACAACAAAATCATCAAGTTTTCTTGGACACACAATATTTCTAGATGACCTTCTAGGAACAAAAACAAATTCGGACCCACCTGTGTCTGCCTTAGCAGTTTCAATAGTTTCATTTGTGGTATTCATATGATCAACCTTATATGCAAATGCACTTGCCTCATTTGTCTGTTGTACATGTGACAACCCTCATAATTACATGTATCCGTACGATTAATCAATGTTAAGTAAAGTGCTTGATGACTGTGCTGAATTACTTAACTGCTTTCTAATTACTACGTCATACTTACATGTGCTTTTTAACATACTAGTCTTGTGCAGAAAATTGACTAAATGGTCCTGAATAGTTTCCTAAGTGTTGGGAATTAAAAGTGTTACAAAAAGATACATAAAGAACACTATACAGAATAACTTAGCACTTTAACGGAACGGTATCTAACCGAACAACCGGATATTACCCGGGACACCAAAATATTGTTAAAAATATTGTTTCACTTTTTCTGAGCTAGACATGGTTCCTGAACACTTAAACACACAACATAATACATGTAACACACTAAACACTAGACTTTCACCATTTATCTTCCACTAATTACCTTTTACCACTTAAATTTTCATTTAACCTCCCCCCCCCACCTTGCAAGTAATCGGCCCATGGGGGCCCCACACCACAAGATTTCTTAAATCTTGCACAATCCCTATGTAATCTCACTAAAGATTATGAGTTGATCTTGTTAGTACTATTGGAAACATTATAACCAAAGGATATTAGATCAAGATTTCATATAAGAACCAACATACACCTTATCATCTCATTTCACCAACACAACACTCCTCTTTCTCCCTCTACAAAGCTTGCGGCCGAACACCCTCACCGACACCCACCATTTTCGGTTTTTCACTCATACAATCCAATGCCATCCTAAGGTGCACAAAGGTGATTTACGAAGTGTGGAACTCACAGAACTTGAAGGACCACCTTCGTTTGCTATTATCCTCCACATTTTCACTTGTGATCTTCCCTAGCTTTAAGCTAGTTGTAAGCTTCTTGAACACTCTTGATACTTCATGTTTTTAGGTGGTTAAAAGATATATCTTGATGAAATCTTTTGAACACTAAAGATCATACACATAAGCCTTGAACATAAAGCTTTACATAATATGAAAAATGGATGAAACATAATGAAATATTACTAGAATGGTGTTGTCTTGGTTATGTTGAT
This sequence comes from Helianthus annuus, assembly GCF_002127325.2. NCBI lineage: Eukaryota > Viridiplantae > Streptophyta > Magnoliopsida > Asterales > Asteraceae > Helianthus > Helianthus annuus. Next base: position 32,639,733 of record NC_035447.2, on the reverse strand, counting down.
GATTGGTTGATGATTTCTTGGTAGTATGATGATAATCATCATATGAAACTTGTTAAATTATGATTGAAAACATGAGTTAACAAGTTAGGAGGTGATTAGGGGTTTACACAAAATGATCACCTTCATATTTAGACATGAACTTGATAACAAAGTGATTTCTTGAAATATAAGTAAACAAAGTGAGTTGATGATCGTATGGATCCGAGATTTACAAATGATTGTTCTAAATAAACCAAATTCAAAAGATGATTTTGAAAGATCATAACTTTTCTTCCACTTACATTATTTTTGGAAATAAAATAAGTGTAGGAAGGCCAGTGAAACATGAAAAATGTTGTAAATAAATATTTTTGTAAAATATGTTCACAAGTTGTGAACATTAAAAATCCCGAGAATGAGATTTTAAATAAAGTAAACACACTTTGGAGGATAACTAAACCCACTAAACGCCTCACCAAGTTACTACGCGTTTTTATGAGACATCAAGTTCATGTTGGCTTGTAAATGGAATAGTTTGCTCTTGGTAAATTGTTGTTGATTGTTGAATGATTTTTGGAAAAGAAAATGATATGCTTATTAGCAAGGACGCCTCCATTTACAAAGGAAACTATGGCGAAATTTTCTAAAAATTCCAACACATAGAAAATATTTTCTAACAAGTGTTACAAGTATATTTTTAACTATGATCTTTCCACAAAAGTCAGAGTGTGACATTTGAATTATATGGTATGTGATAGAAGTAGTGAGTAGATAAACCGTACGTAGGATACGTGTTATGCATGCACGAAAAACTGATTGTTATCTGTACCTTATTAGGACGTGCTTGATTTCTGACTATTAGAGTAACTAATCTAACCGAGCAAACCAAGGTGAATTCACTCTCTCTACAAGACATGGGATTCCCGGTGGTTTGGGAATGGGTTAAAGAACTAAAACGGAACCTGCATATCCTCCTTGGGTAGGATATGTACCGCCATCCTCCATGGGTAGGATGCCAATATTAATCCTGTTTACTCTCCTTGGGTAAAATACGTACGTTCGTCCTCCTTGGGTAGGACAACAACCTTAAAACTTACTAGACAAAACTCTATCATTAAGTCCCTCATTTTTATATCGACTTAATCGCCGGGCCAATGGCGAGCGGGTCATTAGTTAATAGCGCTATTAGGGTTGACAAGCCTCACACTGTGCCGGTAGGACGGGCGTGTACTAATGGATCTGGGCACTCAGTCAATGATGATAGACATTGACTTAGGGCACAACTTACTTTCGTCAGTTGTCGATATGGTAATGGTCTAGTGGTTCACATGGGGAAGCCCCCACTGATCATGGGTATGGTTTGGGGAAAAACAAAGATACTGGTTAACTCGTGGTTTACGAAACAACTCATGGTTTTCAAAACAAACTTTTAAAACTAAACAACCAACTGTGAACTCGCTCAACTTTGTTGTTGACTCCTTGTTACATGCCTTGCAGGTCGTTAGATGTTTATGGAGCTTGCACGAGGAGGAGAGGTCGTTGTGGGATATGAACTGTCGAGTCCCATGTTAATCATTTAAACTTATGAACTATGAAACTTATGTTTTGGTTTTATGTCTTATGCTTCCGCTGTTTAATTTAACTTGGTTAACTAGTTTTTCAACACCAATTATATTGCGTGGTTGGATTTTATCTATTTTAAATACATTGTTCAATATGATTGGTGGCTTGATCCTGGTCATGTCACGCCTCCAACCGGTGATACTCCGCATGGTAGATTTTGGGGGTGTGACAGTACATCAGCCATGACAACAGGTATAGTATGCATCTCAGATTGTTATGGTTCACATGTTCCCACATCAACCTCACCTTGACCCCTTCTATCATCATAGGGATCATTCACATGTTGATGTTTAGATACTAAATCTTCATACAAATAAAAAAAATCGAGTAGTAACTGTTTTATCTAAATTAGCATCATACATTTCAAAAATAGTTTGTTCTTTAAATGGAAAAATAGTTTCATAAAATTCGACATCTCTTGAAAACATTATTACCTTAGAATCAAGACTAAACAATTTATAACCCTTTTTCTCATAAGAATATCCTATGAAAACACATTTATGTATCACTCTCACTTAATATTGTACAAAAACACAAGCACCCAAACAACCTTAAATGGTCCAAGAAGGGTTTAAAACCAAACATAATTTCATAAAGAGTTTTACCACCAAGCATAGAAGAAGGAGTCCTATTAATAAGATAAGTTGCAGTAAGAACACATTCATGCCAAAATCTAACAGGTAGATTACTTTGGAAAAGTAAAGGCCTAGTCACATTTAACAAGTGTCTATGTTTTCTCTCAACAATTCCATTTTGTTGAGGAGTATATACACAAGAGGTTTGATGTACTATTCCTTTGGCTCTAAACAACATATTCATTTGACTGTTGACAAATTCAGAACCATTATCACTCCTAAAACATTTGACAGTTTGTCTAAATTGAGTTTCAATTATATTAATAAAATCTTGAATGTTTTCAAAAACTTCTGTTTTGTTTTTCACTAAACACACCCATACAACCATGCAATAGTCATCAACTATAGTAAGAAAGAACTTGTGTCCTTCTCTACTTGCAACTCTATAAGGACCCCAAACATCCAAGTGAACTAGTTCCCCAACAAGAGTACTTTTGTGTTCACTTAGAGGGAATGGCCCCCTATGTTGCTTAGCCTTGTGACACACATCACAAGGCTCATGACCAGACCCAAGACCAATCTTAAATGAGTCACTAATAACTTTGACTGCTTGATATGCAGGATGGCCTAATCTAGCATGCCAAAGTTTGTACAAGCTGACACTATTAAAACATACCTTATCAGTAACAATAGCACTACCATACATATACAATCCTTCAAGTTGATCACCAGTCACCGGGACTTTCTTTCAATTTCACATTAATGACAGTTAAAGCAGTGGAATCACTTGCATGCAGATACAATGGATTATCAGGTTCAATTTTACTAATTAATGTCTCACCAAATAAATCAACAGATCATCCATCAGACAGACTTTACGAAACTAACAAACAGTAACAAGATACCAAACAGTATCACGAACAATTAACCCCTAACAGCCAATATGTGTCAGTGACAAGATAGTAGGTTCGTCACTCTAAAGGTGCCTACCCGAGTTTAACACAGAGGCTGACTTCTAGAAAAGAAATCACTAGATTTACAGTAAGACAAATATAACCACAGAACAAACAAGAACACAAAACACACTAAATGCAACAGAGTGTACCCTCTCTGTTGCAGAATAGGAAAAAAGAAAGAAAAACTATAACAAGGAAAGATCTCACCAAGATTGCAAACCCAAGTCAGGATTTCTCTAAATCTGATTAAGGTTTTACAATCTTCGAGGATTGAACCCTAACTAGAGCAGCAGCTTCCAATAATCCTTTCCAAGGAATCCACAACAATCAGATCTGAAGTCGACAAACAAAAAGTTCACCAAGACTCAGATCATAACCCAAACCCTAGATTTAGGGTTTCTGAATCTTGAACGACACAAACTCCAAGACAGCAAGATCTTCAAGATCTGAAACTAGTAGCAAGAAAACTACCCAGATCCACCGAAAGACCACCAGAATCAGACAGATTTCACATGAACACACAACGGAACAATGATTGGAAACCTAATAGCCACCGACTAAACCCCAAGAACAATCAATGCTCTGATACCATGTCAAAATACATGGATCAACACAAAAACTTCTTTACTTAACACTAAGAACAAAATACAAACAAATATGTAACAAAGAATGATAACTCTCACAATCTCACATGCAGATCATCAACACGATGATCTGCTACTCTCACAATGTTAGATCTACAAAGAAAATGTAAGATCTCAACTCAAGATCTTAACAATTCTAACATCAAACGTGAAAACCCTAAGAGAGAGAAGGTATCAGATTCCAAAGATGATTCTGGAACTTTAGAGAGAGAAACATATGTGAACTACGACTTCAACACTGTAAAGACATGAATATGTATCATGCGAATGGGGCCAGACTTCTTAACAACTACAAGCCTACTCATCAATTCAGAAGCCCATATGCAGAATCCCACTTTAGTAACCCACCTGTTAACACATTAAACAACACAACAAATAAAGAGCCCAATACATTTTAACATATGTAACATAATTAATAATAATAATGAAATTGTAATATATGTACGAGTATATTTTTAACAGATTGCCATAGTTTAGACTTTACCCTTGTGTTCTTTAACATTTCTTTTGAATTTTTATTTACTTTTAACCGAAATTTAAAAGTATTTGCACAACATCATTTACCACCTTCTGTGAGCTATTGACGTAGGACAGAAAGGAAAATACCAGATACTTTCCAATAATAAACATCCAAATTGGAAATCTATATCATATATCATAAGTGTCTTTAATGTTACAAATCTATATCATATATCATAAGTGTTTTTAACATTACAAATAACTCTCTATTTATAGTTATTATTCCATTAACCGAAACATTAAGTTCGGTTAAAATAACCAGCATAAAATATTAATTTGATCAAAATAGCTAACATTTTACACTTAGTTCATATATAAATAAAACCTGTAAAAAATGAAAATAAATACTAATTTATCAAAAAAAAATCTTTATAGACCTGTTTTATTTGCTTTTTAAGCATTCTTACGTATTTACATATGAGTAAGTCATTCGAGTCATATGTTTCTCATCATTCTCCCATTGATCGACGTAGGGGTATTCGTGGCTTGGTTTTCGTGGTTTCAAGCAGGTCAGTTGTGAACCAAACCGTTAGTAACGGTTTTTTTTTTTTTTTTTTTTTTTTTGTAAATCGAACAAAATTGTAGAACTTGTAAACTGAACCAAACCAAACCGTTAGTAACAATTTAATTCTGGTGTAAATAGTCCATGCCATCGTTCTAGGAAGAATCAGTTGAACACATTTTCGCTTCATGTATGGTCAGCTCTGTTGTTTGGCACATGGTGTCGAGATGGCTCAAAATCCCGCCCATTTTTGCTTTCACAGTGGCTGACTTGCTACTGATTCATCATCTTATCACTGGCTCGGGTCCATTGAAGAAAATAGTCCACACCATCGTTCTAATCTCCGGTTGGAGTATATGGAAGCTGCCAAATGATATGATTTTCTCAAGTGATCGGGTGGATATCTCCAGACTGTTAGTTGAAATCAAAACCACTAGCTTCCTTTAGGTGAAAAACCGAGCGAAAATGTGTTCTCTAGTTTGGTGGATTGGTGCTCGTTCAATATGCGGTAATCTTTCTTGTATATTCTAGCTTCTTGCTAGTGTTGTTTCTCTAATAAAATCAGCCGTTCAAGAAAAAGTTAGATGTAAAAGTATTTAAATTTAGTTATGTCTAGTGAGATGTAAAAATGTGTGTGTATGTGAAATATCTAAGAAAGTTTAATAATAAATTCTTGAAGTCCGATTTGGTTGGTTTTTGGTATAAACCGTAAGCCAAACCATTAACTACGGTTTGAAAACATTGAAACCGATCGGCCGAAAGTTAATTAGAAAAAACCGATCGTGAAACCAAAATGATGATCGGTTTGGACGGTTTCATGGTTTGAAATCGAATCGTGAACACCTCTAGATCCACATATGGGCTGAATCTTTCGATGAGGATGTTAACTACACTCAAAACCCAACATGATTCATTCATCCTCAAGTTGTGTTGTGCAAGTCGTCCAAGTAGATGAAGGGGTTCAAAAATATTATTTCCCACCAGATACGAACTTGAATATTTTATGGCATCAAAAAACTTTGCTAAAAGTATTTCATGATTTTCCAAATATGGCTTCAAAAAACTTTGCTGAATATAAATAGTCGATATTAAAAGTATAACTTCTATTTTGTTTCTTGTGGTTTGATCGTTTTAATGCTTTTCCTTCAATAGTTTAAAAACATCCATTTTCCTTCCTAACTTTTCCTTTTTACTGCCAGTTTGCTCCTCAATTCTAACTCAGTCAAAATTCTTAGTTAAAAGTAAGGGTATTTTGATAATTTTACATTTAATTAGAAAGGCAATTTGGTAATTTTTCATATAATGTTTTAATAACTTATTATTATTTCAAAAGTAAAAAGTTTTCATGTTGCAGAGCAATTCCAGATTCAAAATTCATTTTTATTTTCCTATATCACTATATATGTGCAGAACCCTCTGTCAGACATAACTCAGCCTTCCAATACCATCCACCTCTACCAACACCGCAAACTACCACCGTCACGAATACCAACCACCAACTAACTTCAACAATCAACTACCACCATCACCAACATTAACCACCACCACCAATACCAACTGTTGCCTTTCTTTTTCTTTAAACCGCAGCCACCATTAGCATCATCTTCATAACACAAAACCCTAGTCGTCTTCATCCGCATCCTCTTCATCAGATCTGAGCAAACCCCAGCCACCAAATCGGAGGACAGATCTGAAACTTCTGGTGGCTACATCAAATCATCTTTATCACACGAAACCCATAGTGTATAAACTCCGACGGCCAGATCTGAAACCTACGGCGACCGCAGGGTTTATCCAGAGAGTGAGTGGTGGTGGTGGCAGATGTAGAGAGAGATAGAGTGGTGGTAGCAACCACCTAAGGAATCCACTGTCTCCATCAGATCTGTTTTTCACATGGCTTCAACCCCCAAATTGTGCCCAAAACGAGTTGACTGTGAACCACTTTCCAGACGAATCAGTGTTAGTTGTGGTGTTTCTAATGACGAGGTAGTGGTGGCGGTTTGATAGAATTACTATGGTGGCGGTGGTTTACCGGGACATTGTGGTGGTGACCGGACTCATTGAAGATGTTGGGTTTAGAGAGAGATAGATGGTAAGGGTGAATGAGAGACAAATTATGTTATTAGTTTTTAGAATCTACATAACTTAATAATAAATAATTAATTTTTTATTAGTCGGGATTAGAAAAGGCTGAAATGTCCCTCATGTGAGGGGATGTGACCAAATTTTAACAGTGGAAATAGATGTCGTTTGAGGCGGAGAGCAAAGTAATGATAAGTTAGAAAAATCAGAAAGAAAAATAACTGTTTTTAAACTATTGGAGCAAAACCATTAAAATGATCAAACCATAAAGAGCAAAATATTTCATGATTTTCCAAGAAATTCTCCCTTTTCGATTAGAAGTGATGCCACCTAAGTCATATGTACGGATTCAATCTAAACCAATAAAATCAAAATTGTACCTTTCCGTGCAAAAATCACAAAAAAAAAAAAAGAAAAACAAAATTGTACCTTCCGTGCAAAAATCACAATCAGGTTGACTTTGACTAATAAAAGTCGGTTTTTGGCGGCTATTATTTTATTTTATTTTTATTGAACGGCAAAATTGTATCACTGACGGAACACTGTAATATTATCGTGTCATCAGTGAAATTACCTGATCATATTCATTTTTACTAGGTAATAATGTCCATACACCATTTCAGAAGGAAAAAATATGGGAAAAACCCCCGTTGTGAGAATCGAATCTATGACCTATTGATCACAAAGCCTTATCCCACCCCGAAATACCACTAAACTATAAAGCCATGAGCAAAATAAATAAAAACCGTTTTTGGCGGCTATTATATTCATCTGGTTAATCGTCACCTCCTATCTTTCTCTTTTGTTTATTGTAGATTTAACAATTTAACTTTAGGTTGTCGAAACTATTATTGAAAATTTGAAATGTTGTGCTATTTTCTATAGACGTAAGACCATCCGTAGTCGTTAAAATATTGGGCCTTTTTTTTATGAATTCCACGGCCCAAAACGCCAAGGAGCCCGCCCCATGGGCGTTTTTTTTCAAAAAAATCGTTTTGGCGTTCTTTTTTCCACGCCGTGTTCAAAAGATTTGGCCAATCACTGTTGTTCTAATTTTTCTTTGTCCAATAAAGTTTTTTGATGTTTTTTTATTTAATTTTATTTACACCACGTTTTAACATAATGCCACATCCCCACTATACCCATTTTAGAAAAACGCCCTACAATCCCTCATTGTTGACTGGAGTATCACATGGCGCACAACACCATAAATAAAGGCATTATTCATGTGTACTACACATGATCTAAGGTGGGTCCTGTTATTAGTTTCTAACTTTTTTATGATTGGTGGGGAGTTGATAACAATAAGCAAGGAAGAATCTAGAAAATAAGAATATTAAATAACATGGATTAAGAGAGAAAAAAATGATGGATTGCCATTTGATTTTGTTATCACCTAAAACGAAACCTGTAAACACAATTTTTGTTTCTTTGCAAAAATTAGTAAGAAATGATCATACAAGTATGTGTTAACTTGTAAAATTTAGAATAATCGTAAAACAAAAAAAATGTGAAATATGAAAAAAAAGCTGTGAGGTTAAATTGCAAAAGAGGAAGACTTTTGGGTTAAAAGTTAAAAAATTAAATAATAATGGGTTAAAAGCGTAATATCATTTTTTTAAAACCTCCCTAAGCATTTGGTACAACCCTTCTATGCACAAAGATGTTGCAAATGTATAGTCTCTAATTATTATTCTATTAAAAAAAGGTTTGGCTGATTCTTTATTAAAAAAATATAGTTTAATTCTGATTTTTCTTTTTAAAACAACTCCGAATTTTAATCTACTCTAATTAACCATCTATTCATGCATCTTATTGGATTTAATTCCTTCATATTTTAGAAAAAAAGAGACACCTTACCATCCGATGCCTCACGGTGACTAAAAGATGGTTTAATTAATTTGAGTGACCATATGTTTTCACTTTATCACTGGCTTTGCATGTACCGAGTTCAAGTTAATTTCAGTTAATAAATTCAATCGTATCCCAAACAAAATATTAGAAATATTTTAGTAAAAAATTACCAAAGCAATATAGTGATCAACCTAAGATGTGAGGAAGTATGCTTTTCGGATATTGTAGTGTGTATGATTTAATTAATGGTTTGGAATCACTATCAATCAATGAGGAGAGTGGTGTATCATTTAATTAATGGTCCTATGTGGAAATAATGTTACAATCCATGACCCTCACACCCCATACCCATAGCCTAATAAACCTTTCCAATAAATAGGACATGGTAATTCCTCATGCTACCTAAATATAATATTAATTAAATTCCATCAATGTTTTTAGAACCAGACCGGACGTCGAACCGGTCTTCTTATCGGTTCAATGGTTCGACCGGACGTAAAAACCGGAAGGTATCGTAAATATTATAAAAATTAATAGGGTTAATCTGGAAAAATATATAAAAAAACCGGTCCAACCCTTTCAAAAACCGGTCCGACCAGCCGGTTTCCCGGTCCAACTGCCGGGTCGCCGGTTCAACTCCGGTTCAATGCATTTCCGGCCTGATACCATGACCCGGACCGGCTCAACCTCCGGTTCCCGGTCCGACCAGCCGGTCCTGTCCGGGTCTGAAAACACTGAATTCCATTTTATTTTTAAAATACTTTACGGATAACGAATTAAAAATATTATATGGATAACTACAATTAATATATTTTACTACAAGTGACTTCTATTTTGTTTAATTGTTATTATGTTTAACTACAATTACCACATGACAATTTTTCGTTCTATTTTGTTATAATTAACAAATAATTTTTTGAGTTAAATGCCATTTTAGTCATTATGGTTTGGGCAATTTTGTCAATTTAGTTAAAATGTTTCATTTTTCGCCTACGGGTCCAAAAAGATTTCACTGTTGCCATTTTAGTCCACTGGGTTAACTTCATCATTTTTTCTTTTTACAAGAAGAGCAATTCGATCATTTTATATGACCGAATTGCCCTTCTAGTTAACAGAATTACATATAAAATGACTGAATTGCCCTTGTTGTTAACAGAAAAAATATATGAAGTTAACCCAGTTGACTAAAATGACAACGGTGAAACCTTTTTGAACCCATATGCGAAAAATGAAATCTTTAGACTAAACTGACAAAATGGCTTAAACCACAAGGACTAAAATGACATTTAACTCTAATTTTTTTAACGATTAACAAATTTACTACAATTAAACATATTCAACAATATAGACAATGATTAAACATAATAAAATATAGTTATGTTTTTTATATTAATGCATATGTTTTAGATTTATAATGTTTTGGATATCTTTTAATAAACTTAACATATTGTATAATAATTAACTAATACATTAAAAACTAAAATATATTCTTAAAATGTAATAACTTTGAGTTTTTTTTTTGTCTAAATCTTGACATGATCTGTGTGTTGGATTTTAGGTACTTAAAACTTTATTGTTGATTCAAATATGTTGTAGATTCTCTTTATTCAATGAAAATTATTTTATTACTTCGTTACCTCATTGGCGGTGTAAAATAATTAAAAAGTTTCCTAAAGAACTGATTACAGCGACAAGCCCTTTACAAGTGGATTGGGTATTAATTACTTTCGTAAAACATTGCAAGCTTATATGTAATAGTAATAACTATCATGTACGTCTACTTGTCTTATTTACAAATAAACTATTTTTATTATTCAATCCGTGTATACATGAATTTATAATTTAACTATTTTTATTATTCAACCTTGTATACACGGGAGTATAACCTAGTATATAGTAAAAGTTAAACTTAAAAAAAAATGCATTAGATTGAATCCCACAAGTTTAACGCTTGGCGACAATATAAATTAAGTTAATATTTATAACAAATTAATCGAATCAAATCCCACAAGTTAAATGCTTGACGACCATTAAAAAAGTTAGGGTTGACCTGCATAATATCTTTTAGGACAAGAAAAAAAAATATTTTCAAAATCGCATATTCTATTCCGCAGAAAAAAAAAATAATTAACAAGGTTTATAATGTAATCCAATATTGTTTTCCCTTAGGCGTTAACAATAAACTCATACACTCGTATATATTACACATACAGGTGTGTAGCAAGCCTCTTACCTATTAAATTTTAAAATAAAGTTGAATAAAAATTGTATCATTCGCCCCTTCATTTATGTTTATGAATCTCACCCTACCACCAACACACCACCTCCTCCACCTACCACCACTTCCTCCACCACCAAACACCACCACATCGTTGAACTTTTATTGACTAAGTACTTACTGATTAGAGTTTCTTATCCAGTCAGGCCTTTTATTGGCACAACATTTACTAGCGTACTTGCCAAACGGTTCACACTAACTTTAACTCTTGATGCCCATTTACTTGCCACACTCTATTGTAAATTTCTAATGGTTTTTAAAATATACCCTTGACTAGTTACTTGGGAACAAGTGGTTGAGTTGAGAGTTTTTTTTTGCTATGGTGTTTTTTTCGGTGCTTAGATTTATAACAACCGGTCTTAGACCTTTTGAGTCGGGTCGGATCAAGTTGAATCATATTATAAAAGATTAAAAGACAATATTATAATAAAAGTACAATGTACTTATAAAAATCTAAAATTAATAATCCTAAATAGTTTCATTAAAACAAATTACCAAACCCTAATTTCAACTTTAATCAAGTATAAAACCACATAAACAAGTATAACATCTGAAGGGGTATGGTCCCAGATCTCGCGTCAGCATCGACCGCGAGTGACCATTACCCTTATCAAAACCCCCACTAGCTAACAACCCACTTGTGCCCATGCGGGAACGCATCGACACAAGGGTTGAATCCAATCTATCTAGTAACAAAGGAGGACTTACATGGAACAGGAGAACGGTAGAGTGATGCGACATAGCATCACATCTGGTGTACGAAAACGGAAGTATTCACAGCGACGCGGCATCGCACCGCGTCCAGTGAACACTTCTATCAATACAGGAAAGCCTTACCTTAGGCATAGAAGAGATTGAACGTAGTGGTACGGCTGACACCGCACCATACGGACAGTTTCGTCACGACAAGGGATGCAGGCAAGACGACGATGCGGCTAGCACCGCATCTCGCGTATTCCTTGATCACAAGTAGGAGACGCGGTAACTTCAGAGGTTACCGCACGTAGCGATGCGGCTTGCACCGCATCCTATGTACTTCGTAAACCACGTCATCACAGTACTAACCAATTACAGGATCGGCCCGATCCTCTCCAAACCCGACATCTCTGGGCGATTAGCGAAATGGGCCATCGAGCTGGGCGCGCACACGATACATTATAAACCGCGCCCCGCGATTAAAGGCCAGATCTTAGCTGATTTCGCCGCCGAAGTACCGGTGAATCGCATCCAAGAATGCGAAGAAGCACAAACTCCTGCACCAACGCCACCCTCCTCAGAGACATGGGCACTCTTCACAGATGGTGCCTCCAACGATGAAGGAGCGGGTGCAGGTCTGCGACTCGTCAGCCCCGACGGCCAAGAACTCACATATGCAATCCGCCTCGAATTCAAAAGCACAAACAACGAGGCAGAATATGAGGCTCTGTTAGCGGGGCTACGTTTAGCAGTCAAAATCGGCGTGCAACATCTGGAAGCCCACGTCGACTCTCTGTTAGTTGCAGGCCAAGTACGCGGCGACTATGCCGCAAAGGGGGATATCATGATCCTCTACCTCGAGCAAGTCCTGCAACTAAAATCCAAATTCGCCTCATTCAATATTCGCCATATTAATCGAAGCGAAAACAAGTCCGCAGATGCACTATCAAAACTTGCATCTACCAGCTTCCAACACTTGGCAAAGGAGATACGCATCGAAATCCTGCAAAATCCTTCGGTACCCCTGCGCCAAGTCAACGTCATTCAATACGGTTCAACATCATGGATGACACCTATTATCGCATATCTACAATCCGGTGTGACGCCCGAAAGCAAATCAGAAGCACGCAAACTACAATACAAAGCGTGCCATTATCAGATGGGAGACGGTATCTTATACCGCAAGTCATACCTCGGGCCACTACTACGATGCGTCAACCCCCAGGATGCCACATACCTCATTCGAGAGATACACGAGGGCATATGTGGCATACACGCTGGACCACGCATGGTAGTGGCCAAAATCATGAATGCCGGGTATTACTGGCCCGGCATGCACCTGGACGCCGTCAAAGAGTTGCGCAAGTGCATCGACTGTCAACGTCATGCTCCAAAAACCTTGCGCCCAAAAAACAACTTGGTCCCCGTCACAACCGCATGGCCCTTTCAGAAATGGGCAATTGACGTTGTGGGACCTTTCCCTGACGCTCCAGGTGCGGTTAAATTTATCATAGTGGCGGTTGATTACTTCACCAAATGGGTAGAAGCAAAACCACTCGCCTCAACCACTGCTATGATAACAAGAAAATTCATTTGGGAACACATCATCTGCCGTTTCGGATTACCAATGTGCATTGTCACCGATAACGGCACCAACTTCGCTGCCGACGAATTTCAAAAATGGCTAGAGGAACTACACATTGAGCACATATTCTCCTCAGTCGCACACCGCAAGGGAACGGCCAAGTCGAGAGTATCAATAAAAGCCTAGTCGAAGGGATCAAGGCACGGTTGGGAACGGCCAGGCGTGGCTGGGTCGATGAACTCCCAAGTATCTTATGGGCTCACCGCACAAGCCCAAAAACAAGCAATGGGGAAACACCCTTCAGCCTAGTCTACGGTTCAGAAGCGGTGATCCCCGCAGAAGTAGGTCTCCCCTCTCCTAGAATGTTGGCTATTGAAAAACTAGACAACAACATGGAACGCAGGATCGATTTGGACCTCTTGGAAGAAAGGCGCGAAAACGCTGCCATCAACGAGGCCAAATATAAATCCAAACTTGAAAAGTACTACAACGCGCGCGTCCGCGTTTGTACTTTCAACCCAGGAGACTACGTCCTACGCGACAATGAGGCATCTAATGCCGAGCGCCCAGGCAAACTCGCCCCCAAGTGGGAAGGACCCTACCTCATCAACGAGGTCTTAGGGAAAGGCGCGTACAGATTGCAAACACTAGAAGGCGAACCTATCGCACGCACATGGAATGCACAACAGCTTCGACGCTGTTATATGTAAGCCATGTTCTTACATTTCTCTATGTAACCTATTGGGCCGCAGGCCATTTGCAAATAAATAAATAAGCAATTTTCTACATTATTGTTTGTTATTACTATTACAAATGCGTGTTCCACTTTGCGGTATCCCAAAAACAGATTGGCAAAATCTTCATTCGTGATACCCATACAAAGTGGTAACCACACACAAATATTGTAATAGGCCAGCAAAAGGCAAAAAGACTTGCATGTTTTATCCGGCCGGATACACAAGTTTTTGTTAAACACTTAACACAATTCCTGAGCCCAAAAAGGCAAACAATGGAATTGACGCGGACTCATACGACAAAGGTATGGAGTACACTCGACCCCATTCACAAATGGGTAGAGTTCCGGTAATATAAGCTTTTACAAAGCTTAAGCAATTCTAAAACCCTCACACGGTAAATAACAGAATTGATGCATACCCATACAACAAAAGTATGGAGTATACTTGACCCCGTTCATAAATGGGTAAAGTTATGCATACATACGTTCAGACATGCAAGAATTAAAAACACTTGTACAAAATGAACAAAGAAACTTTATATTCAAAAAATTCAAGTGTCCACAGGATGCTTAGTGAATTTACATAAAGTTCCTATGCTATACAAGAGGAATACAAAAAGGAGGCACACTCGCCAACCTAAACCCTATTTTGTACCGCTGGTCCCCGCATCTTCTCCGGCACCACCAGCGGGTTCTTCCTCTTCCACATCAGGATAGAGCATCCGCAAGCGGTCAACATAGTCCGCAACCTCCAAACACTCATCCAGCTCCCCTACACAGGCAAGGGGCGTGTCATAAAAGGAGGCTACGGCCGCTTTCAGACGACCTTCGGTATCCACATCGCGGAACCCGGATGCCTGATCAGTATAACCGCCTGCGGATAATACATTGATATGCCCAATGCAGCGGTTATAACCAGCCTTGAAGCCAGCATCGCGCGCACGCTCCTTAACCAGGTCCAAACCAGATGAGGTCTCAGGGGCATTCATTATAGCCTCGACAATCTGCAATAAAAGAATCATAAATCTTGAAATACTAATCCAAGCCAATGTAAAGGCAATGGATACTTACACGCGCGATGCCGTGAGTCCGCAACCACTCACGGTCAGCTTCCAGTTGGTTAAAAGAGGACACCAAGGCATCCTTGGCCTCAGCAGCAGCGTCAGCCCGCTTCTCCGCAGCGGACACGCGGGCAGTAAGGTCCGTAACCGCTACTTCCCGGGCCTGAACCTCAGCCTGTTACAAGAACAGCAAACAATACACTCGATAAATATTTTCAAAACAATAAAGGAAATATACAACAGAGGTAACGAAACATACCTGAAGGCTGGAAACAACCTTATCCAAACGAATGCGCTCCGCATTCGCCTCTTCCAGAGCCTTGGAAGAACGGCTCTCCTTCTCCGCGGCCTCTTCAAGGGCCTTTGAGGCACGAGCCCCGGCTTCTTTGGCCTCCCCAAGCGCCTTCAGGGCATCGGCCTTTGCCTGCAGTGCCTTCACAGAAATGGCCTCAGCCGCAGCCTTCTCTTGGCTCAAGGTAGCATTCGCTGCCTTGGCATTTGTCAGCTCCTGCCGAGCATGAAACAGAATGTCATTCTGCTTAGCCCATGATGCATTCCACTTCTTGCGCTCATTGGACATTTTTTCATTCCAACTTTTGCGCTCATCAGCAAGAAGTTTAGCAAGGGTACGCACCTGTTTCAGCTGGGCAGCGGCAGCCCATTCAGAAGTCTGCTTCTGCTTCTCAAAAGCAGCCTTGTCTTTCTCGAGCTGCTCCGCACCCGCACGAGCAGCCTCGACTAACTTCTCTGCTTCCGCCCGCATACGAGTGGCCTCCTCCTCGCGGCGGCCCAGCACCTTATAATCTTCCAAAATGGCATTAGCCACAATGGAAGTCCCCACCAGCATCGATGAAAGCTGGTTAATACGCAGCTCTCGGGGCGCGGCACGGGCACGCTCGACTTCAAACGGGGTCCCCAGACCACCCAAAATCTCCCTACATGTCGCAGGGTCGTTAGAAATATCATCCCCCTGCATAACAGTCCAGGGGGGTCGGTGATACACCATACTGCGACCCGGGGAGTATGTGCGGTAATAATACTCCAATTCAGACTCCCCAGTCTGAATTGGAGGCCCGTCATAACCCGCACCACCAGCAGACGAGCCGCTACCTTTCTCCCCAGCAGGAGACTTCTGCGGCTCAGCATCCTGCTGCCGCACCTCAGCATCAGACTTCTGCTTACCGGCATCTGAAAACCTCAAGTTCAATCCGTCACCCTCATCAGGAGAGATCAGATTGTCCGAGGAGTCCACAGTGTCAAAAATCCGGTCAGCAGTCGTCTCCACCGTTTTTTCCAAAGGGGGATCACGAACTGGCCCAACAAAAGGGGCCGCAGGCTCCTTAGGCGCGACCTTCTCCTTCGATACACCCGCACCCGCGGCAGCAGTATGCGGAGGAGACGCAGGGATGTCGAAAAAAGAATACCCCGCATCTCCGGATTCTGCAATACAAAGAGTATTCAATGAGTATTTCCCACCCATTGTACATACAACACAAAGAAAAGGGATATACTTACCAGCAGTAGCTGCCGGTTTCTTCTGCACCGGAGCAACTCTCCTGGTCTGCAGTCTCCGCCTCTTCGGTTCATCACCACCAGCAGTTTTCTGCTCTGGTCCCCTTTTCTCTCCAACAACGGGGGGAACCACAGCAGTTCCACCCGCGGCCGCACCACTACCTATAACACCCAAACCCTCAAGGGTGTCAGATACTACGACGTAATCGGTATATCCCCGAGAACAAGATTGATAGGTACCTGCGGCTTCAAAAACGGAAGAAGGGGCAGCTGAGCCTTCAACACTCCCCTTGCCACGACCCCGCACGGTCTTCTTTACCGTTTTCTTCTCAACAGTCTTTTTTGGGACGCGTTTCTCAAACTTCCCCAAATCCGCAAGGACACCTGGATTCACACAATCATCAGAACCAGTCAAAAAGATAAACTGAAAAAACTAATGCCACGTAAGACGTACCTCTTGCGTCTTCCGGAACCGGGGCATCCAGCACCGCTTTCGACGGCACACGGAAGTTCTTCAGAATTTCAAGGTTGAAACCTTTCTTCAGCTCAACCGCAATCAGTTCAACCTGGCCCTTGAAATCAGGCTCAAACATCCTCCACAAGCCAACCGCATCCGCTGATACATGCATGCAGGTTATTACAAAGGCTTAGGAAATAAGGAAAATAACAAAGGGTAACGCGCTTACCACCACCCTGTTCCCGCAACACGGGCCTTTCCTTCCTATCCGGTCTAGAGAGCATCATCCGCAATATCCACAGTTGGTCATTATCCAACTTCTTGAGTTCAATAGGCCGCAGCCTAGAGAACCAGTCCGCGGTCTTCGTGGAAGCAACAGGAATATCTTCATCGGAAACTCCAACATCGACATTCCTGAAAGACATGCTAGCATAGACCGCACAGGCTTTCACGTAGAAGAACCTTTTCTTCCAGCCTGTCACACCCTTAGTGGGTGTCATCAACTTCAGACTCCCATGCCTTTGAGTAAACGAGAAAAAACCGGTGTTCACCGTCAACTGGTAGAACCGCCGGAAATTCTCTACTGTAATGGGCAGGCCATGGGCACGGAATGTGTACTCAAAATTCCGAATTCGGAACATTCCGAAAGGACTAAGCTGGGAGATATGGAGGTGATAATACTCCAGTATCTCCGCCACAAACACCGTCACCGGCAACCTAAGGTTGCCGTGGTTGAAAAAATCCGCCCACAAGGTTATATAACCGGCCGGAGCATCGGCACCGGTGTCCCCCACTTGTGGGTAAGTAGCATTCCAGTCTTTGGCCATCTGAACAGTGGCCATCAGGGTTTTAAAACTACCTTTTGTCCACTTCAACACCGGTAACCCACCACCGGGAACGTCAACATCATCATCCTCGTCTTCTTCTTCTTCAGCCATTACCGGCTGTTCAGGGTTTTCACCCTCCACATTGTGTGGATTCGATGGTTCAGCCATCAAAAATATTCAAGAAACAAAAGATGGTGAACGGAAACACCAGCAACCTCACCGGAATTTCAGAAAAAATAGTCGGAGAAGACAGACAACAGTTTCTCTCTCAAACGGCAAATTTTTTGAATTTTCGAACAAGTGAGGGGAAACCACGAACGGTTTCCCCTTATATACCCATCGCAATTAATGCGGAAGGAGAAAACAAATGATCACGTTCAAAAAGAGCGAATCATAGGACACCACGTGTCGAGCGCCGTTTCCGCTGACGGTTATCACGCGCGCGTGGCCGCCCACGCGCCTGACACAAGAGACGTTTACACTCTTCGCTACAGTGCATTTAATGCCTCGGGCAGTGCAAACGTCCTTTCATTTCAGCACATGCCAGGAAGATCTCACCAACTTCCACCAACTCACACGTGCGTCCAGCCACGTATGCAACAAAAAGCGACTACATTATCCAATTATAAGCGGCATGCGGTTTCTCTGGTATACCGTACCATAACCCATACCGCATGTCGTTTTTTAACATACCCCTAAAAATAGGTAAAAACATATATCTCTACACTATAAGGGGGTATAATACCTATCCGCACTACCCACGAGCACACGTGGAATATGTGGCCTTGCCACACACGCGCCCGTTCAGGTGTGTCAGATGCTCAGAACCAGCGCTGGCCGTTGGACTGAACCGCATCTCAGACACAGGGGAACTGCATTGCCTTCATTCTCTTCAAGCTTCAAATCCCTCCTGCCCGGTTCACAACCGCAGAGGGTACATGAACACCTTCTTTAACAAAAGGAAGGAAGGGTATGCACGCGAACGCACATCAGCAACCCTGTCTCCTGAACCTTCAAGAGCTACATCCAACCCACACCCACTTCGAGCAAATGTGGTAATACGAAACCACAGACACTCACGAGGAGCTACGGACATAACCATAGCTCCCGCAGAGTGGTTGCTACGGAAGAGCCAAGCTCACTCCACATCACCGAACAATGCTACTGCATGGCAAACTCGGTATTGGAGCGGGAAGGTAAGTGGCTCCAAAACGAACGCAGAACAGCGCTCTAAATAAACTCTCGTCGAACAACAAGCGTCCGAACAGCGGTAACAAGTCTGCTTATGACTTTGTTAACCCGATTATGGGCCGCATAGAATAAACAATGGTGGGCATACCCTTGCCTATGACCATGTTTATTTACCCATAGTATGAATATACATTGTTCGACCAAACATGGCCAACAATGACGCAACGAGGTAACCGCAAAGAACATGCGGTTACTAGAGAGCTATGACGATAAACACGAACACCCCACAAAAAAGGGATCGTCGTCTCATAACTCGATGCTGAACATAGAGCTCGAGCAAAGCACGTGCAAGCATCAGCAACTTTTGGTCCCAGTCTCAAAGATTGGTCCAAAAGTTTCTTTTCTTCTTCATGCACCAATTCAACAATTGGTATGAAGAAAAACCCACCTTTAAAGGATGGGAAACCTCCACATACCTTCGAACCACCATCTCAGAGGTTGGTTCGAAGTTTGTGCAGCATTACTAACAAGGTCTCCAAGAGACCTTCGACACAACAACAGGTGGCAGACCACCTGGTGACATAAATCGGCTGAGAATCTCGCATCAGACGAGATTCCTTCACCGATACGGAAGAGGCGTCAGATGACCCTTCCGGACCTCCAGCTTCATTTACATACAGAAAAGACCACACATGGTCTAGGATCTTCTCCAGACTCCAAACTACCTTCCAAACACCATAGTCCAGTACTCCTCCCACATACACCTTGTATGTGGCAGCAACACTAGACTGGGGGGACTTGAAGGGGTATGGTCCCAGATCTCGCGTCAGCATCGACCGCGAGTGACCATTACCCTTATCAAAACCCCCACTAGCTAACAACCCACTTGTGCCCATGCGGGAACGCATCGACACAAGGGTTGAATCCAATCTATCTAGTAACAAAGGAGGACTTACATGGAACAGGAGAACGGTAGAGTGATGCGACATAGCATCACATCTGGTGTACGAAAACGGAAGTATTCACAGCGACGCGGCATCGCACCGCGTCCAGTGAACACTTCTATCAATACAGGAAAGCCTTACCTTAGGCATAGAAGAGATTGAACGTAGTGGTACGGCTGACACCGCACCATACGGACAGTTTCGTCACGACAAGGGATGCAGGCAAGACGACGATGCGGCTAGCACCGCATCTCGCGTATTCCTTGATCACAAGTAGGAGACGCGGTAACTTCAGAGGTTACCGCACGTAGCGATGCGGCTTGCACCGCATCCTATGTACTCAAGCAAGTGGTACTGACACCACAGTGCAAGTGGCACCAATGACAGTTACCTGTCAGAGCTACGTAAGCAATGGACTGACGTGGCATAACCTCCATAACCGACGAGCCTGACACACCTGAAAAGGGGCAGCACGTCGTCAGTCCATCCATCATCATCCTCCTCCACTCCTCGGCTATAAATACCAACCCCAAACCAGGTTTGAGGTATCTTCTGACAACTCTCTCACTACTACTACTATCTTACTTTGCTTCCCAAGCAAACTACTGATTCTCACGCCGGAGAGTGGTAACAAGGAGCACCCCCCACCCCATCCTCCTTGTTACGAGTCACGGCTTGTTTCCTTGTGCAGGAGATCAACCACCGGTGATCCAGCCAGCGATCATCGAGAGGAAGGGATTAACCCTTCTTGACGAGACCAGTGAGTTAACCCTGCCCGGTTAACCATTGTTTCATCAACATCTAATTTCAACTTTATGTATTAAGTATTAAGTATAATCTATAAAATCAGAAAAACACGTATGAAATTAAATTACATAAACTGATAAACACACCTAATTTTAGTTTTAAAATTTGAAGAACAATAGTAAAAAACTAATATCTACTCATGATCAGAAATTTAGAATCGTTCTTCAATGATCATTTTTGGTAGTTGGTTCTTCAATATCGACTCTCGTAGTCTCGTTCTTGGTTCTTCAATATGGACTTATCACTTTTTTTTATCAGAACTCAGAAGTGATTCAATGAATAACTATCTGAATCGAACTTTGATTAGATAGGGAATTGAGATGACGAGATCGACTCCTCAGTAGCCGATGGCGATTAGGATTATCTATCTATAATTTAGTAACTTTTTTCCTCCTCACATCTTTAATTCATCTTAATTTGACTTTTTCTTTGACTTTTAATCTCATTCTTTTTAGGTTTAACAATTTGTCATAAATTCTTTTTCTTTTTTAACCTTAATAGTTTTCTAATTTCAATTTTGTTTCCATACACTTTTCACGTCGCAACGTGTGGGTCATGGGTCGACTTAGTTATTCTTTTTTATGTTTCACATTTCGGTAAAAAGTTTTGCGAGTTAACGACCGCAATGCGCGTGTTTGGTTGAATGTTTTAACGTATACTTTTTGTTCGATATAACAGTCCCGCCGTAAAACGCGGGTCCTAAAAACTAATTTAGGATTAATAAGGTGGTCTTTTTTCTTTCTTTCATTTTTTTTTAAATTTTTGAAAGGCGTTTTTTCTTATTTAGGTTAAAAATTTGGGCATGTGTTATTGGGTTATAGGTAAATAATAAAACATGGACCTTTAGTTAGTTAAATTAAAAGACATGGCCCTTTAATTGGTTAAATAATTAGACATGATGTTAATTACTAAACTATAAAACAATTAATAGGTAAAACGTTTATATTGTTATAAACCAGACATTTTAGGCCCAACCCATTATTTATGGGCTTTAGGGTTTATGGTTATGTTTATCTCTATATATTGTAATGTTGAATAGAATGAAAAACTGATTTCAGTTTATCTCTATTTCTCTTTCTCTTTGGTTTTTATCACGTTATCAGCACGAATTGACTCTTCACGGAAAAATTACCGGCGATCTTCAACATCAGGAATTCATTAACATCGCTTTTGGATTCAGATAATTGTCGTTCATCAAATCCGGGTACACTATCAATTTTTCTTCAATTTTTCGTTTGGACTTTAGAACATATTAGGACTGCCCTGTTTTTGTGATTTAGGACAGAAACGAAATCGAAAATATCACAATCCATTAACGTATTTAAGAATCGAATACACAATATCCAAATCACATTTTTTCGTTAGTCTCTGTTTGTTGTTTCAAAACTTTGAGAAAATCAAACCAAAACCTTATACATCGTTGAATTTTTTTTTCGGATTCGAAACAAACCTTTTGAGAAAATCAAACCAAAACAGTACAAACAAACAAATAAACCACTCCAACCGAAATAATGAATGACGAACCATTAACACCGGCCACGGCTCCTACCGTCACGCATAACAATCTCTTACCCGAAAATCTTCCCCCGGCGATTCAACTCACCGGTTAACCAACGCTACAATCAAAACATGACTCAACTCACCATACAGTCGATTTAAGCGGTGTTTTAGATGTGCACAAAGTGACTATTACAGCTTCAGTTAATAAATGCTTGCAAATTACGATCACAACTCTGAAATTATGACGCCTCAATCATTTATGATCAAAACAATCAAATTCAAAACTTGGTTTAAAAAAAAGGTGCACCTAAGCGCAACAAGGCTCAAGCCCCTAACTTTTCGTAGCATAAGGCGCGTTCTATTTTTTTTCAAACCCGCACCTGAGGGGCGAGAATAATATACTTCCCATATTTTTGTGCCGAAGGTCGTTGTACAGCATGCTTTTCAGGTTGTATATGTATGTAATTTCCATATTAAATCATATATAAAATTATATATTTATCTTCACCTAGGATACGAAAAACGGTTGGTTTTAGACCTCGTTACTTTCCCTTTTGTGCACTTCTCGCTTTGTAAAAATTCAAGCAATAAAATTTACCTAACTGTTCTAAAGTTCTACAACATCAATGAACAAATAGTTCATTATCATAACAATCATACCGTCAATTTAAACATAAAAGATAAACAGGATCATATTACATATACGTGACACCATATTACAGAATAATCGAGGTGCTGAATTGAAATTTGGAATACAAATGAGCATCGTTCATGTTTACTAATCAAATGAATGAGAAAGGTTATTGAAGGATCATATTACATATACGTTAATAGGGTTAGGATATAATAGGAAGTTTATTATATAATATCAACAAATTTGGTGTGATCTTATTTTTAATGAAAAAAAATACAAACTCGTCACTACATATGAAAATTGTCTTCTTGAATAGAACCCGAAGTTCTAATTATAAAGAACCCGAAGTTCTCCTATAGTATCAATTATATACACATGCTTGCTATTAAACGCATGTCTCTTTCCTTTGTAGACAATATGTCGAACTTATCAGATCTTGAATTCACTGTACTTGAAACATTCAAGAACGATTTGACCACCTGAAGTTGGTCTTACTCTCTAAAACTCACTATGAATGGGTTCATTTAAGGCTACAAGATCATAAAATTGTTAGTGAGTACAACTCTGCCCTTTTTTGCATCACCTTTATGTTTAAATTATGCGGTGAACAAATCACCGATGAAGACATGTTAGAGAAAATTTTCTCAACGTTCCATTCATCCAACATGCTCCTGACGCAGTATTACTGAGAACATACATTTACCAAATATACTGATCTAATACCATGTTTGTTAGTCGCGGAGCGAAATAGCAAGCTCCATCTACAAAATTAGTAAATGCGACCACTTATCTAATGTCTTTCTAGACTATGTTTTTTTTCTTTTCCTTGTTTTAATTTTGTTTTCATTTGTCTACGGTATTTCTGTTGAAACTAATATTATGTTTCATTTAAAACCTAGTGATTTTTTATTCAAAGTTGTATGATGTTTTTATCATACTCAAACATGCAATTTCTTATATTTAACGTGTTTTATTATTTCCAGAAGAAATATGTATACCAGCTCAAGCAGAGCTATTATTGGTGATGAATGTCTGGTAGATAGCGGTAGTACTAACACTATTCTCAAAGATATGAAATTTTTCTCTGAGTTGCCTCCGGCAGAGACACCGATTAGTATTATATCTGGTGTCAGTAACCTTATCGAAGGCTCCAGCAGAGCACACATAACATTATCTTCGGGTACCCATTTAACTATTGATAATGCATTATATTCTAGTAAATCCAGAAGAAATTTACTTAGCTTTAAAGATATTTGAAAAAACGGTTACCACCTAAAAACAATATCTGAAAATAATATTGAATATCATCAAATTACTTCAAACAAAAATGGCAAAGAAACAATTGTTGAACAATTGAACAATTGAACAATTAGAAGCCTTATCCTCTGGGTTATATTGTACTAATATCAATCCTATCGAATCATACATGGTGAGTAACCAAAAGCTGTTAGATAAAGATACATTCAATATATTGCATGACCGTCTAGGTCACCCTGGTAGCATAATGATGAAACGAATAATCAAAAGTGCAACCGGGCACCCTCTCAAAAACTTAAAAGTTTTGCTACCACAAGACTTATTATGTGCAACATGCTCTCTGGGCAAACTTATAACTCGGCTCTCACAAACTAAACTGATACATGAAACCCCCTCATTTTTGGAAAGAATCCAAGGGGATATTTGTGGGCCTATTCATCCTCCGTGTGGACCATTCCGCTATTTCTTGGTCTTAATAGGCACATCCTCGAGGTGGTCACATGTGAGCCTTTTAGCTACTCGAAATGTAGCATTTGCCCGACTTTTAGCTCAAATCATACAATTGAGAGCCAATTTCCCCGATAACCAAATTAGAAACATCCGGATGGATAATGCGGGAGAGTTCACATCTCAAGCTTTTAATGACTATTGTATGTCAATCGGGATCAATGTTGAACATTCAGTACCTCATGTTCACACATAAAACGGTTTAGCTGAATCTCTGATCAAACGATTACAAATAATCGCTAGACCACTCTTAATGAGATGTAAACTACCATCTTTTGCATGGGGTCATGCTATTTTGCATGCCGCTGCACTGAATAGATTGAGACCAACTGCTGATCACGAATACTCCCCATTGCAACTGGTCTCCGGACGAGAACCAAGTTTGTCCCACCTTAGAATCTTTGGTTGTGCGGTATATGTACCCATACCGCCACCACAACGTACTACAATGGGACCCCAAAGAAGACTGGGTATCTATATTGGTTTTAACTCCCCGCCCATAATTAAATATTTAGAACCAATGACGGGAGATATGTTTACAGCACGGTATATTGACTGTCATTTTGATGAAACAATGTTCCCAGTCTTAGGGGGAGATAAGGACAAAGAAAGACTGGTAACACAAGAAATAACGTGGAATGCATCATCGCTATCAAATCTCGACCCCCGAAGTGGTCAATGTGAACATGAAGTCCAAAAGATCATACATTTGCAAAGAATAGCGAATGAATTACCAGATGCATTCACAGACACGAATAGAGTGACAAAGTCACATGTACCAGCATCAAATGCACCTGCTCGAATTGAAGTAATCCCAGAAGCGATTACTATACAATGAAAGTGTGGGAGACCAGTCGGTTCGAAAGACAAAAACCCACGGAAACGAAAAGAGCAAAGTAACGTAGTTGGTGAAAACTCACAAAAGATTATAAGTGAAACCCCGGTAGAGGTAAATGTCCCAGAAGAGACAACTATGAATCTTGAGGAAAATGAAGTTTCAGAAGAAACACCGGTACCGAACGAAAATGAGATCTCTATTAATTATGTACAAGATAGTACAATGTGGAACCGGAATAAAACACGTGTTGATGATATATTCGCATATGCTATAGTAACGGATGTAATCAATGAAAATGATTACGTACCTAAAACTTTAGAAGAGTGCATGCACATAAATGATTGGCCAAGATGGCAAGAAGCCATAGATGCCGAATTAAATTTGCTCGAAAAGCGACATGTTGTCGGACCTGTAGTCTGAACGCCCATAGACGTCAAACCAGTAGGTTATAAATGGGTGTTTGCAATAAAGAGAAATGAAAAGAATGAGATTGTACGATATAAGGCTCGACTTGTAGCACAAGGGTTTTCCCAAATCCCAGGAGTTGATTATAAGGAAACGTATTCCCCTGTAGTGGATGCAATAACCCTTAGGTCCTCACAATCTCTGAAGGACTTCATATGAGACTAATGGATGTCGTCACCGCATAGTTATACGGGACACTTGGAAATGACATCTACATGAAAATCCCTAAAGGATTAAAATTACCCGAAGCATTAAAATCAACACATCGAGAAATGTGTTCTATAAAGCTCTAGAGATCTTTATATGGTCTCAAACAATCTGGTCGTATGTGGTACAATCGACTTAGTGAATATCTCGAAAAAGAAGGATACAAGTATGATGTAATCAGTCCATGTGTCTTTATAAAAGGACCAGTCTCAAATTTCACTATAATAGCAGTCTATGTTGATGATATCAACATCATCGGATCTCCTGAAGAGATAGAGAAAGCTGCTCAGTTGTTAAAGAAGGAATTTGAAATGAAAGATCTTGGTATGACGAAATTATGTATCAGACTACAATTTGAGTATCTGTGCAATGGTACATTTGTCCATCAATCAAACTACATCCATAAGATGTCAGTACGTTTCAATATGGACAAAGCACATCCGTTTAGCGTACCTATGGTTGTCCGACCGCTAGATCCACACAAAGATCCTTATTGCTCTCAAGAAGAAGGCGAAGAAGTACTTGGTCCAGAAGTGCCGTACTTAAGCGCGATCGGTGCTCTTATGTATCTTGCAAATAACACAAGACCTAACATTGCATTTGCCGTACATGTACTAGCGAGATACAGTTCGAATCCAACACGTAGACACTGGAATGGTGTAAAACATATATTTGCGGGACACAAGACTTGGGTCTTTTCTTTCAGAAAAATCAAAAGTCCCAGCTTGTTGGGTATGCTGATGTCGGATATCTATCAGATCTTCACAAAGCAAAATCTCAGACAGGTTATGTATTCACATACAGCTGCACAACAATTTCTTGGAAGTCAACTAAGCAAACACTTACAGCAACATCATCAAATCATGTCGAATTGATAGCACTATATGAGGCTGGCCGAGAATGCGTGTGGTTGAGTTCAATGATTAATCACATACAAGAAGCATGCAGATTAGAACATATCAAGAAGGAGCCGACAATTATTTATGAAGAGAACGCTGCTTGCATAGCTCAGATCAGAGAAGGTTATATCAAGGGTGATCGAAAAAAGCACATCTCACCAAAATTTTTCTCAACATATGACTTGCAAAAAGAAGGGGAAATTGATGTTCGCCAGATCAAGTCAAGTGAAAATCTAGCTGACCTGTTCACGAAATCTTTACCTAGAAGCAGTTTCGAGCAGCTATCTGATGTAGAGCGTGATGCGATAATGAAGAACAAACACATTGATTCTGCGAATACCCGTGTAGGACTTTTCCCAACCCCAAAATTCAACCCAAAGGGCACGGAATTTGAAGTGAAAAATTGAGTAGTTTCAAAATTCAAGTCTGATTGTTCAAATTACTAGAGAAACACATAAATAGGGACAGAAATTCGAAATGGGCCACAAAAAGGCCATGGGCCAAACACAAGCCCAAAAACAAAATGTCTAAAACACTTCAAAAAATATAAAAATGAAAATAACTAATAGAAATAAGCGTTTGCAGCAAGATGGAGCTCGTTCTCACGTTCGTTTCGCCTGGTCACACGCCCAAAACGGACCCCCGTAGCCCAAGTTAGAGCCATTTTAGTGAAGTCCCTTTTGTTACACGATCTTGGGCCTCCGAATACAAGATGACCCGCTCCTCCACACTTGGGCCCGCATCACTATCACATAAGATCAGCCTTCGTAGATTGAAAGATGTTTGTTGAATTCAGGGGGAGAATTATACACGTTGTACTCTTTTTCCCTTAACTAAGTTTTGTCCCACTGGGTTTTCTTAGTAAGGTTTTTAATGAGGCAGCATACTTGATCCAGTAGTATCAATTTATTTATTCTGGTCCTGAAGTACCTATTTAACATCATCCTGAAATATGTTGCTAAACTGTGTATAATTCTAAATGTCTGAGGGGGAGCGTTATAAATTAGACATTTTAAGCCCAACCCATTACTTATGGACTTTAGGGTTTATGGTTTATGGTTATGTTTATCTCTATATATTGTAATGTTGAATAGAATAAAGAATGGATTTCAGTTTATCTCTATTTCTCTTTCTCTTTGGTTTTTATCATATATAACTTTCTAATAAAATAAAAATTGTATATTTATTTTTTTATGCAGATGAGGTCAACTCTTTTTTTTTTATCATTTTTCAATAAAATTAATGGGTTCATTCACAATAAAAGCACTTGGATCATTTGGAAATATTCAATTATACGTTCTATATTACGGGTGTCTTTGGCATGGAGCTTTTGAGGCTTTTAAGAGCTTCAAGCTTTAAACTTTTAAGAAAAAACTCATACTCAATAAAAATCCTTATTTGGTTGAAGGAGCTTGAAGCTTTTAGGTTAGGAGTTTAAAGTTTTTGGTTGAACGCTCCTACTAGTAGTGTTTAGAAGGAGCTACAAACTTTTAGAGAAAAAATGACAATTTTAACCTTTAAAGATAATAAATTTTTTAATGCGCAAACTTTTTAAATTTTTAGTTATGTCCATTTCAGTCATTTTATACATTTTATTAAAAGCTCCAGCTACTCTACCAAACACCAAATATATTTAAAAGGGTTATTAGATTTTATCACCCTCAACTATTGGTTTTTGGCCGCTGTCACCCCCAACTATCACTTTGACACATGTCACCCCCAACTTAACACTTAGTGTGTTCTGTCACCATGTCGTTAACTGATCACTAACTTTTGATCATGTTACTACACTTTTTAGGGTTTCATAGGGATCTTGGGAAGGCTTTAGGGATCTTAAGACACCTCCAAAAGTATAGTAACCGGATCAAAAGTTCGTGATCTGGTGACAGAACACACTAAGTGTTAAGTTGGGGGTGGCGGACGTCAAAGTGATAGTTAGAGTTGGCAGCGGCAAATAGCCAATAGTTAAGGGTGATAAAATCCAATAACCCCTATTTAAAAAGCTACAGCTACTAGCTAACAGCTACAACTACCAGCTAACAGCTTCTAGCCACCAGCTACCAGCCATCAGCCACCAACTACTTTTGCCAAACATACCCTACATGTGAAATACATTAATGTCAGGTTAACCCGATCTTTCCTAGGTGGCTCTACAACTGTTGGGAACAAACAATGTAAACTCATCTTACATATATTTTTGTTATAAATACGGATACAACCTAGGAGGGGACCAGGCATCTCGTAGGCCTGACTAATAGTTTTTGATGACGGGGGTAGCCCAAGACTAAATAAAATGACTAAATATGTAAACGCTCAAAGGGTTAAATGGTTCAATGGTTGAAAAGCTGAGGAGATGAAGTAAAGCAATACGGGAACAGTAAACAAGTCACATCCCCAGACAACTCCACCAACTCGCTAGCCGCAAAAGCAACGCAGGTCTGCAGAGCACACGCTATTATCCAGGGGTCAAAAGGCTTTAACCCCCAAAAGGGGAAGCCCCTCACTGCAAGCAAGGTCACTAATGCATTCTTCTTTGGGAGATGTCTTCTCCTATAAATTGACACTTCATTTACTTCAGGAGACATTCCTGGTCAGCCCTGATTCTCGCAATCTCTGGTCATTCATCTCGAGTACTTGCTTCATGCGAGTCACTCTCTCTTTCACATCCAACACACACATTCTATTTGCTCCTTCATCCGAATCTGAACATATTTCGGAGGAGGATCCTTAGCAAATAACAAAAATAAACTAGTGAACCTCCTTCCACGTCTTGCAAACGTGGGGGGACCCCACGACCTGCGTTAGGTAAAGTTGAACCCTTCAGCCCTTTTGCCTAACCGGTCCGGCTACTACCGCTGGTCTATTATTTGTTGCATCAACAAGTTGGCGCCCACCGTGGGGCTACGCCACTATTTCTTCTCAAAAAGACCTAGTAGTGTAGCTCTTTTCTCTTAAAATCACCATGTCTGAAAGGGGATCCCCGGGTGAAGTAAACCAGGTTCCAAACGCCTCAACCCCAGGCAGCAGCCAAGCTCATGTGGCTATACCAACCACTTTCTCAACTCCGGGGAGCACACCCGAGTTTCTTACCTTTAACACTCCGACTCCTTCCAGGTCCGGAGTTCCTTCCCCCTAATGTTGGTATCTCTGACACTCCAACGCGTATTGAACTTACCCCCGAGGGGGTTGCCAACAATTTCCTTAAGTTGAGGTCTCTCCTCAATCAACATGTAAACAAAGAAAGGGATAAGGGAGTAAGGATTCGTCTAGACTATGATGAGCCTGAACCAACGCTGTCTCCCGGACCTCCCATTCCACCTTTCACAACCAGGAATGAGGCTGGTCCCAGTAATCCTCCAAACCCTTTTCCATATTTGTCTACAATGGTAAACCCTATAATACATCCTCTCTTTTCATCTCAACCAGTTACGAGTGGTGCTCCTCTGGGCCATGAGCTGACCTTGGATCAGCTCCTGCAGTCCCCAGTGACAAGCCTTCCAGCTTCTACAGCAACTTCATGGGAGCAAGCCCTATCTGTGCTCCCCCTAGCACGAAGTGCTGCTACGAGCACCCCCTTTGGAGTTAACTATTCAGTTGCACCCGGAAGCCTTCAAGGCTTCAACCCCATACCCCAGATGATGACACAGATGATGGCCAACTTCCTGTGGCAGCACTTTATCAATCAAGTACTGGCCACCCAAGGAAACAACGGCAATGGTAATAACACGGGAGTGGGGGTTGAAGAAGATTTGGCTAAACCCTATAAGCCAAGTAACCTTTCGTGCTTTTCACAGCAAATAGCCGATTATGATTTTCAAACAAAGATCAAGATGCCGTCCCACATCAGAACGTACGACGGGTCTGAGGACCTAGAGGACCATCTTCAAATTTTCACCGGTGCAGCAAGGATTGAGAAGTGGTCAAATGCTGAATGTTGTCTAATGTTCATGCAAACTCTTGTTGGATCGGCCAGAATCTGGTTCAATGATTTACCTGCTCGAAGCATTCGAAGCTTCGATGATCTTAGCAAGGGTTTTCTGGCCAACTTCTCCCAACAAAGGCAATATGTCAAAGATGCAACAATGATCTTTCAAATAAAACAACGTGACAACGAAAGTCTTCGCGAGTTCATTGAACGATACAAGAAGGAAAGTCTAACATATGTAGGGGCAGATGAGAAAATGAGGGTAGCCGGTTTCATGAACACTATCACCTCGAAGTATCTCACGAGGGATTTCAACAAATCCCTGCCCAAAACCTTAGAAGAAGCCCTCGAAAGGGCAGAGGCCCATATCCGGGGAGAGGAGGCAGTTGATATTAAAGAGCAAAGGAAAAGAGGGTCTAGTTGGCGAAGCGACAGCCCAACCAGAAAAAGAGGGAACTATAACTCCTATGACAGACGACAGAAGGGTTCAGATCATCGAAGGTCTGAAGGTCGGAACCCTCCAACCAGGGAGAAAGGCCTGAATTTCACACCCCTCACAAAGACTCCTCAAGAAATCCTTGCCACGGAAGAAGTCACGCAGAACTTTAGGCCTCCTAGGCCTCTCCCCAAAAGCAGAAAAAATGAAAACTCCACACAGTATTGTGAGTTCCATGAAGAAAAGGGTCACCACACCAATGATTGCTTCCAGCTCAAGAAAAGAATTAACGAGGCTGTTAAGTCCGGTGAACTCGCTCATCTGGTGAAAGGGGTCCGGGACAAAATGGCTGAAGGAAAGGGTAAGGAAGTCAATATGGTGGACTCTGATGAAAGGGTTCCTCACAAAAGACAACGGTTGGAAGCTTGGGAGCTTCAGTGTGTTTGCTTTCCCCCAACAGAAAAAGATCCTCTTTCAGGCCCTCTTGTTGTAGAAGCTACTGTGGGAACGTTGAAAACATATAGGGCATACATAGACACTGGGCGGCCACTGAAATCATGTTCGAGAAATTCTTCAATCGTTTGAGTAATGAAGAACGTTCAAGGCTTCAACCCTCTGGAACCTCCATAAAAGGTATCGCCGATATCCCCCTCAAGCCTTTAGGGCAACTGACACTTAATGTTCGTTTTAACGAAGGTCAGAAGGAAAGAATCCAACCACTCACCTTTGTGGTTATCAACATACCTTCAAACTATGATGTGATCATAGGAAGACCGGGACAAACATGGTCGTGTCTGTTGGACATGGTACAGTAAAATTTCCAACTGAGAGGGGGATAGCAACCCTCCAACCCTCTCAAGAGGCCTACCTGGTTGAAGGTGAAAGTCCCAGAAGTGAAGAAGACAAGCAGAAGCTAATCATAAATCCTAAGTACCCTGAACAAAAAATAAGGGTCAATCCAAGCCTTTCACAGGAAACACTCTCTTATCTGGAAAAGTTGTTAACACATTACAGCGATGTCTTCGCTTGGTGTCCAGAAGATATGACAGGAATCCCCGAAACATTGCTGAACATGAGTTGAGAATACCACCCGATGTTAAGCCCGTGGTCCAAAAGAAAAGAAGCTTAGCACCCGAAAGAAGCATGGCTGCTTGCCAAGAGGTCGAGAAGCTCGTGTCAGCCGACATTCTCCGAGAAGTCAAGTATCAATCATGGGTTGCAAACCCGGTTATGGTCTAGAAACCAGACAACTCTTGGAGGATGTGCATAGACTTCAAGGATCTCAACAAGGCTTGTCCTAAGGACTACTATCCACTACCGGAAATCGATCTCAAGGTTGACTCGCTCACCGGTTACCCTTTCAAATGCTTTCTTGATGCTTACAAAGGGTATCACCAAATACTCATGAAAGAAGAAGACGAAGAGAAGACAGCGTTCCACACTGACAAAGGAATCTTCTACTACAAGAAGATGCCCTTTGGACTCAAGAACGCGGGAGCAACCTACCAACGTCTAGTAGACAAAGCCTTTGTAAGCCAAATTGGTAAAAACATGGAAGCATACGTCGATGACTTTGTAATCAAAAGCAAGAAGGAGTATCAAATGCTTGACGACATTCAAGAAACCTTCAAGAATCTCAGAAAGGTTAACATGAAACTTAACACTGAAAAATGCTCATTTGGATTTGAAGAAAGAAAGTTCCTGGGTCACATTGTTGGGAAACAAAGCATCAAGGCTAACCCAAACAAAGTAAAAGCTGTCCTCGAAACCAAACCACCAAAAACCAAAAAGGAGGTGGAAAGCTTAAACGGGAAGCTTGCAGCCTTGAAGCGTTTCACCTCCAAGTTGGCTGAAAGGTCTCTACCCTTCTACAAAACACTCAAAAATTGTTCTGATAAGAAGGATTTCAAGTGGACTGAGGAGGCGGAAGAAGCTTTCAACCAGATGAAACAACATCTTGCTTCCTTGCCAGACATTGCAGCTCCTAAAACGGGGGAATTAATTTCAGTCTATCTATCAATTGCTGAAGAGGCCATAAGTGCAGTCCTCACCATCGAACGGGACACGGCTCAGGTACCCGTTTATTTCTTCAGCAAAACTTTAAAATTGGCTGAGACCAAATATCCTCCCCTTGAAAAGCTTGCCCTAGCCCTAGTTCAAACAGCTAGAAGGCTTCAGAGGTATTTCCAAGCACATCCTATACAAGTGGTCACTGACCAACCTATTAAGAATGTGCTTGAAAAACCAGAGAATTCGGGAAGGTTGGCAAAATGGGCAGTGGAACTAGGTGAACACAACATCACCTACGTCCCATGAAAAGCCATCAAAGCCCAAGTCTTAGCTGATTTCATCGTGGAAGTCCTAAACCAAATAACAACTGAAGTGAACACTACCACCACTGAACCTTCCAACCCTGAAGCCTGGAAGCTTTTTACCGACGGAGCTTCAAGTGTTGAAGGGTCAGGGGCTGGGCTAATTTTGATCAACCCAGAAGGGTTGGAATTTACATATGCTCTTCATTTTGATTTTCAGACCACCAATAACGA
The DNA here is from genome assembly GCF_002127325.2 of Helianthus annuus. Lineage (NCBI taxonomy): Eukaryota > Viridiplantae > Streptophyta > Magnoliopsida > Asterales > Asteraceae > Helianthus > Helianthus annuus. The sequence continues at coordinate 32,605,691 of NC_035447.2, read as the reverse complement.
GGTTGAATACGAGGCACTGATCACCGGTTTAAGGCTGGCCAAAGAGATGAAAGTCCAAAAGCTTGAAGTGTTCACAGATTCATTACTAGTCTCAAGCCAAGTAAACGATAGCTACGTTGCCAAAGAACCCAACATGAGAAGATATAAGGAAAAATCCAAGGAATTGATGAATACCTTCCAAGCATGCTGCATCAAACAAATTCCCAGATCCCAAAACAAAAAGGCTGATGCCTTAAGTAAGCTAGCATCTCTCATCTGTGCGCACCTCACCAAGAAGGTGTTGGTAGAAGTGCTGAAGGCTCCATCGATTGATGAATTGGAAGTCCAAGACGTAGTCACTGAGGAAGATCCAAACTGGATGACTCCCATCAAAAAGTTCCTTAAAAATGGTGAATTACCCAATGATAAAATAGAAGCTGAAAGGGTTAAAATCAAAGCAATGCAATATGTACTGCAAGGAGAAACCCTTTACAAAAAGGGTTACCTTGCCCCCTTGCTAAGATGTGTTGGTCCTGAGCAAATTAAGTATTTGATCAAAGAGATTCACGAAGGCATATGCGGAGCTCATTTTGGAGCTAGGTCGGTGGTTGCAAAACTCATGAACCTTGGATATTTCTGGCCCTCAATGCATCGTGACACCACTGAGCAATTGAAGAAATGTGATGCTTGCCAGATTCATGCACCAATCCCAAAAAATCCCAAGCATGATCTTGTCCCAATAACCTCGGCTTGGCCATTCCATAAATGGGGAATGGACATTGTTGGACCATTCCCTCCAAGCAAAGGAGGAGTAAAATTCTTGCTGGTGGCAATAGATTATTTCACCAAGTGGCCCGAGGTTAAACCACTCGCAAAGATCATAGGCAAACAGGTCATTGACTTCGTTTGGGAAAACATTATTTGTCGTTATGGATTGCCGGGAGTAATTGTCACCGACAATGGGAAGCAATTTGCTGAGAAACCTTTCAGCGTCTGGTGCAAAGAGTACAGAATCAACCAGGTTTTCAGCTCAGTGGCTTATCCGCAATCAAACGGCCAGGTTGAAAGGGCAAATCGAAGCATAGTGTAAGGTATCAAGACAAGACTGGGAAGATACGAAAGCAACTGGCTTGAAGAATTGCCTAGTGTTCTATGGGCAATTAGAACATGTCACGGCTCCCGACCCTACCCTGGACGGAGCCGGGGGCCGCGGCGCAGAGTTTAATGGTACCCGTGGTATTTACTTTAAGCGACAGCGGAAGTCTTTTATTTAGAGGATCTTTTCACCGGAAAATGCTCGTTTAATATATTACACAAAGTTAAGGGATAAATCCCATAATTTACAATAAGTTGATTTCACACAGAAATCTTTATTTTCCAAAACACGTTTTATTGGTTTATTCACACTGAGCCACTTCTCTGAGCTTGATCATGTTTTACTGCACTTTTCCTGGATCACACATATCACCTGAAATATGTTTGAAAAAGGTTTTGTCAGCGGGGAAATACTGAGTGAATCATTCTGTTTTCTAAAACGACCTGTTAGTTATAAATTACAGTATTAAGGGGAATTATAATGTTTTTATCAACCAATTATCAAGAATGGGTATTTGTCACTCGACCGGATCTGTGACTGTGGTCATACCACTATTGGGTCCCGTCGCCCCACTAGTGACGGCTCACTCACCTAGAGTGATAAAAATAGTAATGTGCACAATACCCCACATACCAGCTGTAATTTGGTGATTACAAAGACTTAATCCCTGTAATTATAACCTTGAAAATAACTTGGAGTTTTGTAATACTTATTCACAAACTGTGAGAAAACAATTTAAAAAGAAGAATGACTCACATTGCAGATTAACGAGCAATAGATATAAGCCTACTGATTAGCCTTGATTACACCTAGTTTAACATAATGCACACACAGACAGGTTAGTAACTAATACAGCAGTTACGTCAATTCACGAGATTAAACCCTCACAACGATTAATCAGTGCAATACTCGATAATTCAATCGGATTCACAACGAATAACAGAGCATAGTCCAAATTCGAACAGCACTCTAATATTCAAGTCGAAATCACGACGAATAATCAAAGTACAAGCTCAATTGAGCAGCACCCGGACTATCGTTGGATAGTTATAATCGATCGGACGTTGAATCGTAATAGCGATCGAGTTATTACCCTGATTGCGGCAGCGTTTCGTGATCGTGTGTGTGTGATTGTAGTGTAACAGTGATATCTCGACGCACAAACAGAATTTCTACGTCCTTTGAATACCAGATTTCAAGTGCCAAGGTCGGCTATTTATAGCCAGAAATTCGACTCGCTTACGGACCGTATGCCTAACCCCTTACGGTCCGTAAGGGAACCTGGTCTGCTTACGGTCCGTAAGGACCAACCTTTACGGTCCGTAAAGGACGCAACCTATTTCCTAGCCTAGCTGAGTTTGGGTCTTAGCCTTGGTGAGTCAAAAATCCAACCAATCAGCATCTAGCAACGTTTTAAATTAGATAATTATCAATTAGGGTTTGCCCCCCTCGAGTTTTAGGGGCCCTGATCCTGATTCCGATTGTTCCGGAATTTTCAGGGTTTATGCCAAATTACTTGGGTGTCTTAATTAGGGTTTTCTTATTGGATAATTATTATTCTAATTACGAGTTTTATTGACGGTTGTTACATCCTCCCCACCTTAAGAAAAATCTTGTCCTCGAGATTTACTGGAATAGATGAGGATATTTTCGCTTCATTTCTGATTCCAGCTCCCAAGTGTATTTTGGTCCTCTCTTTGAATTCCACTTAACTTTGACCAATACCAGTCGTTTATGCTTGAGGAATTTGACTTTTCGATCTTCAATTTCTAATGGTTTCTCTACGAATTTGAACTTTTCGTTTACCTCTATTTCCTGAAGAGGGACTACCAGGGATTCATCTGATAAACATTTCTTGAGATTGGATACATGAAATACATCATGTACTCCAGCTAATTCTTCTGATAGTTGTAAACGATAAGCTACTGGTCCTATTCGCTGAATCACGGGGAATGGTCCAACGTATCTTGGACTTAGCTTTCCTTTCTTACTGAATCGTACTACTCCTTTCCAAGGAGAAACTTTTAAAAGTACTTTATCTCCTACTTGGAATTCTAAAGGCTTACGACGATTATCTGCATAGCTCTTCTGACGATCTTGAGCCGTTTTCAATCTTTCTTTGATCTGAGTTATTTTGTCAGTAGTTTCTTGTACAATTTCAGGACCTGATAATTGACTTTCTCCGATTTCTGCCCAACATACTGGAGTTATGCACTTACGTCCGTACAGTGCTTCGAATGGTGCAGCTTCGATGCTTGAATGATAACTATTGTTATAGGAGAATTCGATTAATGGCAAATGGCTATCCCAATTACCACCAAAGTCAATTACACATGCCCGGAGCATGTCTTCTAATGTTTGGATTGTCCTTTCACTCTGTCCGTCTGTTTGTGGATGATAAGCAGTACTTAGATTTAGTTGAGTTCCCATTGCTTTCTGAAAACTTTTCAAAAAATGAGAAGTAAATCGACTATCTCTATCCGATACAATGGAGAGCGGGACTCCATGTAAAGATACCACTTCGTCCACGTACAGCTGCGCTAATCTTTCCATGCTAAAGGTTTCTTTCATTGGTAGAAAATGAGCTGATTTGGTTTATCGATCGACAATTACCCAAATAGCATCATTACCTTTTCTGGTTCTGGGTAACTTAGTAACAAAATCCATTGTTATGAGTTCCCATTTCTATACAGGCATTTCTAACTGTTGTAGTAGTCCTGAAGGTTTCTGATATTCGGCTTTAACTTGTGAACAAGTTAAACACTTGGATACGTATTCAACTATATCCTTTTTCATTCCTATCCACCAGAAATTATTCCTTAAATCTTGGTACATCTTATTGTTTCCTGGGTGCATGGTATACCTAGATTTATGAGCTTCTTCTAAGATCTTATTTCTTAACTCTCCTTGCTTAGGTACCCAAATTCGTTTCTTATGGAATTTCCAAATTCCATCATTTCCTTGTTCTAGTTCTTTTAGGTAACCTTTCATTCCTTCAATATCGTCTTTGATTGCCGATTTCTGAACTTCTTTGATTTGTGCCATTAAATCTACTTGGAGATTTAATCTCAGAGCACGGACTCGTTTCTGTTTCTCAGGGTACTTACGACTTAAGGCATCTGCGACTACATTTGCCTTTCCTTCGTGATATTGGATATCACAGTCGTAATTGCTTAGCATCTCCATCCATCTTCTTTGCCTCATGTTTAACTCTTTTTGCCCAAATATATATCTTAAACTCTTATGATCTGTATAAACAGTAAACTTACTTCCATACAGATAATGTCTCCATATCTTAAGGGCAAAAATTATGGCTCCTAGTTCTAGATCATGAGTCGTATAATTTTCTTCGTGCTTTTTCAATTGCCTAGAAGCATACGCAATTACCTTCTTGCGTTGCATCAACACACATCCGTATCCTAATTATGAAGCATCACAATATACTTCAAAGTCTTCTGTTCCCTCGGGTAAAGCTAAGATTGGTGCATTTGTCAACCTATGCTTTAAAATCTTAAAGGCTTCTTCTTGTCTAGGTCCCCATTCAAACTTAGCAGCTTTACAGGTTAACTTGGTTAAAGGTACGGCTATCTTAGAAAAATCTTTGATAAATCGTCTATAGTATCCAGCTAAGCCTAGAAAACTTCTTATCTCCATAGCTGTTTGTGGAACTTTCCATTTTGTAATTGCTTCTATCTTAGCAGGATCTACATGGATACCTTCATGATTTACCACATGACCTAAGAATTGTACTTCTTGTAGCCAAAATTCACATTTTGAAAATTTGGCATAAAGCCTTTCTTTTCTTAACAAAGTTAAGAGAACGTGTAAGTGTTCACAATGTTCTTTTTGGCTTTTGGAGTAAATAAGTATATCGTCGATGAAAACGATCACAAATTTATCCAAGTATGGTTTACAGATTCGATTCATCATGTCCATGAATGCTGCTGGGGCATTCGTTAATCCAAAGGGCATGACTGTAAACTCATAATGACCATACCTAGTTCTGAAGGCAGTTTTAGGTATGTCTTCTTCTTGTACTTTCAGCTGATGGTATCCGGATCTTAAATCTATCTTTGAGAAGTACCTAGCTCCTTGTAATTGATCAAAAAGATCATCAATCCTAGGTAATGGGTATCGATTCTTAATAGTAACTTTATTCAACTCCCTATAATCGATACACATTCTCATCGATCCATCTTTCTTTTTCACAAACAACACTGGTGCACCCCAAGGGGATGAACTAGGTTGTATGAATCCTTTGCTTAATAATTCATCTAATTGCTTTTTCAATTCTAGCATTTCGGTAGGTGCTAATCTATAAGGTGTTTTAGCTATTGGTGCAGTACCTGGAATTAAATGAATTCTAAACTCTACTTCTCTATCAGGTGGTAACCCAGGTAATTCTTCTGGAAAAGCAACTGGGTATTCTGACACTACCGGGATATCCTGAAGTTCTTTATCCTTAGTGTTAACGATTACTGAAATCATATACACCATTTCCTGCTTTCTCGAATAACTAGCCAATTTCATTACTGAAATGAATTTCAGTGGCTTTCGGGGTTTATCTCCAGTAATTAAAATTACTTCTCCGGAAGGGGATTGAATTTCTACAGCATTTTTATCACATAGGATTCGAGCATGGTTGGCTATCAACCAATCCATTCCTAACACTACATCGAATCCGGCTAAATTCATTGGTAACAGATTTGCAGAAAACTTATGGCCTAATAGTTCTATTTTTCCTTCTTGCCAGACTTTATTTATTTTCACAGAATTTCCTTCTGCGGTTTCGACTGTGAAGACTTGTCTAAGAGTGGTTAAAGGTAACTTAAGATCTTGACAAAATGAAGTATTGATAAAACTTTGGTTTGCACCAGAGTCAAATAATACTTTTGCAAACACATCATGTACTAGGAACGTACCAGCTATCACGTCTGGAATGAGTTCGGCCTCTTGAGTGGTTAGCTGGAATGCACGCGTATTTCTCTTGGTTGCTCCCTCAGCTGGTTTGGCTTGGTTGGCTATGGGTTTAGCTAATTTAGGACATTCAAATTGGAAATGACCCCTTTCTCTGCAATTATAACAAATTCTTGTTTTCTTCCTGCAGTCTTCTTCCCGATGTCCTTTTGTCTTGCAAAAATTGCAAACCATGTTGCATTGTCCATAATGCTTCTTTTTGCAAGTTTTGCAGAACGGAGATGATGAGGATTGCCCCGTTCCTCTTTTCTTGGTATTACCCACACGAAATCCTTGGGTAATCTTTTGTGCCAGTTCCTTCTTGCGATCTTCCTCTCTTGTGCGCACCAATTCATCCGTTAGGGTGTTAGCTAATTCTACCGCATCGTCAATGGTACGAGGTCTCGCAGCTTTAACGATGTTTCGGATTTCACTAATTAACCCCCAGATGTAACGGGAAATAAGTACCGGTTCTGGCGAAGCCAGTGTTGGCACCACCCTTGCGTATTCAAAGAATGTCGAAGTATAGCCCCGGCAATCTACCCCTGTCATGCGGTGACTTAGGAATTTGTTTGCCATTTGATCTTTTTCATATTCGGGACAGAATTTTCTTTCTACCAGATTCTTAAATTCTTCCCAACTCATGGCATAGGCTATCCTTCTTCCTTTTGCCTGGAGGACCGTGTTCCACCATTCTAGTGCTCCTTCTTTGAACAGATTTGATGCATACATCACTTGATCCTCTTCGGCACATTTGCTTATTGCAATCACTGCTTCGGTTTTCTCTAACCAACGCAGTGTTGCAGTTGCCCCTTCGTTACCTGCAAATTCAATAGGTTTGCAAGCAAGAAATTCTTTGTAAGTGCAACCAGGCGTTGCAGCTTTTATTCTCTTAGGGAGTGGGGCCTGTTGCGGATCATGAGTGTCATGATTGCCGCCTCCATTTATGCTGTTACTGCCGTTATCTTCTGGAATACGTTTACTACGAATTAATTGTGGTTCGGTAGGTTTCTGAACAGCAGCCACAATTTCTGGAATAGCATGGGCTATTCCTTGGGCGATAAAGTGTTCAATATCTTGTCGAGTTATATATTGATCTTCCTGGTCTTGCTCGGATTGATTTACTTCATTAAGTGGTTCATTGTTAGCGTTTTCCATCTGCTAATTAGTAGGAATTATTAGTGTCTAACTTATTAATAACAAAATTCACACAGATGAACACATATTTTAGCACAACATACGGATATAACCAAAATTGTCGATTTCTCGACTTTTCTTTTGTTATTGTATATTGTATATGCATCCGTACACACCGTATCTTACAGAGTTTTATTGCCCATTTTACAAAGTTTTAAGTTACTTATGTATACTATGATACAATACGGCTTCCTGTTGGTTTGACTGACAGTCCTAATAATGATGCTCCCTCTCGTCATATTTCCAAGTTAGATGCTCCCCCATTTCCCTGATCCTATTACCTGTACCTATCAGTTCTTCACCGAACTGACGGAGTTCAGCCAGGTTTTCATTACTCATGGGAGGATTCGGGATTGGTTCTGGGTCAAATTGTGGGAGAAAACTATAGGGATTATTAACTATATTTTGGAATTGCCAGTCATTGGTCCACCATTCCTCCATTTGGCCTAATGGTCTGGTGTGAACTAGTGGGTCTGGAATAGCTGGTCCTAGGTTTAGTGGGAATTGGGCTGTAGCCGGGTAAGAGAAGAGATTATCGTTGATAGGCTCTAGAACATCACAATTATCCAGTAGGCGGTCTATTTCGTCCTGGAACGTGATTTCCTCAGACTGTTTAGAGCTTTCTCCGATCTCTATTCCCTTTTGCTTTAGGTCTATTCCTAATTCCTTTTCTGGTGGTTTCGAACTTTCTCCAGTTTCTATTTCCTTTCCCTTGTTCATGCTCACAGGGTTTTCTATTTTGGGAAGTCTCCTAGTGGCTGGTTTCCTACGACGTACTTTCCTCCACCCTACGTATCTTCTTTTCTTTTTAGGTTTGGCTTTTTCCAGCGGTGGAGCTTTGAATTCCACAGGTTCTTCTATGTCAGCAATATAACCAGTAAAGTTGTGAGAGACTTCGATAGGCACTGGATATAAGTTGAGATTCTGGAATGCTTCAGGCATCTCATTCATGCTGCATAGTATATATGCAAAATACAAGAATGTAATGTTAAAACTTTGGGACAAAGTTTAACAAACAAACACTGAAGTTTTATTGCATACTAATTTATACAAAGGACAACAGAAATAAACACACTAGGATTTTATTTATTTACTGGATTGTGATTTCTCTTACTAGACCCAACTTATCGGATATTTAGAGGTTGGCATTTTCTGCTACAGTAGCTAGCATATAGAGGTTTGCCCATTTCTTGTCTATTTTATCTTCCCAAGGTGTACTATTACCCAATTCTTGGACTTCTGGGTTAAACCTAACTCTCTTGGTTCGGGGTTTCTTTTTCTCCTGACTCTTTTTAAGTATCGAATCCCTTTTCTCTGGGGAAAGAGGATTCTCGTAGTTTGCCTTTCGGACAAAAATTCCTTCTTCTAAGTTTACTGGGTTTTTAGAAGAAGATGCAACATCTAGTTTGTGGTAGATAGCAGACAGCTTTTGTTTACCCATACTGTAACTAACAAATAATCAGTTAATAAAACATATAATCACAAAATAACAACTAGTAGAATTAAGTATTTTGTCAAATACTTAATTTAGTATTAGGCTTAATCAGTGGCTCGATCAGTGGCTCAATAGTTATTAATTCTTAGCTCTGATACCACCTTCTCTGTCACGGCTCCCGACCCTACCCTGGACGGAGCCGGGGGCCGCGGCGCAGAGTTTAATGGTACCCGTGGTATTTACTTTAAGCGACAGCGGAAGTCTTTTATTTAGAGGATCTTTTCACCGGAAAATGCTCGTTTAATATATTACACAAAGTTAAGGGATAAATCCCATAATTTACAATAAGTTGATTTCACACAGAAATCTTTATTTTCCAAAACACGTTTTATTGGTTTATTTACACTGAGCCACTTCTCTGAGCTTGATCATGTTTTACTGCACTTTTCCTGGATCACACAGATCACCTGAAATATGTTTGAAAAAGGTTTTGTCAGCGGGGAAATACTGAGTGAATCATTCTGTTTTCTAAAACGACCTGTTAGTTATAAATTACAGTATTAAGGGGAATTACAATGTTTTTATCAACCAATTATCAAGAATGGGTATTTGTCACTCGACCGGATCTGTGACTGTGGTCATACCACTATTGGGTCCCGTCGCCCCACTAGTGACGGCTCACTCACCTAGAGTGATATTAGGCTCACTCACCTAGAGTGATAAAAATAGTAATGTGCACAATACCCCACATACCAGCTGTAATTTGGTGATTACAAAGACTTAATCCCTGTAATTATAACCTTGAAAATAACTTGGAGTTTTGTAATACTTATTCACAAACTGTGAGAAAACAATTTAAAAAGAAGAATGACTCACATTGCAGATTAACGAGCAATAGATATAAGCCTACTGATTAGCCTTGATTACACCTAGTTTAACATAATGCACACACAGACAGGTTAGTAACTAATACAGCAGTTACGTCAATTCACGAGATTAAACCCTCACAACGATTAATCAGTGCAATACTCGATAATTCAATCGGATTCACAACGAATAACAGAGCATAGTCCGAATTCGAACAGCACTCTAATATTCAAGTCGAAATCACGACGAATAATCAAAGTACAAGCTCAATTGAGCAGCACCCGGACTATCGTTGGATAGTTATAATCGATCGGACGTTGAATCGTAATAGCGATCGAGTTATTACCCTGATTGCGGCAGCGTTTCGTGATCGTGTGTGTGTGATTGTAGTGTAACAGTGATATCTCGACGCACAAACAAAATTTCTACGTCCTTTGAATACCAGATTTCAAGTGCCAAGGTTGGCTATTTATAGCTAGAAATTCGACTCGCTTACGGACCGTATGCCTAACCCCTTACGGTCCGTAAGGGAACCTGGTCTGCTTACGGTCCGTAAGGACCAACCTTTACGGTCCGTAAAGGACGCAACCTATTTCCTAGCCTAGCTTAGTTCGGGTCTTAGCCTTGGTGAGTCAAAAATCCAACCAATCAGCATCTAGCAACGTTTTAAATTAGATAATTATCAATTAGGGTTTGCCCCCCTCGAGTTTTAGGGGCCCTGATCCTGATTCCGATTGTTCCGGAATTTTCAGGGTTTATGCCAAATTACTTGGGTGTCTTAATTAGGGTTTTCTTATTGGATAATTATTATTCTAATTAGTTTTATTAGGGTTTTCTTATTGCCAAATTACTTGGGTGTCTTAATTAGTTTTATTGACGGTTGTTACAGAACAACCGAAAAAACAAGCCACAAGAAAACACCTTATAGCTTGGTATTTGGATCCGAGGCTGTAATCCCTGCTGAAATAGGAGTTTTAACCCAACGAATTGTCAACATGGATCCCGAAACAAACCAAAAAGAGACCATGTTGAATTTACAACTCCTAGAGGAAGCCCGAGATCAAGCCGCCATTCAAGAAGCCAAATACAAACAACGAATGGAAGCTTACTACAACAAGAAAGTCAAGAACGAATGCTTCAAGCCAGGGGACCTGGTCCTCAGAAACAATGAAGCTAGCAAAAAAGAAAATCAAGGAAAGCTTGGCCCGAAATGGGAGGGTCCATATACCATCCTCGAAGCTCACAAGGGGGGATCCCACAAGCTCGCAGATTCAGAAGGCAAAAGGCTTCCAAGGCATTGGAATGGCAAAACCCCGAAAAGGTTCCATGTTTAGACAGGAAAGTTTGGTTTGTATCAAAATGTATTTCGAACAACACTATGAATATGTTTTGTAAATAGCAAGTATTGCTTAAATGAATGAAGTTGTTTTATCAAACTTGTCTTTCTATCCTAAGATCAGGTTGAGAACCTAGCAAAAAACTCCATGGCAAGGGCCATGTAAGGGGATGAGCTCCCAGGCCACATCGCTCAATAGGTTCAAGGGTTGAACGAACCTATATAAGGGGTGAATTCCTAAATCAATACAACTCCATGAGACTTATTATAAAAAACAAAAGTGGTCTCATAGACAGGTTTGAACAACCTACACCAAATGTTCCTTAAGCCTTAGAAAAATGGCAAACTAATAGGCTTACGAAATCAAATAAAATGATAAAAAGGATAGATGTCATGTCTTCTTGTTAAAAATACCAAGGCTAAGTGTCTGCAGCACTGAACCCTTTAAGGTATATAAAACATAAAGACAACGCAAACCTAACAAAGACAAAGGTAAAGCATAAAGGAAATAAGTCAAAGAACAATGTAACAACTTGTACCAAAACTTAAAAAATACAAACCAAGTCAAGTTACAAAACCAAGAAATCTTCAAGGCTTCAAGCCACTCGCAAAGTAACTCAAAACCTTAAAGGCTTCAGCTTACCCACTAATAGCCAAAAAGCTTAAAAGCTCAAAGCCAACCAAACTGCCTTAACAAAACAGGCATAAGTATAAAAACATAACACAAAGAAAATAGTCAAACATCATACCATAATCAAAGAAAGCCCTGAAAGACTTTCAAACAAGAGTTAAGGCAAGTCCTAGTAACTTGCAAATTTAGCTATTGTTCAAACGGCCATAAGGGCCTAAAATACCACCAACATGAACCTTAAGGGTTCCTAAAGACCTAATATTGTTTAAAGGTTACAAACCACAAATTGTTTTAAAACACGTGCTAAGAAAGCTACGAATTTCATGCATCAGTAGAAGGCTTAGAGACCCCAGAACTGCTACCTTTGGCCTTCTTAATCTTCTTAACCTTTTTTTTGGACCCAGATCCTCAACAGCTGAACCTTCCAAACTGGCATCCTTCGGAGCATCAGATTCCCCAGGAAAAGTATCTTCACTATCTCCCGAGTAGGAGCGTTTCCTTGAAAGGGAGCCAAGCATTTCAGCACATAACTTTTCATTCAAACCATCCGGCTTCAGTTCCTGCAAAACGGAGAGAGGCTTACCATAACAAGAAGCAACCTGACTCACATACGGGTACGATAACCTCTCCATTTGTTCAAGGGAACTCTTAAAAACATCGGAAGCCTCGGGACGGTACAGGGGAGACTTCTCTAAGGGATGGCCAGACTCGTGAAGCTTATAACCCGCAACAAGACCTTGGTGTTTTCCCAGATTGAGCAGTTTGGTGTAAACATCACCAAGAGCGGAGTTAAACTTTTTAGAATGCAAGAGATAGGTAACCACCTGGTGAAAACCCTGCTCAATGAGCCATTGGTTATCTCCAGTAGCCTGGGCAACCAAAGTCTTCAAACCATCTTTCTCCTTATCAAAAGCCTTCTGTTGCACAGCCAAGGCCTCCCGGTCAGACTTCAGCTTCAGAAGGCTAGCTTCAAAACTCTTCTTGAGATCACCCATCTCAATTTCGTGCCTCTTCGTTAACTCCTCCTCTTTCTTGGTCCAAGCCAATTCCTTCTCAGAAAAGATCTCGATTTCCTTCTTCATGGCAACAATTGAAGCTTTCATTTTCTCCTTCTTTTTGGAAGCCTCCTCATATTCCTGCATCCCTTTAGCAAAACGAGTAACACCTTCAGCCAAAAAGGCAGAAAGGTTGCAGGAGCTGAGCATTATCCTAGAAATAAGATGATCAGCCTCCATCTCAGATATGGCACTTCGAACACCGGGAGGAGCAAAATGAGCCAAGGCTTCGGCACAAACAGCCGGATCCTTAAAATTATCACCAACCTTAACCCCCAGTTAGGCACATAAACATCTTGACCCTCTGAACCTTCGAAGCTCTCAACACTTTTGGCTGATGAACCTTGAATAACAGGAGGGGTACCTTTCTTAATCAATTTCTTCTTCTTGCTGGAAACAACCAACTCCTTTTCCTTACCCTTGCCAACATCCACAGCCTGATCCCCTGATGCCTCAATATCATCACTAACATCGATGGGCTCCGAACCAGAAGGCTGATCAACACCCTTCAGATGACGTTGGGAACGACGGGTGGAACCTTTGGAAGTAGTAACCTTAGTAAAGCCTTTAACATTCGGAACATTGACATAACCAGAACCCTCAAACCTGTAATCAGAACCCTTAACAACTGCATTTTCGCCGGGAGTGGCAGCAACATCATCAAAGGCAACATCAGAGGTGTCATCGCTTCTAATAAAATCAAGGGCAGACATAACTGCAACACAAATATAAAAAACACATAAGCAAGCAAAGAAAAAGGAACAAAAAAAAGCAAGAAAAGAATAAATGCATACCATTCCCATCTCTAATAAGCATCGGATCCCGGTTAGCCTTTTCCCAAACTTTACTTATACCCAACAACACCAACAAATGCTCAGGAAAGGGGCAAAGCCTCGAAGGGCACCCCCTAAGAATTTCTAAAAAACGAGTGTTTATCTCGGAATCAAAGGGCTCCGGCTCGTTCAGAACAGCATCCGGGTGTCTCCAAACAAGTTTAAAAGGAACAATTTCCTCCGACACCCAGAAAACCCGATCTTTCCAAACTCCAAGTGTAGAAACCATGGATGAAATTAAACAAGTGTCAACTTGACTGGTTTCAAAGGTGAACCAATCACCATTCTTAGCAAGCTGGAAAAAGCGACGGAATGATAAAAGAGTGGGATCATACTCGCAAGCCCGACACAGAATCTCAAAATGTAAAACCCTAGCCATACCAAGGGGATGAATCTGACCAAAAGACACTTGAAAATATTCCAAAATATTCAAGACAGAGTTTGAAAACGGATAACGAAGGTTGGAAAACTCAAAATGACGACAATACAAGGCGATCATACCAGAAGGACAGTCATTGATGGATTTATCGCAAGCCGGTGCAACCGGTTTATACTTTGTCCCTATACCCCATTCCATACAAAATAAATCGACTTCTTCTTGGGTCAGTCGAGAAAAGGATTTTGCCATATCCTTACGAGCACCCATGACAATGAACAACTAAAGAGAAAATAAGAAAAACGGAACTGACCTGATTTTGAAAAAGGGGGATACTTGAGAGAAATAAAGAGCAAGTTATGTTCTTCAAAAAGAAAAATGTGTAAATAAATGAGATTAGGGATAATTATCAATAGGCAGAATTTAAAACCGCCGCCTGACAAACTGCCACGGGTCTTGTCAAATTCCAAAATTCAAAAACTGTTTCAACCTTTCAACCCTCGAACCATAGAAGCCTTTGGACAGAAAAACACACGTATAGAAGTCAGAAGTCTTTGAGCTCATTTCCTAAAAACCTCTGACTTGGGGGGCTGATGACGGGGGTAGCTCAAGACTAAATAAAATGACTAAATATGTAAACGCTCAAAGGTTAAATGGTTCAATGGTTGAAAAGCGGAGGAGATGAAGTAAAACAATACGGAAACAGTAAACAAGTCACATCCCCAGACAACTCCACCAACTCGCTAGCCGCAAAAGCAACGCAGGTCTGCAGAGCACACGCTATTATCCAGGGGTAAAAAGGCTTTAACCCCCAAAAGGGGAAGCCCCTCATTGCAAGCAAGGTCACTAGTCAAATGCATTCTTCTTTGGGAGATGTCTTCTCCTATAAATTGACACTTCATTTACTTCAGGAGACATTCCTGGCCAGCCCTGATTCTCGCAATCTCTGGTCATTCATCTCGAGTACTTGCTTCATGCGAGTCACTCTCTCTTTCACATCCAACACACACATTCTATTTGCTCCTTCATCCGAATCTGAACATATTTCGGAGGAGGATCCTTAGCAAATAACAAAAATAAACTAGTGAACCTCCTTCCACGTCTTGCAAACGTGGGGGGACCCCACGACCTGCTTTAGGCAAAGTTGAACCCTTCAGCCCTTTTGCCTAACCGGTCCGGCTACTACCGCTGGTTTATTATTTGTTGCATCAACAGTTTTCAAAAGATGAAAACGCATAGAAAGAATGGACAAGCACAAAATGTATTTTGTTCTCTCATATGAAGTTATATAAAACTGTTTCATGTAATTTTATCATATTTTTTTAAGTGGTTTACTTACCCAACATATTTTATAACCCCTCTAACGAAATTCTTGAATGTACCGTTGTTAATCCGAAAACATTCCTGATTTGATCCTTAAGTCAAACAGGTTTTACCAATAATTTCTCGTCGTGTCTACGGGCGGATGACTATCGGGTTTTCCTCGAAATTGGTGGTGGACTCAGGTTACTCTTGGGGTACTCCGTTTGGTCCAGTGGATGCCCTAGGAGTGCTCTGTTGGTCAGTTCTGTTTTAGGCATAATGGAAAACATGAAAACATACCTGATTGCATCAGCACAGGCCAGCAGAGAATCCAGATGGAGACGCAGCAACAGTGTTTGACATAGTTGTCAGCTTGATCTGGTTCCTCCTTAGGGTGCAATCTAATGATGGTGATGATGAAACCGATAAAGGGGAATCGGTTATGAGAGGAGGTCGATTGATGTTATGAGAGTAGTTAGGTTATGTGTCTAACCCTAGAACCTCAACATAAGTCTCCTTATATATGCACCCAGGAGGAAACCCTAATTAGTTAATAATGGTAATAAGGCCCATCAACAATTACCAACTAATTATTTAATGGATTGTTATATATTTTGATCCATATAATGTAAATGATTATAATGGCCATATATAAATAAATATATTATTTATTTATTCTTACATTCTCCCACTTGGCCGAGTAATCATTTACTATGAGTATTAGATAAGCCTGATCAGGAGTTAACACTCATTTTAGCCTTAAACAAGTACTATAGCAGAGAAATACAGCCCTTGAATCATTATGCGACTCAGGACCCCCATTAATCATACTATAGTCTTAATTTAAAACCTAATCGTCATGATCAAAATACGCATAAGCCCTTTGTTTGATTTGTATCTTTATTTGTCTATATGCCATTATGTCGACTTGACATATTCTTAGAGACATTCAAAATCAAACTGGTGAGGAAAATTAACTAATACTTAGTCATTCATAGTACGATATGCAATTTCGCACGGCCATTAATTAATACCCGTCTATGAGCTCTCTTAATAAGACTTATGGGTAATAGCCCTTCAGTTATAGGATCCTTAAGCATATCATGAATGTATTCGATACAAAACTTAGTTTCCTCAATTCGTTCATAAACGAATAATTAATTGTGTATCGAAATTTAATGCAGCACCTCTTGAACTGTTACTGTTCAAGGAGTTATGGTAGCTGACTTTATCACACTAATTCTTCAAAACATTAATTATATGGAGTTAATAAACTTATGAGTCCACTGATAAATTTCCAACAACATTTAGTGACTATATTATGTCGTTATAACTTAGGTTGCTGATATCAGTGTATTATGACTCCTCCATGAGATAGATTTTGTCTGCTGACATAAGGATATACCCAAAATTACATTTTGTAATCTTTGAATATCACAAAGTTAGAGTAATAAACCGGTTTTAATTCTCACTTCTTCTTTAAAGTATAGTCTCTCGTTTCTTTTAAAGATATTGTAATACTCCATTAGATGATTCACATTAATCCAGACATATCTAGTGTGTTGCAATGTGAGTAATATCTAAACGAGTATAGACTTAAACTTACATAAGGCTTCCACTTAATGAAGCATAAGGAAATAATTTCATTTTTCCTATTATCCTCTAAAGGAGAGCAGTATTTTGTTACATATGTAAGGACCCATTTAATGTTAAACTTATGGAACGAAACTAATGTCCCATTGGGTCTATCTCGGTATGTTATGATATCAATCACGTAAGAGATATCTCTGAGATCTATTATATCAAAGTTTGTGTTAACAATGCTTTGACTTATGTAACATATACTTGTCAAAAGAATATCATCTATATTGACAAGTTTATCTTAGTTGCTCCCACTCATTTTGAGGTAGGTTCATTAATCCACTTGATTGTTGATGAAAATAATTACATTAAGATTTCATCACATTATGATGTTTGCATTAACCCATACATGGATATTATTGGCTTACAAATAAAGTGTTCTTTAACCTTCAGTTTGAAACTTTCGGGTTGTTTTATGAACATGTAAATATGTCAGCCATTTGTTAGGGAAAATTGTTTTTAATGTTCATCTAATGTAGCTTTAAACTATTATAAGCTACTAGAACAGTGATGATCCTCAAATTTTATCTTTGATAATTTATCTCTTCCTAAGTATAACCTTTGACAATCAATCATGCTTCTTAGTGTCTTAACGCTTATATCAGGATTTGGTTTAGTTATGAACACTCTTAGGTAATTCAATCAAATCCCAAACGTTACACGAACACATAAAATCAGTTTTACTAGAAAACTGTTTTATTCCATTCAGATGATTAATTTACGCTAATGGCTTGATATTTAAGAGATAGGATCAGTAAACATTTCCAAAATCCATTTCAATTTCAGTTAGGGAGGTTACGTAATCATCAAAGTTAGTAGGTTTTTAAACCTAGATGACCTCCTGAGTTGATTATTGGGTTTTAAAAGTTTCAGCTTTATGGATTAGCTCTTGGTTAGGTTGCTATCATTTTCATTCTAAGTTTTGTAAGAGTTGGTGCAGTATGGTGTACAAGAGGTGTAATCGGAGTTAAATTCAGAGTGAAATTTAATGACACTCTTCCCCCCGCCTCTTGTATTCCTTACAAATCATGATAAGGACTTTGACTGCTCCCACTGACCTTAGAAATCTTTAGGAACTCAGCATGCTTAGGGTCAATATTTAACGACCAACAAAATCTAATAGAGAAAACAAATTAATGACGTTAGGCGTTGTGATCTCTCTTGTTGAGGATTACGTTAGTTTAGGTAAGAAATCTAAGTGTGCCCACAATTAAGCAACAATGAAACTTTTGTAAGAGTAGCATTAGATTTTAATGAGACAAGTTATGATAGAACAGTGTCAAGATGGAGCAGTTTCTTGTAAAAAGAGGTGTAAATTGAGGTAATGTGAAATTTTCACTCCCCCACCTCTTGCAACTTAAGACACTTAATGCTCCCACTGATCTTTAATATCTCTAGAATGCTACAAGAGAAGTTTCAGTGAGCTACGTGACGTGGGAACCTATCACATATACGTTAGACTTTATTTGATTTCTTTAATGTCCAGATATCATAAGAAACTTTAGGGACATATTTAATAGAAATCTTATTAAGTACATATATGAATAGAGTTCTTCTAAGACAGTGAGCCATATGCGACAAAAAATTTAGATACAAGTTGATAGTCTTTTAAATGAGAAATGAATTATGTCTGAATATTCCATTTGGAATAAGTTCCATGAATATCAATGAATGACTTATGATGGACCCATACTTATTCCTTAAGCCAAAGCAATATTTAGGGCTATAACGTCATGATTTAAAATCACTTAGAATGAGATTAAATGAAAAAATCATCCTCATTAACCATGTCATGATTTCTCATGAATTTTGGTTATAATGGATGAAATTTATAAGTCTCATTTTCCTTTTGTCAAATTCTCATTTGCATGATGACAAAAGTTGTGAAAAAGTAAGGTATCATCTAGTTTTATCTTAGGAATGTTTCTATCCAGATATTTAGAATAAATAAGATGAGAGTTTATGTTGACTATGCAAACCTCACAACCTTCATAACATTGCTTAATCATGATACTATATTCTGATTAATCTTCAGAATATATAAGGTATCGAAAGGCGTTGTTAGAAGACTGCTTATTATGGTTCTTATAGCCTTAACAATTAATTTTGTCACTAACTCTCATGTTAGTTATTTGTTGACTTCTGGTAAGGAAACGTTTAAAAACTAGAGTCAACTAATCATGTGTTAATAGGAATATTAAAGAGTTATCAGACTTAAATATCATTAGTGAGTGACTATCTAATTAATTTATCCAACTGCGCTTTAGAATAATGGATAGTCTCGTTGCTTATGTCTAGTCTAATGACATAATTATGCAGTGAGATTTTCTCTTGAAGAACCTTAACGTTGGGATTAGCACTTGTAATTTGTCTATGGACCTTAGAACAATCCTCTCTTAAGGTTTTAGTGGTTGTAAGGTGAATAACATCTTATTTTCCAGTTTCGAACATTTATTTCTTTGCACATATGTTGATTATCAACACACTCGTTATATTTTGGTACGTTTGAGTGTTATAGTTGATTTATAAGGCATCAAATTGTACAAGTGAAAATCTTAGTATGTAATGTACTGGAAAAATGTACTTATTTCCATGCGTAAGCCCTTAACTTTATGGGTCATGGTATTGTACATTGTTATGTATTCACATATACCACTTAGCTTTAGAATTTTAAAAGAAGGCATGCATCTTAGGAGTTCTAGTGATTATTCCATATATAAGAGATTAGCCTTAGGAAAATCTTAATCTGAAATAACTTTAGTGATAGCATTATGTTAGAGAGTTCTTGATTATCATAAGAGACATCATGTTCGATTTGTCCTGATCATCATGCTCTAATTTTCTTCTTTATAATCTTTTTCAGAAGAGAGCAATAGGATTATCGTGTCTTAAGAAATAATCAAGGATTTAATTTAAGAGCTAATTCCAATAGAAACTTTAAATAAAACAAACATTTTGGGTTTAGGAATTAGAGTGGATGAGATATATGTAGAAGTAAATTATAGTGAGTAAAATTATGGGTACTTAAAATAAGGCAGACGAAATGATCATAAAAATTAATTAAGGATCATTAATATAAGGATCATTGTGTGAAGAGGTTGTGATATGTCTATTACTAACATCAAAATAATAGACTTATTTAAAATTCTACTTAAACGAAGACAAATCAACTTTGGCTAGAAGTGTAATGATTTAAGCATGTGTGCAAAGTAATCGTGACAAATCAGCTTTGGCCAGAAATGAGACAATCACTTTAGTTATGCACTTGTCAAGCATGCTAAACATAAATGAATTAAATCAGCTTTGGCCAGAATTAAGACATTTCACGTTTGTAATGCATACTCAACATAGCTTTTATAATACTTGAACAATAAATAGATGCATCAAATCAGCTTTGGCCAGAAGTGATACATCAGAAGCTCATTCAAGTTAAGCCATTTTGGTTTTGTAAAACATTATTTGATCCTTATTAATTAACTAAGTATTTACAAAAACCAATTATTTAGTAGCAAACCACCTGTTAGCGCTGGGGTTGCAGAGGGGCAGCGTGCCCCCGCACGGGGTTCGGGGCGGAGCCCCGATCTAAATCTTAGTTCACATTAAACAGCCTAAAATAATGAGGTTTCGAGTCAAGTCTCGACTGAGTTATGAGATCTCGAGTCAGTTATGAGGTCTCGAGTCGTAACCTTGTTGTCTCGAGTCGAAATCATGGTCTCGACTACTGTGTTTTATGAAATCTCGATTGCTTGATGAGATTTCGAGTCGCAACCGTGGTCTCGAGTTGTGACCTTTATGGTCTCGAGTCGCAACCTTATGGTCTTGAGTTATGACCTTATGGTCTCGAGTCGAGACCTTTGTCTCGAGTTGTACAAATTTAAGCCCTTAGTCGAAACCTCAGTGGTCTCGAGTCGAGACCCTGTGGTCTCGAGTCGAAATCGTTGTCTCGAGTTATGAAGATTTGAGAACACTTATGATTTCGAGTAGAGACCTTATGGTCTCGAGTCGAGATCTTGGTCTCGGCTCGTTAAAGGGATCTCGAAACTTCCTGTTACAGCTGTTAGTGATAATAACTGAAAAATCGAATTCTAAGGGATTTTGAGACATGGTTTCCTGTTTTAATGATGATCTAATTTTGTCAAAATATTTCGAAAATTTTATCTGATTATCAATTAACAGTTTTCGAATAAACTTAGATGATAAAATTGGATCAAAACAGGAAAAACACTCAATAATCCTAATTACATTCCAAAACATAAAGGAATTTTCGAATTTTCTAAGAACACATGATGAACCCTAAAAATAAAAAAATAATTCCGGAACCCGAAATCTGAAAATTAAGGCTTCTAAACAGATTTCGGACATGAACTTTAACCATATTGGTCTCGAGTAATGTAATAAACCAATTAAATTTCCGAAACAGTGATATCGATGACTTCATGAGGGACTCGAAACCATGCTGATTGATTATATTAGGCTTTTAAAATTTCTGTTTTCCAGATTTCAATCCCAGAATTAATGGATACGAAAAACAGAACTGACTAATCAACATATGCTCTGATACCACATGTTGGTCAGTTCTGTTTTAGGCATAATGGAAAACATGAAAACATACCTGATTGCATCAGCACAGGCCAGCAGAGAATCCAGATGGAGACGCAGCAACAGTGTTTGACATAGTTGTCAGCTTGATCTGGTTCCTCCTTAGGGTGCAATCTAATGATGGTGATGATGAAACCGATAAAGGGGAATCGGTTATGAGAGGAGGTCGATTGATGTTATGAGAGTAGTTAGGTTATGTGTCTAACCCTAGAACCTCAACATAAGTCTCCTTATATATGCACCCAGGAGGAAACCCTAATTAGTTAATAATGGTAATAAGGTCCATCAACAATTACCAACTAATTATTTAATGGATTGTTATATATTTTGATCCATATAATGTAAATGATTATAATGGCCATATATAAATAAATATATTATTTATTTATTCTTACATGCTCGGCATTGATTCTGTTGGCCGTTAAAAAACCCAAAAAAAAAGTATTTAACCACATATAACTAATTAAATGCACGAGAATGGGGTACGTTGTATATGAAACCGCGTTGCAGCATTCACCATCGAGAATTCCCCACATGGACAATTGGCAGCTAACGAATATAGTTTGGACCGTTATACAAATAAGTTAGTTAAGAATACAGCCAAAAAATATTAATAACTCGAGATGGTTTTCCCACGTCATTTAAAAAATATATATATAAGAGTTGTACCTCGGTGTTTATGACGGTGACCACAAATAATTATAAAAGAGGATGCATTTTGCACTATATTGAAACTACAATGGCGTACAGTGAAATTATTAAGGGGTGAATTTCGAAGATGTTTCCTCTAAACTTTGACAATTTCGTCTTTGCTTACCCTCCCCTTAAACTTTGTACTTTAGTCAATTCACCCCCCGTGGGGCAAACGCGGGGTGACCTATACTATACTCTATATAAACATGTCAATACCGTGCAAATTATCTTCGATCCAATTGGCTATTTCACTTCTTAGATTTTGTCTCTCTCTACAATATATACGTACATATCTTTGTAGTTTGTACATATTTATGGACAAAAAAGAACAATACACACGTGTATTTGGGCACATCGACACGAATGGAGACGGGAAAATATCTCCACCGGAGCTCCAAATTTGCATTGGAAAGATGGGCGAAGAGTTGTCGTTGGAGGAGGCTGAGATTGCGGCAGCATTGTTGGGTTCGGATGGAGACGGGTTGTTGAGCATGGAGGATTTGGTGAACATTGTGGAAAGTGCAAACGAAGAGGAAAAGGTTAGCGATTTGAAGAAGGCGTTTAACATGTACGAAGAAAAAGAGGGGAGTGGACGCATAACGCCGAAAAGTTTGAGAAGAATGCTTAGCAAATTGGGGGAGTCAAGAACCGTTGATGATTGCAAGATGATGATCGCCAAGTTTGACGTTAATGGCGATGGCGTCCTAAGTTTCGATGAATTTAGGGAAATGATGGCGTGATTGTTTTATACTCGTGTTGATTCGGGTGCCGTACATTTTATTCTTGTTCTTTGATATATGGGAGATGATTTGTACACAAGTAAAAATGTTATGTATGCCGTTAAGTCTGCTATAGAATAGTCAATAGTGTAGTATTTTCTATATCCTTATGGTGTATGTATCAATCCACCTTATAACATTCATTTGTTTTTATCCTTTGATATAACAGAATATTCCTCAAATTTAAAATATGATAATTTATTGTGAAACTGGGTATCTACAAGAAAAAGTCCCTAAATACCAACTGCATAGTAGTCGTTAAGTTGGCCCATTCTATTGTTAAACGTGTTCAATTGGGTGTTTATAATTCTGCCCATTATGGTATGCTCAGTCTTCCCTAGAAAAACTCAACCCTCTTCGTTTATCCACTTATGCTTGACAGAGACGACTCAATCATTTTGGAGGCCTAAAGCGAAATAAAAGAAGTACTATGCATGCAGATAAGTAGAAATAATGCAACATGGCCGATGTGGGTTCATGGTTGTTGACCGTATCAATTGGTTACCGGGTCAGTTCCCATGTCCATAGCGGGTTGGACCGTATCCGTGCCCTTCCCTTGAGGTGGGACCTTGTCCCCAAGGTCTGTAATAGTGACACCAACAGAAGTGGCTGGCTGGTTTTTTTTTTGAACGGCAAAATTTCTTTATAAAATAAAGAAAGCGGGACAGCAAGAAGCTAAGACCCGACGGTTACAATATTAGATCGCGAATATTGAAATCACTCCATCTATCCCATTCTAAGTTACAAATATTAGATCGATTACTAATCCATAGAAATGAGTTTTCTTTGATGACATCCGCCGTTCGATTGAACTGAATTTGTTGATCATTAAAAGTCTTCTCATTTTCCGCCTTCTAAATTTCCCACGCCGTCATTTGAAGAAAGCTGGCTACTTGTTGAAGTGGAATGAGAGTGATGGCACAGAAAAATCAGTTGTGAACGATCCCAAAAAGCGCAACCAATTGTACCCTAAAATGAGCTCACAACCTTTGAATGCAATAGAAAAAACGAAACCAGAAAAAGGGTACGATCCAAGGTAACAGGAACATTAAGACAAAAACCAGTGTAGTGTAGGGGTTCCCCATTACCGACGGGTACCGGAAAGGTTTGGTCGGTTGGATTTCCAGATTCAACAAATAAGCAACATGAGTTTGAATAAGGTTATTGGTGCTACTCGAGTCCACGAGGATGCTTTTTTTTTTTAACGGCAAGGAACAACGTGTCAACCACTGTGTCACCAGGCGTTGTGGCCAAGGTCGACTACTCGACCTCTGCCAGTCCCCTGGCTCTCCCAGATGCGTGAAAACCCGACCTCCGTCCGCCCAAAGGCACGACAATTGAATTATCGGTAAAACCTCACCTCACATCCAAGAGGAACCAGCGCCACCCGTATTCGCCCTTCACCTGGATGCCATAGAAAATAATGGGAAGAGTGGGAGTCGAACCTAATCACAAGGAACACCAAATCTTTCCCCAACCATTCCACCACTACCGGATGATCCTGTATAAACACAGTGAGTTTCATAGAGGAGGTGGTGGGCATCCCCAAGAAAATTTTAAGAGAGATTATAAGAAAATGGGGGGAATAGTCGCCTGGTCTTCAAGCATGGGAGTAGCGGCAATGGGTGGGGAGTCGGCAATGTTGTCAACAATGAGCAAGAACTGCGTGGGATTGCATCGGTAACCAGGAACACACTTTCTGGGACACTGGAAATAGAGCCCTGCGGCATGACGTTGTTATAGTTAATTGGGTGATAAGCAATCTGTGGGTAAAGGAGTGGTAGAGGTGCAGGGTTAGGTAACAATAATGCGGGTATGGTGGTAGCCTGCGGAGTTTGTGGTTAAGTGTGATGTGTAATTTTAAATGGCATCGGTGAGGGTAGTTTGGGTGGTGATGTGCTCAGAGTAGTTTAATTAAATTAATCGTAAATTAGGCACTAAGTAATACACTAGACTTTCTAAAACTAAACTACTGACTGACAAGTGAACCTATCGACTCTATGAAAGCTAAAGTAAGTCTAGATATCGAACCCACGAATCTCCTATTGAAAACTTGAACTAGACTCGATTTACTTATCTACACTACTGATTTTATTTGTTTTTATATTTTGAGGGGGGTCTTCTAACAATCCTAATGAAATTATATTTTGAGGGGGGTCTTCTAACAATCCTAATGAAATTAAGTAAAAGATTAACTAAGGCTGACTAAGTCATGAAGTTTTACTATAGACGAAATCAAATGATGGTAAAAGCACTACCTAGTTCAGAATCCTACACATGAATGACAAGTTTTCTCTCAGTAATGGAACTATTGTGGAACCGGGATCTTATGATGCAAAACTCAAAGGATGATCTAAGGACCTCGATCCTTCTCAAGGTATCACCTAGAGGATTCCTAAAAGCTGTTAAATTACTGGTTATATGGATTCCCTCACGAGCTTTCTAACTCTAATAACGAAGTACCCGCTAGACAATCTACCTCATAGCGCAAAGGTCTCAGTACCCTAAAAGTGCACAGGGTAACTATAAGAATCCTGATCAGACTCGATAGGCAAGGAATGACAGGCAAACTAGGGAAATCATCTCACAAAAGCTTTACACCTAGAAACCTAACACGCAAGACAAACCGACAATCTCTAACCTCACGACTATTAAGATTGGTTGAATACCTAGACCTACTCAATTCACAATTACCACTTCTATGGGTTACTACGTCTAGCAAACCACTTACCAATAAAGAACACACAGTAAACGATCATGCATGCACCTATAGCTGAAAGACATTTAACAAAGCACATGTGGAGTTTATAATCATGCAATGAACAAGTTTAAATACGCGTATACATAAGATCAAGAATAACAAAGTCTTTACTTCAAAATTTAACCACAAACATAGTTCCAAAACCGAGAAATCAAATGTCAAACAATAGTATTCATCATAACCTAAGCAGTTCTATAAGTTTAGCCAAAAATAATCATGGAAACATAAACAAATTCAAAACAAGTTCACATTAGAATCAAATATAACAAAGAAACATGAAACTCGAATGGCAACACCCGAGGAATCTCGAATCCGATGCTTGAAATCTTCAACCTTCGCCTCCTATGTCTCCAAATTCACCAGGGTATGCCTTGTTCATCCAATGTTTCGATAATAATGTTTAAAGTTCGTATTAGGGTTTTAAATATCAAAACTTGAACAATAAACGTGTTTTCTCGATTTTTAGGCCTGTCGCGTGATGCGACATGATATAAAAGTATGCGAGTAGTTTTCCCCCTAGTGTCACGCAATGGGCTCTTCCAAACCCTGTCGAACGACGCGACTGGGTGTAATTTCACCATTTTTCGTTTCGTTGATTTCCCGATCCTTCGCGACTCGTCTGGAAGCTTGGTTTTCTTCTTTTTCCCGTTTTCACTTCCTTTTTCCTCCGGACTCCTACAAAACACAAATGACTAAGTATCTTGCAAAACCAATAACAAAATGACACAAAACTTATCGAAAACTATACACTAGAAATAGATGTAACTTGCAATACATCAAATGTCTCCACACTTACCTTTTTTCTACCCTGAAAAAGAATTATGCTATGGAATCACAATTAGGTTTACATCTGGTTTCAAAGGTTATGTTACTTTATTTTAAAAATCTATTGACGTGTTAACTGCGATTGTAGGTATACTTGTCCACTTAAACCCAAACACCAGTTTCCAAACCCTTATCATGTGAATTTATTTCAAATGGGTCAGTCAACCTAGGGTCTCATATTACGGAACACACAGTTCATCCTAATCCCATCTCAAGCTTATGAAACAAAGAAAGAATCACTGGACTCATCCTAACCGTCTTATGTAAAAACCAAAAGAATTTAACATCATTTTTTAGATGAAACCAAAATGAGCACTAGACATATATATACCTAACTCAGAGGTTTTTCAACCAGAGTCACCATCCCCGAGAGCTACAACATGAGCGTCGATATTTTTTCATTTTCTCCTAACTTAACCTAGAGGGATTTTCAATCAAAGTCACCATCACTGAGGGAAATTCCATAGGCCTCGTCATACACATCTAGCTCATTTTAAATGGATCATATTTTTTTTTTCTTTTGATAAAAAAATTTAAGGGTTTTAACTTATAATCGTATTCTTTATATTATTATTGGCGATTTCAGTTTCCACATTTCTCCTAGGTGAGAACCCACAAGGTATCCTAACATAATTAGATGTATTAGCTCAAAGAAAACCTCTCTACGACCCAAGTTAGACACGTTTTCGACCATTTATTATTCTAATACATATTATATTTGAAAACAAAACACCTGACTTTACCTATTATTTTCCATTTTTTATAATGCAAACTTCAATTTTAGGAACATTTTCAAATTTTTTTATTTTCAATTTTTTTCAAAGACTCGAGACTCAACTAACACTAACACTAGGGGTGCTAAATGGGTCGTGTTCGCAGGTTGGCGGGTTCAACCCGACCCAAACCCGAAAATTTTAAACGAACCCAAACCCGAGCTGAACCCGAAAATCATGCCATACATATGAACCCGAACCCGACCCGAATATTCGCAAACTGACCCGAACTCGACCCGTTCAACTTGAATTTTTTACTTTTTTTTTTCAGCAAATTAATATATTAAATTTAACACTACTACAAAAAAAACACAAATTTATATAATAAAATTACATTAAAATCATAAAAATTTATGTCAACTTCCATTTTTAAGTTATATTTATAGCATAAAATACCCACCCAATTTAATTTATGACATAAAACATATTTTAAAAAATATAATATAATACAAATAGGTTAAACGGGTCAACCCGCCAACCCGAATGGGCTGACCCGAACCTGACCGGTTTAGCTAAACGGGTTCGCGGGTTCAACCTGAAACTGACCCGAACCCGTTTAGACTAAACCCAAACCCACGAATTTCGTGTTCGGTTCGTGTTGTGTTTTCGAGTCGTGTTAGAAATTCACACCCCTAACTAACACTACGACTCAAGTATCTCATCCCCACACTTAAAATTTTCATTGTCCCCAATGCACTAATGAAAACACAACTAAAAATAAATATGAAATAAAAATCTAAAGTCAATGTATAAAGAGAGCGTTAGAAAAGGCTTAGTTTGTTAGGATAAATATCAATGCCAGTTGTACGTGTCTTTAATCCAACGAACGATTGTATAGCTTTCCATTCCATTCGCGATCGTATAGGATTTTCAAAACCCTCAGCTCGAGTTCGGGAGCAAAGAAATGGAAGAGGATAGTGCATGTGGTCTCTCTAGCAACTGTTTGGTGTATATGGAAAGCCCGCAACAAAAAAGTGTTCGACGGCAGGTTTGTCTCGGTTGACAGAATGGCAGAGAACATTAAAGCGGAGGCTTTTGTCTGGATTATGCATAGGTCGAGACTCCCCAACCCGGATTGGGATAAGTATGTGGTTTTTATGCTATCGATTTATTGTAATGTTGTTTATTTTGGTTGTTTTTCGGACTTTTTTCTAGCTTCTTGTCGGGCTCTATATCTATATATGGATGTTTTGCTGTTAAAAAAAGAATCATGTACCTAATGCAATGATTTAGGTTCGCTCTTTAGAAGCTTCTTGCCGTTGGTTTGACTCCCTGGTAGTTATTTATTGGGGAAATGGACTGTATCACCCTAAACTATGCAAAATTGGCCAATACCACACCCAACTTTCAAGTTGGCTCCCACCACCCTCTACTTAACATTTAGGTGCTAGTGTCACCCCTTCGTTAAATAATCACTAACTCAGTTAGATTTTTAGTCTTACGTGGCAAGGGACTTGTGAGGTGGACAGCCTACGTGGACTCACCCTTATCATATCTCTGTAAACCCTTGAAACAGCAAACACATAAAAAAGATCCAATCTTGATACAAACCCTCCTCTTCCTCCTCATTTTCTTCTCCTCATTCCCCACATCACCACCGCCACCGTCGTTTTTTGACCCCTACCTCTTCCCCCACTGCCAATCAGAAATCAGAAATCAGAAAGTACCCACAGAGGATAGCTCCATGATTGTCCTGGATACCTCAGCTGGGGAGAGTTTAGCCTGTAAATGGGGAGCCACTGAAACGGAACATCTCACAGGAGGCAAAAATGATGATGATCTCTCACTCTCGGGTTTCAATATCAAGATTGGAAGTTTTACAGATGGTAGGATTGAAGTCGTTGATTGAAGCAGCATCATCATCGATTCAATTCAATTCGGTGGTTGTTCCAAAGTCAATTATGGATGAGGATGATGATGATGCACAAAACGGCAGTTGTATCAAATCTTCGCCATTTCCAGCTGTATCACCGCCGAAACAATCAGAATCCAGCGCTAAATCTCTCAACTTCAACAGGTTAAACACGAACAGATTAAACGAACAGGATCAGCTAATTGGGGGTTTTGAAATGGCAACTGTGTAGTTTGAGTAGGATTGTTATGTGTTTGTGGGCTGCCGGTGGCGGGGTTAGGTGGTAGCGGCATGGTAGTGGTCAGAGACGGTGGTTGATCGGCTAATTGGGGGTTTTGAAAGAGGAAGGTGGAGGTGGTGATGAATTTGGGGGTTAGTGGAACTGGAGCCATGGATTTCAACAAAAACAACCCAAAACAAGCTTGAAACCGGAGCGATCTTGCCGTTGCCGTCTTGCCGGAGCCATGGATTCCGAGTCGCCGTCTCCTTCAAGGTAGAGAGAGAAGGAGAGTTTGAGAGATTGTTTTATGTGACTGTATTGTGTTATATATATATATATATATATATATATATAATTAAAAAAAAGCCACGTCACCTTGCCACATCAGATAAAAAGCCACATCAGCAAAATCAACAAACACAGTTAGTGATTATTTAACGACGGGGTGACACTGGCACCTAAATGTTAAGTAGAGGGTGGTGGGAGCCAACTTGAAAGTTGGGCATGGTATTGGCCAATTTTACATAGTTTAGGGTGATACGGTCCATTTCCCCTTATTTATTAAGCCCAATAGTTAGGTTGTTAATTAATTTATTTCATATTGAGCTTTAATAAAAAAAGAAAAGTCCAACGATAATTATTATTATTATTTAAACAAGAAATTTGGATCAGTGACGGACCACTAGAGTACCATCATGTCACCGGCGAAACCATCTGATCATATCCATCATCACTAGACAATAATGCATATACACCAATTTAGGAGAAAACCCAATAAATCTGGAAAAACCCCACTTATGGGACTCGAACCCAGGACCTAATGGCCCCTAAGCCTTATCCATCCAACGATTATTATTAGTTATTAATTTTGTAACTATTATTTTAGTTGGTCTTTTTAGCTTGTATTTAAGTATATAAATTATAACTAATGGAATACCTGTGTTTCGTAGCGGGCTGGCGAGAATTTGGTCGGTATCCCTTTAGTTGATTACGGCGCCGACATTCGCTATAGCAACCAAAAGAGAAAACCTAAAACATAATGTTGTAATATGCACAAAAGAATATCGACATATGTAACGCATCGATCAGAAATCTTATATACAAATGTTGGTTCTGATAATAAC
The DNA here is from genome assembly GCF_002127325.2 of Helianthus annuus. NCBI lineage: Eukaryota > Viridiplantae > Streptophyta > Magnoliopsida > Asterales > Asteraceae > Helianthus > Helianthus annuus. The sequence goes on along the minus strand of NC_035447.2, from coordinate 32,575,361 downwards.
GATATTGGTACCGTTATTGTTTGGTCAGAGTCGGTGGAGTTCTGGCGAAATTGATTTTAAAGTCTTGATAGTTTTCTTATAAAAATACAAAAGATGTTAAATGTTTAAACATAAAAGGGTGTGATGTATTTATTTAGAAACAATTTTCCATTTTTTTACTTTGTCAGATGATGAATAGACATGGAAAATATCAAATTTATCAAAAGTAAAAGAAATTAAGAGAAAAAATTTCTGAATTCGAACCCAAGTCTCGTCAACACAAAAAGACGACTTAGCTATCGAACCAAGATGCTAACTTGTGATAAAAGATTGATAAATAAATACAAAATAACTTGATAAGACCATGAAAAAGAAAAACTAAATAACTAAATAAAGAAAGTTAGTGGCTCACCTCCTCTTGTTAAGTTACTATACATCCACTTTGTAATTGTAAGTATGGATTAGTAACTCAACCCTTATAAGTACATATAATACAAAATAACTTGATAAAGGCCATAAAATAAATAAATAACTAAATAAAGGAAGTTAATGGCTCACGTCTTCTTATTAAGTTACAGTAGATCCACTTTGTAATTGTAAGTTAATTCGGTTTTTTAAAACATAATAAACCGAAAATGTGTCCATATATGAGTAGTAGGTGGACACCCGTCTGATGGACGCGGGTATATCGTAAACATTGAATGTAAGCCTATTTTTATATGTAAAATATAATGTGAAATTATTTAATGAATTCACGTTCGCATTATACTTAAGAATACAATAATAACGTTTATTTGTAAATCTAACGGAAGTACGAAAACCCCCCTACGGATTCTGTCATTCCCAACTTGTCGACTGATTAATTTAGACACAAGAGAAGCATAACGAACCACAAAACAATATTACTAACACAAATATTCTTTGTTTATAAATCTGGTCCAAGCCCAACATCTGTTTATTAAATCTGGTCCAAGACCCATATGTTGAAACAAAGAATATTTTAATTGGTTATTACAAAATCAGTCGCATTGCGTTTTGTAAACATCGTCGACGATTATTGAAGATCATCACAACCCTTACACCAGTTCTATCGATTCAGAGGGAAGAATGCTTGATTCCAGATAACGAACAGAGATCAATCGATACCGCATAATCATCGCCGAATCCACGACAGTATTCTCTTCACCTTCAATTTCATCTTTTACTAATTTAGTATATTTGGTTTCTTTGATCGAAAATTTCTTATCATTTGGCTTTCTTTTGACGTTGTATGAGTCAATGTTGTTGATTATTTACATGCAAATTCTAAAGATTTTGTCTATTTGTGATACTTAATCGGAAGATTATAACTGTTCTTGACATTGACGTTGTTTGGGTATAGGTTTTAAACATGTTTTGTTGATGAAATTTAGATTTTTTGTGTTTAACAAATTTAGATTGTAGTATATGTATGTAATATTTGATAAATTAGGGCTATGTTAAAAATCACTGTTTATCACTTTTTGTATAAAGATTTTGTAAGATTATGATGTTTAGTATAGTTTCAGTTGGTGTTCTTGATATTGAAAAAGATTAGATAAATAATTTTAGTCTTCCACAGATTGAGTTATAATATTTTGGGTGTTTCACATGTTATGTATGTTCATATCTTGATAACTTATGTTACAACAATTATTGATCAGTTTTGGTCTTTCACAATCTTGTTGATCATATTAAATGTTACTCGAATTGTCTTAACGAATTATTATAAATTCTGGTTTGAAATTATTCGTTGTCGTTTGCACTATGGTAGTTTAGATGATACAGTTGTATTTTCAAGTCTTTGTTTGTATTGTTATCATTATATAGAAAACTTTTGTACATTTTTTAATGTTTTAGTCTATTAGTTATACTCTTCTTAATTACAATATATAGAATAACCTTTTGACATAGTATTTTCTATGATAGTTCAAAGTTAGAAAGATGTATGGATTTGCTTGTTACATGGACGACAACCGAAGGAAATGTTTGGTTAGTATTTTAATCTCAGTTATGGCGAATTTAGTTTTCTTTATAATATCATATTAGACAGTTCCTGATTTTAATTTATTTATACATAGGTTCTACCAAAAAAATATAAACAGTGGATTAAAGAGTTTAACTATCCAATTGGCTTTGTCAAAGTGCGGACAACTAATGGCCAGGTGTTTGAAGTCAGGGTATATGAATTAGGAAGCGCCTATTATTTCTACAATGGATGGTATTCCGTAGTTGAAACTTTGAAACTACAATCTGGATTGTGGCTCGTATTTCAGTATGAAGAAGCTTTAGAAAGTTTTCGGATGTTTTATTTCTCTGACAATATTGCATTTGCTCCATCGGATTATTTTTACTACAGACCCAATGGCGCTTTTGATAAACCTGATGCTATGGTATGTAATTCACAATCTGGATTTATTATATTTGTTATGGTTTGTTATTTATTGGTTCTTAGTATATGAAATTACTAATATTTATTTTTTTCTCATTGTAGCATATCAAACGTTTATTTGTACATCACAAGATGGACAATACCATTCCAAACTATCCGGTTCTTATTAGAGGTCCTGGGAAGCATAAAATGTTTGTTCGAATGGATATGATTGATAATCAGCTTTACATAACCACTGGATGGGATCGGATTAAGAGGAAGTTGTCAATAAATGCTGAGCATCTGCTTGTGTTTGAAATGATTGATCTTCAAACTTTTGATATGTCCATTTTCAATTGTTCCAAGAATGCTGATTTAGTGTTGCCACTGGAATTATATGCTGCTATCAAGGAAGAAGTCGTAGAAGAGGTTATCAATATTTCTGATGGTGAAGATGTGGATGACGCGACTAAGGGCAATGAAACTGATATGCTCCCTATAACACCGAACGACGAAACTATACCAGTAGTTTTCCGTGTGGACAATCATTTTGTAAGTTTCTGTAACCAAAAAGTACTAACAGGGCCTTAGGATGTATTAACCATATTATAATACTATCTTTGTTAACATTATTTGTTATTTGTTACAGCGCATTCGTAAACCTCTCGCTAAAAACTTGGCTTGGATAGGAAGAGGAGTTTAAAGATTGTAGATGCTGCTGGTAATGTTTAGGATGTTCGAGTTGGTATCGAGTCTCCTGATAATCGGATTTACATAAAAGATATCAAACAGTTTGTGAAGGATAAAAAGATGGTTCCTCGTGAAGAGTTTATCCTTAAGTTCGTCATGGGTAAAGGTATTTTCTTGTTCGACTAAATGGTTGTGGGGCCTCAGATAATGTTATGATATATGGAAACAATGTTTTTTGTTTGCTTAAAAGTCTTTTGTAATAGTTGACAGTGTAGTTTTGACCCTGGTGGTACGAAGGGTGCATATGTTACTGAAAAACTGCAGACTATGTATTGAACATGTAGTTGTTCCTAATGACTACCGGTTGAAACTATTGCTTGCATTAGTTATTCCTTGTCTTTTATATATATATATATGCTATTCTTATTTGCCTTTCATTGTTTAATAATAGTTAAAACTATCAATTTTTAAACATGTATACTATTTTTTAGAACAATACACTAAAATAACATCCATTATTATTAGATAAAAGGAACATGTTCACAGAATGTTCAAAAGATCATACCACATTACTTAATACATCAAAAGATCTAATGGTTGCGACCTTTCGCTATTCAACATTCATAATTATAGATTTTGTAGTACTTCTTGGTAGACCACATTAGTAGTAGTTTTACAAACTTTTTGATCCGTGTCACAGATTAAAATCTTCAAACCTTTCCAGCTTTTTACTCGAGATACCGCAACATATAGTTGTCCATGACTGAAAAACGGACGTGGAAGGTACAATCCGACACGTTCAAGTGATTGTCCTTGACTTTTATTGATTGTCATCGCAAAGCAGGCTGATGGTGGGAATTGTCGACGAGCAATTTTCGCTGGAATTATTTTATCGGAAGGAGTCATTTTCAATCGTGCAATCAAAGTGTGATGACCTATGTTGTTTCCTGTGATGATCTTTGCTTCTATTACAACTTTTCCAAGCTTTGTTACTTGTAGTCGTGTGCCATTACACAAACCATTCGCTTGATCAATGTTTCTAAGTAACATTACCGGAGCTCCAACTTTGAGAACCAGTTTATGGTTAGGTAACCCTGACAAATGCAAATTATTTAATACGTCCGACGGAAACAATGCCATGTTAAGTTCGGACTGTTGCTCAGATTCACATAAAGTGTCTGAACTGAGATATATCTTCTCCTCACCAGGCATACTGTCTAACAATTGTGTATTAATTGAATCAACGACTTCATTGGTGGGTGCAAGAATAGCTCTTTGCTGGAAATAGTTTAAATCACCCAAAAATTTATCCATTTCCGAATATGTGAATGAAATCAATCGTCCGGAATTTCAATTTATGCCTCTCCATCATTTTGATCACCAAGCATACCATCACCGAGTTTTAATATCCATTCAGCAAAATCCTTGGTTTCTTGTAAATTACTTGGTTTGGTACCCACTTTTAGCCTCATGTTTTCAGTTAGTTTTAGTACCTTACAATATTGCCATAGATAAGACGAATTCAATGAAGAATTTACAATCATGCTTCTAGTACCCTTTGGAATGACTGGAAGTATTTGCCTAAAATCGCCGCCCAACAGAACAACCTTTCCTCCAAATGGCTTTTTTTGCATCCTCGGATTACTTGAACGGACGATATCTCTCATTGTCCGATCAAGGGCTTCAAAACAATGCTTGTGTGTCATTGGAGCTTCATCCCAGATTATCATCTTCGTTTCTTTTATTAAGCCGCCTAACTCACTATTCAGTTCTATGGAACATATAGAATCTTTGTTAATATTTATTGGGATTACAAACCTTGAATGGGCCGTTCTACCACCGTCTAAAAGAAGCGATGCAATCCCACTGGATGCAACATTTAAAACCACTTCTCCTTTCGATCGTAACGCCACTGCAAAGGTTTTCCAAAGGAATGTCTTAGCAGTACCGTCGTAACCATATACGAATTATAAACCTCCAACACCTTTTGCAAGTGCATTCATAACGGTCTCATAAACATTTTTCTGTTCAACAGTTAAAGACTTTAAATAAGAAGCAAGTTCCTTTTCTAAAGTTGCCCGATCATAGCAAAGTTCTTTCATTATCAGTCGATTCTTCAATACAGAAATGTAATTGTCAGGAACATTTGGCATATCACCAAAGTTACTTAATGTACTACCATAAGAAAGTAGCAACTTTTGGATATGTGATAAGCAAATGTTTTCGACTTCTTTCTCTTGAATATCCAAATCTATAAAATTGATTACAAAAAAGATCGTGTGTTAGATAGTATTATTCAAATATTCCATGTAGTTGAAAAGAATTTGACAAATTATATAAACTTCTATCATTACCTGGAATACCAGTAATCTTTCGTTGCTGGTATAAAATGTCTTCACATAATAGACTTTTTGTTTCTGTCCAAAAATATCCAGGCCTAGAAATGGAGTTGGACAACAGTAACGTTACAAAAAGTGTCCGCAAAAAATTGGAAGTCGACCATGTGCTTGCTTCTCTCATTGCAATTATATACTCCTTATCGTCATCCAACAAACCACGTGCGAAACATGCATCTTTAAATGTATCATAAAGTTGGCCATCAACGGTTTTGATATCATCAAAACTTGGTCCTTTTACATGATTCAATAAAATTCTCAAGAAATAACAGTCACCAAGTGACGGAGGTACATAATGTATCCTACCAACTGCTCCAAAAGGATTTTTTTCTTCGGTGCCACTTTCTTAGTTTACGTATCCATACATAATATCTTGGAAAATCTATGTACTTCAATGTTCTAGCAAATTCATCAACTTCGTTACACTTCATCCACTCCATGAACATTGACATTTTGACAGTGGGGTTACTAACCACATCATAGAGATTTGAATCATCGTCATAAACAATACTTTGACCATCTTCACAATGAAAAGATAATACTTCAACTGCTGGATATCGATAATGTATATCAAACTTGAGTATTCTCCAAGCAGCTTCACAGGCATAAATATACCTACAATCGAGATATTCTTTTACTTCATCTACTTCTGTTTTCTTTGACTGAATGTCAGTAATCGGTTCAACTTCATTTGTTTTATTGACTTGGAAAACAGAAGCAGTTACTCTATCCGGACCTTTATTAATATATTTGAACAGATATTTGATAGAGCCCGTTTGGTTACACCACTCAACATTTATATGGCATTGGTACCTCTTGAGTAGAAGAGCATTGTAAGGGACTACAAACCTGTTATGAAAAGTGACTTGATTTTTTTCGACTGTGTTTCCTGTAGGACGATGACGGTAGACAGGATATCCTTCGGTATCAATGGAAGTCTCGTGTACATATTTCTTAGGAAATTTTTTAGAACATTTTAAATTAACCATGCATGGACATTTGGGGTTATCTGTACCGCAAGGACCATGTATCATAAACTGTTTGACAAGTTCATACAATTCCGGTTCAGTTTCTTTGTCCGGAATTTCGGCACTAATTACACGATCGATCTATTTGGCTGTCGGAAACTTGCTCTCCGCACATAAGAACAGACAAATATGAGCATGAGGTAAACCACGTTTCTGAAATTCGATTGTGTAGATAACTGTAACATTGAAAAGGAAACCTTGTAAGTAAGATAATTATATGAATAACAATTTTAAACATTTTCAAACAATTACCTGCTTGTATCTCACCAAAAAACTTATTTCTCTTGAAATCTTGTATTAGATGATTGATTTTAATCTTGAATAACCTTGAGATAATGTCCGGTCTATCTTGAGGTTTTAGGCCTTTTTCATTTAAACAATGATAAATCTCAGGCCAATTTGGATTACATGTCATTGTTATGAACAGATCTGGATATCTAACAGATTTGCAAATTGCCATAGCATCAAGATACTTTTGCATCATATATCGAGAACCACCAGTAAATGATGACGGTAACAATATTCGTTTACCACAATTTGAAGCATCAGTCTCTCCACTTTGAACACTTTCATTTAGATTCTTAAAAGTTTGACTTCGAAGTTTTGGTTGTTGCGTCTTTATATAGTCTAACCTTGCCGATTCTATCATTGTATACGCATCTACCAAAAATTGTTGGAATAGTTTTTGGGCATTAAGTAACAATGAAAACTCATTAGCTCTATCTTGTATTTTGTAACAAAAGAATTCTCTCATTGTCGTGCTGGTTCTAAGTATATCACAGTCAACAGAAACACCTCTATGCTTAATACCAAGTCTAAAACCATCTTCAACAAATGGAAAGATAAGTGGATATTGCAATGCTAGATAAGAAGGATGAAGCTCACTAATTCTTTGAAGAACACCAGACTTTGTCTGAACAATAATATCCCTTTTATCAAATGCTCCATCAAAATCACCAATTACTAAAGCGGCAACTTCCGATGTGGTTGGCAAGTTGAAAATTCTATCGTCTTTATCTCTTGTACCAATAAGCTTAAGTCTTACATGTCGCCAATCATTTTCTTTAAAACAGTCTCTTACCATTCTAAATGACTTCACAAGTGGATTGCAAGAATCCAACATTTTCTTAAGACTGGATATGATTGCAATATCAAGACAAGAATTTGCTGATCTTTTGAACCCTGTTTCGTCACTATAAGAAAAAAACACGGTGTTATCAAAAATAACACTTGTCATAGTTAAACAATTACAGTATGTATACTATTGTTTATCTACCTTACAGCCTTTTGACGATTCAATTCCTCGTTTTCTGAGTCGTATATGTAAAGTTGTGAGAACTTTGGTTCTTCGCCATCATCCGGAAGTAGACTACCATACGATGATAGTTTTGGCCTTGTAATCCAAATACATAAGGAACTTTGCTATTTTTAAAACTTTTGTCAACCTTACCACCAAGCGATGTGAAAGAAAACATCATATTGTATGCTCGAATGTTACTCATGAAATTGCGACTCTCGGAATTGTCCATTTTATACATCCTTCGAAGTAATTGAGGAGGATCAGGTGACAGAGGCAATTCAATCTCTCCATTAGAACGACAAAGAGAAAAAGCGGTTTTGTTAGAATCTTTATTCCCTCTAAGCATTTCATCTTTCCATAACATTGCATGACACTTAGAACATACAAATATTGCATCTCCATGATCAACATATTCTACACATTTAAATCAACCAAAAATAATCGAATTATATAATCATTTATAATTAAAGAACATGAAGTTAAAACGATGTTGTGAAGGTCATAAAGAATATATACATCTCTAAACGGTTATTTACCTCGTGCAACACCAAAAATATTTTTAACCAAAGAACCGGGTGCCATATCATCAGCAATGGAATCATCAAAGTTAGGAGACGCATCACGGATGTTTGAGCTTTGATTCCGTTCCCCTTGATTAAGAGAACGACCATTAACGTCTGTCGCATTATGCACTACAATATCCATAGATAAAAAGAATTACCATGAACCATAGATAAACTAAACGCCACTTAAACCTCATTTATATATATTTTATAATTTATAAGAAATGAGAAGGAACATACCGTTATTGTCTAATAACGAAGATTTTGGCAGCTTTCGAGACTTCATAATATCAGAATTCATAGCAGGGAGAGTTTCAAGCCCAGTGGACCTTTTCCTACCACATGCCACTGGTAAGAAAAAAAACATTAGAGATTGTTTAAACCTTCCATTTGTTGTGTTGATACAAATTATTTAAGGTAGAATGAAATACTAAAATATATCGGAGAAACTGGATCAATTTACATTACTGGATGCACATTATGTTACAATTAGTGAATAATATATGATTATATATACATATTTGTATAAATTTAAATAAACGTGTAAACCATACCATTTGTACTATTTGACAATGGACTTCTGTCCATTGTATTTGGCGCCTACTGCTTTACGCGCAATGAAGATATATTGGTTTCATTGACAGCCGTAGATAAATCAAATTTAGGTAGAGGACTACTAATGAACCTTCGCTGACCATGTACAGAATTTTGACCAGCATCTTCATCCTGGTATGTCGATTTGACTGTAAATTAAACATAATGAGCAGCTATGAAAATCATAATGAGTCGTTAAAAAAAGGATTAATGAATTACCAAGAGTCGTTGATGGTGACAGGCCCCACCGGAGAGATCCTCGATCAAAGTTGGGGGGAGTGCACATTACACTACTTATCCTTTTAGAAGATGATTCACTCAACACGTCAGTGCAATTGGGTGTTAACTTAGATGCGCTATTGCCACTTGTACAAACTTCATGGACACCTTTTAATGAAGGATGAAACCATATCACATAAGTTTGACATAATATAATGAAACAAATATATATGATATACAAAATACATTATACAAAAACATACCTCCAATATTGTTCATAATATTTGAAACATCAGATAATGGAATCATATCAACACTTACATATGAACCTATAAGACGACCCACACTATTGTTTCTACGATTTTTTAACATAGACTTTCTCTGGCAAGAATCTTTAGACTGTTCTATTGTGCACCGTGGAACATACTCTCTATTTCGTTGCAAAAAATAATTATTTGAATCTATAACTGTTTAACAAACGAATTTAGGGTTATCATTGTTAGATTAAAGTATTACACTAATAAACACAACAATCAAAGAGATAAAATATCAATACGTATCCATAACATCAACGCTCACTAAACAAAATTCGAATCTTACAACAACATTAATTGTTCAAAAACAAACTGGCCAATTGCAGGGAAGGTGTTAACAATAACTTTATTTGTTTATAAAACTCATACTGTGGAGATTTAGCTCTATTCCTTGCCAAGAGATTACGAAAATCTTATTGGTGAAATCTTGGAGGTGCTACCGTATCTTTTCATGTAATTCAGGCGGGTGAATTTGAGATTTCACCAAAAGAACGGAGATGTAATAAAAGTCTTCAAACTTACCTAATTTACACTAATTTACCTATTGGGCTTGTAAACCATGTTAATTAAATGTGCTGAATATATTAGGTACCCATGGATTCAGATATAGATATTTAAACTATTGGGCCTTTGTACAATGTATATCTATAGGTAACATGAAATACACACAAACTTATACATAAATATTATAACCACCAAATTGATTAACTTCAAATCATGTTTGTACAAACAGAGGATAAGTTTAAACCTGTTTTATAACCAACTATATGATTTTACTAAGAAAAAAACTTAAGTATCTATAAAAATATATTTTCTACAATAAAATTTTTAAAAGTATATGACTCAAAATGAAACTAAAATTAGGATATTATTATAGATTGTTGAATATCAAGTAGAAAATATCAATTCAAACATAACCAAAAAAATGACATTGTATTTTCATTAAGACACTAGTTGAAAGACGTCGGCATTGCTCGGCAAGTGAAAATGTTTTACAAAACTTGATCTCGACAAAAGATGTTTAAAACCAGATTATCTGGCATATCTTATGTGTGTTCTTGGACATCAATAAGTAAATACATAATCAAACATGATTAATACAAACCTTGGACATTAATAATTGAGTTTTATTAATAAAATATTTATTATCAACAATAATTAAATACATAAATTGATCTTGTTCGCAAAGTTGACATTTAAAAGTCTATTGAGTAACCTATATTGAATTGTACAAACCTAAAAAGAGCTTATAATACAAAAAAAAAAACATCAACCACAAAAAGGCTTAATAGAAAATACATGTTTTTCAAAGTACATACACATGCATACATAATTCAGTTTCAAAAGCTTACCAAAGCAAAAACATAAAAACCAGTTCAACAAACTGTTACTTAGGAATCCATTCACCAAAAGACATTTAAACAAACACCAAAGTATAACAATAACTTCTAAGCTTCTAACTGTTAAACTTAGATGGCTTCTTGTGGTTTCGTTTGTTGTTTGAAGATAGCTCACCAACGTTTAACCCTTCCACATGTTGAACGCTTCTCTTGCCATTCGGACTGGATCCTGAATCCTTCTCGACTTCAATGGCGGAAGAGTCGGCTGTAACAGACAACACATCCTTGAATTAAATCACAAAACAACTATTAAAGTATTAAATTCGGATTTATATAATACAAAGTGAAGTAAAAGCTCTTATAATGTCCTAACTCACCTTGGAAATCGAGTCACCGCCCCTCTACAAATATTCAGATAGTTGCACGGCTTTCGAGTCCGAAACTTCTTGACTTACCTAATAACAGAGTATAAAAAACATTAAGGAATTGAGTTTTACTATGGAACACTTAGTAACAGATTTCATGTTTGAAAGCATTAATGTTTGAACGGTTAGTAACATCATACCTCATCAGCAACATCACCAGTAATAACACTATCCGCAACCAGTTCATCTAATATATCCGGATCGTCACATATTTTTTGGACTGTGTGTAACACCTTGAAATTTTGCGTCCAATAATGTATTGACACGTGTCTTAGGTTTACACGTGGTGTTAAATACTAAATAAAGGACTAAAGTTGACAAACATTGAAAGTATGCAAATTCGAGGGTTAAAATGTCAACAAGGGATAAATATACTGTACAGTAACCCTAAATGATGCTCGTACCTTTAAACGAATGAATCATGGATCGTACGGAACGAATTGTGGAAGAAAGTGAGGAATTACAAACTATAGGGGCCAAATGTGTCAACATGTTTAAGTTATACCTCTGAGTGACCTTTGGGCACACCCGAGGCTTTGTAATAGTGACCCTGTGTGTACAACCTGTTCTTTTTGTGAAGAGACAGGAGGAGTTTCAGGTATAGGTTGAGATATTTCTACCAACTGCTGTGAGGAAGTAGCAGCAGTGGTTTGTTGTGATTTTTGTGCAATCACAGGCAGTTGCTCTGGTATCTCATCCTCCAGAGTTGCCTTTTTGATGGGTTTGGGGGGTTTTTGATTTTTCTTTTTCTGTGGCTGTTTGGTGATTTTAGGTGTGGGTTTCAAGACAGTTGTTTGGCTGCCTTGATCACCTTGAGCAGTGGGCTCAGCAGCAGATACCTGAGGAGCAGTGTTTGCTGCTAAAATCTGCTCAGGCACCTCTGCTCGTGTTTTACAAGGTGTTGACATTCTTGAAAAGGTTTCAGCAGTTAAGCTGTTCATTTGAAAAGAGTCACCTTGGTTTATTACCGCAATATCATCCTTACTGAACTTTTTCTCAAAATAACAACTTAAAAATCTTGGGAACAGTAAGAATGATTTTGTTTCAACATTTTTAACCAAATCATTGAAAATTGCCTTGGAGTAGTTAAGATTTTCGCCTTGTAAAATAGCATACCCCAAGTTTTGAATTTTCATTGGTATTTCATTAAAAGAAGTGGTTTTGTTTGAAACACACATGAGAAGGGTATGAAATAAAAATCTGGTTGCAGAAGGGAAGAAACCTTTTTCTAAGGTATCCCTCCTCATCATTGTGTCTGCATACCCCCTCTCAATGAAGTCAATTTTTAACTCATTTTTAGGAAAAGAGTCTTTACCTTGCAGATCATCGAGTTTAAAGACTTCAGATATGGATTGCGGTGTTATTTGGACTGCTTTCTTCTGCAGAGTAGAGTTAATGGCTATGACATCTTTTCCTTGTTTTTCAAGGATGCAATTTTTCCAAAACTCTCTCTGAGTTTGCAGGTAAATTGGTGCATCAGCGGTCAACAAAGTTTTGTACTTTAAAGCGTTGATAATGTCGAGGATGGAATCAAATGTATCGATATTGCTGGGTTTTGTGAGAAGACCCAGTAGATTGTGAGATGGTTTGTGTGGGATGTCGGTGGAGGTAGCCTTTTGAGAGGCCCCTTTTGAAGAGGATGATTTTGATTTTGTCATTTTGAAGATGAGGATCGAAGATGAGATTGTGGAGTGATTTGAAGAAATGTGATGAAAACTGCTTTGAGAAGAGAATTTTTGAGAATTCAATTCGACAGTGAAACCCCGTTTGGGTGTTGAAAGGGGGTTTTATAGAGGAAGAGTGAATGCTGACGTGGCAGCAGTTACAAAAGGTCTGACCACTAAGTACTGTCCGCATGCCATCCCCTGGTGAAGTGAAGGACGGTACTTTTGAACGGTACATTTTGTGAAAACAACTGGTGAAAGCAGTAGTTACAATGGAAATGGAGGACAGTGGATGCTTTTCACTATCAGTAGATAGCTCAGCAGTGGATGCAACACTGATTATGATCATCAGTGGTTATCAAGAAAAATGAGAACAGGGGATGACTTTCAGCAGTGGACAGACTTTTGTAGCAGCACAGACTTTTGAACCCATCAGTGGTTATGGCAGAATTTTAGGATTTTAATGAAAAATTCATTTTTAGCTATTTTTAAGGATGGATTTTTGATTTTGTGAAAACATTTTAATGCTTTTATTCATAGAAAAACAGGATTTTGCCTGTTATTCCATGTTGTGCATACCAATCCTAGAGATCAAGCTTTCAAAGGTAGATGTGTCTAATGCTTTGGTTAGCACATCTGCCAGCTGATCCTTAGTTGGAACATGATGCAGAGAAATCAAACCTTTTTCATAGCAATCCCTCACAAACTGATGTCTGATGTCGATATGTTTGGTGGTTGAATGGGAAACTGGATTTTTGATGATATTTTCTGCTGCCTGACTGTCCAACATGAGTGGTGTCTTCAAGGCAGTGATACCAAAATCCAGTAACTGATTTTGAAGCCAGAGCAGTTGGGCTGTACAGCTTGCAGCAACTATGTATTCTGCCTCAGCAGTGGATGTGGAAACAGCTGCTTGCTTTTTGCTTTGCCAAGACACTAAGCAATTTCCTAGGAATTGGCACCCTCCTGAAGTGGACTTCCTTGTTTTTATCACATCCAGCAAAGTCACTATCTGAAAAACCTGAAAGCTCAATTTTACCATCAGCTGGATACCAGATACCAAGTGTGGGAGCACCTTTGAGGTATCTGAAAATCCTTTTTACAGCAATAAGGTTTGACTTTCTAGGGGATGATTAGGATCTTGTACAGACACATGTTGCAAACATGATATCTGGTCTAGATGCAGTTAGGTACAATAAAGACCCAATCATGCTTCTATATAAGGTCTGATCAACCAAATCATCCTTTTCTTCAGACATGATCAATTTGTTGGTTGCAATGGGTGTACTACATGGCTTACAATCATCCATATCAAATTTCTTTAAAAAGTTCTTTTGCATATTTGCCTTGATGGATGAAAGTGCCATTTTGCAGCTGCTTTACTTGGAGACCAAGAAAGCACTGGAGTTCACCCATTGCACTCATTTCAAACTCAGCTGTCATGAGTTGTCTGAACTCTTCACACATTTTGTTACATGTGCTTCCAAAAATGATGTCATCCACATAAATCTGGACAATCATCAAATCCTTTCCTCTCCATTTTAAAAACAGTGTTTTATCAATCCTGCCTCTGGTGAAACCAATGGAAAGTAAAAAGGTGGAAAGAGTTTCATACCAGGCTCTGGGTGCTTGTTTCAAGCCATACAAAGCTTTGTTTAGCTTGTAGACATGATCTGGATAAAATGGATCCTCAAAACCTGGAGGTTGACAGACATATACCTCTTCTTGAATCTTACCATAGAGGAATGCACATTTTATATCCATTTGGTACACCTTGATATTGTGGTTGACAGCAAAGGCAAGAAAGAGTCTGATTGCTTCAAGTCTTGCAACAGGAGCAAAAGTTTCATCATAATCAATTCCCTCTTCTTGTCTGTAGCCTTGAACCACAAGCCTGGCTTTATTCTTGACAACAATGCCCCTTTCATCAGTTTTGTTTTTGAAGACCCAGTTTGTGCTAATAGGACTTACATTCTCTGGCAGTGGTACAAGCTCCCATACTTGTTGTCTTCTGAACTGTTGGAGCTCTTCTTGCATGGCCTCTACCCAGCTGTTGTCTTTTAGTGCCTCTTGGTACTTGACTGGCTGATGGAGTGATAGAAAACCAGCAAAAAGACAAATGTTTTGGGATTGCTTTCTAGTAAGCACCCCTTCATTGATGTTGCTAATGATTTGATCTGGTGGATGAGATTTCAAGAAGATTAGCTCTCCTTGGTAGGGAATGACGACATTTTGTGGTGAAGGCTGCAAATGTGTATCATCTGAGCTAACCACTGATGGTGACTTTGATGACCCAGCAGTGGCTTCAAAAGGTGGAGGCATTGGAGGTAAAGGTGTGAACATCTGCTGACTTTGATCCATTGTTTGAGGACTTTTGTCAGCAGTGGTTGATGAGGTGGAAGCAGTGGTTAAGGGGCTACTTTGGTCAACAACTGTTGAGGTAGCAGTGGTTGAGCTTTGACAACTGTTTTGAACAACTGATGCTCCCCCTCTTGAGGCAGACTTTTGAGGAATGATGATTTCATATCCATAGTCTGGTGATGAATCCTCTGATGGACCTGCAGTGTTAGTCTTGACAGTAGTATTTTCAAAGGTGAATTTTTCAAGATCAAACAATTCTGCAGGATTTGCAGGAATTTTCATTGATGAAAGTTCATTGAACTTTACATTCAAGGTCTCTTCCACTGCTTTGGTCCGTGTATTAAACACTTTGTAGGCCTTAGTAGTGGATGAGTATCCCAAATGATATCCCATATCGATTTGGGCTGCAAATTTTGAGATAGAATCTTTTAAGTTCAAAATGAAGCATCGGCAACCAAAAACTTTGAAATATGAGATTAATGGCTTTATTTTATACAGAATTTCATAAGCAGTCTTTTTATGCCTGGAGTTGATTAAAACTCTGTTTTGGACATAGCAAGCAGTGTTTACTGCCTCTGCCCAAAAAGTCAATGGCAAACCTAAATCTGCAAGCATGGTTCTGGCAGCCTCAATTAGCGTTCTGTTCTTTCTTTCAACAACTCCATTTTGCTCTGGTGTTCTAGGAATGTTGTACTGCCTTACAATCCCTTTCTTCACACAGAAGGCATCCAACTCCTTATTTTTGAATTCTGTGCCATTGTCACTTCTGAAGACTTTTACTGGAAGGTCAAATTGCTTTTCAACCTGTATCACAAAGTCTTGCAAAATACCTACAGTCTCATCTTTGGAGTGTAAAAAGAAGGTCCATGTAAACCTAGAGAAGTCATCAACAAACCAAACAATATCTTTTCCTTTTGAGACTCATGACTTGCACTGGGCCAAACAAATCCATATGCAACATCTGCAAACACTGGGTTGTTTTGGACTCTTCAATGGACTTAAAAGAGCTCTTGTGCTGTTTTCCTTTTAAACAGGAAACACAGTGTTCAGGACATGAAAACATTTTTTGTGGTAAGCCTCTTACTAAGCCATTTTTTTGAAATTTCATTGATTGTTTTGAGATTTGTGTGTCCCAGTCTTTTGTGCTATAGCTCTGTCTCTTTGTTAGAGGCAGCTGAAAACAGACATGCATCAGCTCTGGGACACTCTCTTGACATGTCAACAACATAAACATTGCCACTTCTTTGAGCAACAAGTTTTGTTGAGCCTTTCTTGATTATTGCTTCAATCTTACTAACCATTTCTGGTCCGACAATCCTACAACAATCCTTTGTGAAGAATGATCCAAACCCTTTATCACTCATTTGAGACACACTCAGGAGGTTGAATTTCAGATTATCAATAAGATTGACATTTTCAAATTTTACATTTCCAGACTTTACAGTACCAGACCCCAGAACTTTTCCTTTACTATTATTACCAAAGGATATATCACCCCCTCCATGAATTTTGAAATCTTGAAGAAGGGCTTTACATCCTGTCATGTGCCTGGAGCCTCCACTATCTACATACCAAAGACTATCTAAGCATGCAGAAGCTCCCTGCACATGAAGTAAAGGATTAGTTCAAAAAGGTTTCCAAAGCCAACAGGGCTTTGGATGGGGTCTCAACAGTGTCTGGGATGGAGACAGGTGCATGGACAGTGGTTAGCTCAGGGGTTTGTACATTTTTGGGAATGTATTTCTCTAACCACTGTTGAGGGTCTTGACCTATCATCTGTTGATAACCAAAAGGATGCCTGTTCACTTTTGGTTTAGAGGGCTTTTTGTAAGTCTCATAAACGTGTGGAATCCTTTGGTATGATGCTTTTTCCTTGCCTTTTCTGAATTGATTGGCTGGAGGTGCATCTGTCACCTGTACATCCCTTTGAACAGATGTTTGATTCAGCTGTTTTGTGACAGCAGTTTGGACAGGGATGAACAGTGGTTGTTTCTTGGTGAACTTAACAGATGATGCTGATGAACTTAAGGATGTTTTTGCAGTGTACTCTTTCTTCTTTTCATCAAAGTTTTTGAGATACACACATTCCTTAGTTTTGTGGTTATTTTTACCACAGATGGTGCAGCTGGCAGCAGGTGAAATGTTGCTTGTTTTGTTTATATCATATGCTTTTAGATGAAAATAATCTTTTGTTAGATGATTCTTCTTTTCACAGAATTCACAAAACAAGTTTTTGATCTTTTCTCTTTTCTTCCTTTTCTCAGATTCCTTTGCAACAGAGTTTTGAACCTCTGTTGGGATATCTTTGATAGGAATGACTCTTGCTTTTGGAGCTTTTACACCATCAGTGGTTGTGAAATCCATTGGTTTGAAATTTTCAAGGATATCACACTCATCAAACCATGTGGGTTTAAATTGGTATTTCTCAATTTCCTCAAAAGTTGAGGATCCCACAGATCTTTCCAGAGTAATTTTGTTACCAAGTTTGTCGGTTATTTTAACCTCTTGGCCATTTTTGTTGGTTGGTATGATTTCAGAAGAAACAGCTTGGATTGCAGCAGTGCTTGCAATGTCATCATATTTTCTATGACCTATACCAAACTTGACATTGCTTTTAAGCTGTTTCTCAAGCATAACCTCATACCCTTTGCAAGACTCCACCCACCTTTCACAGGTGATCTGGGTAGACTCTAACTCCTTTTTGCAAACTTGGTATTTTTCTACCATAGTTTGGAGTTGAGTTTTGGTTATGCTTTGTTCTTCTTTCAAACTGCTGATCTCTTTATCTTTTTCAGCCAATTTGTTTTTAAGTTCTTTCAATGACTTTTCAAATTTGACCTCATCAGACAAGATTTTATCTCTAAGGTTTTCATTCACCTCTTTAATGGTAGCAAATGCAATAATACAGTTGTCTGAACACAGTTTTTCAAGAACATGAGGTGATACCTTAGCAGCAGCCATCATGGCACAATCACATTGATGATTATCTTCTTCATCAGCTCTCTCTTTTTCATAACCAGCTTCCTTTGGTTCTTCTTCCTCTTTGTCTTCTTTGGACCAGGGGTCGGTCAGTGGTTCAATCAGGATTTCTGAATTTTCTTCCAGCAGTAGTTCACCAGCAACTGCAATAACCACTGCTTCAGCAACTTCATCCACTGTTTCAGCACTTAGCTGTTCACCTTCAGCTTCATCCCCTTCTGGTATTGACTCTAATGCCATCAAACAAAATTCATCATTACAAGCATCATTAGAAGCATATAGAGCAAAATTTTCATCACTAAGCTCTTCAGGCATGCTGCTCCAATCAACAAAGCCTTGTGTGAAAAAGCTTTGCTGATCTAGTTGTGTCACAGTTGGAGCAGTTGTTTGAGGTGCAGCAGGTTGCACTTGTGCCTGAGGAACAGGGGCTTGAACATACTGAATTTGTGGAACAGTGGTTTGAACATAATGCACCGGCACAGGGGTTGCAGCATAATGAGCAGTGTTAACATGTGCTGCAGGGGCATATTGGGTATAGTGCACAGTGTTTTGTTGTTGTGGTCTAGGATTTGTGCTACGGTGAGTTATTATGGGACCAGTAGTTTGACTCCTACATTCTCTAGCAAAGTGACCTAGCCTACTACACTTGTAACACTTGATTTTCGATTTATCCAACCCCACCCTTAAATTTCCATGAAGCCCTGGAAATTTTCTCCCTGTTCTTTTATAGAACTTGCTTGTTCTTACACTAAGCAAGGCCAACTGATGCAAGATGTCCATCTCCTCTAAGTCAGTGGGATCAAAATGTTGCAAATCATTCAGCTCAAAACATAAATTATCTAACATCTGGTTCTCAGTATTTGCTGTGAAAGCATAATTTGTAGAGTGAGAATCAGAGTTAACGAAGTTACCCCCAGCTGTTATGTCAATAAAATGATCATAACTCTGATCCTTACTACTACTGCCAGATTCTTCCTGACCAAACAGAGCTGTGCTGCCGAATGAATAATCATCAGCAACTTTACCAGACTCTTGCAACCTCTTTTTTTGGTTCAACTCCCTTTCGTAGGTCAGGAGTCTACCATGGAGTTGGGTCAGGGTCAGATCTTTGAATTCAGCTGAATTCCTGGTGACAAAAACAATTGTGTCCCATTTTTCTGGCAGTGATCTAAGGAACCTGCTATTTTGGGTTGCATTTGGAAATGTAACCTTAACAAGCCTTAGCTCACTGATGAGACAACTGAAACGTTCAAATTGTTGGGTTAGTGATTCCCCTTTGATGTGACAAAACATTTCATACTGCTGATTCATAATTTCCCTATTGTTTTCGATAACCTCCTCTGTTCCTCCGAACTGTTCCTTCAATGCATCCCACAATTCTTTTGCACTGTCACAATGTAACAGTCCAGCATAGATTTCGTTGGGGAGTGCAGAGGCTATGATGCTAAACGCTTTGGCATCCAGTTCAAACTTCTGAAAATCCAATTCAGTGTAATTTTCAGTTGGTTTAGGAACGGATTTTTTGGCGTCCTCTGCGCTTGGCACCATAGGAACATGAGGACCGAAAACGACAAACCTCCAACATCCAGTGTTTTGTTGAGCGAGGATGTGACGCATCCTTCGCTCCCAGATGTTGTATTCATTTCTTTTTAGCATAGGTGGTTTAAACAAAGAGCCAATGTTATTTTTATCATCTTGAGATTGCGACATCTTTCCGGTTGTTTTACAGGTACTGATTAATCAACTTTATCGGTGATTAAACCTTACTCTGTTTTTCAACACAACGAACAAACGATCAGTATCAACAATTTCGAGCTGAACTATTTACGTCAAAATGATTGTTAGATCAAGTTTGACTGTCCAAGCTCTGATACCAATTGTTAGGATCTGAGTTTGGATTGATTGTGATTTGTGTTTGAATTTAGATGGACAAATGAAAGAGTTGTGCAGCGGAATTTAATGGAACCAAAACTTTTCACAATCAAACAGAAGAAATGCTATCAATCATTAATTTTCTAACACTGAATCAAATGATTAAATTTATTTTTAAACTCTGATTACAATGTGTGTATGATATGCAAACTCCCCCTCAGCCTGAGCTCAGTGTTTGTTCGTGCAGAAAGAAGATGGTGAATAAGCTAAACAGAACAGTACAGAGTACTGTTCTATTTATAGGCACTTGCACACCACTGAGCATCAAAGCTGACGTCACCATGAAAGTGACATCTAACCTCCTAACAAGCTCTAACCTCTGATCTATACAAACACTGCTATGCTAACTACTGATATTACATTTCAATGCATAAACTAAACATAAACTGCTGCTGCATCCTTCCACTGCTGTTAACCCAGCAGTACTTGTCATGATCAGCAGAGCTTGAACCAAGGCAGTAGATTGAGCAGCAGAGCTTTAGTTCTTTTATCAGACTTTATCTTGGTCAGTAGTTATAGGTCAGCAGATTGCATGATCAGCAGATAGGAGGTCAGCAGATGTTGAAACCACTTTCAAGGGGAGAGACTTGCAACCAGACATCTGCTTATTTTGAATCTACTGCTGTGACCCAGTTTTGGCTTTTATTATCTGTTCCTTTGGTAGGGTTCAATCCCAACATTATACTCACTAGAATGCGCGATAAAATTTCGCGAAGTTTCGTTTTAAAACGAGGAAGTTATGATCAAAATCGTATGCGAGGGGTTAAAAGCGTCAAACATGGAAAGTTATGACTTTTCGGGTAATAATAAATTAGCCAAGGGTTAATAAGTTGGGTAAAAGTTCCGAGGCCCTTATTCATAAATAAACGAGGCCCAAAGCGCCAAGTTACCCCTTCGAAACCGAAAGGCTAGGGCAATAATTACAAAAGATTTGAAAATCTTGAAAAATAGGTTTCAGGCGGGCCGCGTTAAAGAAACAAGAGGTCTTACGCGGGCCGCATGGACAGTAGAAGATATGGGCTTGTCAGAAGGATTCTGGCGACCCGCGTAAAGGTTAAGTAATCCTTAACGCGGGCCGCGTCAGCAACCCAGATGCAGAAAGCGTGGACAGAAGCACTGTTTGGTGTTTTAACCGACTTTCTGAGCAATAATGAGAGCATGGGCGCCCCCTAAACGTCCCCTAGCACTCAGGGACACATGTTGGTGATCTAAGAACACTTGTAGACATATGTGGCAATGATCTAAGGTCCCAAAATTGCTATAAAAGGGCCATGAGTTGCAACCAAGTTCTTCACACCTTCATTCTGCTTTCTGATCATTTCTGAAGCTCAAGCATTCTCTCTAAGCTTCACAAGTCGTGCATAGGACTCTTGTAAGTATGCTCCACCCTTTGTGGTTTAGTTTTTGCTTAGATTTAGCTTAAAAGTCAATCCGTCGTAATTAGCGATTGACTTAATGATAAATCACAAATGGTCCAGTGGTTTGTCGAATCAAAGGTAGTTATATGTTGGTAATCATGTGGGCATTAAACCCCTAAAAGGGCACCCTCTGATTCCCACTCTAACTAGTCCAAATGTCGAGTCAAACTTGCTTAGAAAAAGTCAACATAATGCTAATTTGCGATTTTATGCATAATCAGTAATGTAAATGGCGTGTAACCTGTTTTAACACTCATATAACATGATAATAAGTATATTAACTAGTCTAAGCTTGTTTGATCCGACCATTTACTGTTTTGACTCGGTTCAGAACCGAAAGTCTCAAAACTTTGACTTTTGCTTTGACTTCAGTTCTGACCCGTTATGGTATGATTTAGATATGCCTTAGGACTCTCATAGGACCAGGTTACATGATGGTATAACCCTCTGTGACCGGTTCGTTGTTTGTCCAAGTCTTTTGCACATTTCCGTTAAACGCCTAAAAGTTGACCATAACGCCCTTTTTACTTTAAAACGAGAATTTTGGACATGTGAAAGGACAATAACCTTAGTTACTGATTTCTAAGCATGTCCCTAAAATTTCACGTCAATCCGAGGTCCAGAATAGGAGTTATGCTAAATAGCGCAATTACGGAAACTTTAGTAATTAAACGGCACAATTAGCATAAAGCCTATCTAAACCCAAGTTTCGACACCAAACCTTTTACACACTGATGTAAAATAATATTTTGTGATTTTTAAAGATTTTTAATCATTTTTAACCTGCTCATAACCTGCGGTTATGTCATCGGTTCGGTAATTACCGAATATACCCTTTTTGGACATAACTTGAGTTCTACATGGTATTTTGACCCGATTCCAGTTGCTACTGATTTTAAATAATAAATAAAGTATTTTGAACTTTATAAACTGTTCAAAAAACTCAGATTTCCTGTAGAACTCGGAAATCTCTTTTACAATCTTTAAAAAGACCGAAATACCCCTACGGGGCGTATATTGGATTTAAACTCGTTATGGGCATAATGGAAGGTATCCTACTGATACCACAACCTCTTTAGAGCATATTAACTTAGGGAACCTGTGTAGGACTCTTACGGTTACCCGTTACGCCTTTTGCGCGCACGGTTCGGTTTATGTAACTAGTTTACATGAACTGGCCGAAACGGGTCAAACCTTATCATTTTTACTTCAAAATCCGGAGTGTGATTATTATACCCATATAAAACAAGTCTTCAAACTTGTTGGGTCCAAATCACATTCCATTCCCGGTTTTCGCCTTTCACGCGATTAAACCGTAATTATCCTTCGAAACTGACCGGTCTAAACTAAGGCTAAATTAAAGACCCGTTAGGATTCTAATAGGTTGTTATAAACCTTCGTTCCAGAATAGGAGACCAGTAAAGGGTACTTGCATTTGTTTATTGAGGTTATTACTTGCTCAGGTAAATACTTTTAACTTACTTTCCGTTATACGGGCTTGGGTTACGGTATATAAAAATAACGCTTGGTCGGGCAATTGACCCCAACTCATTAGTAGTTGGGTATTATCAATGTGACCCGTTTAAAATTTTGTTTTGTTGGCTTTACGCCTTTGGGAGCTTAATGACCATGTCCCGGATATCCCTGGCATCATTTTACGAAATGGCCACGACCCCGACACACGGGTGTAGGCGTACACCCGAAAATGTGTCTATATTATTAAAGGTATAACCGTTGGTTTTCCTGCCATGGCCTTATGCTTGTGGCGTGTCTATTAACCTTAAACCCAGCACGACCCGGGCGACTGAACGCATAGTGAACATGTAATTCTTTTACAAGATTTAATTGATAAATTATTTACAAGATTTAATTGATAAATTATCCCAAGTTATAAAGAGTTTGTGCCTTGTGCATTCAAATCAATTTTATTAAACATTTTACAAAAGTGTCGGTTGAATGTATTTACCAGTGTAAACTGACGTATTTTCCCCAAAAAGATTAAATGCAGGTTCTGTACGAAATAGGCTGGCTACTCCTTAGCATCGTTAGAGCCTCGCAAGCTTGGGATGCCATTATCTGTTGAACAATATTTCTATTTTTATTTTGATCCCCTGTGGATTTATTTCGACTATTCGTGATACTTGGATATTACATTCGATGGTTGAAATATAATCTATCTTTATGCTTCCGCTGTGCTTTTAAATATTGTGGTTTGACTATATTGTTGCCAACTACGTCACGGTAATCCCCCACCGGGCCCACCGGTGAAACACGTGGAAATCGGGGTGTGACAGGTTGGTATCAGAGCCAACGTTGAGTGAATTAAACACTATCCTTATGTGTTTAATCTCAATGACACAATTGCACATACTCGAGTCTAGACAAGAACATAGGACAAATTCGAATTGTCATTCTAGTTTGTCTTTTATTGTTTATTGTGATTTAAAAATTTCTTAAGCAGGAAATATGCCACCAGCAATTAGAAGAGGAGGAAGAGGCAAAGGGCCGATCACTACTCATAATGATCATGAGGCCGGACCTTCAAACATGCGAGCTCCTTCCAGTACAAGGAGTGAAGAACCTCAGAGGCGTAGGAGGAACCTCTTCGAGCCAGCAAGACGGTCTACCTCACACAGTTCGACACCTTCATACCGTCACTCTTTTGGACCAAATTCGGAGAACGAGCCCAGTAACCCTCAACCTTCGTTTATACCTCTCCAGCGATCTGTTTCGCACCGTTCCTATGGCGATCCTAATCCTTTCTTCCAAGGCCAGTTCAACCTGGCTGATTATGTCCAAGAACCAATAGGTTGTAACCCTTTAGGACCCAAAGACCATTTCTCCGAAGATAATGCGGTAGATATGGACGAAGACACGGATCCCATAGAACCTGCACGAGGTACTCCCAACCACTCTATCGAGATCTCTGATGGGTCATCCTTTCATGGGACACCCTATCAAGGTCCCGACAGTTACCAGGCGAGGTTTAACCAGTGTGATTGGTATTTCACACCTTCTCACCACTTCTCGCCTCATGAGCAGCAGCAGCAGGATCCCTCCGAGGATTCGCGTTTCGTGGCAGTTACGCCACCGCCTCCACCGCCACCAGTTCAACAAGCACCTCCTGATCCGCCAAGGCGTAGGAGATCAGGCGCGCAGATGTCTACCCGAGGAGGGGAATTCCACTTTAGCACCCCTCGCCACTCGAGTGCAAGTCACTTTCCGCCATTGCCTGAAGAACCACAAATGGGTGAACCTTCGAGCCACCCTGCAGAGGTGTATTCTGCACCAGTTGCACCACCTCCGCCACCATTTGGGTATGATAACCCGATACCTGCGTACGCCGGTTCCGCAGCGTACAACCCGTTTGAGCAGCCAGCTCACACGCGCTACAACTATAATTATGCGGATGCCGACCCATACGTGGTAGCGGCCAATTACAACGCCCTCCATCCCGAAAGACCTTATGGGGATCCTTGGGGATTAGGATATGCAGCTCATGGGTATCCAGCTCCTACTAGGACTCCGGCTCAGCAAGTAACGCAACAGCCACGTTTTTCCCCACCAGAACAGGAAGAAATCCTTCACCGTTTAAATAGGGTAGAACGAGACTTTGAGCAAGAACGTAAGAAAAATCGTGGATTCCTTAAAGGCCTAGCAAACCTGTTAAAAGGGAAGAAGAAGCGAGATCATTAGTCTCTAGATATACTATTGTATTTCCTATTTTAACCAAGTCCCTGCGTGGACATTTATTATGTTTAGTCCCTGCGTGGACATTTATAGTGTGTAGTCCCTGCGAGGACAATTTCCTTTCAGTCCCTGCGTGGACTTATCTTTTGTCCCTGTGCGGACATCTATCCTTGTATTTGGTCCCTGCGTGGACTTGTTTTCTGTAAACCTCTGCGTAGGTATTTGTCTATTGGAAGTCCCGTTTAGGGCAGCGTGTAATCATTATTATGATTAATGGAATGTTAAGCTTATAAATTTCATTTTTGTCGTTATATACATTATTATATGAAATAAATTAAAAATCATTCCTTTTAAATAAATCTGCCAAAATAAAGAATCTCAAATGGTGAGACCTAGCCTGGTGTCCTTATAAGACCCGGCCAAGATGGTGAGACCTGAGTAAAAGATTCAGATTCCTATTAACCTCTGTAAACATGTTAACAATTCTTGACAGATGTGATTCGTTAAAATCACACGCGTCATTCTTCTAAGAATCTTTCAAAGGATTCCAAGGCCTAAATTGAATGATCTATGAATCATGGGTTTAAATCATCAATTAAGATGATCATTCATTAAACATCCATTAGTGATGTAGTGCCTACGGGCCATACTTATTGTCATATAAGACAAAAGACAGTTGTAGTCTATGACTCCCTGTCAGAAAAGGTAAAAGAACTATGGTTCAAACCTTCATGCCTTGATTCTCTGAAATCCTGGCTAATAATTTATAAAACGTCCTTGTGACTAGGCTTTTGTGCCACTAATACAATATTATTTGTAATTAGGATAAGTTATGTTCAAATCCTAAATAAAAGTGAGTAACAAATTAACCAAATATGGTCTATGTTTACCATGGTTAATGAATTGCCATAAAAGACAATTCCATAATAAACTCCTAAATAGAATTCTGTCATATTCCTTGTAGCAGATCAAGATCTCAAAATGGCTGACCCAAATGAAGTTAATAGTCATTCGAAGGAGGATGACAACGATAACGCCCAAATTAATATAACGGGCGCTGAATTGAAAGCTTTGGTAGACAACGCTGTGAAGACGGCCTTAGATCGGCAATATGAAGAGTACAGCGAATCTCGAAGCAGGACCTTATCTACACCACACTCAAAGCCAAGAACCCATTCTAAATCTCACAGCAAACCACCCTCGACCCCGTCCAAGCCTAAGAATGACGACGATCGACACTCATCAAATGAGAATAGTGTCCGTCCTAAGAAGAAAGTGTTCACTGATGCACCCCGCGCCAAGGGTTGCACGTATAAGTAGTTTGTCTCCTGCAAGCCCAGAGATTTTACTGGGGAAAAATATTGTGGACATCAGTGGTTGTGCTGAGAGAGACGTGGTGAAGTTTGTATCGCAGTCGTTCAAGGGTGAAGCCCTAGCATGGTGGAGATCATTGATTCAAGCCTCAGGGAAGGCTGTTTTGTATAGCATGACATGGGAGGAATTTATTGCTCTCATTAAAGAAAACTACTGCCCTCAGCACGAGGTTGAGAAGATAGAATCTGATTTCCTATCGTTGGTCATGAAGAACCTGGATTTCCAGGCTTATCTCACGACTTTCAACACTCTGTCAAGATTGGTTCCGTACCTTGTGACACCGGAACCCAAACGGATCACGCGTTTCATTGGGGGTTTGGCCCCAGAGATAAAAGCTAGCGTGAAGGCTTCTAGGCCTGCTACCTTCAGATCCGTGGCAGATATATCTCTGTCTCTCACACTGGATGCAGTGAGGCAGGGATAATTAAGAAATGCTGATAGTGAGAAAAGAAAACGTGAAGATGATGATTCACGAAGATGTAACAAGAAGCACCGGTGGAATCGTGACCACAAGAAGGGGTCAGAGAACAAGAAGAATGACCGACAGTCGGGTGATAAGCCCTTGTGCAAGGTTTGTCAGAAGCACTATTTCGGAAGGTGCAGGTATGAAAAGAAATCCCAGCCGAAGGCCTGTGGGATATGCAAGTCCTCTGAGCATAGGACTCTTGAGTGCAAGAAACTCAAGGATGCAACTTGTTATAGTTGCAATGAGAAAGGGCACATCAAGACTAACTGCCCGAAGATAGTGAAGAAGGCTGAAGAAGGGAAAAAGACCAATGCGAGGGTCTTTCAGATGAATGTTCAAGAGGCTATCCAGAACGACAACGTCATAACCGGTACGTTCCTTATCAATGATGTATTCGCAAGAGTGTTATTTGATTCTGGAGCAGATAAATCCTTTGTGGATGATAAGTTCTGTGAGTTGTTAAAATTGCCTGTTAAAACCTGGAATGTGAAATATGAAGTAGAACTAGCTGATGGGACTTTGGGAACAGTCTCAACTGTTTTAGATGGATGTTTTCATATCCATTAGGAATCACTCATTTCCTTTATCCCTGTTACCCTTTAAACATGCTGGTTTCAACGTAGTGTTGGGTATGGATTGGTTATCGCATAACCAGGCCCAAATTGCATGCAACAAGAAACAAGTGGTAATCAAGACTCCGTCTGGAGAACCGCTTACCATCCAGGGAGATACTCGACATGGATTGCCCGCACAAGTATCTATGCTAAAGGCATCCAGATGTTTGAAGAAAGGATGTGTCATTTATATGGCACAAGTGACTATCGGTGAAGAGAAACCCAAGATTGAAGACATTCCAGTCATCTCTGACTATCCTGAAGTTTTCCTAGAAGAACTGCCTGGTTTGCCACCAGACAGGCAAGTGGAATTCAGTATCGACATCATTCCAGGAGCCGCGCCTATTGCGAGAGCACCTTATAGATTGGCACCCACGGAAATGAAAGAATTGAGGACGCAGCTAGATGATCTGCTATCCAAAGGTTTTGTTAGACCAAGTTCATCTCCTTGGGGAGCACCAATCCTGTTCGTCAAGAAGAAAGATGGTTCGACGCGTCTATGCATCGATTACCGTGAGCTGAATAAAGTTACAATCAAGAATAGGTATCCTTTGCCCAGGATCGACGATCTGTTCGATCAGTTACAAGGAGCGAGCTACTTTTCCAAGATTGACCTAAGGTCAGGGTACCATCAATTGAAGGTCAAGGACGAAGATGTGCACAAGACTGCATTTAGGACTCGCTATGGTCATTTCGAGTTCCTAGTGATGCCTTTTGGGCTCACTAATGCACCTGCCGCATTCATGGATCTCATGAATCGCGTTTGTAAGCCTTATTTGGATAAATTTGTCATTGTCTTCATCGATGGCATCCTCATTTACTCAAAGACTCAAGCTGACCACGAGAAGCATCTTCGATGTATTCTCAAACTGCTTCATCAAGAAAAGCTTTATGCCAAATTCTCTAAATGTGAATTTTGGCTACGAGAAGTTCAATTCCTTGGACACGTAGTCAGTGAGCGTGGTATCCAAGTAGATCCCGCCAAAGTTGAAGCCGTCATGAATTGGCAGGAGCCGAAGACGCCTACAGAGATTCGTAGTTTCCTAGGTCTAGCAGGATACTTCAGACGCTTCATTGAAAATTTCTCAAGAATAGCTGCACCCCTAACTTCTTTAACTAGAAAGAGTATAAAGTTTAATTGGGGCCCTAAGCAGCAAGAAGCTTTGGACATCCTTAAACAGAAGCTAAGCAATGCTCCAGTGTTGACATTGCCGGAAGGAATGGAAGAATTTCTCGTATATTGTGATGCATCGCACACCGGAATGGGTTGTGTGCTTATGCAGAGGGGCAAGGTGATTGCCTATGCGTCACGAAAATTAAAAGTGCATGAAAAGAATTACACCACCCATGACTTGGAGTTGGGTGCCGTTGTATTTGCACTAAAACTTTGGAGGCATTACTTGTATGGCATTAAATTTGTGATCTATTCTGATCACAAAAGCCTTCAGCATCTGTTCAATCAGAAAGATTTAAATATGAGTCAGCGACGTTGGATGGAAACTCTGAACGATTATGACTGTGAAATAAGATACCATCCAGGCAAGGCCAACGTAGTCGCAGATGTCTTGAGCAGAAAAGAACGAGTGAAACCGATAAGAATCAATGCCAAGAGCATTGAAATCAAGAACAGTCTGAACGAGAGATTGTTAGCTGCACAGAAAGAAGCTATGTTAGAAGCTAACTATCCTAACGAAAAGCTAGGAGTAACTGAAGAGCAGTTATCCTATGGCAAAGACGGAATTCTGAGATTGAATGGAAGGATATGGGTTCCTGTGTATGGAGGCCTTCGAGACGTTATCCTTCAGGAAGCCCACAGTTTCCGATATTCCGTTCATCCTGGAGCTGATAAAATGTACCAGGACTTGAAGGCAAACTTTTGGTGGATAGGCTTGAAAAAGTCTATAGCCACCTACGTAGCAAAGTGTTTGACTTGTGCGCAAGTAAAAGCTGAACATCAAAAGCCGTCAGGCTTGCTACAACAGCCTGAACTTCCCGAGTGGAAATGGGAAATGGTGACAATGGATTTCATCACCAAGTTGCCAAAGACAAAGAAGGGAAACGATACAATATGGGTAATAGTTGATAGACTGACCAAGTCAGCAAATTTCCTACCCATAAAGGAGACTCATAGCTCCGATATACTAGCCCAGTTGTTTGTAGATAAGATTGTAGCCCTTCATGGCGTGCCTGTATCTATCATCTCTGATAGAGATACCAGATACACGTCACACTTTTGGAAAAGTTTCCAACAATCTTTGGGCACACGTTTGAACTTCAGTACGGCTTACCACCCTCAGACAGATGGACAGAGTGAGCGTACAATCCAAACGTTAGAAGACATGCTTCGTTCATGTGCGATCGACTTAGGTGGTAGTTGGGATAACCACCTACCATTAGACGAATTCTCCTATAACAACAGCTACCATACAAGCATTAAGGCTGCACCTTTTGAAGCTCTATATGGTAGAAAGTGTAGAACGCCCGTTTGTTGGGCAGAAGTGGGAGATGTCCAGATGACAGGACCTGATATAATATTTGAAACAACGGACAAGATTGTCCAAATTCGCGATCGATTTGAAGCTGCCCGAGACAGGCAGAAAAGCTACGCAGATTTGAAGCGTAAGCCCTTCAATTTCGAAGTAGGCGACAAGGTTTTGCTTAAGGTATCACCCTGGAAGGGGGTGATGCGATTCGGTAAGAAAGGCATGTTGGATCTGAGTTTGTTTTTTATTGTATTTTATGTTTGTAAATAAGATGAAGATGGATGAGTGTGCAGCAGATATTATAATGAACACAAACTTTGCATACAATCAAACGAGAGTAATACTTTTATCAAACATCTTTACACAATGAACCAAAAGATTGAATTTATTTCAAACACGATTACAATGATTGATGAATGATTGCAAACTCCCCCTCAGCCAGAGCTCAGTAGTTTGTTCGTGCAAAGAAGACGAATGATGCAAAGAGCTAATAGAACAATACAAAGTACTGAACTATTTATAGGCACTTGCAAACTACTGAGCATCTTAGCTGACGTCACCATGAAAGTGACATCTAACCTCCTAACAAACTCTAACCTCTGATCTATACAGACACTGCTTGTGTTAACTACTGCTAATACATTCTATTACAAAACAGACTTTAGAACAGCTGCTGCAACCTTCTACTGCTGTGAACCCAGCAGCACTTGTCCGGATCAGCAGTGCTTGACTCAAGGCAGTAGATTGAATCAGCAGGACTTTAGTCTTCCATCAGATCTTTAGTTGAGCAGCAGTTATGGGTCAGCAGTTTAGCAAGATCAGCAGATAGGAGGTCATCAGTAGTTGTAATCACTTTCAAGGGGAGAGATTTGTATATCAACATCTACTTATTCAGGATCCACTGCTCTGATCCAGTTTTGGCTTTTATTATCTGTTCCTCTGATAGGGTTCAATCCCAACAATCTCCCCCTGGAACAGATAATGCCAAAACCCTTCATTATTTGTGGACATTTTATTGCCTCATTAACAGCTCCGTTATCTGACCTTTAAATTGTAATTCAAAGTCAAGGGCATCTGTATCTTCATCATCCTTGCTAAGTGGAAGATCAAGGAGATCCTACAAATCTTCAAGACTCGGGCCAAGAGCTTGTTCCCTTGATATTTTCTCCACTTCTCCACCAGACCTGAGCAAAGTCAATACGCAGGTCTGTTTGTTAGTTTCCCACTTTTGTATTTTTTAGCCTGGTGGGTTTCTTGGGAGATGCTTATTTGCAGAAGTATTTGGTGAGGCTGGCCTATTCATCACTGGCTGAGCAGTGTTTGCAGTTTGACCCAAGCCAAGAGATTCTATGATCATTTTCTTTATGCCTTCTTTTACAAGGTCATCTCCTTCTATCATCTCTTGGATGGTTTCATCTCTCAACTGTTTGTGTATCCTTCTTTTATAGATGGCATTACCAGTTGGAGCAGTGGCTCTCCTGATTTGCAGCTTTGATGGTCTTTTTGAAACCGCTGCTTCAGGATAGTCAGGTTTTTGAGGAACTTTTGGATCTTTCTTTCTTAATTCCTCCAACCTTTTGTAGGTTGTCCTGACCACATCTTCTTTCCATCTAGCAACTTGTCTTTTGGTACCATAATCAGCAGCAACAAATTCTTCTTTCATTCTCTTCAGTTCCATCTGTTTGTCAGGTACATTCTTTCTGAACTTTGCCCAATCAGGAGGAGTGTGAGTGACTTTCCTTTTTATCATGTCTTGAATTCTTGCTGCTTCAACTTCAAGCTCAGGAACATTCCACTCTTTGTACATGTGTCTCTCTCCTTTGTATCTTTTGTAAAACATAATGCTTTCAATGTAGTCTTTCTTCAAAGTTTCAGCTGCTCTTTCTGAAATTTGTTGACTGACATTTTTTGCAAAACGTTCTAGGGAACTGACTTGTGTGAGCAGATATCGGTAGTATCTTGAAACTTCTTTGTCAGATTTCCCTTGTGTGTTTCTTTTCGAGATATCCTCTGCTTGCTTGGCCTTTATCTTCAAATATTCATCAATATTTTTGGGCCAGGGATATCCTTTGATTGAAGGCAAACTCCTTTTGGCAGGGTCATCCTCAATATAAAAAGATTTTATTTCTTCTCTAACAGCTTCTAGTTCAAGAGGAAATTGAACACCTGCAGGAGGTAAGGGCTTGTGTATTGGAACTGAAGAATGTGGAACTGGTTTTGGTATGTTGACAAGAGCTAAAGATTTTGAAGATGTTTAGGATGGTGAAGTGACATCATCTTTTGGAATTAGCCTTCTCCTCTTTATTTGAGGAGAGACTGATGATGTTTTGGATGGAAAGGTGGTTGTAGTGGCAATGGTTTGTGATAGACTAACAGCTGTTGAAACAACTGGTGTTCCAACCACTGTTGTCTTTACAGCAGAAGTTATAACAACTGCTGTCTTCTGCCTTTTGACAGGAGATGATTTTGCTTTTGGTGGTGATGGAGGTAAGGTAGTGGATGTAGTGTGTGTTGAGGTGGTGTGTGTTGAAGTGGGAGCAGATGTTGAAACTACTGAAGTACCAACAACAGCGGATACAACAGGAGTTACAACAGCTGTTTTAGGTGATGGTTTTTGAGCAGACTTTGAACGTCTGACTGGAATGGATTTGGGTAGCCTTACTCTTCTTGTAGGCTTCTTCTTTTCATCAATAAGATTTTCATCATCTCTTGATCCTGAAGTACCCTGATCCGGATAATCCACCCTGGCTTTCTTTTTAGCCTCTCTATCCCTTTTCACACATGCAAGTGCTTCTGCAAGTGCATTTGTGGTCACGTCAATTTTCTTACTCCCATCTGGCAAAGGAATCTGTTTGGTCATATTTGAATTTTCTGGTGCAAGGTAGAGACCATCTGTTATTCCTTTCCTTCTCCACTCCTGAATTTTCTCCCCCTTTTTGGCATTATCTTCAGGGAGGTGATCAATGAAGAACACAGGTGGAGGAGCAGTGCCAGAGTTGTGCAGGATCTGAGTTTTGAGAGCCTTTAGATCAGCCTGAGTGTCTTTGAACCTAGACTCCATAGCATTTCTCAGCTCTTGAACATGTTTTTCATGTTGCTGATCTGCTACTTGTGCTTGATGATGGAGAAAAGGTTGAAAGAGATTCCAGAGCTCATTTGTAGCAGGTGCCTGTTGGAGAGCAGGTGCTTGAGGTGGAACAGCAGTGGATTTTACCTTTTGTACCTGTAACAACTGTTGGAGCATATCTTTGAGCTCTGCAACAGAGTTATCAAGTTTTTCGACACGAGCCGTCAATTTCTGGTACTTTAAATCATCACCCAATTGAATGGGATCATCTGATTTCCCACTAACAGTGGTTTTATCAGTAGTAGAGGTAGGGAGTTTACTCCAACCATTAACCACTGATGCCCCTTTTTCTTGGTACTGGGGTCTTCTTCCTTCAACACTTGACAACCTTTTGATGTTGCCAGTAGGATAAATAAATCCACTGGTGGTTGGCAGAGGTGCTATAAAAGGACTGCCTCCAAGGAAGTCTTATTGATGTAACCACTGTCCAACTGTAAACCAGTGGGTTCAACAGTTGTAGTGGCTACTTCACTTGGATTACCACAAAGAGTTACTTGTAACTCAATGGGTGTAACCTCCTCAGGTTGTGTTGGTGGGTTAGCAATGAATGATACAGCAGGCTCAGTCATTTGTTGAGGCATATTCTCATTGACAGGTGAGTGAGAAGGACTGGGTAATGCCTGGTTCAAATCAATTGCATCCAACAGTAGTTGTGTTTTTGGTGGAATTATGGATGTGATGGTTGGTGTAGAAAGCGGACTTGCTCCGGGCATTGAGCTGTGGATGATGGAAACGAGTGTATCCAGAGCATCATAATGTGGTGGCCCTTTGTGTACAACCTGTTCTTTTTGTGAAGAAGCAGGAGGAGTTAGGGTTATGGGTTGAGATATTTGTACCAACTGCTGTGAGGAAGAAGCAGCAGTGGTTTCTTGTGACATTTGTGTTGTCACAGGCATTAACTCTGGTATCTCATCCTCCAGAGTTGCCGTTTTGATTGGTTTGGGGGGTTTTTGATTTTTCTTTTTGTAAAGCCTTTTGGGTTTTGTAGGTGTGGGTTTCAAAACAGTTGGTCTGCTGCTTTGATCACCTAGAGCAGTAGGCTCAGCAGCAGATACCTGAGGAGCAGTGGTAGCTGCTAAATTTTGCTCAGGCACCCCTGCTTGTGTTTTGCAAGGTGCTAACATTCGTGAAAAAGTTTCAGATATTAGGCAATTTATTACAGTTGTCTCACCTTGGTTTATTGAAGCTAAATCATCCTTACTGAATTTCTTTTCAAAATAGTAACTTAAAAACCTTGGAAATAGTAAGAATGATTTGGTTTCAACATTATTAACCAAATCTTTAAAGATTTCCCGAGAATAGTTATAATTTTCTTCTTGAAGAATTGCATATCCCAGATTTTGAATCTTTATAGGGATCTCATTAAAAGAAGTGGTTTTGTTTGAAACACATAGTAGGAGGGTATGAAATAGGAATATGGGTGCAGGAGGAAAATAACCTTTTTCTAAGGTTAGTTTCGTCATCATTGTGGCTTCATACCCTCTTTCAATGAAGTCAATGTGCAACTCGTTTTTAGTGAAGGAAGTTTTACCTGCTTGGTCATCGAGTTGAAAGACTTCGGAGATGGATTGTGGTGTAATTTGGACAGTTTTACCCTTTATAGAAAAGTGAATGGCGGTTGCAATGTCTCCTTGTTTTTCAAGGGTTGCATTCTTCCAAAACTCCCTTTGGGTCGCCAAATAGATTGGTGCATCGGCGGTGAGCAAAGTTTTGTACTTTGATTTTGCCATGATGTTAATAATGGAATCGAAAACATCTGTGGTTCCTGGTTTTGTGAGAAGACCCAGGAGATTGTGAGATTTTTTGAATGGAATTTCAGTGGAGATTGCCTTTTTAGAGGCTGTTTTCGATGATTTTGATGTGGGTTTTGCAGATGACTTCGATTTTGTCATTTTTGAAACGAATGATCGAAGGAATTTGTGAGAGATGAAAAGAAAAACTGCTTTGAGAAGAGAATTTTTAAGAATTCAATTCGACAGTAAAACCCTGTTTTGGTGGTGAGTGGGGAATTTTATAGGAAAGAGAATGAATGCTGACGTGGCAGCCGTTACAAAAAGGTCTGACTGCTATGTACTGCCCACGTGACAACCACTGGTGAAAATGAAGGACAGTACTTTTGATGAAAGCAACTGATGAAAGCAGTGGAAAGGGGGCAGTGGATGATTTTCACTATCAGTGAATAGCATACCAGTGGATAAGACACTGCTTTTGAACAACAGAGGTTATCAAGGAATGAGAGAACAGAGGTTGCCTTTCAGCAGTGTGTAGGCTTTTTGAAGTAGAGCAGAATTTTGAACGATCAGTGGTTATGGCAGACTTTTAAGGATTTTAATGAAATTTTCATTTTTAGCTATTTTTAAGGATGGATTTTTGATTTTCTGAAAACATTTTTTTGCTTTTATTCATAGAAAAACAAGATGTTGCTTGTTATTCCATGTTTAGCATCCCAATCCTAGAGACCAAGCTTTCAAAAGTGGCTGTATCAAGTGCTTTTGTGAGCACATCTGCCAGCTGGTCTTTAGTTGGGACATGATGCAGAGAAATCAAACCTTTTTCATAGCAATCCCTCACAAAGTGATGTCTGATGTCGATGTGCTTTGTGGTAGAGTGGGAAACTGGATTTTTTATGATATTTTCTGCTGCCTGGCTGTCCAACATGAGTGGTGTCTTTAAGGCAGTGATACCAAAATCCAGTAACTGATTTTGAAGCCACGGGAGTTGGGCTGTACAGCTTGCAGCAGCAATGTATTCAGCCTCAGCAGTGGATGTTGAAACTGCTGCTTGCTTTTTGCTTTGCCAAGAAACTAAGCAATCACCTAGAATCTGGCACCCTCCTGAAGTGGACTTCCTTGTGGTATGACATCCAGCAAAGTCACTGTCTGAAAAACCTGAAAGCTTGATATTCCCATTAGCTGGATACCAGATACCAAGTGTGGGAGCACCTTTTATGTATCTGAGAATCCTTTTTACAGCAATGAGATTTGATTTTCTGGGAGCTGATTGACTTCTTGCACAGACACATGTTGCAAACATGATGTCTGGTCTAGATGCAGTTAGGTACAATAAAGACCCAATCATGCTTCTATAAAGTGTTTGGTCAATCAGCTCATCCTTTTCATCAGACATGACCAGCTTATTTGTGGCCATGGGTGTGCTGCGTGGTTTACAATCATTCATATCAAATTTGGTTAAAAGTTCTTTAGCATATTTGCTTTGATGAATGAAGGTTCCATTTTGCAATTGCTGTACTTGGAGACCAAGAAAGCATTGCAGCTCACCCATTGCACTCATTTCAAACTCAGCTGTCATGAGTTCTCTAAACTCTTCACACATTTTGGTACATGTGCTTCCAAAAATAATGTCATCCACATAAATTTGGACAATCATTAAATCTTTCCCTCTCCATTTAAGAAATAGTGTTTTATCAATGGTACCTCTTTTGAAACCATTTGAGAGTAGAAAGTTGGAAAGAATTTCATACCAGGCCCTTGGTGCTTGTTTCAGGCCATACAAGGCTTTGTTTAGCCTGTAGACATGATCAGGATAAAATGGATCCTCAAAGCCTGGAGGTTGACATACATACACCTCTTCTTGCAATGTACCATAGAGGAAAGCACTTTTGATATCCATCTGAAACACCTTCATGTTGTGGTTGACAGCAAAGGCCAGGAACTGTCTGATAGCTTCCAATCTTGCAACAGGGGCGAATGTTTCAACGTAATCAATCCCCTCTTCCTGTCTGTAACCTTGAACCACAAGCCTGGCTTTGTTCTTGACAACAATGCCCCTTTCATCTGTTTTGTTCTTAAAGACCCACTTTGTGCCAATGGGACTAACCTCTTTTGGCAGTGGTACAAGCTCCCATACTTGTTGTCTTTTAAACTGTTGGAGCTCCTCTTGCAAGGCTTCTACCCAGCTGTTGTCTTTTAGTGCCTCTTGGTACTTGACTGGCTGATGGAGTGATAGAAAGCCAGCAAAAAGACAAATGTTTTGGGTTTGGCTTCTTGTGAGCACCCCTTCATTGATGTTGCCAATGATTTGATCAGGTGGATGAGATCTCAAGAAGATTAAATCTCCTTGGTATGGTATGATGGCATTTGTTGGTGAAGGCTGCAAATGTGTATCATCTGAGCTAACCACTGCTGGTGACTTGGATGACCCAGCAGGGGCTTCAAAAGGTGGTGGAATGGGTGGTAATGAAGTGGACCACTGCTGACTTTTATCCGCTGTTTGAGGACTTGTGTCAGCAGTGTTTGAGGATGTGGAAGCAGTGGTAGAAGGGCTACTTTGGTCAACAACTGTTGAGGTAGCAGTGGTTAAGCTTTGACAGCTGTTTTGAACAACTGATGCTTTTCCATTTGTGGCAGACCTTTGAGGGATGATGATTTCATACCCATAGTCTGGTGTTGTATCCTTTGTTGGACCTGCACTGTTAGTCTTGACAGCAGTATTTTCAAAAGTAAACTTTTCAAGATCAAACAGATCAGCAGGATTTGCTGGGATTTTCATTGAGGAAAGTTCATTGAACTTTACATTCAAAGTCTCCTCCACTGCCTTGGTCCGTGTATTGAACACTTTGTAAGCCTTGGCAGTGGCTGAGTATCCCAGATGATAACCACAATCAATTTTGGTGCAAATTTTGAAATGGGATCTTTTAAGTTCAAAATAAAGCATGGGCAGCCAAACACCTTGAAGTATGAGATCAGTGGTTTAATTTTATATAGAATTTCATAAGCAGTCTTTTTGTGCCTGGGGTTTATTAAAACTCTGTTCTGGACATAGCAAGCAGTGTTTACTGCCTCTGCCCAGAAAGTTAATGGCAAACCTGAATCTGCAAGCATAGTTCTGGCAGCCTCAATCAAAGTTCTGTTCTTTCTTTCAACAACCCCATTTTTCTCTGGTTTTCTAGGGATGCTGTACTGCCTTACAATCCCTTTCTTCACACAGAAGGCATCCAACTCCTTATTTTTAAATTCTGTGCCATTGTCACTCCTAAAGCTTTTCACTGGAAGATCAAATTGCTTTTCAACCTGTGTCACAAAGTCTTGCAAAATGCCTGCAGTTTCATCTTTAGAGTGCAAAAAGAAAGTCCATGTAAACCTAGAAAAGTCATCAACTATAACCAAACAATATCTTTTCCTTTTGAGGCTCATGACTTGAACTGGGCCAAACAAATCCATGTGTAGCATTTGCAAACACTGGGTTGTTTTGGACTCTTCAATGGACTTGTAAGAACTTTTATGCTGTTTTCCTTTTAAACAGGAAATGCAATGTTCAGAACATGAAAACAATTTTTGTGGTAGGCCTCTCACCAAACCATTTTTTGAGATTTCACTGATTGTCTTAAGATTTGTGTGCCCCAGCCTTCTGTGCCAAAGTTCTGTCTCTTTGTTAGAGGCAGCTGAGAACAGACAGGCATCAGCTCTGGGACACTCTTTTGACATGTCAACAACATAAACATTGCCACTTCTTTGAGCAACAAGTTTAGTTTGACCATTTTTTATTATTGCTCCAATCTTTTTGACTATTTCTGGTCCAACAATCCTACAACAATCTTTTGTGAAGAATGACCCAAACCCTTTGTCACTCATTTGAGACACACTCAGAAGTTTGAATTTCAGATTGTCTATTAGATTGACATTTTCAAATTTTACATTACCAGATTGCACTGTACCAGACCCCAGAACTTTTCCTTTACTATTATTTCCAAAGGATATATCACCCCCTCCATGGATTTTAAAGTCTTTGAGGAGGGCTTTACATCCTGTCATGTGCCTGGAGCCTCCACTATCTACATACCAAAGACTATCAAAGCATGCAGAAGCTCCCTGCACATGAAGTAAAAGGATTAGTTCATTAAGGACTCCAAAACCAACAAGGCTTTGGATGGAGTCTCAACAGTGTCTGGTATGGATGCAGTGTGATGGACAGTGGTTAAGTCAGAGGTTTGGACAGTTTTAGTACTGTTTCTAGCTAACCACTGTTGGGGGTCTTGACCAATCACCTGCTGATAACCAAAAGGATGCTTGTTCACTCTGGGTTTAGAGGGCTTTTTGTAGACCTCATAAACGTGTGGAATCCTTTGGTAAGACTGTTTTTCCTTGCCTTTTCTGAACTAATTGGTAGGGGGTGCATCAGTAACCTGAACATCTCTTTTGACAGATGTTTGGTTCAGCTGTTTTGTGATAGCTGTTTGAACTGGTACAAACAGTGGTTGCTTTTTTGGTGAATTTGACCGATGATGACGCTGATGGACTCAAGGATGTTTTAGCAAGGTACTCATTCTTTTTGATATCAAAGTTTTTGAGATACACACATGCTTGAGTTTTGTGGTTTGTTTTACCACAAACAATGCAACTTTCAGCTGAAACTATGACACTTGTTTTGTTCATATCATAAGCTTTTAAGTGGAAACAATCTTTTGTTAGATGGTTCCTTTTCTCACAGAATTCACAAAACAAGTTATCAATTTTTTCTTTCTTCTTTCTCTTTTCAGACTCCTTTGTAGCAGAGGTTTTAACCACTGCTGGGATGTCCTTGAGAGGTATGACTTTAGTTTTTGGAGCTTTAACACCATCAGTTGATGTAAAGTCCATTGGCTTGAAATTTTCAAGAATATCACACTCATCAGACCATTTTGGTTTAAATTGATGATTTTCAATCTCCTCAAAAGCAGAGGGGCCCATTGGTCTGTCAAGTGTGATTTTGTTACCAAGTTTGTCAGTGATTTTCACTTCTTGGCCATTCTTGTTTGTGGGGATGAACTCAGCAGTTACATCAGTGGTTGAAACAGATTTCCCAAAAGCAGTGTTTTCACCATCATGTTTTCTATAACCAACCCCAAATTTCACATTGCTTTTTATATGTTTCTCAAGCATAACCTCATACCCCTTGCATGATTCCACCCATTTTTCACATGTGATCCGGGTGGATTCTAACTCCTTTTTGCAACCTTGGTATTTTTCTACCAAGGTTTGGAGTTGGGTTTTGGTTATGCTTTGCTCTTCTTTCATGCTGCTAATCTCTTTCTCTTTTTCAGCCAATTTGTTTTTAAGTTCTTTTAGAGATCTTTCAAATTTGACTTCATCAGATAAGATTTTATCACGAAGGTTTTCATTCAACTCTTTGATGTTAGCAAAAGCAATAATGCAATTGTCAGAACACAGTTTTTCAAGAACTTGGGGTGATACCTTGGCAGCAGCCATCATTGCACAATCACATTGAGGATTTTCCTCAGCTTCAGCTCTCTCTTCTTTCTCACCTGCCTTTTCTTCTTTGTTCTCTTCTGACCATGGATCTGTCAGTGGTTCAATCATGGTGCCTGAACTTTCTCCCAACAGTACTTCATTTGCCACAGCAGTAACCACTGCTTCAATCACCACATCCACTGTTTCAGAAACCAGCTGTTCCTTTTCAGATTCAACATCCTCCTGTATTGACTCTAATGCCATCAAACAAAATTCATCATGAGAAGAAATATTGGAAGCATAGAGTGCAAAATTTTCATCACTAAGGTCTTCAGGCATACTGCTCCAGTCAACAAACCCTTGAGTGAAAAAACTTTGTTGATCTGGTTGTACTGCTGCTGGAGCAGTGGTTTGAGGTGCAGGTTGCACTTGTGCCTGAGGGACAGGGGTTTGAACATATTGGATCTGTGGAGCAGCTGTTTGGACATAATGTACTGGCACAGGGGCAACAGCATAGTGAGCAGTGTTCACTTGAGCTATTGGGGCATATTGGGCATAGTGCACTGTATTTTGATTTTGAGGTCTAGGGTTTGAACTAGGATGAGTGATTATGGGGCCAGCAGTTTGACTCCTACATTCCCTAGCAAAGTGTCCTAACCTATTACACTTGTAGCACTTGATTTTCGATTTATCCAACCCAACCCTTAGATTCCCATGCAATCCTGGGAATTTTCGCCCTGTTCTTTTATAAAACTTGCTAGTTCTAACACTTGGCAAGGCCAGTTGATGCAGGATGTCCATTTCCTCTAAATCAGTGGGGTCAAAATGCTGTAGATCATTGAGTTCAAAACTTAGATTGTCTGACATCTGGTTTTCGTTTGCAGTGAATGCATAACTTGTAGAGTGAGGATCATGGTTGTTAAAATTTGCACCAGCAGTTATGTCAATGAAGTGATCATAAACCTGATCCTTACCACTACTCCCAGATTCTTCTTGACCCAAAAGAGCAGTGTTACCGAATGTATAATCATCAACGGTTTTTCCTGACTCTTGTAACTTCCTTTTCTAGTTCAACTCCCTTTCGTAGATCAGGAGTCGACCATGGAGTTGGGTCAAGGTTAGATCCTTGAACTCAGGTGAATTTTGGGTGACAAAAGCTATGGTGTCCCATTTTTCTGGCAGTGACCTGAGGAACCTGCTATTTTGAGTTGAGTTTGTAAAAGTGGTTTTAACAAGCCTCAGTTCACTGATGAGACAACCGAAACGCTCAAATTGTTGCGTCAGTGATTCACCTTTAACATGACAAAATGTTTCATACTGTTGGTTCAGGATTTCCCTATTGTTTTCTATGACTTCTTCGGTACCCCCAAACTGTTCCTTAAGTGCGTCCCACAATTCTTTGGCACTGTTACAGTGTAACAGTCCAGCATATATTTCATTGGGCAGCGCTGAAGCTATGATGCTAAACGCTTTAGCATCTAGTTCGATCTTTTGAAAGTCGGTTTCGGTATAGTTTTCAACTGGTTTTGGAACGAACTTTTTAGTATCTTCAGCGCTTGGCACTGTAGGAACATGGGGACCAAAGACGACAGACCTCCAACAACCTGTGCTTTGTTGAGCGAGGATGTGACCCATCCTCCTCTACCAGATGTTGTACTCATTTCTTTTTAGCATAGGTGGTTTAAAAAGCGAGCCGATGTTGTTTTTATCGTCCTGTGATTGTGACGTCATTCTTGTTGTTTTACAGATACTGAGAAATCAATGTTAATGGTGATTAATCCTTACTCTGTTTTTCAACGACGAACAAACGATCAGTATCAACTATTATGAGCTGAACTATTTACGTCAAAATGATTGTTAAATCAAATTTGACTGTCCAAGCTCTGATACCAATTGTTGGATCTGAGTTTGTTTTTTATTGTATTTTATGTTTGTAAATAAGATGCAGATGGATGAGTGTGCAGCGGATATTATAATGAACACAAACTTTACATACAATCAAACGAGAGTAATACTTTTATCAAACATCTTTACACAATGAACCGAAAGATTGAATTTATTTCAAACACGATTACAATGATTGATGAATGATTGCAAACTCCCCCTCAGCCAGAGCTCAGTAGTTTGTTCGTGCAAAGAAGACGAATGATGCAAAGAGCTAATAGAACAGTACAAAGTACTTAACTATTTATAGGCACTGTCAAACTACTGAGCATCTTAGCTGACGTCACCATGAAAGTGACATCTAACCTCCTAACAAACTCTAACCTCTGATCTATACAGACACTGCTTGTGTTAACTACTGCTAATACATTCTATTACAAAACAGACTTTAGAACAGCTGGTGCAACCTTCTACTGCTGTGAACCCAGTAGCACTTGTCCGGATCAGCAGTGCTTGACTCAAGGCAGTAGATTGAATCAGCAGGACTTTAGTCTTCCATCAGATCTTTAGTTGAGCAGCAGTTATGGGTCAGTAGTTTAGCAAGATCAGCAGATAGGAGGTCATCAGTAGTTGTAATCACTTTCAAGGGGAGAGATTTGTATATCAACATCTGCTTATTCAGAATCCACTGCTCTGATCCAGTTTTGGCTTTTATTATCTGTTCCTCTGATAGGGTTCAATCCCAAGTTTCGACACCAAACCTTTTACACACTAATGTAAAATAATATTTTGAGATTTTTAAAGATTTTTAATCATTTTTAACCTGCTCATAACCTGCGGTTATGGCATCGGTTCGGTAATTACCGAATATACCCTTTTTGGACATAACTTGAGTTCTACATGGTATTTTGACCCGATTCCAGTTGCTACTGATTTTAAATAATAAATAAAGTATTTTGAACTTTATAAACTGTTCGGAAAACTTAGATTTCCTGTAGAACTCGGAAATCTCTTTTACAATCTTTAAAAAGACCGAAATACCCCTACGGGGCGTATATTGGATTTAAACTCGTTATGGGCATAATGGAAGGTATCCCTGATACCACAACCTCTTTAGAGCATATTAACTTAGGGAACCTGTGTAGGACTCTTACGGTTACCCGTTACGCCTTTTGCGCGCACGGTTCGGTTTATGTAACTAGTTTACATGAACTGGCCGAAACGGGTCAAACCTTATCATTTTTACTTCAAAATCCAGAGTGTGATTATTATACCCATATAAAACAAGTCTTCAAACTTGTTGGGTCCAAATCACATTCCATTCCCGGTTTTCGCCTTTCACGCGATTAAACCGTAATTATCCTTCGAAACTGACCGGTCTAAGTTAAGGCTAAATTAAAGACCCGTTAGGATTCTAATAGGTTGTTATAAACCTTCGTTCCAGAATAGGAGACCAGTAAAGGGTACTTGCATTTGTTTATTGAGGTTATTACTTGCTCAGGTAAATACTTTTAACTTATTTTCCGTTATACGGGCTTGGGTTACGGTATATAAAAATACTGCTTGGTCGGGCAATTGACCCCAACTCATTAGTAGTTGGGTATTATCAATGTGACCCGTTTAAAATTTTGTTTTGTTGGCTTTACGCCTTTGGGAGCTTAATGACCATGTCCCGGATATCCCCGGCATCATTTTACGAAATGGCCACGACCCCGACACACGGGTGTAGGCGTACACCCAAAAATGTGTCTATATTATTAAAGGTATAACCGTTGGTTTTCCCGCCACGGCCTTATGCTTGTGGCGTGTCTATTAACCTTAAACCCGGCACGACCCGGGCGACTGAACGCATAGTGAACATGTAATTCTTTTACAAGATTTAATTGATAAATTATCCCAAGTTATAAAGAGTTTGTGCCTTGTGCATTCAAATCAATTTTATTAAACATTTTACAAAAGTGTCGGTTGAATGTATTTACCAGTGTAAACTGACGTATTTTCCCCAAAAAGATTAAATGCAGGTTCTGTACGAAATAGGCTGGCTACTCCTTAGCATCGTTAGAGTCTCGCAAGCTTGGGATGCCATTATCTGTTGAACAATATTTCTATTTTTATTTTGATCCCCTGTGGATTTATTTCGACTATTCATGATACTTGGATATTACATTCGATGGTTGAAATATAATCTATCTTTATGCTTCCGCTGTGCATTTAAATATTGTGGTTTGACTATATTGTTGCCAACTACGTCACAGTAATCCTCCACCGGGCCCACCGGTGAAACACGTGGAAATCGGGGTGTGACACTGTGTAAACATGATAGTCATGATTAAGAT
Organism: Helianthus annuus; assembly: GCF_002127325.2. Taxonomy (NCBI): domain Eukaryota; kingdom Viridiplantae; phylum Streptophyta; class Magnoliopsida; order Asterales; family Asteraceae; genus Helianthus; species Helianthus annuus. The sequence continues at coordinate 32,530,609 of NC_035447.2, read as the reverse complement.
TGTATTCAGAAATGTCAACCTTAAACGCCAGTTTCTTTTCAAGCAACCGAGTGTGCTCATGTCACTTGCACTTGAACCGACAATCTTGATAACATCTTTATCAAACATTACAAACGTCACACTACCGGTTTCATCTTGAACCCTCAAATGAACCTTGAACCTGAAATACATATAAGATGTTTTAAAAAGTTAAAAAATCTACATTCTAAATTCTGTATACAGCTGAAAAACCATAAATAACTAGAACATCCACGTAATCTTACTTTATGGTTATGGATGTACATTCTTCTTCACACTTGGGACAGACCAAAGAAGTGGGCGCCAGGTTCCATCACCGACTCAGATTATTAACTTCTGAATGCACTAACCAGTTTTTCCTGAAGAATTGTTGTTTGGTCTGTGTGATGTGGTGTCAATTGTACTGTTATTCCGCTTCTTGGCTGTATTTCTCGTGTATCAGCCAACCAAAATAATTAAAAAACAAATCAAACACTACAACAAAGCAAAAATCATTACCACAAACAAAACGAATCAAAAAAGATGAAACCTTTATCAAACTATAAATTCTTGAAATTACCAATCACGACTAAGAACAAACATACCAAGAGCATCTTCAGGGATGGAAAAAGTACCTTATCTTTCTGATTGAACAACAATCGAGAATTGAGAGTAACCACCTGATTTGTAGGAGACAGTTGCTTCAACCTTAATATCTTCATAGTCACTCTGTATCAATGGCAACGATGATTCAACCAAATTCACAGTAAACTGGCAACACGAACACCTGTAAAACAAAACACAGGAATCGGTTACAAACGTCAATTTATATGACCGATCTACAAACAAAAAAATTGGAAAACTTACCGGCATCATCACATACAGCTAAATAGGCATCTCGGACCAACCAAACTCCATTTTCTTGTATAGATGTAACAACAATTATACACGATCACTTTTCAAAACCTTAATCAACAACATATCGTCAGCGAAGGTAATTGATAGTGAAGTTGCAAAACATTTGCAATTTCAGAATGCAAGGCTCAGATTGTGAATAAAGATGATAACACCATAGCTGCAAGAGAGGTTGCATGAACAACTGCCATCCTACAACCTTGTCATACCATAATGCTATATTCATCCAATTTTTACTCAGATCTACAAAATCATCATAGCCTCATTTTGAAAGGACTTTTGTCAAATGCACTTTGCATTCATTTTTATTCACCATCACAGTCAACACGAAATGATTTACTAAACTATACAAATGATTGCAAAATGTCAGACCCCGTGTATATTCAGGCCGACATTTCCTTCAACAGAAACGCATCTAAGTTACCATAAAGTGCCTGGAACCCTGGCTTACTACCAAAACCCTCTGTGGAAGCTTTGTAAAGGAAACCCTAGAGTTTGAATCGAAATCGCCTGTGATGAAGAATAGAGAAGAAAGAGAGGAATAGAGAAGAAAGAGAGAAATGTGCGCTATAAGTTTGAATAGAGAAAAAAGAGAGAGTTGATATGATTACTTCTAATGTGCATTAAATGGCCAAACAACTCCCCATGCATTTTCAAATTTTGCCTCCTAAAAAAAAGAAAACTTCTTCAATTTAATAACAAATAAAAAACAGATTATATATACATAATATTATAAAAAATTCGGAATTATGATATCAGCGGAGTCAATGTGGCATACCTAATATAATGACACGTAGGCAAAATTACGTCACCATTTAAGCTCCTTTAATAGATAGCAATAGATAGATAGATATATCACCACTCTGGGAGCACCGTCAAACATAGAATTCTTGGAAAACACCATAGTTTTTAGTCTCAGGTGAGAACCATCTCATCAACATCATTGACTGAATACCGCGTGCTACTAAAAAACGTTGTCTTATGTGACAACGATGGCATAATCATCGGCCGAACATGGATTAAAGCGAATGCTACCTAGCACAGCCGCGAACGGCAGCCGGCAACAATGCTTTATATGTTGCAACAGTACGCCAGATCTCACAATCGTAACCTCAGATGACAAAATCATCTTCATCGGTCTGAATAGATACGTTCAAGTTGTTTTGCGCATTAAATGTATCTGTGAGAAGTAATCAAATATCCATCTCTCTCTTTCTTCTTGACATTTTAATCTATAAAATCATCATAGACTCATCTTGAAAGGACACTTTAATATACAAAATCATTATATACAATATTATTTTGTCAAAATGCCAGGCTCAGATTGTGCAAAAAGATGACAACACCATGGCTGCAAGAGAGGTTGCATGAACAACTGCCATCCTACAACCTTGCCATACCATAATGCCATCTTCATTCAATTTTTACTCAGATCTACAAAATCATCATAGCCTCGTGTTGAAAGGACAATAAAAATGCACTTTGCATTCATTTTTATTCATCATCACAGTCAACACTAAATGATTTTCTAAAGTAATACAAATGATTTGAAAATGTCAGACCTCGCGTATATTCGGGCAGACGTTTGCTTCATCATAGTTTAAGTCTCAGGTGAGAAGCATGTCATCAACATCATTGACTGAATATCCCATAGGTGAAATCGATCTAATTATCATCAACCAAGCTGTAACACCCCGTGTTTTCGAATGTCAAAGTCAAAGTCAAAGTCCAAGTCAACTTTGACTGTAAATAGACTATTTTATGTTTTATTTGTATTATGTGGAGTAAGTGTTGTTAATCTAAGGAATCGAAGTAATCGAATGTTTAATCAACGCGAACCGATTTACGACTGTGAATAGTAGGAAGTAACAATGCGATAAAGTTAACTAATCAGTAATCAAACCAATCTAACGATCATCGAACTCGTATCTCGAAATTACGCGAACTTTGGTTGTTGTTATACGTGTGTGTGTGCCCAATTATCATCAACCAAGCTGTAACACCCCGTGTTTTCGAACTTTGGTTGTTGTATCGTCTTCAATCGAAATCGAAATATCGAAAATCGTCGCACCGAACACTCGAACCAGGCTGTTGATCGATCAGGCTGTCAGCCGATCGAACAGCCCAGCCGATCGGACGGACTGTCCGATCGAGCAGGCTGTCCGATCGGGATGCCTGGCCGATCGGCCAGCCCTTTCCTCTTTTGGAGCCTATAAATAGAGCTGTCATTGTCATTCTTTCTACTTTTGGAAACTCCCTGACCGACCAGCTCGTGCTCCTCACCTTTTCTCAGATTTCTTCCAATTTCGGTAAGTTTTCATCCTAAATCTTGTACTTTCTTGATCAATACACACTCCTACACCTTTCTATCTTTCGAATCTTGATTTCTAACCGTGAAATCATCAAGATCTAAGCATTCTAGGATGATGTCATCATGGTGTTCTTCAAGAACATCATGTTTTGGCCTCAATCCACCATGAATAGCTCGGATCTAACCGATTTCCACATAAACAAGCTAAGATCTATCATAGATCTGAACGATTTCATGGTGTGAAGGATTGAAAGGAAGATTCCCAACTTTCTTTCAACTCTTTTACACTCAATGCCTTCAAACCGATAGGAACGGAGCTTGAGCCGACTCACCAATCATTCTAGTGGATGAGTGGTTCAAGATTCGGATTCTATCTACATGGATTCACCGACTTCGGGTTAAACATCAAACTACCGTTCCGAACAGTTCACCGGCCGGACTTGGGTGATTCCTGTCCGAGCAGGAGAAACAAGTAAGAACGAAAGTCCTATGGTTCAGCTCGTTGTCAAACTACCTCGAAATAACGTCAAATAAACAGAACAGCCAAGTGTTAGACGAACAGGCCGACCAGGTCAGGATGCTGACAGAACGGTTAGGCTGTTCGAACGAACAGCCGAACCGATCGGACATGTCAGCCGATCGACCAGGCCAGCCGATCGGCTAGCATATGGCCCCACAATTTGACAATTCTATGAAGTATAGTATTGAACGAGGTGATGTTCGATCAAACGAACTATTTGATAACATTACTCATCGGATCATGAGATACTATGCTTCAACACTTAATCGATTTTCAATTCGTTGGACGTATTGGAATGCCACCCGATCGAGCATGCTGTTCGACCGAGTATGCTGTTCGATCGAGTGACATCCTGTGTTGAGGACTACTACTGAAGTTCCTAACCGATCGGTTAAGCCGGCCGATCGAACAAACCATTCGATCGATCGACCTGAAAGGTAAGAACATTTCAGTGTTCTCAAATACTACAACGAAAACTTCAAAAGGTCAAACCATCATACACAAACACATCCTACTCAAAGGAAGAAACAATCCACTCGAACAGTCCAGCCGATCGAGCCTACCGGCCGATCGAACAGACTGTCCGAACGGACTGTCCAGCCGAACGAACAACCCATTCGATCGAACCTGCTGTTCGATCAACCAGGCTGTTCGACCCACTTACACTTGTTTCCTTCCTACGTGTACTCATCGTTATGCTATCGAACTATTCAGGCTAACCCTACTCTCAAGCGCTCCCTTCAATCCATAAATCAATCGCTGTGAGTATACTCGATCCCTTTTTGCTTTTAGCACTTTTGGGTGTTACATACGTTACTTATATCAAAACACAAACGATCACACTACTCAAGTTATTTGAATGCAAACCAATATGCATGTATTACGTAACTAAATGAATGCTTGTTGATTGTGTTTACACGTGGAATGTTGTCTACCTGCCTTAACGACGTAGTACTATAGTTTGGACTCAGCACCCGTTCACACGGGGGTTGTTAAGGACAATTACTTGCATGGATTATGGTGGTAATCATGTATTGCGAACTGTCTCGGACAGTCAACCCACAATCATTGGTATCGATAGGTCCATGTCGATAATTAACATGCTTCGTTTTCCTCTGTGTACGTGCTGGTTATGCGTAAACTATTCGAACTCTACTATGCTATTATCAAACTTGTATGCTCACCTTTACATTATATGTATTGACTTTATTTTAACGTATGTGACAGGTGTTTAAGATGTTTGCTTGCTAGGAAAGCGAGGCTAGAATAAAGCTCTAGAGGCCCCCAACAAATAGTTGTCTGGCAGGAAAGAGCAACTAGAGCATAGTTGTTTGTAGATCTTGTCAGGCTGGGTCTTTAGGAGCCTTTGAACAATATTTATTTGTTTTATTTAAAATCTGAGTTGTCGGAACAGAATACTTGACTGGTTGTTATCTGTAATAATTTGTTTGTTATTTGGGACACGGTATGGGACATGTTATTTAAACTGAATAGTGATGATAATTGTTATGGAAACTTCTAGACAATCTGTTTCGCTCAGTGCCATGCCCCGATGATTCCGCTATCGGTTGGGGTGTGACAGATTGGTATCAGAGCCATAACTATAGGGACTTAGGCTAGACACGACCTAGTCCGGGTCGCTATCTTAAAGACCTAGACTATAGTTAGGAACCAACAGACCAAGCTTATGTGCTATATTCTAATATTCTTTGATACCACTACACTCGAATTTTTAAATAGAATCAAGCGATTTAGTCGAGATTAGGTGTGAAAGCCGCAAACTCTCGACTAAATTGTTTGATCAATGCTGATTTTATCAACTTATCAATGATTTCCTCATTATTTTCGGTAACGAACGAGGAGAATTATACCAAATCAGGAGTGAAATCCATATTTTGATGAATAATCTCCTCAAATTTTACTAAAACAAGGAAGAAATTGCTAAGCCAGGGGTGAAACCCAAACCTTGGCAACCTATTCCAACTTTTACTCATCTCACCAAAGCCTCGACGGACTCCAACGACCTGAACTCACGAGTATGACCTAGGGAATACGCGCTGAATACCCAAGAATCAAGGCAGAAACGCGATTCCGAAAGTTGAAAAGTGACGACAAGTCCACTGCGAATAGTTGAATCGCTTTGGGTAGTCGATGTCTAGTAGCCGTAGACAATCTATTTCTTGATTTTATGTGTTTCGATTCTGAGCCCGCAACTGCCGACTCTGATGATTCGTCGATTTATGTGCTTTATACGTAATTACCTGTTTATGTGTTAGCGTTTTGAGATACTTTGGGTTTTGATCTAACACCTTCTGTTTCCGCGAATCACACAACACACTACACACGCTAACAAGTCGTTACAAACTCAGACGATACTATGCTATGATATACGCTATACTATACTCGACATGCTATACGATTTTACGATACTATCGATATACTAAACGCGATCGCTATATACGAACGACTCGCGAGCTTTGGATGATAGGTTTCTGTATTCTGACTCCCTCTGTGATTAAATGTGTATGTGCTTCTGTGATTCTGTGCTCTATGTGCTTCTGTGCTTCTGTGATTATGTGAATCTGTGCATTTGTGTTTATGATCATGCGATGCGTGTTTCGACATATTTCTAAGCTTTAGTAAGTAGTAGACGTGTGAGGTGAGATTCGATTGTTGTGTCTGAGACCTACGACGATGTCTGTTGCAGACCATGTCGTCATCTGGACATCGAACCCCGCTTACTCGCCAAGAGAAGAGAGACAGACGTCTTGCTACTATCATTGCCAAGAGTGTGGCAAAAGCTGTGAGCGATGTCTTTGAAAACGCCAGCAAATCGTCTGAGGAGTCGTGAATCGATGCTCCTAAAGATACCAACAAGACTGGTTTCAGCTTTAAACAATTCAAGGCATGCGAACCAAAGGAATTCACCGTAGAAGATGGCCCAACAGCTATGTTTCAATGGTTCGATTCTATCGAAGTCACTCTGCGCCAAAGCGGCTGTCCAGAAAATCTCCGCACCCTCAATGCTACAGGCGTCTTCCAGTCCCGAGCTCTAGACTGGTGGACGGTCGAACGAAACAAACGCGGGAATGATGCAGCTTATGAGCTGACATGGAAAGAGCTGAAAGCCATCATGATGGACGAATTTTGCCCTTCCCATGAACGCCAAAAGCTGGTGGACGAGTTTTGGAACGTTAAGCAGAAGGATGGAGATAACGTTGCCTTGACTGCATGCTTTAAACAGCTCAACATCATTTGTCCCGATCAGGTCAAGACGTCAGACATGGCCATCAAGAAAGTATATTCGAGCTCTACCCAATTGTGTTGCCAATTTCGTTCATGTTGCCAAGCCATCATCGATTGAAGAGACCTACCTACTTGCCGCTGAGATCAATGACAAGCGGGTAAAGTCTGGTTTTTTGGATAAGCATACCAAGTCTCTGCACCAAGCCACCACCTCATCGACCGTCGACACCACCACTGCTCAACCCTCCAAGTCATCAAGAAGAAAGAAGAAGCACAACAACAACAGCTCCAGCAACAAAAACTGTGCTGTGACAACGACTGCTGCTCCACTACAAGCCGTACAGGCTCAGCAGCAGTCTCACCTCGACAAGCTCCAGTGATCAATGCGCCGCCAGCTAAGCGCGCTTGCACAGGTCCCCACTCGCTCTGCCCGACATGTTCATACCATCATCCGGTGGGAATCGCGTGTCGTTTCTGCGCCCACTGCAACCTCTACGGGCATTTCACTGCGAATTGTCGTTATGGTCCCCGTCAGGCCCCAGTACAAGCCGCCGCTCATCAAGCTCTACTTCCAGCCCCTCAAGGACAACCTGCAGCTCAAGCACCCGCGGTCAATGCTCGAGTCTGCTTTGCTTGTGGTGATCCTAACCACTTTGCAAACATGTGCCCGAACAGGGTTGTGAAACAAGAACCCCAGCATCAGCAGCAGCAGCAGCAACAGCAGCCTCAGCAACAGCAGCAAGCAGCCCGTGCCAGAACCTTTAACATCAACGCCCGTCAAGCTCAGGTTGACAACAATGTGGTTAATGTTACGTTCCTTGTGAATGGTATTTATGCATCATGTTTGTTTGATACTGGAGCCGATAACTGCTTTGTGTCGTTTGAATTCGAGAAGCTCCTTAGTCGTAAGCGTTCTTATCTCCCCTCGTCATTCGAAGTCGAAGTTGCTACTGGAAGAACCGTTGCCGTTAACTCTGTTCTTCGTGATTGTACCCTCGAGCTCAACAATCACCTCTTCCCAATCAACCTTATTCCGATGCAACTCGGAAGTTTTGACGTCATAGTAGGCATGGACTTTCTTCGTGAAAACCATGCTGAAGTTGTGTGTTTTGAAAAGATGATTCGATTCTTGCTCGCAAATGGTGATCTCTTATGTGTGTACGGTGAAACAGCTTCGAAAGGTCTCAAGCTCATGTCGTGTATCCAAGCTAGCAAGTATCTCCGTAAGGAATACAGAGCTTTCTTGGCCAACATTGTAGTAGCGGAGAAGGAAAAGAAAAAGAAGGTTGAAGTCAAAGACGTCCCAGTGGTTCGTGAATTTCCTCAGGTGTTCCCTGATGACCTTCCTCGACTACCGCCAAGTCGTGATATCGACTTTCGTATCGACCTCATCCCTAGAGCTAACCCTGTTGCTAAAGAACCTTATCGACTCGCGCCATCCGAAATGAGGGAACTCTCAAACCAACTCCAGGAGTTACTTGAAAAAGGCTTTATTCGCCCGAGCACCTCTCCTTGGGGCGCACCAGTCCTTTTCATCAAAAAGAAGGATGGGTCGTTCAGGATGTGCATCGACTATCGGGAATTGAATAAGCTGACCATCAAGAACCGTTATCCCCTACCTCGAATCGACGATTTTTTTGATCAGCTGCAAGGTGCATCGTGTTTCTAGAATATTGATTTACGCTCAGGTTATCATCAGTTACGCATACAAGAGGAAGATAAACCCAAAACAGCTTTTCGTACTCGCTACGGCCACTACGAGTTCGTTGTTATGCCTTTTGGTCTAACCAACGCACCCGCGGTTTTTATGGATCTGATGAATCGCGTGTGTAAACCTTATCTTGACCGTTTCGTCATCGTGTTCATCGACGATGTCTTGATTTATTCCAAGTCGAAAGCCGAACACGCGCAACATCTACGTTTGGTTCTCGAGTTACTCCAGGGGAACCAACTCTACGCCAAGTTCTCCAAGTGCGAATTCTGGTTGGAGGAGGTTCAGTTTCTGGGTCACATTGTGAATAGTCAGGGTATTCATGTCGATCTCGCGAAGATTGAAGCAGTTAAGAGCTGGATTACGCCTAAGAACCCGTCTGAAGTCCGTTCTTTTCTTGGATTAGCAGGCTATTATCAACGATTTATCGAGGGATTCTCTAAGATCGCTGTGCCGCTTACCGCTCTTACTCATAAAGACATGTCTTTTGTTTGGGGAACTGAACAAGAGTCTGCTTTTCAAACCCTTAAGCGCAAGCTCTGCAATGCTCCTGTTATCACATTGCCAGACGAAAACAACGATTTCATTGTCTATTGTGATGCTTCCAACCTTGGTCTTGGCTGTGTTCTCATGCAACGGGACAAGGTTATAGCTTACGCATCTCGTCAGCTCAAAATCCACGAGAAGAACTATACAACCCACGATCTCGAGCTAGGCGCAGTTGTTTTTGCATTGAAGATTTGGCGGCACTACCTGTACGGTACCAAGTGTACGATCTTCACCGATCACAGGAGTTTACAACACATCTTTAATCAAAAAGAACTTAACATGCGTCAACGCCGATGGGTAGAACTTCTTAACGATTACGACTGTGAGATTCGCTATCACCCGGGCAAGGCAAATGTTGTAGCCGACGCACTCAGCAAACGGAGTTATTTGCTCAGTATTCGCAATACCTAAGCCCAGCACAACCTCGAAGCTCTCATCCGCGAAGCCCAGCATGCTGTTTCAACGAACGCACTTTGAAGAAGGAGAGAATCTATCACGATGGAGCTCAGCTTGTAAGCAAAGCAGATGGGATTTTCTATTATCTGGACCGAATTTGGATCCCTAAGCGGACCGATTTGCGAAAGATTATAATGAATGAAGCCCACAAATCCCGGTATTCTATTCATCCCGGTGCCGATAAAATGTACCAGGATCTTCGTTACAAGTACTGGTGGCCGGGTATGAAACGGGATATCGCCCTCTATGTTGGAAGTTGCTTGACATGTGCAGGAGTCAAGGCTGAACATCAACGACCTTCTGGCTTACTCGAACAACCTCCAATCCCTATATGGAAGTGGGAGAGTATAGCTATGGATTTCATAACCAAACTTCTGCCCACGCCATCAGGTCACGACAGCATTTGGGTTATAGTTGATCGTCTGACCAAATCAGCCCACTTTTTGCCAATACGGGAGGACTACAAGGTAGAAAGACTAGCCCGAATCTACACCGACGAGATCATTTGTAATCATGGTACGCCTCGTGATATCATTTCTGACTGCGATGCTTGGTTTACTTCGCGACTGTGGGAAACGTTTCAAGCGGATCTTGGTACGTCGCTTAACCTGAGTACTGCATTCCATCCTCAAACCGACGGACAGACCGAAAGAACGATCCGTACTCTTGAGGACATGCTCCACGCATGTGTCATAGACTTCGGTGGTAGTTGGAACAAATACCTACCGTTAGTCGAATTCTCGTACAACAACAGCTATCATGCCAGCATACAAATGGCACCATTTGAGGCTTTATATGGAAGAAGATGTCGTTCGCCCATTGTGTGGCACGAGATCGGTCATTCACAATTAACCGGTCATTCACAATTAACCGGTCCCGAGTTACGCCGATAGAAGACGCAAGCCCCTTGACTTTGACGTTGGCGACTACGTACTCCTAAAGGTGTCACCTTGGAAGGGTGTGGTCAGATTCGGCAAGAAAGGGAAACTAGAGCCTCGATATGTTGGACCTTTTAAGATTCTGGAAAGGATCGGAAAAATCGCCTACAGACTCGAACTACCGGAGGAACTTAGTAACGTCCACCCAACTTTCCATGTGTCGAACCTCCGAAAATGCCTAGCTGATCATGCTCTGATTGTACATCTCGACGATCTTCAGGTCAACGAAACGCTACCCTTCGTGGAAAAGCCTGTCGAAATCATGGATCGCCAAACCAAGCAACTCAGGCGCTCACGCATCCCCATCGTGAAAGTCCGATGGGAAGGCAAACGAGGCGCAGAGTTCACTTGGGAACTCGAAAGCGACATGAAGGCCAAGTACCCACAGTTGTTCAAATGAAGATCTGGAGCGTCAAATTGGTAATTCACAGTGATGTGCAGCTTCGAGCCTAATTTCGGGACGAAATTCCCTAAACAAGGGGATGCTGTAACACCCCGTGTTTTCGAATGTCAAAGTCAAAGTCAAAGTCCAAGTCAACTTTGACTTCTTTGACGGTAAATAGTCTATTTTATGTTTTATTTGTATTATGTGGAGTAAGTGTTGTTAATCTAAGGAATCGAAGTAATCGAATGTTTAATCAACGCGAACCGATTTACGACTGTGAATAGTAGGAAGTAACAATGCGATAAAGTTAACTAATCAGTAATCAAACCGATCTAACCATCATCGAACTCGAATCTCGAGATTACGCGAACTTTGGTTGTTGTTATACGTGTGTGTGTGCCTTATGTGTTACCTGTGCGTGTTTACTTTATGTTTTGTGTGGTGATCAATCGAATCAATCGAAACTCGAATCAAACTCAGAACTCAAATCGAATGCAATCGAAATCAGATTATGACGAATGGTAACGTAAGGATAGGGTGAAATATAGATGATTGTATGTTAGATATAGTGATTGGGACTGAAAGTAATTTGAATAGAAACTCTATCGTACTCGTATCGTCTTCAATCGAAATCGAAATATCGAAAATCGTCGCACCGACTCGAACCAGGCTGTTGATCGATCATGCTGTCAGCCGATCCAACAGCCCAGCCGATCGGACGGACTGTCCGATCGAGCAGGCTGTCCGATCGGGATGCCTGGCCAATCGGCCAGCCCTTTCCTCTTTTGGAGCCTATAAATAGAGTTGTCATTGTCATTCTTTCCACTTTTGGAAACTCCCTGACTAACCAGCTCGTGCTCCTCACCTTTTCTCAGATTTCTTCCAATTTCGGTAAGTTTTCATCCTAAATCTTGTACTTTCTTGATCAATACACACTCCTACACCTTTCTATCTTTCGAATCTTGATTTCTAACCGTGAAATCATCAAGATCTAAGCATTCTAGGATGATGTCATCATGGTGTTCTTCAAGAACATCATGTTTTGGCCTCAATCCACCATGAATAGCTCGGATCTAACCGATTTCCACATAAACAAGCTAAGATCTATCATAGATCTGAACGATTTCATGGTGTGAAGGATTGAAAGGAAGATTCCCAACTTTCTTTCAACTCTTTTACACTCAATGCCTTCAAACCGATAGGAATGGAGCTTGAGCCGACTCACCAATCATTCTAGTGGATGAGTGGTTCAAGATTCGGATTCTATCTACGAGGATTCACCGACTTTGGGTTAAACATCAAACTACCGTTCCGAACAGTTCACCGGCCGGATTTGGGTGATTCCTGTCCGAGCAGGAGAAACAAGTAAGAACGAAAGTCCTATGGTTCAGCTCGTTGTCAAACTACCTCGAAATAACGTCAAATCAACAGAACAGCCAAGTGTTAGATGAACAGGTCGACCAGGTCAGGATGCTGACCGAACGGTTAGGCTGTTCGAACGAACAGCCCAACGGATCGGACATGTCAGCCGATCGACCAGGCCAGCCGATCGGCTAGCATATGGCCCCACAATTTGACAATTCTATGATGTAGGTCCCCTTGAGTCTTATGGATCGTCACAGAATCGTCTATCTAACCTAGAGTGCGGAATCCTCTAGATCAGATTGTAGCAGAAAACGTGTAGAACAGCAAATCACTTTCAACCGGGTTTCTATTGATTATCAAACAAACGTATTACAATCAATCAAACCCTAACCCTAATTTTCGTCCAAGCCCTAATTGCTCTCACGAATTTGCTCTCTAATAACTGTTTTTGCTGATTAACTGATTAACCTCAACCCTAATGTCTAACCTTGTTTATATACCACAAGGTTTACAACTGGGCTAGGTCAAACATCATGGGCTGCGAATTGGACAGGCCCAATTCGCCCCCCATCACCCAATTCTTTGGGTTTAGTTAGCCCAGACATTACAACTAACTATTACAAAGCTAAACCCGCTAACTGTTTATCGTTTAACCAATTACAAGATATCCAAAGACAAAATCCAAGCTGTTGTCACAAACATGCACCAACAAACTCCCCCTTGACAATAGCTTCATAAAAACTTTGTCTTGAGTCAAAACTTTGTCTTCAGTCTTCTTGCAATCTTCAAGTAATCTTGCACTGTCTTTGGTCTTTGGATAGCTTCAGCTTCAACAGCTTCTGTCAGCAACAGATGACTCCCCCTAAGCTGATGCATCCAATCACCAAATCTTCAACACGTTAGCACTTGAGGAAACTCCAGTTCAGCATTTGCAAAGCAATCTTCAACTCGTCAATCTTGTCTGCAATATAGAAAGGAGGTTCTACCATGCATCCAATCAAACTCTCATCTTCATACTTCACAGCAACTTCTCAGCAACAAACCGCTTCAATCTGAACACTATAAAACCAACATCTCGAGAAACCATAAGAATTTTTCAACATAAGTTAAATAAATTATTATTTTTCAAGAGATTAGTTAAACTGTATAACAGATTAAGCTTTTTCAAAGTCATCAACACGCAAAACATTTTGCTCAACACACAAGAACCTGCAAAAGGTAAAATTTGAACTCACTTACTAACACCGTCTCCCCCTATCAGTAACAATTCCTCCAAGAATAACAGTTTTCCGTACGTTAAGAATTTTAAACAGAAAAAGACACTATTTTTGGATTTTTATATTTTTCTGAAAGCAAGTAAATACAAAAGCAATAAACACTCTATTTTTTGTGAGAATCACTGGTAAGAAGATCATATCAGCACAATCAAACTGTTTCACACTATTAGATAATTCTTTATTTAATTTCTCGTGAAAAACCAGTTCAAGACGATTACCAGTATGTTTGTCCACTTAAACAAAATGCATGAACATTTCAAGTACCATTACTATATGATACGTTAAGGTAATTTTATTTTCTGAAATACGAGCGTGTCCCACAACAGGATATACCCACACGATCAAGGTATGCACAAAGATTCATCGTAGTAGGTGAGTATACTGATATCATCCTTCAAGATATCATGACTGTGTCTAGATCTGCATAAAATCTGTTTTATCATGTTTTAATTGCTTAACAACGAACACCCAAATAAATATTAATCAAATCCTGGAAATATAAACAGCACACTCTATCATGCAAGTATCTTCCCTACCACATATTTCACAAGTCCAATCCAGATTTCTGAAATCTTAACTGGGAATAGGTTGAGAAGAGAACAGAATAGATCTTTAGTAGAGATGGTATAATATACAGATCAAATGAGATTTTCTCAGTTTGATATAGGTTTCTTGGGTTTCTTTTGGGCACTTGAGGGCCTCTTTCGGGTGTATTAGATCTATAGCGCGACAACGAACAACTAGGTCAGCATGTATCTGGATGCAGCAGAAACTGTCGTTGCCTAGCACCTCCAGGTCAGCATATATCTGGATGCAGCAGAGGAGGTACATGACTTTTTTCAGAGAAGATTTCAGAATCAGATCAAAATTGTGTGTATCAGGAAATATACAGACATTCAAATAGAAATGAGCTAATTCCAAGTGACTATCTTTCCTGGGGTCATGTACAATTTTAGTTCTAACAGACAGACAGACAAGATATCCCTAGTTGAAACAACAGTATAAAGACCCAAAACTTCAGATTTTGGCAATCTATCAACGCAAGAATTAAGGTCATTAAACCATACATCACTGATATGTTCCCCACTCATATTCAGTTCATTTAAGTTTATATCACATTGGTAAGTTGATTAGTTCATGCTTTTCGCCTACTGGTACATCATATAATGAAGCTGCTATCACACTTAAGCAATTTTGATTCAATTTCAGTGTGACAGTCTAATTTGCTGATGTACTATCATTTCTCCTTTTTCACACAGTAATAACTCATTTTTGATTTTCTATTTTTTTATATTTTTGACTTTTCAATTTTTTTGTATTTTTTATTTTTAAGAAAAACAGTAAACTATCTACAAAATTCTTATGAAAAACCAGTTATTCAAGAATCCTCATCCCGTTGAGTTCGACTAAGTGTTCAAAGCGAGCCCTGTCAAATGCTTTAGTATAAAGATCTGTCAGGTTATCCTCTGTGTCGAATCAGCACTTTGAACCACAAAATAAATCATTTAATAAAAAAATATATCAATAATCTCACACCCCCCTTCATGTGCCTGAAGCAGCCAATATCAACATAGGTCGATACTCCTCCTTAGCAGCTCCTGCACACACTAACTTAAGAAATTAGTTAGATTGGGGGACCCAAGCCTTAATGGTCTTGGGTCGTCCAAATTCACCAACCACCGGAACATCCATCCAATATCCATTACTCCTAACTGGAGTCTTGGATCTTAGACCTGTTGATGAAATTTGATTTTGATTTCCACTAGGCCTTTGGTCCTGAGGGTTCCTATATACATTCGGACAATTTGACCTTTGGAAATTTTGATTTTGAAACCTTGAGTTTTGATTCCAAGAAGCATTATTGTTGTAATTTCTAAAGCCATTGTTATAAAAAGTTCGACCACCATTATTCTGGTATCGATTTTGATATTGACATTGACTTCTGAAATTACTTGAATTTCCATTAAAATTGTTCATTCTAGGTGAACTGCTTCTAGGTCTCTGATATCTGCCTGGTGGAGATCTAGGCTGAAATCTAGGTTGATTTCTTTGAAAACTTGGAACTTGTGGAGTTCCTTTTTCAGCCTTATCCACACCAACAGCAACATTCTGTGGTTGCTTAGGAGCAGATTTCTTTGGAGAATTTGACCCTTTCTCCTCACTATCACCATTTCTCACTGGTAATTTTCCTCTCTGTTTGTCACTCATTTGTGCTTCACTATTTTTGTTAGGACAGCAGCTAGCTACATGTCCCTTGGTGTGACACCTGAAGCACGATCTCCTCTTCAAAGACTTCTTTGCAGGAGTCTCTGAGGTAGATCCTTTATCAGAAGGTGATGATCCCTTGGAAGAATTTTGTTCAGTTTGCTTAATTTCAGATTTTTCTATGCTCTTATTTTTAGCAAACTCTACATTTGATTCTTTTTCAATAACAGCGGTTTCATTTTTCATATCACTACCTTGAACAAAATTAATCTTTTTAACAAAAGTTTGATTTTTGCTCTTAGGAGGTGAATTTTTCTTTTTCAAAGATTCCCTGTTATTGTTCTTCCTAGCATCACCATTTTCAGACCCTTCACCTTGACTTGATGTCGATCCGAAACTACTTGGTGTAGTTGACATATAGGCTGCTAGCTCATCTTCACCAGGCAGGAAAGAATAGTCATGACTAAGAGGAGGTGGGACTTCATTAAAGCCCTGGAAGCCCACAGTGGTCTTGTCATTACTTTTCTTTAACCCACCCATCATGTGTTTCATTACAAAAGACGAATCTCTGAATTGACTTAATTTCTGTTCAAGTTCAATAATTTTGAGTTGTGCATCTGACAACTCTTTGTTTTTATCAGAAATCTCTTTTGTTTTTTCAGCCATCATTTCGTGAGCTAAGTCTATGACTTGAAGCTTTTCATTTAGTTTGCATGTTAACGCTTCAATTTCACTTTCATACCCTTTTATCTTCTTTAAGTATGAAGATTCGTTTCTTTTTGCAAAAAAGTTTGACTCTTTTATGCTAGACATCTCACTCACCAGACTTTGATTTTGAGCAGACAATCTGTCAACTTCTCCCTGTAGTTCACGACACCTCAAACACACAGAATTAGATTGTACCTCTTTTTCATGAACTTCTGTGGTTTGATCAGCAACAACCTGTTCAGCTTCACTCTCTTTCTCTACTTCAGCATCCACAGCATCCACTTTAGCTTCAGCATTCTCCACTTGAGATTCAGCATCACTCACACTAGTTTCAGCCTCATCAACTAGCACTATCTCTGCCATGAATGCCTGAGTAGCACTCTCACTTCCCTGATATCTCTTTTGTAATGCATCCCACATATCCTTTGAATTTGTGTACTTTGTAAAGGTATGCTTGATGCTATCAGGTAAGGATGACTTTATTGCAGCTAAAGCTCTCTTTTCAGCTTCATACACTTTCTTATCAGCCTCATTCATGTTCACGTAGTCTGTTCTACGTCGTCTGCCCTCAAAATCATGTACTGGGTTTATGTACCCATCTTCAATACATATCCACATGCGTGCATCCTGAGATTTAATGAAGGATTTGAAGCTGTTCTTCCATGTAAGATAGTTCTCCACCTTCATCATCTTAGGAGCATTCAAGTTGGTCATGTTCGACATTTTAAACGTTGCAGACTGAGAAAACCGTACAAAATATTTCCGAAAACAGTGGTTACCAAATTATACCTTTAGAATCGTCTCGAAAAGACGAATCCAATGATATATAATGTCAAAACCCGAAATCGGGATTTTCCAGACTTTGGATTTAATTTCGCCCGTAAGTTTGCTGATTAATTTCGCAGATCAGACAAATTCGCCAGAAACAGCCAATTTCGCCCAGTAACTATGGAAAGTCAATCTGTTTGAAATTTTTGATGATTTTCTGGATTTTCTAACAACTTCCTGCAAAATCAAAGCACCAAATCAGCAACTTAAAACCGAAAATTATGAAGAACTGATTGAATAAACACGAAGAACACGAAGAACAGTCTTCGAATCTTCAAGTCTATCAGCCACAAACTATTCCAGAATCAGCCAAATCTTTCCAGAAAACCTGCAAACCAACAAACAAACAAACCAGAAGATCAAAACAGCCAACAAAAATCAAAAAATCAGAATCAAAACACACCAAAATTTCGAAAATTTTAAAACCCTAATTATCAGGTTTCAAAAATTTCGAATTTTTACTCCCTGTTTCTGCAGCAAACAATTCTGAACCGAGCAATCAAGAGCCTAATGCTCTGATACCAATTGTAGGTCCCCTTGAGTCTTATGGATCGTCACAGAATCGTCTATCTAACCTAGAGTGCGGAATCCTCTAGATCAGATTGTAGCAGAAAACGTGTAGAACAGCAAATCACTTTCAACCGGGTTTCTATTGATTATCAAACAAACGTATTACAATCAATCAAACCCTAACCCTAATTTTCGTCCAAGCCCTAATTGCTCTCACGAATTTGCTCTCTAATAACTGTTTTTGCTGATTAACTGATTAACCTCAACCCTAATGTCTAACCTTGTTTATATACCACAAGGTTTACAACTGGGCTAGGTCAAACATCATGGGCTGCGAATTGGACAGGCCCAATTCGCCCCCCATCACCCAATTCTTTGGGTTTAGTTAGCCCAGACATTACAACTAACTATTACAAAGCTAAACCCGCTAACTGTTTATCGTTTAACCAATTACAAGATATCCAAAGACCAAATCCAAGCTGTTGTCACAAACATGCACCAACATATGAAGTATAGTATTGAACGAGGTGATGTTCGATCAAACGAA